>NC_069660.1:273488028-274164695 GCF_027244095.1 Hemicordylus capensis
GTTCCAAGACCAACTGTTCTAGGGCACAGTCATTCAGCATATCTAGAAATTTCACCTCTATGTGTGGGTAATTGAAGTTACCCATTATTACAACCCTGCCTCTCCTTGACACCTCCCTGATTTCCTCCTGCAACTCCCAGTCACTGTCAGCATTTTGATCTGGAGAGCGATAGCATGTCCCCAGCAGCACATTTCCTTTCAGGCCTTGTATTGTCACCCACAGGGTTTCTATGGAGGACTCTGGTCCTCCTAGGTTTCCTAGCTTGTTAGATTCTATTCCTTCTTTAACAAACAGTGCTACTCCACTTCCAAGGTGCCCCTCCCTGTTCTTTCTATAGAGTTTATATCCAGGGATAACAGTGTCCCACTGGTTCTCAATTTCCCACCATGTTTCTATTATGCCCACTATGGGGCGATTCTCACGACCAACAAAAATCGGGCTAGGAGAGCCTAGCCCGATTTTTGTTGGTCGTAAGAACTCGCAGCCGAGCCCGGTGGTTCTTGAGCGGGTAACCCGCTCGAGAGCCCCTGCTAAAAAGCAGGTTTGCGGAGCGAACGCTCCAACAAACCTCCTTTTTTAGGCACGTGAGTAGCTGCGGTGTGGCTTCGCACCACGACTACTCATGAGCAGACCCCCAGCCGGGAGGTGAAAAGCCGCCTCCCGGCTCAGGGGTCTCCCCAATAAGCCCTGCGCGCTTGCGGAGGGCATACTGGGGCTTGTGGGGGCCGCATAGCCCCCGCTCCCCCCACCCCTGCCGGCTCCATCATGGAGCCAGCCATCGTGTGGGCGGCCAATCCGGCCGCCCAGGGCTCCCTGTCCACCCGTGAGCGGGGAGAGCTGGCTTAGCCCACTCTTCCCACTCACTGGTAAAAACCTGGTCTCACTGATCGTGAGACCCGGTCCTATATCTATTTCTTCGTTGGCAACCAAGGACTCCAGCTCATTCATCTTGGCTTGGAGGCTTCTGGCATTGGCATATAAACACCTATACGCTGAATCTCTTACCTGGTGTGTGCTATCTTTCTTTAGGCTCTCTGATCTCTTTGACCAATTAGCACAGCCTCCTGTTTGCTCTGTATGTGGTTCTGCTCTGCCCCCCTCTGTTTTATCTGAATGCTTTACACTCTTGCACCTTATGCAATAGAATTTGCCAAACCGGATACTGCCCAGATCCTGTTGGCTATTCCCCAGGGATCATTTTAAAAGCTTCTCTGCGACATTTTTTAATTTTAAGCACCAGCAGTCTGGTTCCATCTTGGTTCAAGTGCAGCCTGTCCCTTTTGTAAAGGCTTTGCTTGCCTCCAAATGTACCCTAGTGCCTAACAAATCTAAACCCCTCCTCCCGGCACCAATGTCTCATCCATGCATTGAGATCCCTCAGCTCTGCCTGTCTCACTGTACCTGCTCGTGGAACAGTTAGCATTTCTGAGAATGCTTCCTTGGGGGTCCTGAACTTCAATACACTACCTATCAGCCTAAATTTGGCTTCTAGGACCTACCAACTACATTTCCCCACATCGCTGGTGCACCATCATGCACCATGACAGCTGTCTCCTCCCCAGCGTTAACGAACAGCCTATCTAAATGCTGCGTGATGCCTGCAATGTTTGCACCAGGAAGACAAGTCATCGTGCGGTCAACATGCAAGTCACAAACCCATCTCTCTATTCTTCTAATGATCGAATCACCCACTACAAGGAGGCCCCCACTCCCTGGAGGAGCATCCCCTGTGTGAGAAGATATGGGCTTATCATTCATGGAAGGGGTCCCTTCTAAGGGAGTATTTCCCTCTTCCTCAGACTGATGTCCTAATTCCCTGAGGCCTTCATTCTCCCTGACAGCAGAGGAGCTATCAGTCTTGGAGTGGGATTCCTCTACTACATCCCTGAAGGTCTCATCCACATGCCCCTCTGTCTCTCTGAGCTTCTCTAGATCTGCCACCTTGGTCTCAAGGGAACGAACTTGTTCCCTGAGAGCCAGGAGCTCCTTGCACCGAGCACAGACACATGACTTCTGCCCATGGAGCCAATAGTCATACATGTGACATTCTGTGCAATACACTGGGAAGTGCCCCCCTTCCTGCTGGCTTTCTGTCTTCATAACTGGTTTTGTTGGCTGTTCACAGTATTTGGATATAGTTTATTAGCAAGTTAGGTCTTAGCTGTATTGGTGCTATTTAAATGTTCAGACTTCCTCTATCAAGAATATTATGAAGAATATGATAAAGAATATTTATCTAGAATATGGTAAATATCTCATTCACTTGAGGATTATATTCGGACTGTGTTATATTGAGGCACACTGAATTAACTCACACTTTCCCCACTTAAGTACAGCCCAGTCACTAGACCTTGCTTTACTCTTTCTCCTTAGATTGCCAGGGAGCTGTATGTAACACAGTTTAAAAAACTTGTCAGACCAACATCTGTGTGAAACTTCA
The DNA here is from genome assembly GCF_027244095.1 of Hemicordylus capensis. Lineage (NCBI taxonomy): Eukaryota > Metazoa > Chordata > Lepidosauria > Squamata > Cordylidae > Hemicordylus > Hemicordylus capensis. Next base: position 273,490,470 of record NC_069660.1, read on the forward strand.
ATCCAGGTTCAACAGACAACATAGATATCATGACTATTTTCTCATGTTTAAAAAGCAAATATTTGATGCCAAGATTGTAAAGGTCTGGCCTGATCTTTGAAGATCAGATACCAGCCCCAGCACACTTGAAGAAGTAGAGGGCATGCTGACAGTGTCTTCCACAGACATCCTGAAACCTTTCTGGTGAGTCTCTTGATTGTATATTGTTTAAACAAGTATTTGCAGAACATGCTTAGGGGCCATTCGGACAAACAGCCTCCACACGTGGTCAAGGGATGCATCAGGAGATCATGGAGATGACTGTGGAGGATGTCCCAACAGGTGTGATCATTCTTCGCATGTGCTGGAACTGGTATCATTTGAATCAGTCCATAGTGTTGAGGAACATGTCATTTGGGAATTGTCCACAGCTGCTCTCCACCACAACATGGAAATCCAAGGCTCAGTGTGGAGGTTCACTGTGTGATGATGGAGAACAATGACTTACATGTTGTGCAGTATTACAGAGTCTTACCACTGTATCCCGGGGCTGCTGCAGACTTTTAAGGCAGCCCTGATTCTGCTCAATAGCAGCAGTTTCATCAGGTTTCCCAAAGGAATGGAGAATGGCAATTGAGAAAACTTCAGAAATGCTGCTTCTGCAAGCACTGCTTCTAAACAGCACCAGGGCTAAGGGTGTGCACGAACCGGTTGGCGTGATTCAGCACGAATTTGAACCAAATTCAGACCAAGCCTTGGAAATGTGGACTGGTTTGGTTGAACCAATGGACTGGGCCAATCAGCTCAATGAACCAGCCCAAGCTGGTTTAGAGCAGTTCACAATCAAACCGCTCAAACTAGTCCAGTTTGTGGTGGTCCGGTTCAATCGTGAATTGGTTCCGCACATCCCTAATCAAGGCTGCCTTAGAAGTATGTAGCAGCCCTGGGGTGCAGTGTTATGGTTCCATAATGCTGTATATCATGTTAGCCAATGGCTGCAATGGATATAAGTGCTTCTTCCTGGTGCCACATAGTGAGAACACTAAAGGAAAGTAACTGTGCCAGTTAACTTTCTGAGCCATCAATGAATAATAGTGTTCAGCCAGGAGACCTAACTCTCCTGAAGGAGTAGAGGTCTATCAATAGGTACTAGTCTGAGGGCTATAGGCCACCTATAGCCTCTGAATACCAGTTGCAGGGGAGTAACAGCAGGAGAGAGGGCATGCCCTCAGCTCCTGCCTATGGGCTTCCAGCAGCATCTGGAATCCAGCTGGACTAGATGGGCCTTGGGCCTGATCCAGCAGGACTGTTCTTATGTTCTTAACTGGAAAATAAATGGATAAGAGTGCTGCTGCAGATGAGGACTCACATCTGTCTGGTGCCAAGTTCCCAGCAGACACCACTGGGAGGCATTAAGTGTGCATGTGTGTGCTATTAAAAGATCACTGCAGAGCTTTTTGTGAGGGCCCTCCAAAACCTGGTGCCAACCTAGGTGCCCTGGCTAAGAAAAAAAGAGATTGTTTGGGAATGAAACACTCATGACGGAAGGTCATGGGGAGGGGGCAAGGTCAATGGGAGAATTTTTGGCCAACAGAGAAACAGCAGACAAGAAAAGGGTTTAGCATCCTCTTCCCCTGCCACTTTTCCACTCAATCCTGAAGCGACTTTGGAAAAATAAAACCTGTCAAGGCACTCTTACATATTTGCCTGTAACTTGCAGTTAGCCCTTGTGTGCGTGGATATGTTTGAAGGTTCAAAACAACCAACCCAACTAGAAATAAGAAAATTATTACATTCTGACATTTTCTCCATTTAAAAGTAAGTTAGTCTGCCTTTTTACCCCTGAATCTGCTTCCTAGTTAGATTTAGGGAGAAAAACCCTAGCTATTTCCTGCTTTATTAGTTAACTCCTAAGGCTGTTTCCAAGTGCACAGTTGCAGAGAGATGTGAAAATAAAGAAGGTTCTAAAGGTTTTTATGCCATGGACTGAGGTGAAAGTAATAATTCATTAAACATTGATCAAAATAAATTCTCTAATTGCTACAACATTTAGGGAAGGACAACTGGCAATCTAGCACATTATTTTCTTGCATTTTGAACCTTAAATGGCTAAAATACACAAGAAAAGACTGTAAAAATATAATAATCTTTAAGCCACAGCTTAAAACAAAAACCCATCAAAGCCATTACATTTTAAACTTGACATTGTTCAATTGCCTTAATGCCTTAAATAGCAAGCAGTTACTGGCGTAATGATGTATTTGGTGAGTGTTTCTTACTTTTTGACATAAATTACTTTGTTTTATTTGATTTTTTAATGCATCTGGTAATAGGAGACGCATTATGCATGGTAAAAATGCCATTACAGGGGGTGAGTTGAAAGTACCTGAACATGAATCTGAGCAAATGTACTTAATGTAAGGGAATTTAATCAGATTTTTATCAACACTCCTCATGTCATCAGTGGCGGGCAGAAAGTTAATGTGACCTCATTAAACTGTTGCTCAAAGGAGGGAAATGACCACTGAATATCAAAATCATTTTGCATTCTTGGGCACTTTGGCATGAGGAAGCAGAAGAAAGTATACAAAACCTATTTGACAAATTTACAGGCGCTCCAGAAGTTTTTTTAAAAAGAGCATTCATTGTTTCATCATTATATTTTTAATCTACATCACGGGGAAAAAGTTAGAACAAGTAATTCCAGGCACACTCCTGATACATTTAGCTCAGTGCAGACATTTTGGCAATGCACTGGGAGGTATTGCATGTCCTGACCATTCTCCCAAGCCTCATGCATTTAGCTCCACATAAAGTGTATGCACATATAACTGTATGTGCAAATTACTCTGTATGATCAAGAACTCTGGTACGTGAGAATTCTTGATCATGTGGAAAGCCCCATGCTCTGCAATGACCTTCAATGGAACATGCTGAAGTTGAGAGGAAGGACACTGTGTGAAATCCCACTTTCCTCATCCACACATTGAAAAGATATTTGCACAATCAACTATGAATGGTTTATATACCTCCACTAAATTGCCAGATGAAACTGGTGCTTCAGGTTTAGCAGAACTGTAAACTGTACAGAAGAAATTGTGGTGCTGACGTCGAATGTGAACATGCTATGGTTCTTCTTCTGTCCTGTTGTGCCATTGCCAAATTACATTGCCATGGTGAAATTAAATCTTCCGAACCAGTTCTCCACATGCAATTTCATTATTCCTTAAAGTAGCATTTAAATTGCATATGGAGGGACAGTTTGGATGAGCCACCCCATGAGACAGGGAAGTAGTGCCCTGGCATACTCTGGAGAAAGTCAGGACATACATGCTCACAGTATGCTCACATCACTGATTACGGATGTGATTAGATAGTATGTCTGATCCAGCCCTATGTCAACCAGGACAACACACATATGAGATGGTATAGATGATTTAAACAGGGGCATAGCAAGGTTATAGTGGGCCCCAGGACAAAAATGTGAAGATGGACCACTGGTCCCCTTGCTTTCTTCACTTCACCCCATCTATGCTGTGGAAAAGCAAGGCATCACCCAGCTGGAGGCCCCCACTCCCTCAGGAGCCCAGGGACATGTGTCCCCCTCTTGTTTCATTATAGCTATGCTCCTGGACTTAACCAATTTGTTTTCATTTGGGGAACCATTTGTGCGAAACAAACTCCAGATGAAAATCACAGAAATCATCCAAGAAAACACCAGTTTTCAAATGCTTTATTCGTAGTAATTTTTCAATTACTGAGGTAATTGTATTTGTACAAATGGTTCCTCATGTGGTCAAATGACTGCGTGAGGACCTCACACATGAGCCTGTGAAGAAGTCCAGAGTTATGGGGAAATGGAGAACTCCTAGTATATCATCTTTTGTATATCATAGAGAAGCTGTATGGGGTGGGGGGTGGGGTGAGACTCTTGGGTATTGTAAAATATGAGGCATGGGGCTCAGATTTCCAGGAACTAGGAGTAATAGGGGCTAGGGGGCTAACATTATCTTTCCTTGGGTCCAAATTTTCTTTTCAGAAATTTGGCTATATTTTTATGTTTACCATTGAGATGCAGAATCAAGATGCTTGGAATGAGGCTAATTTTGTGCCAGTAATTTATAAAAAATGTCTGGAATGACTTGGGCCACTATAGATTAGGCGGCTTGACTTTGATCCTGGGTGAAATCATGGACAAGGATAAAATACGGTGCAATCACTGAAGAATTAAAGAATAATTAATGCCAAGCATCAGTCCTTAATGGAAAATAGATCTTGTCAAACAATCCTGATATCATTTTTTGATGAAAATATGCTGCACTACTTCACCTTTACACTGAGAGATCTACATTCCAGCTTTGATTTATTTGACTAGAGAAACTGAGCAGATGGAATAAATATTGCCCAAAGTGCTAAAGATGAGTTGGGCTGAAGAAATATACCTATATATTTAGAAGCAAAACCTGGAATAATAGAATTCTGTTTACTGGTTTTGGGTTGAAAAACAACAACCACCAATGTGTCACTGTGTACTGAAATAAAACTTCCTTAACCATTTGACACTTAAACAGCAATAATTTATTACTAAAATTATTCAACATGATAGACAAATCCAAGCTTGCATATGCTGGCTATGGTTGAGAGAGCCATAAAACACAGAGCTTCATGCAAGAAGAAGCTGTCCTGCTCTCTTCAGTGTTGGAGAAAGTTCTGCATAAGCATCCCGATCATATGTACTAAACAGTTTGTACCTATGTCATGTACACACCATGTTCTTAAAAACACACCAAAGCTGCTCATTCATAGTGCTTTGTTACATGCTTGCATCCTGTTACACTCAGTAGAATTCAATTAATTTCAGTGGATCTCAGGTAAGTGTTATCAGGCACAAGCTTCTAGACTTGCATTTTAATCAACTTTTTCAAGAGTAGTTCTGTTGAACTATTTGGGCTAGAGGTAAGAAGATTGTGAACTTTGGAACTGTCATGTGTTATTTGGTGGTACTGGGGATAAATATGTGCTGGTAATTATCTACAAAGTGCTGGTTATTATCTAAAAGCCCTGAACGGCTTGGGCCCAGGTATTTAAGAGAGTGCCACATTCTTAATGAACCCTGCAGGCTATTAAGATTAGCACTACCCTAACTATAACCCCAAACCTGACCTTCTCCAGTGTCTCCCGGGGGCTCTGGAACACTCCAAATGAAATCAGAACCTCCCCGTCTGACTGTTTTTAAGTGACTTTTGAAAATGTACCGATTTTAACAGACTTTTAGTTTATAATGTTAAAGTTGTATTGATCGTTATTTTAATTTGTTTTATATTATTTTCGGTTTTAATTGTTGTTGGGTTTTTTAACTGTAAACAGCCCAGAGATTTTATATGGGGCAGTATAGAAATATGAGAGAGAGAGAGAGAGAGAGAGAGATGGTAGCCTCATATTTGTGACACGTTTTAAAGACCTATGTGGTCCTACTCTTAGCCTCTGTCTTAGTATTGCTTTGAGGCGCTATTCAGCAAGAATGACCACAAGAAAAAGTCTTGCCTGTGTCAGTTCCTAGATGCCTCTGTCCCAAGTGAACAGCCATTATGTGCATCCACTAGTGTTGTGTGTGCAGGATTTGACTTTTGGCAGGCATGTAGCTACAAGCTTACATCTGGCAATGGATTGGTTCAACCACAGATTGAAGTGGCTGGAACCCAACATGGGCAATTGTTTCCCTTGCAGCCACCACAGGCCAAAGTGATTGTATAAGTAGTAGGCTCTTAATTATACAAAGAGAGAAACATAGTAGGGTTTGTTTGTTTTACAGGAAGAATTACTACAGCAGAATTTGAGAAGCCCTTTTTGACTCAGAAAAGCAGCTGGTTCTGAGCACAGAAGTTTCAGCTTTGTTCCTCAGCTCTGAGTCTAAAAATATCAACAGTCCAATAGGCCTCTACCATTTAGACAGTAAGTAAGTCTACCATCTATGAATCAATATATGGGCTAACCCATGAGATCTCAAGTTTCATAGACGTGTCTATTATTGAAAAGAAAACACAGAACACTATCAACTCAGCTCACACTGAGATAATCAGGAAGAAATGCAGGCAGTGGCTCATAGGCCTGGCTCATTCCTGGATTATTCATATGCAGACACTGTGCTGGAGACAATCCCTCAGCAGGAGCCTTCATGTTTACTCCCAGCTACATCCTAGCTACTGTGTGAAGGAATTAAGCTAGACTCAAAACATATACATATAGTGGAATCATGGTCATTCCATCTCTTTTTTATACATGCTGTAAGCCTGAAAAAGAAACAAGAAATCTCTTTTCTTGAAAGCCCATCAGATAATCACCTTTGAAAAGCTTGCAGGTGGTGATTAACTGATTCCATATGTTGTTGCTCATCATTTCCTATTATTTCGTTAAAGGGATAGAATTGAGACAAACACAGATGACCAATCAAAATTAGATGACAAAATCATTACAAATGCATCATTGTACTGATAAAGATATGAGACAATATTTGGAAGAAAAGGACCACAACTTTATTAAGTCAAACATTCAATTAATGCAAATGGGGATTGGCACCTAACCCATCTACAGTGCAGTAGCTAGAGGCTCACAACCAGTGGTGTGAGTCTCACCTAGAATACATTGGGCAACATACCTTGGCTCCTGACAGCATCACCCTATGACAGCGTCCCAATGGGGGAGATTATTGCCTTCATATCCTGTATATAGGCTTTGTGGGGGCATCCAGGTTGTCACCAGTGTTCCCTCTAAGGCGTTCGCAGACTCACACTTTTTTTTACTTCCGCTCAGTTAATTTTAGATCCCACTCAGGCTGAATCAGGAAGGCCCCATTCTGAATACACATGTGCACACACTGCCTTGATAGTACTGCCCAGAAGAAAACTAATTCCACACACAGATGAAAAATTTTTGAGAGAACACTGGTTGTCACTATTGGAAGAGGATGGCTCTCCTTATGTCCTTGAGATATGATGAAGTATGCTTTTACTCCAAGGCAGTACTGTCACTGTCCTATGCATTCCTCCAGCTAATTGTGCAATGAAGAACATTTTATATTTAGTGTGGGGAGAACAACTCTCCCTATTCAGCTCTCCATAGCATCTCTCCTTTTGGGACAGAGAACCATTTTGTTTTGCTATGAGAACTTTTAGAAAATTGTTTTTGTTGTTGTTTAAAAATAGTATATACATCTCTTATAATGATATTTTGAAGAAGAAGAAGAAGAAGAAGAAGAAGTAGAAGAAGAAGAAGAAGAAAGTCAGTGGGGCTTACTTCCAGGTAAGTGTGTACAGAATTGCAGCCTTAGGCCTTAAGGTGTTCCAAGTCTTTTTAAAAATATTGCACATATATTGTTCTTTGAACAAGGAACAATTCAATTTTATTTCCTAAACTACCTGAAGCTGATTTTCCCCTCCTGGACTATTAACTTTTTTTTTTTTTTTAGTATTTAGATCACAACTCTTGAAGACTTAGCTATATTTTGACAGAAGCTGACAAAGAGTGCCATGGAATTGTGACTCAATTGTCACCTTCAGCGTGTTCAAGCTGAAAAACTCTGGATGAGTGCTAGGTACTAATTAGAACTGTTATATTAGGAAAGCAAATACAATGGTGTCTAACATTAAACAAAGCACGGTTCTCATCACAAATGGTTTCTTTTGTGTTCAGGTTAGTCTATAAAACCATTTTGCATGCTAATGAAGCACAAACAATTATTGCTAAAGTAACTAGTTTCAAGCAATTACAAAAATCACATAAAAAGCCCTATTGTTTGTTGTCTTATGATTTTTTAATGCTAATTTTGCACTTGATAATTTGAGAATTTCATTTTGCACTGCAGTGTGCAATTAGGTTGTTATATCTGTGAAAGTGAAGGCTTTTAATGGAGGTGGGGGAGGGGATCTGTGTGATGGCAGAAGAATTAATTCCAGGCAATAAAATGAATAAAAGATAACAACCATCCTTCACAAAGGAGTGGACACACTGCGAAGATGAATTCTTATCTAGTGAAAAAGATCCCCACCCCCTGGCCCGAAAACTGAAGGATATCATCATAGAGCCGGGAAGGTCCTTGTGGACCATTGGATCCAAATCCCCGCTGGATGCAAGGAAATAATTTCTGAGCTGGAGCATCCCTAGCAGATGGCTATGCAGCCTCTGCTTGAAGATCTCCAGTGAGGGAAAGCCCACCACTCTCTTCAGTAACTGGTTCCACTGTTGACTGCTTTTACCATTGCCATGCTTTCCCTAATGTTCAACCAAAATCTACTCCCCTACAGAGTAAGCCCATTATAGTTAGTCCTGCTTTCTTGGGCAGAAGAAAACAAGTCATTGCCATCTTCTATATGACTGCTCTTCAGGCTGATATTGTATCTCACTTCAGTCTTCTCTTCTCCCAATGAAACATACACAGTTTCTTCAATTTCCTCAAAGGCCTTCGTTTCCAGACCACTGACTATCTTCATTGCCCTGCTACAGTGGTGCTCTTACCCCAGGAATTTGGAGTCAAAGTCCAGGGTCTCCTGGGCCCCCCCAAATCCTCTTTAGTCTGTCTTGGGTAGTGTGGTCATAACTGGCCCACACTGTGCCAGGTGGCCAAGTGTCATTGTGACCTGTGCCAGGTGCCTTATAGAAAGAGGGAGGAGTGGGGAAAGAAATATGTGGGATGGGAATATGTTAAGTTATGTGTTGAAATTTTTCTGCTAATGCATATTTGTATAAATATACCTGTTTTATATTCTTACATTCATATGAGTTCAGTTGTTTGTGCCTTCAAGAACCCATGTGTTCAAAATACTGCATGTGTCACACAGTGTGTGGGGGAGGGGGATGATGCTTAACTTTCAGCGGAGGGGGGTAGGCTCCAGCAAGGGGGCCCTCCAAGGCCTTTAGCTCCAGGCTTCAAAATTACCAAGGTACACCTCTGCCCTGAACATATCTACGTTCTCGTTGGTACTTGGGATGTGCAAACAGGTTCAAATTTGAACCAGTTCTAATTCAAACTGGTTTGGTTCAAACCAATCATTTCCACCCACTCCCTCTTCTCCAAAGAAATTTTCCCTGGCTGAATATGTGTGTGTGTGTGCAGCTGCTGCTGCTGCTGCTGATGGATTTTTTGTTTTCTGAGTGAGTGACTGCCTCTCCTGCTCAGTGCCCACTGCCAGGGGGCTGGGGCGGGGGGGGGGTCACAGGCCCTTTGGCCTGAGAGGCCTCTCTGGCCCATTTCCCAGGTTCATCCCCCTGCCCCCCTTTCCTTTTTGCTGTTATTACTGACTGGCTGCTGCTTTTAATTCTGGTCTGTTGAAGAGTCCTCAGCTCAGCAGGTTTTTTTGGGGGGGACGGGGGGGTTCCTTGTTTTCTCTGGAACAGGTGCTTTTCTTCTTTAACCCTCTTCCTGCTGTGCCTAGCCCACTGCCTGCTCCAAACTCCAGTGCAGCAGCAGCCTCCCCTCTCTGTCCTCTTTCCCACTCTTCCATTTTTTCTCACCTATTCCCCAGCACATTTTTCCACCAGCTCTTTATTTGATTTTATTCAGTGTTTCTCTTTTCATTTGTTTTTTTGGGTTGGTAGCCGGAAGGCTGCTCACTCTGCCCTCCCTGGATGTGCCTGCCTGCTGCCAGCCCACAACTGGTCAGGTAAGGTCAGGTAAGGGTTTTTTCCCCCCATGACCAGTGTGTGGGGGGCAGAAGATTTTCTGCAGGACAACAAGGGGTAGTAAGTGGTTTCTTTTTGGTGCCCATTGTCCTTCATTTTTGTCAAATAGGACCTCATTTCTTGAGTTGGGGAAGGTATTTTTTTCTGTGCTGAATGGAGGAGGAATTCGTATTCATTGCATTGAAACAGGCTAAAATCTTTTAAAATTTATTTTAAAAATATTTTTAAAATTTTATTTAAAAAAAATGAACCCCACCAGTTTGGGGTTTCAGGGGGGAGTTGTGGCACAATATGTTTTGCCCCCAAACCCACTTTGGTGCCCAGGCAACCCCAAGGAGAGAAGATGGGGCATCCTCAAATCACCATTATTCCCTATGGGGAAAATGCAAACATAGGTAAAGATTTTCAAAAAATCATTTAAAATCACAGGAGTGTCCAATTGTGTTGGGGTTTGGTGGGTGGCAGGCACCCATGGTTTCCTACCACCCACCCCAGTTTTGTGCCACTAGGTACTCTGCATAGGGAATAATAGACCAGTTCGAGTCCCCATTATACCCAATGTAGAAACTTTTATAACCGGTTTGAATTGGGTTCTAATTTGAACAGAACAAAGTGGGGTTTGAGCAAAACCAAACCTAGAACATAAGGACATAAGAACAGCCCTGATGGATCAGGCCCAAGACCCATCTAGTCCAGCATCCTGTTTCACACAGTGGCCCACCAGATGCTGCTGGAATCCTATGTACTATTGATCCTATCTGTTTCAGGTAACCTGCCCTGAAATGGTACACATACAGAAGTGCATGAACTACACTCAGGATAGCAGGGAATGCCTCTCTATCCACTTTCTCCACACCGTGCATGATTTTATAGAACTGTACCTTGTCTCCCCACAGTAGTCTTTTTTCTAAACTAAATAGCCCCAGGTGTTGAAGCCTTGCCTCATAAGAAAGTTGTTCTAGGCCCCTGATCATCTTGGTTGGCCTCTTCTGCACCTTTTCCAGTTCTACAATATAGGGATGTGCACGGAACAAGCTGGCCCAGTTCAGCTCAAGTCTGGATCGGACTCAAACTAGACTGGGCCAGTTCGGTCCAGCACCCCCTCGAACCCCACCCCACCCCGGTTTGGTTCAGTTGGGGGGGGGGTTCGCGGACCTTTTTTTTTTTTAACTTAAAAAAAATAATAATAAGTATTATTATTATTAATTTGATTTCTATACCGCCCTTCCAAAAATGGCTCAGGGTGGTTTATACAGAGAAATAACAAACAAAAAGAGAAATAACAAACAAATAAGATGGATGGATCCCTGTCCCCAAAGGGCTCACAATCTAGAAAGAAACTTAAGATAGACAGCAGCAACAGTCACTGGAGGTACTGTGCTGGGGGTGAATAGGGCCAGTTACTGGGGGTGAATAAGGCGACATTAAAAGGTGCCTCTTTGCCAAGTTAGCAGGAGTCACTTTCTCCACACCTTGCATGATTTTATAGACCTGTAGCTTGTCTCCCTGCAGTAGTCACTTACCCCTTCACTTACCCCCTCCGGGAGAGTTGTTGCAGGTGGCACTTACCCCCTCCAGGAGAGTCACTCCCTCCCTCCGGGAGAGTTGTTGCAGGCGGCGGGGCGGGGGTGGTGGTCCGTGGTTCAGCTGGCTCTTTGGCCAGTTCAGGCCTTCCCCTTCCATTGTGATGGCCATTTTGGAGGTCGCCGAGCCTGCGCAATTGGCCTCTTGTGTGGCCTGGGTTCTCAAGATCACACTGGATGGCTTGTTCTCTGGAAGAAGAAGAAAAGCAGTCTAATGCTCACCATAAGAATTCTTCTCTGGATGAAGAAAATAATGAAGAAAAAAATTGCATACATTTACATAAAATAACCCAGGCATATTAATGGCATGTGGTAGAGAGAAACAGCAACTCTTAGACAATGTCTATGAAGAAAACTAACATTCTTTTGCTCCCATTTGACCTCACTAATTTCCACCATATTTTCTTGATTCACTTGTTCATACTGTCTCCCCCGCCCCCTGCTTCTTATTTTTAAGCCTTTTGGCCACATCCGAGTAGGTATTACTGTAAATAGCTACAGTAGCATTACAGATGCAATACGCAAATTGCTTATTATGAAATCCATCTAATTTAAGTTACTGGAAATTAAGTATTGCAGCACTGGTGTTTAACAATTAGGACTGTTGTGTAAATCTGCACAAGACTAAAACACTTCCTTTCTGGCACAGGGACAGCCAGGTCATGGTTGGCATGATATAAACATTCAAAGGAGCAGGAGAAGAGGAGGTTCCATAGGGCCCCAATACAATCCTTCTAAAGTGCAGCTGTGTCTGGAGTTTTTGAGGACAAGAGCTGTGTCTAGAGCTCTTGAGGACAGAATGTACTATTGATCTTATCTGTTTCAGGTAACCTGCCCTGAAATGGTACACATGCAGAAGTGCATGAACTACACTCAGGATAGCAGGGAATGAGATTAACCTGCCCAGGAGCCTCACAAGGCTGAAGAACCCAATTTACTGGTTCATATTGATAACATTTTAGTGGGGAGAGAGACAGGACCCCAAGACTATCTTGTTCTCCAAGCTCCAGGCTCTGCTGCTTGTCAGTCAGCTTCGCAACACTGATAATATCTGGCCACTGTATTCATGTCAAGGGTAGCCCCATATAGAGGACACTGTAGTAATCTAAACATGACATGACCAAGGCATGGGTAAAAGTGGTCAGATCTGCTGTTTCAAGGAAGGGCTGCAATTGGTGTTTGAGCCAAAGTTGGAACCCCCATTTGAATTGCCCCAAAGATTATGGAGCAGAGCTACAAGGTTGGAATATGCAGCATCTCAGCAGGTTTGAGTTTCAGTTTCTCTTGATTGAGAATAAATCAGTGACTGATTCTGCACAGCTTTAGGCCACATTCCCCAGAACTGCAGTTCGAGGGGCCAGCAGTTCCGTGAGCATTACATGCAAATGCAAGCAACTGGAGGTAGATGCAGTGACAAAACCGATGGTTCAGATTTGGAATTCTAATCTGAACCCTCGGGTTGCAGTGAGTTTTGTCGCTGCAACCCAATGTTGGATGCAGCCTGTGTCTGAATGTGGAACCGCAGACTGCATCCCATAGGAAAATAGGAAGCTGCTTTCTACCAAGTCAGACCCTTGGTCCATCTAGCGCAGTATTGTCTACACTAACTGGTAGCAGCTTCTCCAAGGTCGCAGGCAGGAGTCTCTCACTTATCTTATCAGCTTTATCTTGGAGATGCCAGGGAGGGAACTTGGAACCTTCTGTATGCAAGCATGCATGCGCTCTTCTCAGAATGGCCCCATCCCCTGAGGGGAATTTCTTAGAGTGCTCATACATGCAGACTCCCATTCAAATGCAAACCAAGGTGGACCCTGCTTAGCAAAGGGGACCATTCATGTTTGCTACCACAAGACCAGCTCCCCTCCCTTGGAATCAGAGTTGAAAGAGGAAGCTCCTCCCTCAACCCTGGTATGATTGGCTGTGAAGGCTGTCCTTCAGTCAAGAAGGAAGCCCGTACAGCCAGTTCCCCCTTCTCTCTGCAGTCTCTCTGATGCTCTCCATTATATCTGAACTAGGATAGGAGAGTGCTGGAAGGATGTGTGTGTAACCATGGATCCATTGGACCTGCGGTTCTGTGTTACATGCAAATGAGGCCTTAATGTGGATTAACAGGCTATACAGTTGGAGCAGACATTTATCTTCTCCAAACCATTGTGTGTTCTACCATGGGTTTTGGAACAAGAAATGAACCTGAAGTCAGGACATGCTGAGATTTTATTTTTGAAATACAACCTCAACACAAGTAGTCTGAGCCTAGCTCTCTCACTCTATCATGCCATATACCTTTTCTAACTCTGTCGTCAGCTTTACCCATGCATTTTCAATAAATAATAATAATAATGAATGAATGAATGAATGAATGAATGAATGTCTGCTATTGTGATTTCCCTAAGTTATTCTTCTCTTTTCAATTCATTGTTGCTTATGTTTTTTTAAAGAAAAAAAATCTTAGAAAGCCCTCAGGAAAATATTTCTTATGTTCCCTGCTGCTGTGCAGAATGGGGGTGCATGGGTATGTGTGTTGGTTGGTTGGTTGTTTTTTTAAATTACCAATTGGTACGTGAATCATTGATTCATAGCTGTCACAGCATGGAGGTGACATTGTACCTTCTTATTCCACTTTTCCTGCCTCCTGCTGTCTGCTTAACCTTTCCTTCTTTTTGTAGTTCTTCTGTTGACAAAAGGCTGTGTAGATTTGGTTAGCTGTAGTTTCCACTTGTTCAATAACCAGGAAGCAAAGAGGGATAGGGGAGATTACTACAAGGAAGGTTTACCCTTTGGGTGGTATTGGTACTTTTGCTTATAATTTAGTGTTAAATATTGCAATAATTTAGACCAAGAAACTCAAAACATTATTTGGTAATTTGCCAATCTATAGGAAATTAACGAATCTGTTTATACAAAAATGATTAAAGAAAATAAGATGAGAGAATTTTGCAAAGTAAAGTCTAGAAAAACCAAATCGAAGATGGAAGCTTTAACATAAACATAGGAACATAAGAACAGCCCTGCTAGATCAGGCCCAGGGCCCATCTAGTCCAGCATCCTGTTTCACACAGTGGCCCACCAGATGCTGCTAGAAGCCTACAGGCAGGAGTTGAGGGCATGCCCTCTCTCCTGCTGTTACTCCCCTGTAACTGGTATTCAGAGGAATCCTGCCTTTGGCTGGAGGTGGCCTATAGCCCTCTGACTAGTAGCCATTGATAGACATCTCCTCCATGAAGTTATCCAAACCCCTCTTAAAGCCACCCAGGTAGTTGGCTGTCACCACGTCTTGTGGAAGAGAATTCCACAAGTTAATTATGTGTTGTGTGAAAAATACTTCTATTGTTCCTCCTAAATTTCCTGGCTATCAATTTCATGGGATGACCCCTGGTTCTAGTGTTATGTGAGAGGGCGAAAAATTTCTCTCTATCCACTTTCTCCACACCATGCATGATTTTATAGACCTCTATCATGTCTCTCCACAGTCGTCTTTTTTTCTAAACTAAAAAACCCCAGGTGTTGTTGCCTTGCCTCAAAAGAAAGGTGATCTAAGCTTCATTTAATTTACAGCTAAAACTATAATTGGCCCACTGTCTTGCTGTATAGAATGTTCATTATATGGAGTCTCTCTGCTATTTTAGATAAGACATGGACACATGTTCCCTTTATCAACGTAGTTTAAAGCACAGATAACCCTGATTTCTCTTGAATTTTTGGTTCTGTCAGTTCAGACAATAGTTTGGGAGCAAGACCACCTCCAATAATTTTATTGTGATCCCAGCAACTGATCAGAGCTGTTTCTGAACATCTGTCCATCAGGAAGATCATCCTTGGGTACATGTGTGCGTCTTCCTGCAGTTCACTACCACTACTATTATTTATATACATCTTCTCAACAAAAGTTATCCTAAGCAGTTAACAATAATAAATAAATAACAAATAAAGATGCTTCCCTGTCCCAAAGGGCTCCAAATCTAAAAAGAACACAAGATAGCCATCAGCAACCGCTATTGAAGAGATGCGGTGCTGGGGTTGGATAGGGACTGTTGGATAGGAATTGTGTTAAATAAAAAGAGAATAATCACTTCAAAGGTTCCTCTTTGCTCAGTAGGCATGGGTAGATTTTATTTATTGTATCATGTTTCGGGGCTCCCAAGCTACTGTTGGTAATTTATGTAGCAGGACTTCAGTGATTTCCCAAACACATTATCACTGTTGCTGTTGACTGTCTTTTCAGTCCCTCCCCAAACTGGCATAAACAAGGCCTGCCGGGAGTTGGAACATTGGCCAAAACCACTCCGAGCTCTTGGGCTTGCATTAAGATGAAGAAAACACACATTCTAAATGTATTGAGAATGATTTGGGTGCACATTCTCCACCATGGAAACAATGCTCTGGAATTCAGGGAGCCCTGCCACACTCTAGAAATACCAGATACAGGGCTCAGTATTGTTGAGACTGACTGGCAGCAGCGCTTGAGGGGTCTTTCCCAGCCTTACTTGAAGATAAAATCACAGAATTATTGAGGTGGAATGGACCTTGGAGGCCTTCATTCAAGTCCCTGCTTATTGCATCTGCTGTCAGGGACTAAACCTGGGATCTTCTACATGCAAACTATGCACTCTGCCACTGAGCTATGGCTCCTCCCCCAGCCTTGGATGATTGCACCATCATATGAGAGGGGCTTATATCTTTACCCAGAGCTATGACTCATGTTATGCTTTAGTAGAAAGCAGGGGTGTAGCTATAATTGAGCGGATGGGTTCAAAGAACCTGGGCCCTACAGCTCCTGAGGGGCCCCCAGCTCCACCCCTCCCTATATTGAATATTCTTCATTATATCCCTCGCTCTGATGAGCTACCGGGGAGAGCAGTGAACATAGGCCCCCCTCTCCCCTAGCTAGCTCTCTAAGCCCTGGTAGAGAGCACACACTGTTAACAAGATTTGAATTCATTGGCACTGTGAATTCCAGTCACTCAGAATGACTGGCGGGCTCCCTTCAGTATATCTGCCTTAACACCATCATCATCTGTGTCTGTATTTAGAATTTGTATTATAATAAAACAAGCCAGAACACTAATTAAAATGGGTATTGGGTAGGTGAGAAGGAAGCATACATGAAAAATAAAATATACATCATAGAACCCAAGGTCTGCTTCACAGGAGATATTTCATACTCAAGTACTGATAGCAGAGTACAAAACACCATCAATTAGGAACAAGAAGTCCATTTTCTCCTTTAAAATGTGCATATGCAGAGTAGGAATGTCTTTGTATTTTAAAGGGGAAATTCCCATTTGAAACATTCATTTATTCATATATTTTGTACTCAGGTATTGATATCTAAGTACAAAATATTTTAGTACAGTATAGAGCCCAGTATTCAGATATTGCTACAATATCTGCTTCAAAAGTGTTGAGGGACACAAAAATAATGTCAAAGTTTCTTAGTTATATAAGAGTAAGAAGGAAGAAACAATTATGTAAGTAGTTTTTATTGTAACGAAATAGTGTTATTGATTTCTGGGAATGCAACATAAAGTAAATGTACAAACAGCTTTTTGTACATTTTGTACTCTTAACTTATATGCAGCTCAGTCTTAATCATGTATACTCCACTAAGTACATTAAGTCTTCCTGACATGCTTAGGACTACAGCCTTTATTTACTTTGAATTCTTTTCATGTACTCTGCAAATGAGTTTCATAATTTATGGTATACCTGCTTGATAATTACAGGTTAATTTCAAATCAGCCTCGTACCTGTTCTGTAAAATAAGGTCTATAATTACAAAACCCGATTTTCTACTTTCTTGAATGTTGAGAAGTCCAGGGCAAAATCCTATGCATGTTCATTCATTCATTCAATTTCTATACCACCCTTCCAAATAGTTTTACAGTAGTGGTTTACACAGAGAAGTAACAAATAACTAAGATGGATATATATTCAAAAGGAAGTTTTGTGTATTCAGTGGAGTTTTCTCACAGGTAAGCATGCATTGGATTGAATCCGTAGTTGGATGAGAAAAAAGCACTGGAATCTTATAGTGAGCATATGCTTTATTTAATATAAAAGCACAGCATAGAATCATAAAAAGCAGACAACAAACACACTGATCCCTTATCAGATTCCAAGAGAACAAGAGCCCTCTATCACAATCAGTGAGAAAGGGCTTGAGGCCACGCGGGGAGGAAGGCTTGAAAAGCTTACCTCCCTGCTGATGATCACTCCTCTGTGTCTGGGCACGGAGATCGCATGCCCAGATATGCAACTGCCTCCTGTGGCAGTGCAGAGGGCTGGGGGCTGGGACACATCATCCTGGCCTCCAGAACTCTGCAAGTGTGCGGTGCATTATGGGGATTCCCCCAGAGACGGGCAGCTACCAGTCCATGTTGCCGCACCAGCTAGAAGCAGCTGGGGCTGTACATGAGCGGGGAAATGGGGTTCAGGGAGAGCACTCCCTGAACCACATTTAAGAGGGTGGCTGCGTAGTTGGGTTTGCCACCAAAGCGCTGCTGGGATTGGGTGTGATCCCGACAATTCTTACGAGCAGCCAAGACTGGGAGTGGCTTCCTTAGTCTGCTTCTGGCTGGTCATAAGAACAGCTTCCAACATTTTAGACAATTCCAGCTTTAAAATGCTCAGCACCCACTCCATCTGCATCCAGATTCAAACTGCAACTGCTTATAGTTGTCTGTCTCTGCCCCAAACTCTGATGAGTGTTGCATTCCAAAAGCAGTAGCAAGATTCTAGGCCATTAAGGATCAAATGTCTCCTTTAGTTGGGCCCCTGACTGCCCTTGATAGGAAAAATGAAGCAACATTTCATGACATTTGAGACAGCCAAACAAATAAGAATATATTCTTTTGTGCAGAAAAACCAAATATTTTTAAAGATATGAATAACAATTTGGTTTTCAAGTCAGTGGTGATTATTTCTAAATGCCAGGTCTTTACCTTCCACATTGCACAGCTGGTTTATCTGAGGGGAGCTGAGATTCCTCTTCTCAGATGCTTCAAGGAAAGGCAAAGTTTGGGTTGTCGTCAGACTGGGCATCTAGCAGATTCTCCCCAGAAAATGCTTCTCTGTGTTCTATGGTGCTGGGAAGATGGGCTGTAGTTCAGTTGTAGCATAGTTGTTTTGCATGCAGGTTTTACTCCAATTTCTGGCATCTCCAGGTAGCCCTCAAGAGTCACTGCCAGGCTGTGTAGATGAGCTGGATGGTCTGACCCCATATAAGGTAGCTTCCTATGAACATCCTATGGTTTATGGGGAGTGTATTTCCTCGAAACTCCTTATCAGGGAGAATCTTTCCTTAAGAAAGGAAGATTTCTCCTAGATCCTTTCTCCATGTTGGATTAGGGATATGCGGAGCAGCTCGGTCCCAAGCCAAACCCCCTGGCCGATTCAGACCCAGTTTAGGGGTGCCAGGTGACATTAAATTGTGTTTTTAAAAGTTTGACTTACCATCACTGAGGGCTTCGGCAGCCTCAGGGGGTGCTGCTGCAGCTGTAAGGGGTATCCGGTGGCTCCTCATCCCCTCACCGGATGTCAGAAGTCATTCCAGTCACTCAGGAACCATGGATAGGTGAAAATAATCCTATTTTGACCCTACACATAAAGAAACTGGGTTCCTACCACCCAACGTGAAACTGCAGGTGCAAGGCATGTGAATAATGAGGGCCACCTGTATATAGAAATTAGCCACTGGGTGTTGCAGAATGTGAGCTGTCTACATGGTTTCAGAACAAACATTAGAGAAAAGTTTAAGATAACTTTACTTGCGAGACAAACAAAAGAGGCACTTAAAAATCAGTATAGAACTTCCTGACTCACACAGGAACAGGAAGGAGAATAGAAACGCCTAGCTAGCCCAACCAGTACTGAGGAAGCTACAGTGCCCCCTCTGGCTACATAGCAGATTACATGCAAACTATACACAGTAGGTTAGGCTGCAGCTGTTGCATATCCCAACACTGGGAACAGTTTCCACGTGGTGATTTCCTACCAAGCTGCATTCCCCTTTTCCAAGCCACTTTCCTTTTATTCCTTCTTGCTCTCTTTTGCTGGGCATACTGGTTGATTTCTCACATAGGCAAGTTGCTATTTCACAATGAGCGTCGAATACACTGGCCAGGAGATACTATAAGAATGGCTTATGTCTAATTCCCCTGCCCCCACCCTTTTGCAGTGTCTGCACATATCACTTTGTTCCATGTCCAAGCTTCACCAGCTTAGGGGCCCGGGGATCATAATTCTAAGTCCTTCACCGGCCTTCCAGCCAGGTTCTAGGGTGGGTGACTCGCTCTGCTGGTTTATTTATGGTGCAATCAGATGCTGTGAGAATGTGAGCAGTAACTTTTATATTGCATAAAAGACCATTCTTAGTCTTTTGCTATAAACACTTGATCTCCCATGTGTTTCTCCCTTTTTCCCCTCCCACCCCATCCCCACCAGATTCAAATGTGAATTAATGCATAAGAATTTCATAAGTATCAAATGCATAGGGCATGATCCAGCAAAGGTGATTTTATTTAAATCCAACTGAAATCAGTGGAGGATAAATGCTTAACTTTCACTAGATCATATCCCTTTTGTTGAAAATATTATGGTCCTTTAAAAAACAACTTTAAAACTCCTGTTTTGTGTTTCATATTTTTAGAACATTATCATGCAGATTATCTGTACATCAGTGAGCCGCAGGATCCTGCTTTAAAATATCAGAAGTTTCAGGATTCCAACAAGAGTCTTTCAAAGAGAAATACCACATATACAGCCACACCTTTGATTAATATTATGGATTGATTTTACAAGGGGGGAGAAAATGGCAATTAGTGATCTATAAATATTTTTAATCACTTGGTAGTGCCAAGTGATATGTCCTACATACCTGTGCCTACTAACAGCAAAGAGACACCTTTTAAAAGTGGTGTTTCTCTTTATTTGGTAGGGGGAGAGCAACTGGCCCTATCAATCTCCAGCTCAGAATCCTTCCAGTAGCTGTTGCTGATGTCTATCTTATGTTCCTTTTTTTTAGACTGTGAGCCCTTTGGGGACAAGGAACCATTTTATTTATTTATATCTATGTAAACCACTTTGGGAACTTTTGTTAAAAAGTGGTATATAAATTCATCATATTTGTATTCGTTCCTTAGTCCCATATAGCCAATTTAAATCCTATTTACCTATAAAACTACATACTTTTTCATTAAGATGTTATTAGATGTCAAATAGTTGCTACTACTGCCAAAACTCTTGAAAAGTGCAGTAGAGAAGAAGTATCATTGGACAAAATAGCATCAGTACAAAATACCTGGTTCAGGTATAATGCAGAGTGAAGATTAAATTCCCCTCTCCCATATGCCTGTGAATGCACTCCCTATTGGAATAAGAGCCTCCACATCTCTGGCAACTTTTTAAAAGGCACTGGAGACGCATTGATTCATTCATGCTTTTAATTAGATCTATAGCTTTAATATTTTTAACATTGAGTTTTAAATGTTTTCAATATTTTAAATGATTTTAATTGTTAATTGGTTTGATGTTTTAAATTATTTTAATTTTAAACTGCCCAGAGATGAAAGTTTTGAGCAGTATAGAAATATTTTAAATAAATAAATAAATAAATAAATAAATAAATAAATAAATTAAAATAAAGATTGGAAGAATTATGCTTCTGATTCTGGCTTAGAAGTAGCCAAGATCACTTGTTATGTCCAAACTGGGCAATCCTAGCTTATTCTAGCCATAGTTTCAAAATAAACCAGGTTTATAAAATAAACCAGCCTGATTTTTTCCAAAGCTCCGCTGTTGATGTGTGATGTTGATGTTATTTGGGGTGGATTCGGGGCAGAAAGGGGGCTTTTGGGGCAGAAGAGTGGTTCAGGTAGTAGTGCCCCAATGGGTGCCTGCTGTCACCCAGATTCCAAAGGAATTGGGAAAAGGGCTGATTTTTAAAGAATTTCTGGAGTTGACATGTCTTTGGGCAGATTCGGGGCAGAAAGGGGGCCTGAGGGGCAAAACAGTGGGTTGGGTGGCAGTGCCCCAAGGGGTGCCTGCCACTTGCCCTATTCCAAAGGAATAGGGCAAAGGGCTGATTTCTTAGGAATTGTTGAAGTTTACGCTTCTTTAAGGTTCCTCCCCCAGGGAATAATGGAGGTTTCAGAAGACCCATAACTCCACCTGGGGGGCACTGGGGAAGTCAGGAGTGAGTGGTGGTGTAGTGCACACAGGGTGCCAACCACCCCCATGGGTTGCTAACCCATGGGGTGCTGGGTTCTGTTGTTAATGAGGTGTTCTGAGTAGCATTCTCTGAGTAGCATTCTCTGGTAGCATATGAGATTTTCAACAACAAACCATGAATCCACTCTCATATGCTATCAGAGAATCTGAATCTACACTCAAACATCTCAGAAACAACAGAACCCAGTACCCCATGGCTTAGTAACCCATGTGGATGGTTGGCACCCTATGTGCTCTACACCACCACTCGCTCTGGGCCACCCTGGTGCCCCCCAAGTGCAGTTATGGGGCGGGAATTATGGAGGTCCATCATTCCCTATGAGGAAGAACTTTACAGTTGTGCTAACTCCATTACATCTTTAAAAATCAGCCCTCTGCCCAAATCCTTTGAAATAATTCTGACAGCTTCCTTGCCCCCACTGGGCACTACCACCCACCCTACTCTGCTCTGGGCCACCCCTTTCCCCCCAACATGAAGCTATACTTTTGCCGAAACCTCCATTCTTCCCTATGAGAAAAATCTTATACTTCAAAAATTCACCAAAAAACAGCCCTTTGCCAAATTCCTCTGAAATTTGGGTGGTAGTTTCCACCAATTGGGTACTACCACCCCCACCCACTAGTTTTTCCCCAGGGCCATTTTTCAAAATCCAAAACGTTTCGGATTCGGATTTTGCAATTTCGAACAAAGAACAAAATTGGGTGTTTCGGATTGGCTGATTTCGAACAAAGAACAAAATGGGGGTGTTTCGGATTCGGGCCAAAAACAAAATAGAAAAAGAAACAGAATGCACAACCCTACTTTGAGGCTTTCTAGTCCAACCCTTACTCAGTACAGGCAAGTGTCAAAGCATCCCTGACAGATGCCTTGCCTAGTCAGGATGTGAGCCGCTTGCAATACATACAGCTCAGGAAAAAATAAACTGCAATCAGCAACTTGGAATCAAATTCCCTTTAAAACAGCACAGCAGAACTGAGTATTTTAATATAAGTGCAAGTTTTCAACAGGATGCATCAGAACCTGTATTGGAGTAATTATAAAGATAATAAATCTGCTACTTTATAGTAACAGAAATGGTACATGACAATGCAAATTCAGGTACACGTTTACTAATCCTCTACCAGAAATACATCTACCCCCTCCCCCCCAAAAACCCAACTGTGTACTAGCTGACTTCATTTTCTTCTTACAAATGAATCTCATCTTGGACCCTTTCTTTCCCGGACAATGCCATCTTGTGTGAACTAAATACATCATCAGTGAAGCTCATTCTCCTGTATTACACTAATATATCACTGGAATGACATCTGCTTCTGATGATGTATTACATTAATACATCATCAGAATGGGGGGCTCCTATGGGGTATAACAAACTTGTGCTAACAAAGGAATAACAATCCTGGCTTCCAGTTCAGTTTAATTACCAAATGAGAGCCGCTCAGCAGCAAGGTGATACGTAATGTGGTCGCTCTTACATCATCCCAAAGAGCGCAGAGCCATCTGCATCCTCATTACATTACCCATGCAACTTTGTACCGCATTACCAGGAGCTGCAATTGCCTGCTCCTTTCAATGTTTCACAAACCATAACCACCCCAATATTTTACACTGCTCTATGAATAATTCAGATCCCTTCTATTTATTCTGTCCACCTCACCTTTTCCATGATAGCTAAACAGCACATCAAATATGTAGCTATAAACGTGGGTCTTCTTTTATAAAGATATTCTGCGTTTGCATGGAGATGGGGACCCTGCAAACATTTGCATTCCCTCTATGCATAAAAAAGCAAAAAAAGAACCGCTTCGTTCTTTTGCAATCACTTTTTGCAAGGGCCTACATGCTATTTGTTTAAAAGAATGCAGTTTTCAAGGAGAAAATGCATGAGATTCCTTGTTTCGGCAAGCTAACTAGATATTGTTTATCATATGAAAATTGTTCACTCCTTAGTACTTTGACTTAATGTATGAGCTGCACTTTGAAATGCTTATGATTAAAGGCTTTGCATATTATATTGCAATGCCTGTTTTAATAAAATCTACCCAAAGCATTTCTCCCTTAGCTCTCTCCTTTCCCCATCTTTCTCTATATTTTATTAGCACTGTGGTATTAGTTACATTCTCCTAGATACTTTGAATCAAATTGTCACCAAAGGTCAGATAGTATTCAAAGTCGGACTTTTTTGGTTGTGCTTCATTTCATGTATTTTCTTAATTATCAGAACCAGATAATGTAACGTATTCAAAAACAGCATAGGGTATTTGTCCAAAAGACACTATTTAAGTTCAGTCCTTGGACATCTTACTGCTTTTAATACCAATACTGTAGTTATTCTGGAAGACTGTTTTGTTTAATAAGCATTTATCTATTGTTAATGTCTTTTGGAGAATTCATCTTGGGGTTTATACTGAAGATAAATGCAGGCGTGTGAGGGTTTATGAAAAATGTCTCAGCAAGTGACAGGAAGCCTGATATGAGTTACCACAGTCCGCTTCACATGTGGGGCAATCCACTACTTGTCTTGCATTTATTATATTTTTGTGCTATGTGTCCCCCTCCTTCTTTGCTCCCAAATCTCTTTGATATTAAATACGTTTAATACCAAACATTGACAGTAAATTTGAAAAGAACGTGTGATGTGGAGAAAGAGACAAAAGTCTTGATGTAAAAAATGTAGCTATGATAAAATACAGAGGAAACGGCAACGCTTTTTTTAAAAAAAATGGTGTGCTCATGAGGAAAAGGGTGGAATACAAAAGGAATTAATTGAATATCTAGTCCAATGAAAGATGCCATTTAAGAGCAGCAGTGCAGTGTACATAATATTTGGTAAACCAGCCAAAGCTATTTTCTATTTTTATCGTTATAAATGGAATTCTCTCCAAAAAGAGCTCTCTCTCTCTCTCTCTCTCTCTCTCTCTCTCTCTCTCTCTCTCTCTGTGACCCCCTCTCTTTTTTAAGCAGGGGAATTGTGCATTGTTATGGCTACATCTAATCTTGTCTATATATTACTAGAATCTATGGAGGTAATAAATAATACACATGTTGGGCGTGGGGACAGCTTGTAAAAGAATTGTAAATTAGCAATAAAACTCCACATGAACTATCAGCTGTGCTCCAAATATATTTCTCTTCTAATTAATAACGACTTTTCCCCTCTCTCTACCTTTCATATCACTCTCTCTGTTTCTGTTGGAGAGAGATCTGATGCAGATTGCACTGCTGGATACTCAGAAGAGCAAAATTATTCTAGTAGTACCAAAATTACTTAGTAATAACCAAAATTAAATTAAATTCCAAGTCTTGCAAATTAATAAACAACACTGAGATATTTGATTACATCTTGTATGTCAGTAACATACAGCTCACAAGCTACTCTGGCCCACCATGACAATAACCTACACAATAAACCCACCATAAACTGCACAATTGCCCACCATGGCAATAAACTCACAAACTTCTCTGTTGGATTGTGCCCACCATGGCAATAAACAATGGGAACATTTGAATGAACATTTATATTGAGAATTTTTCACCATGGACTTTATTTATTAAATTGATGTCCTTAAAACCTATACTTCAAATAACTTCATGGTTATTATTTAAATAAGATCAGAGTCAACCTGAAAGGGGATTTTGTATACTGTGGTTAACTCATCTTCACTCACTAAACTAAACTTCTAGTCACTAAACATAACTTCTCCTATTTTTTTGTCAAGATGTCAGGCACTGTGTTCCATAAGTGTTCCAATCCAGAGTAACTCCTGAGAAGTAATATGGAGTAACTTGGTTTGGATGTCAGCCAGTGTGTTTAGAATTCAACCCTTAGTATATTAATCAAGCTTCTAAAACATAGGAGTCACCTTTTAAAAATATAGGCCATGGTGCAATGAACTGTGCAGCTAGCTCCAGGCCCCCAGCTGAGCTTTTGTTTTGTTTTGTTTTTTAAACCAGCAACATCTTATGCTTCATAGCAAGCATTTTTTGAAAACTGAAGTTATTTTAAAGCAATTTGTGTTTCAGCCTAGGGAGGGGCTATTGCTCAGAGAAAAAGAAAACGTAAATGTCTTGCTGAGTTCATATACAAATCCTTGGGAGCACCTAAAAGAGGCATCTGTATTATGACCACTGTCTCCCAGAACTGAATCGATTTAGGCCAAATTCTTCACACTGTATAAATCTAACCAATTCTGAGAACAAATTTTGGGATGTGATTTGGAGCCACAATTCACTTATGGTGGTTTATCTAGCAGCTTATATTTAACCTGAAACAGCCTTATATTTTAAGCCATTGCTCTGGAATACTAGTTCTCAGTGTTGCAGAGTAATTACTTGATTTATAAGGAATTAAACAAGTGGCTTAACTTTAGTTGCAGAAACAATAACTTAATGATTATTTATTTAACATATTTTTATACCACCCAAAACTTACGTCTCTGGGCGGTTATTATTTCTTAACACTAACAAGGTAACAGTCACTTCTGTAAGGGGGAGAGCAAAAACAAAAAACAAAAGCTGAACTGATAAAACAACCAGTCAAAAGAACTGAAGACTGACTCCACCCCAAGGACCCAACATAGACACATACATACAGAGGTAAGTATGCCTTAGGCAAGAAGAGAGACAATCCTTAGTTACACAATGGCCGCATTTGCACGTAACATGAAACCGGAGGTGAAGGGACCTCCATTTTCATTCTCAGTACATCTGAATGTGGGCAATCGCAGTTTCTCTTCAAAATAGACCTGCGGTTTCCCTCCCTGGACAGAGATGTGTACTTCCACTTTGTAGTAAGTTCCACTGCCTGGATCTCTAGTTCCGTGTTGCCAGCGTTATGTCCAAATGTTGGCATAGCAGTCTAGTTGCTTTGCAACTGGAGCTGAAAAGGAAGCTTCTCCCTCACTCTAGCTGCTATTGGCTGTTGAGACTGTCCAATTCCCCAGCAAGACTGACCCTGATGTCTGAATTTGGACAGGAGAGTGGGGGGAAGGGGGACATGGAACCAATGGACCCACACCAGTGGACCCGGAACCAATGGAACCACAGTTCTGCATTACGTACCAAGGCACCCAGTAAAATTCCAGCACTCAGGAACTCAGGATGCAGTTTCTGACCACTTTTTATCTGTATGTCATCATTATTTGTGGTGTCATCTAGCATTGTGAATGAGAGTGCAAACGTAGTACTGTGCAGTAGTGGTCCATACTAACAAGCTGGGGGGATGGAAAATGAGTCCCAGCTGTTTAGGTACTGGCAGCCATCCTCGCACTGTCTTCTGGCCCTCCCCCAGATATAATTGAGCCATGTGGGTTGGTCATTCCCCTGGAAGGGGAGGGAAATAGCCAACCTTGGTCATTCACCCATTTAGGAATTTCTGTCCCCTACTGGATCAATGACCAGCCTGCATGGCTCAATTACTCATGACCCAAGGATGGGACCAGAAGGCAGCAAGAGAGTGGCTGCTGGTACTCAAAGCAGCTGGGGCTTGTTCTCTGCCTGTCTAGCTGGTTAGTACAGGCCATTACTGATAGTGTTGTTACTGCCCTACAATCACTATTCTCTAATAGAACGAAGTGGTGCTGTCTGCAGTTCCACAGTTCCTAAGTGGCCCACGAATGCAAGGATGGATACCATTTTGGTATTAAGTACATCTGAATAGTCCCATATGGAGGCCATTCACATGTGCATGCAAAACCAGGCTAAGGGAGCCCAGCCCAGTTTTGCACGTGCATATGAACCACCAGGATCGTATCAGATGCCAGCAGCACCATGGCAGCAAAACCGCTTATGGTGCATCCCCTCAAAATGGGGTTAGGGGACCAAGCACTCTCCTAACCCCATTCTGCCAATCATGTGCCAGCTGTTGCTGTGCTTTCAGCCACAGCTGGCAGGCTCAGAAGGGGGGGGTAGATCCCAATAATTCACCACACAATCATGTGGTGCATTATTTGAGCCCTGGGGGGCAGGGGGCAGTGCATCCTAGCATCCCAACCCTCGGAGCCACTGGCAGGAGCCGGTGTTCATCTGGGCGGGTGTTCTGCCCATGCAAGAAAGGACTGTTTGTCTGTGGGGAAGGTAGGTTTAACCAGCATTGCCCACAGCCCGCCCTTTAGCCCTTCTCACTGATCGAGGGAAGAGTCTCAATGCCTAATCTGTGTAATGGAGACATTCAGATGTAATGCTGAACTATGGTTTAGTATGATAAATATGAAATGAGTATGGTTTAGAATTTTAAGCAGCCTTAAGCCTTGGGCTTGGTTTCTCCCTCCATTTCCTCTCCGCCACCTGTCCTTATGCACTGAGATTGCATGTTTGATCCTGGTTTCTGATTCTGCTTTGCAGGCAGACTTTAGTTTGTGCAAACCATAGTTAGCTAAACTCAGATGAAACAGAAACCCAGGAATGGAAGATTTTAATCTCTGTGCACAAAGGAGGAGAGCATGTGAGGTTGCTTTTGTTCATAAACCAAGATGAGCAGAATTGTTGTCTACAAGAACTAAAACCGGTAGCAGAGTTCAGTTCAAGTCTGGACTGGACTCGAACCAGACCGGGCATGTTTGGTTTTGCCACACCCCGAAACCAGCCCCAGTTCGGTTCGGTCGGTGGAGGGGAGGTTCATGAGGTGTTTTTTCTTTTTCTTTTTAATAATAGTTTAAAAATAAATTTCTCTCACCACCGCCCAGTCCTTTTAGTTTAGTTTAGAAATAAATTTCACTCACCATCAGTCTGGGGGCTTAGATTTGGCCATGGGAGGAGTCTCTAGAAATTCCCTCTCCAACTGCTGGCCTCCATTATGTGCCAAATCAGCCAGTTTGGATGGTCTACAGCTTGGGAGGTGGCAATGGTAAATTCCTCTTGTATTCTACCAAAGAAAACCACATGGTTCTGTGGTTGCTAGGAGTCGACACCGACTTCACGGCACAACTCTACTTTAAGATTATATTAGAATGACACTGGAAATTAGTGTCAGGAAATTAGTTTCAGGGGTAACTTCCTCAGTTACCCCTGTTAACTGAGCAAAGAGAACACCTTTTAAAGTAGTGATTCTCTTATATTTAGCGGAGGGCGAGCAACTGGCCCTATCCAACCCCAACTCCTCACAACCCCAGCACAGCATCCTTCCAGTGGCTGTTGCTGGTATCTGCCTTATGTTTCTTTTAGATTGTGAGCCCTTTTGGGTATAGGAGACCCTTTTATTTATGTATTTTTATTTGTAAACCACTTTGTGAACTTTGGTTGAAGAGTGGTATATGAATATTCATCATCATAGTAGTAGTAGTAGTAGTAGTGAAGAAACTACAAAGTGGATTTTAGAAATCTAGGTACTGGAAATTACCAACATGAAAAAATGAAAGAGATATAATGAAGCTATTCCCACAATCACTGAAAAGCAGGCTAAGGGAGCTTAGCCCGCTTTCCAGGGATTGTGGGAACCACCAGGCTTGCAGGCAAGCTCGGTGCTCCCAATGCGGCTAGCACGCCTAATTACCCCTCCCCTTAGACAAGGTTAATGGAGCAAGTGCTCCACTAACCTCATCTTTTTGCTTGTGTGTTGCTGTGGCATGTGGCGACACACAAGTAAACCCCCAACCAGGACTCGGGGGTCTCTCCAGGATGCCCCATGCACTCGCGTGGGGCATCATCATCATCATCATCATCATCATCATCATTTCATTTTCTATACCAGATTCTGGATCTTCTAGGGGCCACGCAGCCCCCGATCCTTGCAGCCCCTGCCGGCTCCATGACGGAGCCGGCAGTTGTGTGGGCAGCCAATCTGGCTGCCCAGGGCTGCCTCTTGATCGTCTGTGGGGAGAGATCGTGTGAAGCGCCTCAATATATAGAAGAAATTGATGCAGCCCTAGTAAAGGAAAACAAGCCAGCACTTTCTATCCAGCTTCTTCTCCCTCAAATTTAGCATCTCTTGTTTCATTCCTGTCCTGCAGCAAAATTCTCCTAAAATTCAGGAGTCTCGATGTTACACTCCCTTATTTGTCGATGCACATATTTGTAGAAACTTCCATTTTGCAGCTAACTCCACCTCCCCAAGCTACCTTTTTGTGACTGCCTCGCCAAGAGGGGCAGTTCCCCCTTTTGCCCTCTAAAAAAAGCTGCTGCCAGCGGTGGCATGGGGTGCAACAGTGGCAGCTGCAGAGAGGGGGATGAAGGTTGAGGAGGGGAGAGTTCCCCTTTTACCTTTGAAAATGCCACAGCTGTGCAATGGGATGGGGGTGGCGGAGAGCTCCTTCCAGCTTCCCTCCTCACAAGAGGAGAGGTGGTCTTGTGGTATCAAGCATGATTTGTTAGCTAAGCAGGGTCTGCCCTAGTTGCATATGAATGGGAGATTTGATGTGTGAGCACTGTAAGATATTCCCCTCAGGGGGTGGAGCCGCTCTGGGAAGAGCAGAAGGTTTCAAGTTCTCTCTCTGGCTTCTCCAAGATAGGGCTGAGAGAGATTCCTGCCTGCAACCTTGGAGAAGCCCCTGCCAGTCTATGAAGATAATACTGAGCTGGATAGACCAATGGTCTGAATCAGTATATTGCAGCTTCCTATGTTCTGCACATGGAGGAAGGCTGAAAACGGGCTATGCAGCCGAGGGACCATGCAGTCACTCTGAGGAGTGACTAATAAATAATAAATACAAAGTCTGAATGATGCAAAGGTTTGTAGTTCCTGCTCCCAATTGAGATTGCTATCTGTGGGCCAGACAAAAATCTGATTATAAGATGAACTGCTTTTTGCATCATCTCCTACTGTAGTCCCTGTTCTACTTAACTGGTCCTCATTGCCCGAAATACAGCCATTTTGAATTGTTGATCATTAGATAAGATATTTAATACATTCAACCAACTGCTATTAAGTCCCCTTAATGAAGTCGGTGTCAAATATTTTCTATCCCCATTGTATTCTCTAAAAATTTATTCTCT
Organism: Hemicordylus capensis; assembly: GCF_027244095.1. Taxonomy (NCBI): domain Eukaryota; kingdom Metazoa; phylum Chordata; class Lepidosauria; order Squamata; family Cordylidae; genus Hemicordylus; species Hemicordylus capensis. The sequence continues at coordinate 273,520,863 of NC_069660.1, forward strand.
ATGTATTCTCTAAAAATCCTCTGTCTGAATTTAACTATATTTGACTCCTCTGAGTGACATGCTAACTCAGCAAGGATGCAATGGGACCAGCAGCAACCTCACAGCAGGAGGCTCTTAATGCTGCTGGAGACTTCCCCACTGACACTGTTCCCACCTCAGACTTGATCGCTATGCTAAGGGTCAAATCTCCCCCCACCATCTTGTGTACAGGTGCTGCTGCAGTGAGGAAGCTCTCCTGAGCGCAGGAGTGTCTTCTGGTGTATCCCCGCTGTCTTGTCAGAATGTCAGTCAGTATTTGATATCCGAAAATTGGCAGTATTTCTATGTGACATGAAATGGTACTGAGTATTCATTAGTCCAAAGTTTGCCCTGAAATGGCTCCCCAATTTTATTACCTCATTCACAGGTGAAAAAGTTTGATTTGGGATAATTTTCTGCTGAAGTAATTTGGCTACTTCGGCCCCTCTCCCCACCTCAATATCTCATCCTGACCCCTGTAAGTATTTGCCAGCATGGAGAAAACAGACTGGCTCTACTTTCCCCACTCCAAAATGCAGCAATGCGACAGCATCTTTTACAGCTTCACCTCTAAGTTGAAACCCAAAAGACTTTTTCCTTCTTATTCTCCTTGGGAAGGTGCACAGTTTTCTGGGAATTGTAGACTCTTCTGGGACAGTGATAATGGCTGCAACCTTGGGAAAGACTACAGTTCCCAGAAAACTCTGCACCAGGACTGCAGGTGAAATGTCTCCTGGGTTTCATTTTTCAAATTAAAAAAAATGTCACTGCTGCCTCACCATAGTCCTGGAAAAATAAAAGTGAGCCAGCCTGCCTCCTGCCCATACTAGAAATACCTTCAGGGGTCAGGGGAGTGAGACAAAGAGGTGGCAAAACTTCAGGCCAAATCAAAGGAACTTTTTTTCTTTTAAGTAGTTTGTGGTGTGTGTGTGTGTGTGTGTGTGTGTGTGTGTGTGTAGGGGGAAGTTCAGATGAAATTAATTAATTAATTAATGTTGTGCTGGGGTGACGTGTGCGCATGGTGTGTTCAGGCTGGTTGGGCAAAATATCATCCCAACTAGTCCCATGATTTAGAATCATTATATTTCTGAATACAAGGTGCTGAGTGAGAGGAAATCAGGGGAAGGCTATTGATTTCTTGCCCTGCTTGCTTTCTTGCCCTACCAAATCTCAAAGGAATCTGGTTGGATGCTGTGGGAAACATAATGCTGGTCTGGACTTGATGGATCTAATCCAGCAGGACTCTTCTTATGTGTGCATGCCAGTGCTGAAGTGAGGCTGGACATACTACAATTTTTCATGTTTAAACATTATATGGACAAGCTTCCCCTTCCCATCTGTGAAGTCATACAACAGTTTCAAGACAAAATGAGGGGAGATTAAGAAATCCCTTGTCAATTTCACCTCATTTTGCCTGTATCAGGCAACTCTGTCAGGGCACCATAATGGAAAGGTGGCATTTTAGAACACATGATGGTATAGGGGCAGAATTCCATAAATTACCAAGGAAATCACAACCCAAGCACATCTCAAAATAAGATGAAACAATGGTACTGCACCAGTTCACATACATACAGTTCACATGATAATACTGCATTTCAAATGTGAAAAAGGCTCCAAAGTTTACTGCAAACCAGCACTTTCAAAGAGAGGGATGATGTACTATATGATGATGTAAATACTAGAGGAAGAGACTAGTGTGCAGGTACCTAACATAGAAAATATGGGAGCAAGGAGAATAGGAAATATAGGATCAATCAATATTGATCTCCATATCTAAAGTATTCCCACTTCATATTTTGAATAAAACTGTCACATTCTAAATGTAAATTTGAATTTTGCTTCAAGTCTCATAGGAACATAGGAAGCTGCCATATACTGAGTAAGACCATAGGTCCATCTTGCTCAGTATTGTCTACACAGACTGGCAGCGGCTTCTCCAAGGTTGCAGGCAGGAATCTCTCTCAGCCCTATCTTGGAGATGCCAGGGAAGGAACTTGGAGCCTAGATGCTCTTCCCAGAGTGGCTCTATCCCTTAAGGGGAATATCTTACAGCGCTCATACTTCTAGTCTCCTTTTCATATGCAACCAAGGCAGATCTTGCTTAGCTTAAGGGGACAAGTCATGCTTGCTACCCCAAGACCAGCTCTCTTCCCATAATTCTATTTCTCATTCAAGAGAAATAGAAAAACTCATGAAATGTAGGGATGTGCACTATGGGTGTTCACGGAACCGACGGACCGGTTCGGTTCGAGTCCATACCAGACCTGGACCGGACCGGGCCAGTTAGGTCTGGCATCCCCTTGAACCTTCCTGGTTCAGTCTGGTCTGGGGGGGGGTGTTGTGGACCTTTTAAAACTTACCCCCTCCAAGGGGCTTCTCCAGGGCGGGGGGAGGGTCTGCAGAGGTTCCCTTTCACCCCACCAGCCTGCCTTCCTTCAAAACAGCCCCACTCAGCTGTTCTTCGGACCATTTGGGCCTTTCCCTGGTACGGTGGCCATTTTGGAGGCCACCATGCCTGTGCAATGGGCCTCTGCATGGCCTGGGCATGACCTGAAACAGGGCAATTCGATTTGGAATCATTTTGATTTGAATCTATCCAAATTTATTCGACCTGTTTTTGAAGTTTAAATCCTACTGGGAGGGGGAGGAGGGAAGGGAAGAAGAGCCTCCTTTCATCAAAGAAAGAGAGAGAGAGAGAGAGAGTGCCGTACAGTACCTTCTGAAGTGCAGAGACTGCACTGATGGGGAGGCAATGACCCAAAGCTCCATCCTTCTGTGTCTCGCCAGCTGCTGATTTCAAAAACAAGAGGTCAGGAGGCGCCTTTGAACTGCTCCTCAGAGCAGTAACTGCAGAGCATGCAGTGGTGAAGAGCCAGTGATCCAACCCGCCATCCCTCCCCATGGCCTGCTGGCCACGCATTGGCCTCCCGTGCTTGCATGGAGGCCATTTAAAGGGATAGCCCGGTGTTTCTTTGCTAGAACATTGGTGTTTTTGCACAAAACACTGGTGTTCCAGCGAAGAAACACTGGGCTATCCCTTTAAATGGCCTCCGTGCATGGAGGACAGGCGAGTGGTCGGCAATCCACAGGGAGGGATGGCTGGTTGGGTCACCACTTCCTGCCACTGTGTGCTCTATAGCTACAGCTCTGAGGAAGGGTTCAAAGGTACCTCTGCACCTCTTGTTTTTAAAATCAGTGGCCAGTGGGCCACAGGAGGTTGGTTCACCACCTCCCCACCACTGTGCTCTTTGCACTTCAAAAGGTAATGTCCTGGCACCATGGCACCTCTTTCTTTCTAAATGATGAGAGGAGGCTCTCCTCCCCCTCCCTCCCCCCATAGGATTTAAACTTAGAAAGCAGGTCAAATCAATCTTAATTGATTCAATTTGAATTGGGCTGATTTGATTCAAATTGCCCAGATTCTAGTCCAATAGATTTGTATTCGAATCGATTCACACATCCCTATTCAAATGCCTAATATTTTCAAATATTCATTTCTACTTTATTGGCCACTACAGCTCTGAAGTTTCGTGCATCCTTGACTCACTTTCTTCCTTTCTCTGTGGTTATGGCTGACATTAGGAAAGTAAACTGCTGTGGCTTGGTATTTCCATTACAATGCCTCTCGGTAGACTCTGCCTTCATTATTTTGGGTTTTCCAGAAAGCCTGGATCATTGTTCATGAGTCAAGGTCATGAAGTGGCCACGCAACACACCTTGATCTTGTTCTGTTAACCTTGCTTAGAAGCAAAGGGACCTGCAACTAGCCATGTTTGAGATTCAGTTATTGGAACTGTGACAAACTCATAGGGTTGTTGCATTGGAAATCAAGACTATCCACATTTTGACTGCCTTATTGTGCATTACTGAAGCAGCTTCATAACTTCAGCTAGCCCAGTGTAATTTAAGTGCATACTACACATTTATAGTGGTTTGGTTTTAAACTGAGGTAACAGTTGTGGCTTCTCTCAATGAATATTGGGGAGTTTAGTTTGGCAAAGGTGCTGAGATGTCTCTGTTAATGATCCCTAGTTACCTCCCTCCTCCATCACACACATGCCCAGAACTACTACAGTTCCACGGTTCCCTGGAGAGATAGAATGACTGTTAACCAGACTGGTAATCCAGTCTGTTGTGTGGATATGCCCAAGGTCTGCTAAGACATATCAACCTTTAAACCTCTACAAAAGAAAATAAATATAACTTGGTTTACAAAATGTAACGCTAATAATAATAGCCCTTTCCTGACATTATTTTCAAAAAGCTGTATGAAAGTAAAGCCATTCAAAAGCACTCCAGAAGTCCCATCTGGAATGTCAGTCATGGTTACTGTGGCATTTTTCTGAAGAAGTAAATGCCAAAACCATGATGGTGGATATCACCATGATTGGCAGCCTCAGGCACCCAAGCCTGATCATGGAAATGCCTACCATCATGGTTGTGGTGTGTGCCTCTTCAGACAATCATCACAGTAACCGTGAAGAGTATGGGCAAGTGAGTGACGTGCTGGGCAGGACTTCCAGAGCACTACTTGTGCACAGCTTTTTAAAATATGACTAATGAGAAAAAGGGTAAAACAGAGTAGGTTCAGTAGATAAACTCTCACTTGTGAGTTGGCTCAGCTTTTGGGGGGATTTTGTAAGTTTAGAGGATGAAAAGTAACAGGGAACTGATCTGGAGATGTATTCATGGAGATCAGCATTTTTAAAAATGCTAAACAAACACCATCCACCTCTGGGGTATGTCTCACATCGTTTTTAAACCCTTCCCTGTAAAGCAATACATGGAATAATGGCCAGTGAGTGAAGACATATGTTCATGATGCAAATTTTGAGAAATGTAAAGTGCACAAAAAGAAAAATTACAGGTTGGTTTTGCAATGAGGCTATACCTTTGTGAATTTCCTGGCTAATTTTGCAAAAGGAATTTGTCAGAGGTCTGAACTAACAACTCTGAGGGAGAAGGGAAGTGAGAAAGATGACATCAGTTTGGCTGAGTTCAGGTGTAGATAAGTTTGAATCATTTCCACATCTAGCATAGCAGCCAGAAAGTCATCAATAATTGTTTTAGATTATGGAATATATTGAGTAGGTTTCTTTGTGAGATAAGGAGAGAACAGTACAGTGTCAAGATGGGTGGGTTTGCGTCTCTCAGGAGCTGTTGAAAATATTTTTTAAAAGTCTGTGTAAGATGGAGCTTCCTGGAGTTTGGTCAGACACACCTAGGGATTGCACACCCTCCTTGCTCTCAAGGAGCAGGAGTTTCCCTGAGCTATGCTAGCTGTCAATGGTTCAAGGACTACACAGTTCCCTGGAGCCTTAAAAAATCAACCTTTGGTGGCTTTTGCACAGTGCTGTCTTCGCCGTGATTAGTGTCAAGAACTGGAACAAAATGTAGAGAACCCCTTTCAGTTTCCATATGATTTGTTCAGCTGTAAATAAAAGGTTCCCTCTTCCTGAACATGCACATTTCGACATGGAAATTGAATCTTGTGAAAATTCAGTTCAGCTCTCATATGTAAGACATAAGCCACAAAGCAATGAAACAGAATTGTATTCCAGTAACCCAAATCCCTGTCCAACATCATCTTTGTTTCTGAAGTCTGATTAGTTAACGTATTCTATCACCTTGGGAAGAAAGCTGAGGTAAGCGGCTTAATTTATAGATGGATGGAGCAAACTTATTTAAAAATTCTCACTACGTTATCATGAATCATGTAGGCCTATTAAACTAATTGCTAAGTAAATTTAAGCGGTATTACGGTAGAATTCAGAGAATTTATCATCAATCTAAAGAGCTCTTTGGTGGTCTCATGCTGCCCCCCACAGATATGTCTCAGAACATTCATTATGCCATAATTACAAAGTCTCTTTGAAGAGGCTAAAAATCCCAAGACTCTTCTCATCAATTATTTTCACCTGTTAATTCATTTTGTGTGAGGTAATAACCTCCGCATAATAACAAATGTGCAAGTACTCCGATTTTGCAATTAAAAGCAGCAGGGCTCCTATTTTGATCATACAGACTGTGACATCCATCATAGAAAACAATTTGGGCCTAGCAGGATGACAGATGCCACACTGATGGCTCTACTAACTAACTGCCTGTCCTGGTGGAAGAAAAAAATGGCCCAGCTTCAGCCGGCAGCTGCAAGCTATCTGATAGCTTCTGACCAGCCAGCGGGGGAAAGCCTGCAGTGAGTAAATTACTGAAAAGTAATTTTACTTCACAAAATGAGGATTTGGGAGCTATAGATGTATGCATTCCAGTGGCTGGTGTAATTTGGAAACAAATAGCCCTTTTCATTTGAAAATGACTGGAATCTCTGCCAGCGCTCAAAGAAGATCGCTTCCCTCTGCTTTATACTTGAAAACACAAAACAAAATAAAAAGAGCCCAGAACAAAACAACTATAAAAACACAGTGAAATAGTCATTATTTCTTCCCTTTCACATCTTATTAGCTGCAGAAAGCACGGTGGTTATCTCTGCTTTCTTTGGCTAAATCTGCACAAGTGGGATTTCTTCCAACCTATGGACAGGTGCCTAAATAATAGAAGAGTGCTCATTTTAGCCTTTCACTTTGTATCAAGGCTGAGTGAGCTCTGTCTTGGGAATGATCCCACCAAGCCTTAAAGTGATATCCATGCCCTCATCTCCCACTCCACAGAAAACACTGGAGCACAGTACAACTGCTGGCAACTCATTAGCTCTGGAACAGATTTGCTGAGAAAACAATTTGATTTTTGAGGAGCTAGTGGTAGAAAAGGAGGTTATTGTCCTGAATGAGAAGAACATGGATTAAATTCTAAAAGAAAGAAAAAACTACTGATGTGTTTTTCTTCTTAAAAATACCCAATGTTTAAAAACTGTTAATGCCCTTCAAAGCATTTGCTTCTGGGATGGTTGTATTAAAATAACCCTTACAATGAAAGAGTATGCATGTCCCCAACTGAAGATGTATATGCATGCTTTCCTTTCTGTCTCTCTTTCCATTTAGATATCTGTTTACCCTTTCATGAAAACATGAAAGTTGCCATTCATTCAAGAATTTCTTCAGAGGAAAACATTTCAGTATCAAATGCTCAAAAGAAATTAAACTATATAAAATGTTGCAAACTAGAAGGGATAAAAACAAATTTCCAGTTAGAGACCAGGATATTGTCTCCTCTCTTATGTATTTGCTCTGTGTGTGTATGTGTGTGTGTACACACACACGCACATAATATACACACACAGTAGTATATTTTTGTAATTCACAGTAAAATAGTTCAAAAAGGTCTAGCCATTTCTAATCCAAAGGCTGCCTACATTTAATCCTCTTGATGTCAAATTGAGTGGCTAATATTGTAAAACATGAGCAGGCCACAGGGTACAGCAACTATAAGATGTGAACTACAAAGGAAAACAAAAACTGGAAATTATAATGTATTATAAATATGTAGCTTTTGGACTTCATCGCTGTAATGTAATGCCAAGTGACAAAAAAGATCATGGGCAGGTGAGAGGTTAAGTACAGAACAGACTTTTCATGGTTGCACCTTAAGATAGTGAGATAGCCTTATTTATGTCATCTTCAGATTACAATGCTTATCACTTTATACTCGCCTCCCATGTTCTTGGAATACAAAGAACAGCATTCTGTTCCTTGGAAAATAAGAGTGGGGGGGACCCCTACTGCTTTATGGCATTGAAGTCATAAACCCTGTCCACAAAAGAATTGAGAGAGGGAGAGGGAGAAATGTGGAGCTAGTAAAAATGCATAACTCTACCAGCACCGCAAGATACCTGGGTTTTTATTCCTTGCTTTGCTTCCCCCTTAATGAACTCAAACATTTTAGAGACTTCCCTTAATCTTTTCCAGGAATAGAGAAGGCTCCTAGGGTTCACAGAGGCTAACATTCTTAATGCTCTCTCTCTTTATCTTTCTCTCTCTTTATCTTTCTCTCTCTGTGTGTTGTGTGTGTGTGTGTGTGTGTGCACATGTGCATGTACAAACAGTATGTGCATGAGACACACCTAACATTAACAGCCAACCTACATTAGCAATTGTGGGGAGCCATTGCTGCACAGAGCCATTTATAGGATTAGATGGTGATTAAAACCAAACACAAACAGATGAATAAAAACAGGGAAATGGAGATGATCTTTCTTAGAACTGCTTTAATGCAACTCCAGTAGTGCTTGCTCTTTATGCGAGTGCTTGTAAAGTAACTAATGTTTGGTGGCCATCAACAAATTACAACTTGTGACACTTTTGCTGCTGTGGTATTCAGCTCAAAGTCCTACTGAGAAAATATATGTTTTTTATTACCAAATTGTTCTTGTTTACAATTCTAATATCCTCTTCATTATCTACTTTTCCAGACATTTTAGGCAGTTCTGAAGACCTGGTCCTGTCATAAAGAGACCTAGTCCTGTCATAAAGAGAAATTAATGTTGTTAAGGATGGCCTAGCTGCCCTCTGGGACAGCTGAAGATGTGAAAAATATAAGGTTCTATTTTAAAGATGAAAATGATTAAAGGCACGGGCACCTTGCTCTTAGTACAGCCACTAAAACTTTTAATAAAATACTTCAGCACAGGAGGGGGAAAAAGCCGCTTTACTTGTTCCCACTGTAAATCTGAAGGGGTAAAAAAGGCAACTTTGTTCTGTAAGAAGAAGCTTGCTTTAAGGACTAATAAGCGTAAAAAGGACTTCATCATTATAAAGAACCCTATTCGTCTCAGCAACAGCTCACTTAATAAAGACTGGATGATAGGAAAACCAGTGAAGCTGTCTCCAAATAGCCAGTAAGCTAATTAGGTGCATTGTAACAGGTAGCTTTTATTTTTTTAAAAAAAAGGAAAAAAGAGGACAAGCTTAAGCCAGCTTGCAGCAAATGCTTAAGAACATTCTAGTAGATGTACAGTAGTTATTGTATCCTCTTCAAGGCTGTTACAGCTGCCACAGTTTTATAAGCTTATACACCTCAAACCCCTTACAGAAGCTAAGAATAGGCTTTCATGGAAGGAAGAAAAACACAAGGCAGCCACAGACATCGTGAACTTTAGTGGCTCGAGACCAAAGACACTGTTCAGTGGGGAAAAATATATATGGTACAGCTATTTGGAGGGAAATGGCAGCAAACACAAAAGAGGAGAGCATAACCTTTGTCCTGGCATGGCGGTGGAACAATACTGATCAGAACTTCACCTTCATAATCTTGCCCACCTCAGTCATTTTTTCTGGTTCTATGAAGGTTAGAGAATTTGCCCTGAAGGCAGAAAATCTAAACCACACACCTTTTGTGCTTTAATTATCTGCCATTCATTAGATATAGAAGGTGGATGAGAAGGAACCATTTACTACTGTGGAAGAATTTGGCAGGGCAGGACCACTTGTCACAAGGTCAAGTAGGAAAAACCTTCAGAGCCAAGTATGTGGCAGAAGATCTGCCAATAGTAAATGGCAAAGACAATACCAACAGTTTCCGTGACCTGTTCAGGTTTAATTTCTACTACAAGAAAAATATGAAATTTTAGAATATGGTCAGTTTCTAAAAAATGTTGTGCTGTAAGCCGCCTAGAGAACAATTTGGGGTGGCTAAAAAATAAAGTTGGTGGTGGTGGTGGTGGCGACTAACAAATGAAGTTGTTGTTGCTGTTATTATTATTAATGAATAGCTTTATTATGATCATTGATCAGTTATATATACAAACAGATGATACTATATTCAGATAAGAAGTAAATCATACAGAATACACGAACATAGAACACTTAATAATAATAAAAATACTTGGAATATCTCTTTACATCAGAGAACTATTTGATTTTGTTGGTGGCCTGATCTCCCTCGTCTTTAGCTTAGATCTGTATTTACACTTCTTCTTTGATACCAATAATGATGATACAGTTTAGAATCAAATGACATTCTGAAATATTCAGGGGAGGTTTTTTCTTTTTCCTTTTTCTTTTAATGCTTCAAGAATATGCTGCTTCTGGAAGAAAACTCTCAATTGTTTATGACTGAACATGAAATTCCAGTCATTATTTCATGAAAGTGGGGAAAGTTCTATCATCTCAAAGATGTCCCCCTTTTCAATATACAACTAGGATCACCTCACTGCAGAAACTACCCGTCTCTTATGTACAGTATGTATCTTATGAAGGTTCAATGTGGCTTTTCGTTTAGACAGAAGCCATTGTTATTAATAGCAGATGACACTAAAGGCCCTGATCCAGAGATAGCCACATGCAGCATTTGCTTTTGTTCATGTCCATAGCTAATTTCAGAGATTGAGGCCAGATGGCACTGATGGTCTTGAGCCTTCAGGGTAGTGGTGCAGCCCAGCGCTGACCTCACTGCCAACTCCCTTACTTACATTCACATCCTGACTCCGAGTCCAGAAAATATCCTGAGCTTAGGCTGTGAGACCAGAATTTCCATTTATTCATATCTGAGGGTGCACCTGTTCAAGACAACTAAATGAGAGAGGGAGGTGAGGAATGCGGGAGGTGTCGGGCAGGAGAGGGCAAGGTGTCTTCCCAAGAGGACATTTTTAATTTTTAGAAATGGAAAGGCACCAGAGCTTAGACCTGTTAGGATGTAGTTCCCCTCCCTATCTTTTATTTAGAAGCCCTGCCCTCAGTCTCAGATATGTACATGTGTTTGTGCACACGCTCCTTTATGGCAGTAATGAGGTAGGAATATTTTCCCAATGGTATTCTTCTTTATTATTGTTCCTCATATTCCTGAGATTAGCATTCGCACCAAATATAGAATCTGGAGCTGAGCTGCCTCCAGACAAGACAGCAGATCCATTCTGTTATATTGCTGGTTATGGTTGAGTGTGGTTTCCAACAGCAGTGTAAAAAGTCAAGTATTCTTATCTCCATATTAAGGATACTGATGGGTGGGGTGGGGATCCTGAGAGAGAAATACTTATGGCAGTGTTGTCCACTGTTATTATTGCAGATGTGGTTGACACCTAGTTTGTTTGTTTGTTTGTTTGTTGTTAAATTTATATACCGCCTTTCATTAAAACAATTTTAAAGGAGGAGGACCAAAGAAGGAAGGGGTGTAATTAGAGGAAATGGGGCAAAATAAAAAATAAAAAAGGAAAGAGTGTGATTAGAGGAAGAAGTCATGGTGCCATAAGAACATAGAAAGCTGCCTTATACCATGTCAGACCATTGGTCCATCTTTCTCAATATTGTCTACAATGACTGGCAGTGGCTCTCCAGGGTTTCAGGCAAGAGATTCTCCTAGCCCTACCTGAAGATGCCAGGGATTGAACTTTGGATTTTATAAATGCAAAGCAGAGAGGAGCAGAGAGGAGAGCTGGTCTTGTGGTAGCAAGCATGACTTGTCCCCTTAGCTAAGCAGGGTCTGCCCTGGTTGCATCTGAATGGGAGACTTGATGTGTGAGCACTGCAAGATATTCCCCTCAGGGGATGAAGCCACTCTGGAAAGAGCAGAAGGTTTCAAGTTCCCTCCCTGGCTTCTCCAAGATAGGGCTGAGAGAGAGTCCTGCCTGCAACCTTGGAGAAGCCACTGCCAGACTGTGAAGACAATACTGAGCTCGATAGACCAATGGTCTGACTCAGTATATGGCAGTTTCCTATGTTTCCAGATGCTCCATCACTGAGCTACAGCTGCATCCCAAATGTTACAGGCAGGAGTCTCTCCTAGCCCTACCTGGGGATGCCAGGGAGTAAACCTGGGGCCTTCTACATAAAAGCATGCAGATGCTTTCCCACAGAGCCCATCACCTTAAGAGGAATATCTTGCTCAGATGTAGTCTCCCATCCAGATGCAAACCAAAGAGAACCTTAAAGACCCATCTTTTTAGTCTGGCTTTTAATTATATCTAGTTTTTATGTTATCTAGTTTTGATTATAATTTTAATGTTTTAATTGTTTTTTTTATTTTAATTGTTACATTTTTTTTATTTCAGTGTAAACCACCCTGAACCACTTTAGGAAGGGTGGTATATAAATTGATTGATTGATTGATTGATTACTATGCATCCTGCTTAGCAAATGAGACAATTCATGCTACCACAGGGCAAAAGGGGCCACAAGGACCCATAAAAATCTGGAGCTGGCCCCATACATGCCTAGCTGTCCAATAATAGCTAGAAGTATAACTGTTGACCATCTTCAGTGCTGTACCCCAGTTTGTAATCTAGTAACACTAATGCATGCAGCCCTAATTGCTGGATATATCCAATCAGCACACTCTTGAAGTATATGAATCCAGCTGTCTTCAAGAGGAATTCAGTCCATATTGGATAATAGATTCTGGAAACAATGTAGATTGTAGATTATAGATTACAGCAACATTATAGAAGCACTTTATCTACTTCTGTATTTATATTATGTCCTACTTTTCTATGAGACTCTATTCAGAATGGCTAAAAATGTAACTCCATACAAAATTATATTGGCAGAAGCTAAAGAGACGTGGCAGGGGAGTGTGATGTTAAAACTTCCTCCTACCTTTCCAGAGGTGGTGGTACTGCTGCTGTCCTTAAAAGCCCGTGGTGAACTAAGATGGAAAGAGCCCTAGCCTAGGAAGTTGCTACCAGACAGTGCCAGTTATAATTGTGCCTGTCCTTTTGCAAATCAGACCTTATTGATATTGCCCAACTGATTCTATAACCTACTGATCTAAGGAATTAAAACTCACCTGTTGTTAACCAGATGGATCAAGTAACTGCAGTTAGATTTCCCAGTCAATAATATGATGATATTTATGATGCACATACAGAATTTGGGAATTTATCAATGGGTTCAGTGCAAAATTCAGGCTTGACTATTGCAATGCGCTCTATGTGGGGCTGCCTTTGTACGTAGTTCAGAAACTTCAGTTAGTTCAAAATGCAGCAGCCAGATTGGTCTCTGGTGCAACCCACCATATTATGCCTGTTTTAAAACAGTTACACGGGCTGCTGATATGTTTCCAGGCAAAACAGAACGTGCTGGTTCTTACTTTTAAAGCCCTGAATGGCTTATGTCCAAGTTATCTTAGAGAGTGCCTTCTTCTGCATGGTCCCCACCACGTGTTAAAGTCATCTGAGGAGGTCTGTCCCCAGTTACCATCAGTTCATCTGGTGGCGACTCAGAGGCGGGCCTTCTCTGTAGCTGCCCCTGGGCTGTGAAATGCACTCCCGGCAGAAATCCGTAATTTGAATTCATTACTGTCTTTCAGGAGAGCCCTTAAAACCTATCTGTTTGGCCTCGCCTTCCAGGGTTTTTAAACTGCTGTAAACTGTTTTAAATTGTTTTAAATGTTTGCCCTGGTTTCCCAGGGTATTAGTTGTTTGAGTGTTTAATTGGTTTTATTCTGTTTTTATAGTTTTGATTTTAATTGTTAACTGGTTTTAATTGTTTTTATTCTGTTGTAAGCTGCCCTGAGCCATTTTGGAAGGGCAATATATAAATCAAATAAATAAATAAATAAGCTAGATGCCCATAAATCCGAGAAAATCAATGAAGCCGAGTGTACCTCACTTTCTTTGCTTTGTACCCATAAAATCTGAATCTAAGACTGTGGTTTTAGTGGTTTTATACATTTAAAGGGTGACATTTTCTTTATAGAAAAGCAGTTTACAATTTCTGAGCAGAAGTCAAATCATCACTTTCCATTTTATCTCACTAATTCAAAAGTATGGATTTGGACCCAACTATATGAAGTGTAATGATGATGGCCCTCTCTTAATTGCCACATATTTCTTCCTTCCACTGATACCACATGCCATATGCCAACTGTCAAGTGTCTCAGAGAGTCCCTTCAGTCCTAAGAAGTGACTTATTGAGGATTTCCCAAAAAAACTTTAAAAACAATACAAATATAGGTTTGGCTTAAAGTGTATAGTCATCATGTGGAGTACTGGCCATGCCCAACAATAATGACACACCTCTTGACCCAAAGGTTGCATGTTTGGCACTAGCATAAAAGGGCGTATGGACAGCTAAATATGCACAGTGGGACTTCCAATTCATTTCAAAACTCTTGGGTGATCAGGCTCCACTGCCCAGATTCCCAGTTGCATGGAAGAGTCCTTCATGCACACAGCTGTTTACAGAGGAACAGAGCCCCTTTCACACTATGACTGCGTTCACATGTATCCACGCCCCCCTGCCCATGCTTTCCCATCCAAATTCAGATGTAATAGAGAGCATCCTTTCTCCGGACTGCAGAACATAAGAACACCCCCCCAAAAAACCCACCCCCAAACCCTGCTGGATCAGGCACAAGGCTTATCTAATCCAGCACTCTCTTTTACTCAGTGGCCCACCAGATCCCTCTGGGAAGCCCAAAGGCAAGAGCTGAGAGCATGCCTTCTCTCCTACTGTTAATCCCCTGCAACTGGTATTCAGAGAGATCCTGCTTCTGAGGCAAGCCCTGTCTACCTTGTACGGGTCCTTGGTGCCCCTCCAGACCCTATGTTGCAACATGGCAGACCAGATGACAGATATCCCTGGACACGATTCTAGAACCTGTCAGATGTCCGTCTGCAAATTGTGGATCGCCAGATCATTTTCTGCATCGTCAGATCATTTTCTCCCAGGTGAACTACAAGGATGTCAGGCAGCAAATTCGCTGACAGGAATTCCTGCAGGTGGGCAAAAATTGGGCGATGACCATACCCCGACGACCGATCCAGGAGATCGATGCCCATTTCCCAAGTCCTAGCTGTGTTCCAGGCTGTACCCCACGTGCAGCTTTGTGGGCCAAGAACACAATGGAATGGCCCAGAATGAGGACTTGTGCCCTTTCTGCATGTTGCGCTGGGCCTGTAAGGATAAAACAATCAGTGACTGCCACCAGGGCACTAGCGCACGTATCTCTTGTACGTGGCAGACCGCCAATGCCCAATGTGCTGGATAGCCTCGCCTGAAAGACCCAACCGAGAGGCCGCTGAGGCAGCGCCAATGCAAAAAGAATGGAGAGACAAACGTGTGGTGGATACCCCTACTGTTTCCAGGGCCTGGCACATCATTGCACAAAACTGGTATTGGGAGAGGGGCCAACCATCCTCGTGGATGAAAAGGCACGCAGACCCCAGACCTCGTAGGGCCAAATAAGCAGTTAAAGCCTGCACAGGGCACAGGAGCATGTTGCTTGCCTGATGTAGCGACACAAGCTGCCCCCTGCCCTTCTGATCTGTCTTGGAGAACTGCAGGCGTAGGTGCACTGCAGCCCACTCCATGGTAACATCCCCGAACTGAACTATCTTGAGAGTGGAACCAAACTGCCCCCTGGGGAACAACTCGCTGGCCCTGAAGGCTCCAAAAAACATAACCAATGTGGCCGCATGAAAAAGCGCAGCCTTGTAGGAGGGTTGGCAAATAGATGAGAAATGCTCCACTGCGCTCTAAATGGCAGCAGGCGTAAAGGGCCTCCGACTGTCAGTCTCCATCGGGCGTTCCCGCTCCCAGCCCTCCAGCATTCTCCTCACTCTGAAATCTCCCGTGGTGTCGCTAAGGCCCTGTGATTTGGATCGAAATGCAGCTGTTGCTAAATAACCCGCTAGGGCCCTGGGAGACAACCCCTTACCCTTAAGGTACACCAAGAACTGCATCAGGTGTTTGGTGGGCGGAGGCCATTCCTGACCCACTCCTACCTGCAGCCTAAACTCCTGGAAGGCCCTGCACTTTCTGTCGTAGGCTGCATGCGTGCTGGGGACCAAAGAGGCCCAAACGGCCCTCTGCACTTCTAAGTGCCAAGGCTCCACAGCCAAGGTGGCATCTGGTCGGGCTGTAACTCCGCCTCCGGTGCCAGCTGTCGAAAGCGCTGCACCTGGAAACGAGACCATGTGTCCTCCAAGCTGTTCTGAACACCTGGTATGTGGCATGCTACAAACATGATGTTATTCAATAAACTGGCCATGATGAAAACCCTGACTAGGTTCATCACCCTGGGGGACCTGGAAGTCTGTCGATTGACCACCTGCACTGTGGCCTGGTTGTCACACCAGAAGCGCACAGTCTTGTTCCGAAAAAGGTCGGTCCAAATGTGTATGGCCTCCACAATAGGGAAAAATTCCAGAAATGTTAAGTCCCTGGTGGCGCCACTTGCAGCCCATGCGTCTGGGCATCTTTCAGCACACCTGTGGCCACGGAAATAGATGCCAAAACCCAACCCGCCTGCGGCATCTGACTGGACCTGTAGCTTCACCTCCAACAGGAGCGAGTCACGCCCGAAAGACACCCCACTATAGGCATCCAAGAAAGATGCCCATAGCTGCAGGTTAGCTCGCATGTGGGCAGTGATCCTAATCCGATGGTGCCTGCTCCGAACACCGCTGATGGCATCACAAAGCTGGCGTGGGAAAGGGCGGCCCGGAGCCACCACCCTACATGTGAAATTTAAATGTCCAATGAGCTGCTGGAGCTGTTTAAGTGTGACCTTGTGCGCTTGTATACAGGACCTAATAATGCCCGCAGGGCCTCAGGTTTAGCCCGGGGCAGCCTGGAACTACCGGATAGGGTAAAGTAGAAAGTTCTTTATTTGTGACCCAAGGTCAGCATAACATAACATAAACAAAACATCTCATAACATAGAAAGATACAATTGGAAAAAGGAAATATATAAATATATAGAGAAATATCCACAAATAAATAATCAGTAAAATTTTAAAATTAATCAAAGACAAGCTCGCTGCCGTAACAATACTGAAATAGAACAGAATTTGGCCACCTTAAAGGTGACATCTAGTTCTATCCACAAGAAGATAGGAAACATAAAAATCTCCTGAGCAACCTGGGAAGGGTGTCAGAAGAGGAGTTAATAAGAAACATCTTAAATCTCTATATAATGGACAGCGCAAAAAAACATGTTGGATGGATTCAACTTCCCCCATACCACATGGGCATAATCTATCCGCCCTTGGAATCCCCAGAAACCTCCCTGAGAGCACTGCTGAAGGTAACATATCATGCTCTGAAACAGGCTCTCTGATAACACATCATGCTCAAGGCATTCAAATAAGAGCAGG
Organism: Hemicordylus capensis; assembly: GCF_027244095.1. NCBI lineage: Eukaryota > Metazoa > Chordata > Lepidosauria > Squamata > Cordylidae > Hemicordylus > Hemicordylus capensis. The sequence goes on from NC_069660.1 coordinate 273,537,871, forward strand.
CCCCAACTAGAACTGCTCAAACCCAGCCTCCTTTTAGTACAATCAGGGATTCGGGAGAATTCTTGCTGGATTTCAAAGTCCAAGAGTCTTTGTTTCAGGATCTGCCTAGCCTGGTCATGACGTAACAGAACCAGGTGGTCCATAGACAGACCCAAGGACACAATTTTGTTCTAAATAGCCTGGGCCCAAGTGGGCTGGAATACATCAGCCAAGATAAGAGAAATCCATCCTTGGGTGGGAGGGGGGTGGGGGGAATCTGACTTTGAGCCAATACATCAAAACAGACAACCAGGCCCAGACCTCGACCTTCAGAACACCCAACTCAAACCTCATTGGGGACGCATCTAGGTACTCTAAGTAGAGCCCTAAGGAAGTCATTTTGAACCACATCCATAGATTTGTATGAAGGAAAAGGACCAAGTTGCGCCCCATATAATAGCTGGCTCCTAACTTTGGCCGCAAATAATTTCAGGGCGGCCGAAATGATCTCACCTCCTTTAGAATAGAAAAAACTCCGGATAGCCAGAGAACTTCTCCGTGCAGTAAGAATAGCTTGATCTATATGCGCCTCCCATGAACCCCTTGCTTGCAGGGTCACACCTAGATATCTATATGTATAGACCTGTTCTAACTGTTGATCCTCAATCGACAATCTTAACTGCCTAGGTCTCCTTGCAAAAATTATTACTTTGGATGTCAAGTAATTGATCAGATGATAATTGGCTCTACAGTAGAGGGCCAATCTTTCCAATGCTTGCCTCAGGCCCACCGGAGTCCTAGCTAAAATAGCAGCATCGTCTGGATAAAGAAGAAGAGGAATGCACATACCTGCTGCAGATGGCGAATGTAGGCTGGAATCGGTTAAACAAGGGGCCAAGTCATTGAGATATAAATTAAAAAGCGAGGGGGCAAGGATACATCCCTGCCTCACTCCTTTATAGGTAGGTATAGGTTGTGAAAGCTCGCCTTTAGGATGACATCTAACCCTGATGTTCGAGCCTGCATGAAGCTGTTGCATTAAAAAAAGAAGCCGCTTTTCAATGTTGGTTTGAGCTAGCTTCTCCCAAAGCAATCATCTAGAAATAGAGTTGAATGCCAATTTAAAATCAATGAAGGCCACATACAAAGCCGACCCAGGCTTATCTCCATATTTTCTGATCAGATGACGAAGGATAAAGAGCTGATCAATGGTAGATCGTCCAGTTCTAAACCTGGCCTGCTCATCCTCCAAAACACTCTCATCCTCCATCCAGGCATGAAGTTTGGCTAAGAGGTGCCTGGCATACAGCTTGCTGACTAAACAGTGAAATAGGCCTGATGGCATCACAAAGCCGGCGTAGGAAAGGGTGGCCCGGGGCCACCACTCTACATGTGAATTTTAAATGTCCAATGAGCTGCTGCAGCTGTTTAAGTGTGACCTTGCGCGCTTGTATACAGGACCCTAATAATGCATGCAGGGCCTCAAGTTTAGCCCGGGGCAGCCTGGAACTACCAGATAGGGTATCGAGCTCAATACCTAAGAATGTAAGGACGGAGGAGGGGCCCTCAGTTTTCTCCTGTGCTAATGGTACCCTAGTGCCTGGAAAACTTCTAAAAGGTGCCTGCATTGGTCAGTACCCGCCCAGCCAACCAGAAGTAAGTCATCTAAATAATAAGCTGTGGTCTCAAACCCACGCCCCCTCCAACGAAGCGCCCACTCCAACATGGAGCTAAATGCCTTGAAGGCAGCTCAGGAGAACGAGCAGCCCATGGGCAGGGCACGGTCAATGTAATAATGGCCTTGAAACGCAAAACCCAGGAGGTTGAAATCCGCTGGGTGAACAGGAAGCAGGCAAAATGCAGACTCAATGTTGCATTTCGCCAGGAGTGCACCACGTCCACAAGATCTGACAACCCTAACAGCCTGGTCAAAAGAGGTGTACCTAACAGAGCAGAGCTTATCTGGGATCCCATCATTAACTGAGGAACCATGGGGGAAGGAGAGGTGGTGGATCAGTCTGTACTAACCTGGCACCTTTTGGGGCACCCCCCCCCAAAGGGGAGATACGCAAGTCCGGCATGGGAAGCTCTACAAATGGGTCAAGAACCCGCCCCAACGCAATTTCTTTGTGAATCTTCTTAAGCACCACCATCTCCACCCCAACCATGGACCTAAGATTTGGGGCTGAGCTATGCTCTCTCGGATCAACATAAGGAATGCGAAAACCCTGAATGAAACCTTCTCATAAGTAGGCTGCTTGGTCCCTAAGAGGGTAATCCTCCAAAAGGCGTGCCAGAACTGGGATCTTAACTGGACTGGGGCCCTTTTCCAGTGGGACCACCCTGTACGGCACCCCCACCCTTTCTGCCACCTGGTGGTGGGTCTCTTGGGCCACCCCGGGAACCCTTAACGTGCTGGCAGTGAATGCTAGCATGCCTCCTGCCGCAGAAACTGCACTCATGCCGGAAGTGGCAGGGTGATCTATTGCAGTTGCCACTGGTTTTAAATGCCAGCATGGCAGGGTACTTTGAACACCCTGTGCAGCAACAGGCCCTGGAGTTTGCACTGTGGGAGTCTTTGAAATCAGGTGGCCACTGTCAGCCCGTTCACCCTGAATGGGCCTCGAGAATGTCATAAGAAGCCAGAGCTCCTGATGTTGCCTGTCCCAGGGGACAGCCAGGTTCAATGATGCCCTGAGTCTGAAGGAGCGATCATAGCGCTCCCAGGCATTGCCCATAAAATCCATGTAACCACGGTGTATTATGTCCATGTATTTTACCAGGGCAGGGCCCTTGGCTGCGTGCACCTGCAGCATAACGCCCATATAGACCATGTATGCTGACAGCCAGTTGGCCCAATTGTGTTCCACCGGCTTGCGCTTTGATTTCACCTCCTCCCTCTTCTGTTCCACCTCTTTCAGAATGGGTTTGGGTTCCCTGAATAGCAGTTGAAAGATGTCAATGAATTCACCACGCCATATGCGTTCTTAAACCGCAGGCAACAGGTGGTTACCCAGGGGGAGGGGGGTGTCGCACGGTGGATATGGGATTTGTGTCCCTGAAGTGTCTACAGCAGTGTATGGAACTGCTGACTGGGTGCCAGCCAAGGAGGGCATGCCACCTTGCCAAACCTGTGTGCAAGCCCCATGGGGGGTAGAGAGCCATAGAGGCCTGGATGTCACCTGTAGGGGCTGTAAGTGGGGGCCAAGGGAGGCATTCCCCAAGGCCATGTGGTGCAAGGACTCACTAGACCCTTGCTTGTCCAGGGCATGTGCATCGCTTCCATGCTGCTCTGAAACAGTCGTGGAACCATTCTTATCCAAGGGCATGTCCACCGCCGTCTGGACCAGCTGCTGATCCCTTGCTTCCAGGGCTTCAATCCTAGATTATAGCGACTGCATGAGCTTAGCCTTCTTAGCCTGCCTTGTAACCCTTTTAGGATCAGCTGGGATACCAGAAGGACCCCCATTCTCAGTCCCAAGGGCCACTCCCTGCCTCTCTTTTTCAAGGGCCTCCAGGCATGCAATGAGTGCCCTAACAGTGCCCAATTCCTGATCATCCTCTGATGAAGAATCTGGAGCAAGTGCAGGGTGTGTTGGAGGCTGGACCCGCCCACTTCCCGCCCGTCTTCCCTTTGGCTTTTTTGGGCCCCATCTGGATGGTACGGATCAGGTCCAGCAAAAGCCAAAATGGCCCCTCTCTTATAAATACCTAGAGATTTTATACTAGGCGGTATATAAATTCAATAAAATAAAAAAATTAAATAAAATAACAAATGCCAGCAATTCCCCTACCTGGCCACCGGCAAGGCCACTAGCAGAGACCACCCATGGCCAGTCCCTGGGGAAAAGGCCCTATGTGGGCCTTATGTCCCCGTCTGCCACCCCCACAGAGGGAGGAGGCCCACACAGCTCAAAGGCTGCAAATAGCCGGGGGGGGGAACAACCCGACCCCGCTTGCTGCCTTAGCAAACTGCCCGCCTGCCGACAAACTTGCCCAAATGGCCAAAAGGCCCCTCTGGACCTTGGGGGGTGTCTTACAAAACACCTCACCGCCACCGCCACAGCACAGGTGGGAACCCTCACCTTCCCGCTCCCTCTTCACGCCAGGCGAACCGGGACAAACCTATGCCTGGCAGGAGCCTGAGCCCCGGCGGGTTAAAACCCGCCCTGATAGCTGAAAAAGGCCTCTCCAAACCTTGCAGGGGCTTAAAAGCCACCCCCTTGCAGCCGCCACCACTCGGGTGGAAACCCTAGCCGTCTCGCTCTCGCACTGGGCTGAGCCCATGCCCCTGGCAGGAGCCTGCAAAGCGTCCTGCTCTGAGCCTTTGCTGGGCAAACTGAATGGCCGTTGTGCCAGGCTGAAGCCCCGCCTCCTGCATGGGACTTCTGGCTAATGAGGCCACACATGCCACGTGCTTCTCAAAAGGGGGCCGGGCAAGCACGCCACACTGCTCATTCGAGCGGTGGGCGGCCGGATAGTGTATGGAGGGGATTATCTATCTATCTATCTATCTATCTATCTATCTATCTATCTATCTATCTATCTACCAACCATATGTATATACCACCTGATATGTGTATCTCTGGGTGGTGTAAACAATTTAAAACACAATATAAAACAGAGTAAAAACAATTAAAACAGTTTCTCAGAAATGGCTTTTAGAGAGCTAAATCATCCAAGAGAGTAGTAAATGTGGATGCTGGACTCCACAAAAGAAGAAGAAGAGCAAAATCAATTAAGTAAACATAATGTTGGGGCGGGGAAACCTCAGCAGTCAGTGTAAAGACTGAGCAAACAACATATCTTGTTAGTTCATGGAACAAGAGTTCCTGGCTTCAGAAACCACATACTGGGATTTTGAACTCTCCTGCATGTCTTATTGAAAATATATCATTCAAAGATAACACAACACATTTGATTGGCTGACTAATAGAGCTGGTGTGTTTGTTAGAGTCAAAATACATGTCAACAGCTGTAGGCATAGTATCTTCTGATTTATGCATCTTTTCCTAAGTTACAATATTCAGTTCCAAAAATTGATTTAAACTGAATGAAATACTTTTGTTAACCTTTTTAGTGTCCTTAGAGTATTACATACATTAAATGCTTACAAGTGTCCGTTGCCACCAGGGAGCCTAGGAAATGGAGTTCCAGTGACTCCTGACTCAATCCATTAAGCAGAAGCATTGGGAACTCTATTTCCCAAGATCCCTGGAGGAATGTACGCTTTGATGCATATTCAGAATCCAGGAGCATCTAGACCTTAAAGATGAGGTTTCTACAGCTGCTGAAGACATCCAGGTCTGCTCCAAGTCACATGGGCTGGGAGAAGAATATACCTATATTATTAATTCTCTTTACCGCCCACTGCAGGGATGCATGTCATCGCGGTGGAACTCTCAAAAGGTCACGCAAGAGTTTCGACCATAATAATGGTGGCGGTGGCAGTGACCCAGCCTGTCCCGGCCCAGAGAGGCAGCTGGGCTGCCAGGAGCAGCCTGGCAATGGCCATGGTGGGGAGGTGGCGGCGGTGGCAGCGGGGGAGGTGATAGTGATAGAAATGGAGGAGGCAGAGATAGAAATGGAGGAGGCAGTGGCAGCTCGACCTGGGGAGGCAGTTGGGCCACCAAGAAGAGGAGGAGGTGGCAGGCAGCGGTAGAGCCACACCACTGAGAGCAGCCTGGCTAGGCAGGAGGCAGAGCCGTGCCTGGCCGGGAAGGAAAGCGCTGCCGGTGGCCGGGGATGAAAGAGCAGCCTGGCAACGGCCGCGGTGAGGAGGTAGCAGTGGTGGGGGAGGGGGGAAGCTGAGAAGACTGTTGCAGAAGGCAGAGGGAGGGTAGGAGAGACTGGGGCAGAAGGTGGGGGGAGGGGGAACTGCCAGCCCCAAAGAGCATACAGATGTTCTGTGCAGGTTCAGCTAGTAAATGATATTCCTTAAGCTTAAACACTTGGAGAGGCTACCTAGGGCTTGGTAAGACGATGGAGCCATTCACATGACCTATTGGGTGGGGGTGGGAGGTTTGCAAACTTTGCCTTCCTCCCCCAGATGATCATGCTGTGCTTGGTGTGAGTGTGGAGCATGCTCCCACATAATCAGCCCTGCTCCATGCAGCATGGAGCAGGGCAAATTGCTCAAAGGCCAGAACTCATCCTGGCCTCCGCGTATCCCACAGTGCACTGTGCACCAAGAAAGATACCTCATGCAGCTGATGAAGGACTATCCGAGGGCAGCAATAATGATAGGGGGCGACTGTAATGCCAGAATTAATGCGCCTTAACCAGGCTTCGGTGCTGGGTTTGGTGCTGCAGCACTGCCAGGAACCATATGGATCCCAGTGGTTCTTATAGGCAGCCAAACCCAGGCTTGGCTGCCTAAGCCTGAGATTGGCTGCTTGTGAGAACAGCCTCAATGTCAGTTACCGCAGACCTATTATTTCAAGGCTTGGGATCTTCACTGGGCTGTGCCCTGTGGGCTAGCTTGAGGACTTCTCAGTTCCCTCGATCTTTCCAAATGAGCTTTGGGAGGTAGCAGAGCAATGTCTTAGCTATATTTAGTGTTAAGGACCTGGATCAAAAGCAGAGAAACACCATGCAATTTGCTTAGTTGATTAACAATAGTATCCCCTCATCCAGCAAGCAAATGTCAATAGGAATATCAAATTGCATTAAAATATGGCTCAGGTCTAAGACAGGTTTAGGGACCCTTAGACTTTTCTGTGGCCAAAGGCAGCTGGTCTATGGGCCATCACTCGACACATAGGCCATCACTTGAGATCACATGCCACACACATGTCTCCACATTTACTGGTATTCTCAAATCTTCCTTGAAAACAGTTGACATAGGGAATAGTATATAGTCCTACAACCAATTTGTTCATTCCTGCATTGACCATTGCAGAGAGCTACACAAAAGCTGAGAATGAGAGCTGAGAATGTGCAGGTAGGAGCAACCCACCTGCACAGGCTTAGCAAAATAAAACATTATCTGAAATTGTAAGCCCAGCAGATCAAAATCAGGTGATAATGCAGGCAGTAAGTGAAAAGCAGATTGTGTGCTGAAAAAGATGACACAACCCAGTCCCAACAGGCCCTGTGTTTGTTTAGGTGTAGCACATGCTGTGATTGGTACAGGTAGGTGTTATTTTAAATTATTGGTTATTTGAATTGTTGACAATTGTGTTTCTGGAATGCCAATGTTCAGTTATGAGTATTTTTACTCTCCAGTTTGCTGATCTGTTTGCTTTAACTTTTTAATGCTATCCTCTTATATACACATTTATGATAAACTCTAAGCATTTAATTATCCTTCTTTTGCTCTTGGTGCTGAAATTTACCTATGGACTCAATTTAAAACCTATTGTAGGTTCAAAAAAATAATAAGTGATACATAAAAGGATTTTAGTATTTGGGATCTATATATTGGAAATAATGAAGGGTTATTTATGAAAATCCAGATCTTGTTATATAGACAACTTAAACCATGAGATATCCCACTTTAATAAAATTTGCATAATAAATAACCCTTCATTATTTCCAATATATAGATCCCAAATACTAAAATCTTTCCAATTACTTATGGAAGGTAATGAATCGTTCCCATTTGAAAAGATTCTTCAAAACAGTTGTGTATAGGTCATGTTTTACTCTTGTATCTCAAAATGACATCCTCTCCTCTTGCCATAGCACTGGGTGTCATTTTGAGATATGAGATTAAAACATGACCTGTACACAACTGTTTTGAATCCTCACCACTGAAGAAGGCTGAGATATAGCCAAAATGCATCTGGCACATGGTAAAGTATCACTGGACATATTTCTCGGAAACAGTTGATATTTTTATATGGATTTTGGCTTATTGTAAAGAACTGTTGGACAAACCTCTCTGAAACAGTGGATATTTTCACATGGATTTTTGAGATAGATCAATGGAGTTGGATTAAGGACAAGATCCTGACTTTTATTGCACCAACTGGGAATCATAGAAGAGATATTCTCTTGACTTTTTAAAAGACTATGTTTATATAGTTTATATAAGAGCCCCTGGTGGCGCAGTGGTAAAACTGCCGCCCTGTAACCAGAAGGTTACAAGTTCGATCCTGACCAGGGGCTCAAGGTTGACTCAGCCTTCCATCCTTCCGAGGTCGGTAAAATGAGTACCCAGAATGTTGGGGGCAATATGCTAAATCATTGTAAACCGCTTAGAGAGCTCAGGCTATAAAGTGGTATATAAATGTAAGTGCTATTGCTATTGCTATATACTTTTTATTATAAAGTTTAATAAAGGCAGTCAAAGAGTGCCTTCTTCTTCATGATCCCCACCACATGTTGTGGTCATCTGAAGAGGTCCGTCTCCAGTTACCACTGCTATGTCTGGTGGTGACTCAGAGGCGGACCTTCTCTGTAGCCATTCCTGGACTGTGGAATGCACTCCCTGCAGAAATCCGTAATGTGAATTCTTTATTGGCCTTCAGGAGAGCCCTCAAAACCTATCTGTTTGGCCTGGACTTCCAGGGTTTTTAAATTGTTGTAAATGGTTTTAATGTTGTGACCTGGTTATTCAGGGTTTATAAACTGTTCTGTTTAATTGTTGTTGTTTTATGGTGTTTCAATTGTTTAATTGTTGTTGTTTTATGCTGTTTTATAATTTATGTTTTAACTGATAATTGATTTTAATGGTTTTGTTTTAATTGTAAACCACCCAGAGCCATTCTGGAAGGGCGGTATAGAAATTGAATGAATGAGTGAGTGAATGAATGAATGACTAAATATAGGAGTGTATGTTTTCATGTGTATATTTAAGGTGTGAGTAATTGGAAGGATTTTAGTATTTGGAATCTATGTATTGGAAATAATGAAGGGTTATTTATTAGGAAAAAGTTTATTAAAGTGGGATACCTCATGGTTTAAGTCGTCTGTATTACAAGATTGGGATTTTCATTTGGGGTTCTTTTATATACCACTTATACCGAGTCAGACCACTGTTACCACCTGAGCTTATTCTGCCCATTCCCAGAAGCCTCTCTGGTTGCAGCTACATCTCCAGATTTAGAGATTGCACTTTTGCTATGTTCAGGAGCTGCACCGCGGTTCCCAGTTTATATTATACTTGGGGACAAGTCACTTAGTTGGCAGTGGACTGGTCGCCCCTAGATTTGGGCTGCAAGTAACACAAATTGCAAAGGGGATTAGCTTCACACACCCTCTCCCTATGCGGGGGCCCAGCTAAGCAGACTCCAGAATTAGCTACCGCAAGTTATCTGGCATCTGAGGTCATTTTGGACTTGGATGAACTCTAAAACTTGCCTCATCCTCTCCCAAGAGAGAGAACACCTGATGCTAATGAAACAATTAGGCCAGGAAGAGAAGACAGATAAGTCAAGTGCAGCAGCAGACTCCCTTGTAACAGGGATGATCCGGTGACGTAACTTTGAAAAGGTGCACATAGAAACTTTTGATAGAATTATTGGGAAAATCAGTCCCAGATCAGACACAATGCATTCCGAAAAAGCCTGTCTGGGCTCCCCTATTCAGCAGAGCATGACAACAGCAAAGTGCCCCTAAGGCACATTTTGGGATATAGGTATCCCTAACCCCATGACTCAGTGTGCTTCCTAATTTATTATACACTTGGGATGCCACTACTCCAAGTGCTTTACACTTGGGACTCCATCAGACTTCAGCAAGACCATCTTTGTGTTCCCCCGCTCTATCACACTGGGACTCCTTGCAACAAGAACTCCAGCAGTCCACCTTGGTGTTCCCCTTTCCATTGGGGTCACCCAAGTTGAAATCACTACCTGAATCGGTCTGTGTGCCCTTCCAGCCAGCGTTCCTAGCAGGTGTAGGGAGCTGGGTCCACCAAGACACTCATCTCATGGGCATCCATCCTTTCACTAACTTCTGCAACCCTCCTGCCTTTCACTGCTGTCCCTGAAGGACTTGATTCTCCTGCTGCATGAAGTCCTGCTGCCTAGAGACAGGTACAGTATAGCAGTAGTCCAGCTCTCAGGACCCTAGTCTATAACTTTGATTCAAACTTTCCCCCTTCCCCCTCTCTTAGTCTTTCTCTTGTGCCTGCCCAGGAATTTACACACAATCTGGAACGTTAAGCTAAATGTGCCTTATAATAGTCTATTTTTAAATGTATTGTTGTTTAAAAATCTTCTTTGGGACACTCTCCCCCCACCAGCTCCCTCCCTAGCTGGTTTTAAGGCCATTCTTAAGACCTACCAGGCCATTCTTAAGACCTACCAGTTTCACCAGGCGTTTGCCCTTATATATATATATTTGTGATTCGTATTGTTGTCGTCCACCGCCTAGAGTCTTTGGAGGAGGCGGTATATATGAACATTCAAGTAAATAAATAAATAAATATTTGTATTGCTTTTATGTTAGGACCACCTAGTAACTTAGTTTATTGCTTTTCTTATTGTTCTTTCAATAAACTCCTTTTTGTTAATTAAACCCTCTCTCTCTCAAGCTGATTTTATTGAGTCCATACACTTGCACAAATTAAGGCTGATTGGAACTGTCTCTCCTTTTGAGCTAAATCCCCCACATTCGCCTGAACTGGGGGTGTCAACCAATCATCCCTGAGGCAGTTCCATCAACACCATTGGTCCACACTGACTAGCACCTTTGGACGTACCTTCTAATTGCAGGTTTAACAGATCCGCAGTTTCCACCCAAATCTCCCAGCATGCTCACACATGATGACAATCTGGGAGACTGCAAAGGGGTTGGAACTGGCCACACGGACTTCCTCTGGCCCAGGAAGGAAAGCTGCATGAGCCAATGCAATTCAAGTAGTGGGAAGAGCTTCCTCCCTTAACCCCGATTTGGGTGATTTGCCCAAACCAGTTGACAAGCTGCAGCTTCTGGACCCTCAGTTAGGGAAGTGAGCCTTTCTTACAACCCAGTGTTCAGTTGGAGGCTGGGGGTGGAATTGGAGCTGTGGTTTGGTCCCAGAACTTCAGCTCCAATTGTTTGGACATCATGGGGGGTGAACCTGATCCGGGTTTGCCTCAGGTTTCCTCTGATATCCGAAGGTGGCCACTGGCAGTAATGTTCCAAGATTTCAGGTATGAGTCTTTCCGAGCCCTGCCTGGAGATGCCAGGGATTGAACCTGGGACCTCCTGCATGCACTGCAGATGCTCTGCCACACTCTGCATCCTAGGTGTCGTAAATAACAGAAAAACAAACTTCTTACACACATCACTTCTACAATTTGTCTTTATAGTTGTAAAAGATGCTGCAAGAGAGGAAACTTGAAAGAAAAAGTCATGAACTTCCAAAATTATTCATGGTAATTATAGAATAGATAGCTGCTTCTTTGTTCCCAGATTTTGTTTTACTGACCGTCTACAAATGTCATGCCACAGAGGTTGTTTCAGGACGTTGTTTCAAGAGGGTCATTGGGGGGGGGGAGTTTCATCTCTCTTGCAATCAGTTGTTTGAAAACCTCAACATCTGAAGTTGAACCTGTTATCCTGCTTTTGTAACTATTCCAACTTTAATTGTAAAAACTCAAGCCCTCTGCAAAGGATTGTAAAGGGTCACGCAAACATTTAAAGTTTGGTTCCACTGTATCTGAAGACTTAGGTCTGATTCAAGATGAGAAGAGAAAGGAGGATTAGAAGCTTAAAGAGCAGATAAAAATAAGTTTGAAACAAGCTTCCTGATAGAAAGAAAAACAAGTTTGTCATGACCTTGCCACAGGGAAAAGAAGTGGTTTACCAAAGGTTTCTAGCAAAGGAAAAACAAAGGACATTTTGAAACTGTGATCCATTTGCCACTTTACCCTGTCACAATTTCAAATGCGTCAGCCATTGCTAAAGTATTTAGAAAGGGGGAGCTTTGATTTCTCCCTTAAAGAGCCATCTGTCCTTAAAACAAATACTGGTCTGATTTAATATATTTTTATTTCTGCAAAACGGCATACTTAGCTTTATAGCAGCTGCAGTTCCATGGTCCTGTGATGTATAACCACAATAAAAAACAGGAAGTATCAATATTCTACATTGCTGCAATACCAGACCTTGAGAAAACAGCCTAGGCAAAAGAGGGAAGGAAGAAAACATCTCATTTCTGTTGTTATGCTATTGGCTGAGTTTTTGTTGACTTGGATTAATCAGCTACAATTGTATAAAGGGCAAAATGAAACAAACTTTCTATCTAGTGTCCTCCACTCCACTTGTGACAACCACAATAAGTGGCCTCACTAGCAGCAGGAACACCTTCAGTTCTGGACTCCCCCCACCCTCCCTAGATAGATAAGAAGACACTAACCCAGGGCTGCTCAATTTTGGCCCTCCTGCAGATGTTGGCCTACAGTTCCCATAATCCCTGGCTATTGGCCACTGTGTCTGGGGATTATGGGAGTTGTAGTCCAAAAATAGTTGGTGGAGGGGCCTAAGCTGAGCAGGCTTGCTCTAACCATTGACTGGGAGTGCTGCATTTCCAGTTTCCTACTTTGAGCATAAACCTTTGGTTACCTTTTTCAATATGCTCTACTAGGTCTTCTAAAATGCGAACACTACTGCAAACTTTTGGCTGTTCAGGATCTGTTTTCCTGTCCCCGCCCCCACCAACCTCAGTTGTATGTGAATTGACCTACAAGAAAGTGCTTTCCCACATCACTTAATGTACATGCTCTGTAGGATGTCACTGAAGTGGCACCACACTGTTGAATTCTCCCCTTCCCCCCATAATGTGCAAGATCATAGACTCAATGATATGACATCATTTTTTGATGTGCATATTTGTGTTCCCACCAGCAGCCACTGTGGCACATAAGTTCACTCATGGGAAAGACTTGTTTGTTGGCTAGCCTCTTAGCCACTATCCTTCACCAGTTCTCTAGTAATGTGCAGTCCTGCCCTTTCAATTAAAAATACACTTTTAAAGAAACATTCCTACCTACTCTATTTCTTTCAGCGCTAATCCACCCTGGTGGTGGAAGATGCTCAAATCCTGCAGGCCCCTTTAACTGATTAAGTAGAAATTCTTATATTTGAAACAGATAAACTAATATGCCGTGGCTAAGTAAAATTACTCCTGTTTTAAAATCATTGCATTGGCTGTCAGATATAAAGTGCTGTAGGGTTGTGCAAACAGGTTCGATTCTAAACCCGTTTGATATCAAACTGGTTTGATCCGATAGCTCGATATTGGACCGAACAAACCCTCCCTTTCAGTTCAATATAGAACCATACCCCCCCCCCAAACTGTATGGGGTTTTTTCTAAGTTTAAATTTTTTTAAAAATAAAAATAACTCACCATTGCCACTCCAGTGGGCTTCTTCGAGGCTATGGGGGGGTGTCCTCCAGAGGTTCCCCTCCCCCCCACTGGCCTTTGTTAATGTCCAAATCGTCTTCAGCCCTTTCTGGGCCTGCCCTTAATGGTGTCGGCCATTTTGGAGTCTGCCACGCATGCCCAATGGACCTCTGCGTGGCCAGCTTTCTTTCACAGCTTTGATGATGATGAGTATTGATATAGCATTGAAAGGATTCCAAACACTCCAGTCTTGTTTAGATGATACTCTGTCCATCAGCCATGAAAATGTGCAATATGCACGTCTTTCCCTGTTACGAGGCCTGCAGGCGAGGGCAGAGCCACCATTGGGTGAATGGGTTCAAAGAACTTGGGCTGCGCCCCATCAGAGACTGAGAGCACGTCCCCAGACACACACACACCGCATCTGATGTCAGACGCGGGGGCATTAGTTCAGTCCCAAACAGGGCCGTGTGGCCCCATTTGGAGCGGAAATGGGTCCGCACTGCATTGGCAGCCCCCTTAAAGGCAGGGAGAGCTGCTCCTGGTCTCACTGCCAATGCAGCGGAGGCGATAGATCTCCCTCCCAAACAAGCCCCATTTAGGAGAGAGATCAGCCCACACTTCATTGGCAGCATGGCTGGAATGGCTCTCCCTGCCTTTAAGTGAGGGAAAGTCATTCTGGCCTGTGTTGCTCAAAGCAGCACAGGCCAATCTCCATTCCAAATGGGGCCGTGTCCCCGTTTGGAAGGGAGACAATGCCTCCCGCGTCAGACGTGGGAGCATGGCTAGCCGGGCCCATCTGAAGTCAGCCGTGGGGGACGGGGTCAGGGGGCGGTGGCCACTGCTGCACATGTGCCGCTACCAGCCTGGCTCCGCGCCTGCCTGCAGGAGGCTTGTCTGAAACCTCTGTGACTATGTTTTCACTTGAGTGGGGGAAATTAGTGTCTAATGATTTTCAGGACTTTTAGCTGTTTTATTGGTTTTATTGTGTTTTAATAGTTTGATTTTAATTGTATTTGTTTTAATTGTTTTTATCATGCTGTGAACCACCCTGAGCATTTTGGAAGGGCGGTATATAAATCTAATAAATAGATAAATAAAATTAAATTAATGGTGCAGATCCATGAACAGCGATAAAAATATCGTAAGAGCTATGCAAGATGGGTGGCCATGATGAGGATGCACTGGAAAGGGGCGCGGGAGAAAAAGGGAATGGAGACCTGACTTGAAGAAGCAGTTTTACAACTCAGTAATGCTCCTGGACCAAGCATTGTCCTAGATATCCAGGAGTCTGCTGTGCCCCAGGGCCTTTGCCCAGCTTTGGGTGGTGCATCAAGCACCTCCTATATTGTCTCAGTCAGACCTGGCTGTAGTTATCCACACCCTCGTCACACCTAGTACAATCTTCAGGGCCATATTCCTGGGAATGAAAAGGGCTTTTGGGGGAAAGGAGACAATGGGAAAATGGCTTTCCTCTCTCCCTCTGCCTACACCAGGCTGGTGATCAGGTCTTCAGTGCATCTAGGCACTTGCCACTCTGTGTGAGTGGAGCCCTTCTTCCACCCTCATAGTGCTGCAGAATATGTCAGCCACTGGTTTTAAAGCCCTGTTCATATATTGCACTGTATGTGTGTACAATTATTTGTACATGTGTGTCATTCACCAAAAAAAAAGGGGGGGGGAAGTACAAGTTAATGAGGAATCTGGATACTGACTCCTTCAAATGCAGGATACAATTTGGAAGTGCACATGCAAATAATTGTGCATGTGTATATATGATAATGTGTGAATAACTACATTTGTGGAAAATAATCTGTTAATAGGGTTTTTGAGACCTCTTTTGTCTAACAAGGGATATGACAACACCAAAAATACAGGCTTCAGGGCATTTTCTCCAGTAATGAGCATTAACTTAATTTGGGATATCAGTAGAAGGATATGATTATAATTATTTGTTGAGGGGTACTATCCATATCTCCACAATAATTCCCCAGCCAGTTACCTTAAAAAGATAAAACCAAGGCATCTCCCTCAGTAGAGGTGGATGGGCATCTTCATGCGTGTTTGAATCAATTACATTAGTGCTGTGTATAAGGCCTTTGTAAACTGTCTGTTCGTACAGGGGCTGAGGTGGATTAATACATTATTTAAAGGTAACAGATGACCCTTGGATCACATCCTTCAGTTCTAACGCAAAAAAACCCTCACCAGATAATTCCTTTCCGGCTCTCTGCCTTCTGTCTCGTAACATTTTAGCTGTCTTTGGTCTAAAAAGCTGTTTTTTAAAAAAAAAATCATAAGAAATAGAACTCAGTGGTAATTTATTGTAATTATATGTATAAATTCATAAACAGATGTACATGCAATAGGTTCTGGAGAGCTTGCAAGGACTGTGTATGTAAATGTTGAAGCCATGTGATTTCTGTGATTTTTAGACTGTGAAATCAGGAGCAAAAGCTGATTTTGAAGGCCATTGCTTGAAAAACCCTTATTCCAGCTTGTGAAGCTTAGTTTATTCCTGAATGCTGGATTTATTTATTCTTTATTTATTCTTTTCTTCTTCTTCATTTTTGTTCTCCATCCAAGGAAGCCATTTAGAAAGATTCCAGATAGTTGTTCCTTGGTCAGAAGTGGACACTTTCCCACCACAAAGTGAAAGTCTGAATGAACACTGTGCACCTGAAGAATCTTATATTTAAGTTTGCTTCATGTAGTTTGTCTTGGCTGTAATCGAGCATACATTAAACCTGCTTAAATTCCACTAACTTCAAGCACAGATAGCCACACTGTGTGTACAGTATTGTAGCCGTAGCTGGCTTTATCATAATATTTCTAGTTGCAAAGGTGATATTAAACACAACTATTTGAACCAGTATATTGCAAGCAGATTATTTGGTGGAAATTGAAACCAACTCAGCTCTGTTAAGATAGTGGATGGTCAGGAGACATGAGCCTTATTCAGACATTATTATACATGTAAACAGGTGTCTATACAAAATAAGGATTCCTATATTACCAAAGTGCCAGTGGAGCTATTTTCCCATAGTCTTATCCCATGCCATGGTCCTGTCCCATGGTAACATCTGGATGGTTGGGCAAATGATGTGGCTCCTATCACATAAATCTTGACATCAGTGTGGTAAGAAATCATGTAATTGGCCCTGCCCATATGAAATGGGCAGGGCCAATGACATATGGTATGAGCAGGGCCAATCCAGACTTACTGGAGCAGTGTGGGAGCAGACTATGGGAAAATGGCTCCCCTGTTGTAATAGTAACCCATTAATTACATTGGGTCTATGTGCTTTGATTTCAATAGAATTTAAAAATACTTGTTTAGGATTGCATCCTAAACTTACCTTTAAAATGGTACTTGCAGGACATGGGCAGCAAGGAAACTAAAATGCCTACTTCCATCTTGGTTATAGAGTGTCTTCTGTATTGTCTTTGCAAGGGTGCATATGAAAATCTCTGCCATTGATAAAATTCTAATTATTTCATTACTTGGAAAACCAGGTTTCTAGCCTGGACAGAAGTAGGATGTACACAAAATGGATTTTGCATTTTGTTTTGAGCTTGAAACAAAATGCCATCTGCTGAAACCTTCCATTGAAACAGCAGCCAACCCGGCTGTTTTGACGAAACAAACTCAAAACCTTTTGAGTGTTTTGGCTGTAGGGAACAATGGGGAAACTTGAAACACCCCATTGTTGCCCATAGGTAGCTCCTAAGGATACCAAAGTGGGTTGGGTTGTAGGGCATGATGGATGCTACCTACCACCCAACCCACAAAAGAAATGGGCAAGCAGGTGATATTAAACAAATTTTAACCTTTACCCCAAACTCCCATTTCTTTTGTGGAGCAGTAAGTCAAGCACAAGTTAGTCTCAAGGCCAGACATGGAACTAATCACAGCAATCACAATCTCTCTCTCTCTCTCTCTCTCTCTCTCTCTCTCTCTCTCTCTCTCTCTCTCTCTCTCTCTCTCTCTCTCACACACACACACACACACACACACACACACAGCTGCCACTGTCAGTTTCTCACCACAACACTATCTCATGAACAAAACTAACCACAACTCAAAGAAGGCAGGCACCCAAGATCTGCCTTTGTCAATCTGAGATCCAGCAAAACCAAATAGTCATAGCCGCAATAGCACAGCATGTTATACTCGGTGTTGAAAAACCACAAAATCAAACCTTCCTTCCTTCCATCCTACTTGCCACAGAGAGGCAGGAGGGCAGAGCAGTCGTGGCCTAGGGAACTCAGCTCTGAGCTCAACTGTCTGAAATCTCTCAACAGGATGGAAGGAGCAGGAAGAAATGTGAGCACTAGCAGCAATCTGGGAAGAGCATCTGCATGTGTGCGTGTCTGCGTGCATGTGTGCAGAAGGTTCCAGCTTCCCTCCCTGGCATCTCCAGATATAAGGCTGATGTAGAGACTCCTGCCTGTAACTTGGAGAAGTCTGACTGTTTACTGTAGACAATACTGAGCTAGATGGACCAATGGTCTGACATGAAACAAAGCTCCTACACTATTACCATGAGAAGAACTCTTATTTCTTCTCTTCTTCTCCAGGGTATATCTCATGATACAGCTGTCTGTTTGCATCTGGATAACACAATAGTCTCAGATTGGTTCTGGGCCCTGGCTGACAGCCTGACACATAGGTCAAGGTACCAGTCCATCTCATCATGGGCCATGGCGGTGGTGTGTCTGCGTGTGTCGGCAGCACTAATGGGCAGACTGGTTTTGGCGTTGGTCAGAGTGGGTGGTTTTGGCGTTGGTCATCTGGTTTTGGCATTGGCCAGGGTGGGGTGAACTGCCAGTGATGTTGCAGTGGGTGGTGGTGACCATAAGTCACTCACCCTCCATGGCCAGCATGGGATAGCCCAACAGCAGGATGTTAGCTTTCAGGAAGACCAGCCGCTCCACCAAGTCAGCCTCCAAGCATGAGCAATGGGGTGTCACCACGTCTCTGGCTATGGAGAACACACACCCCCCACACACACACACAATCACTGCTTGGAAGGCATGAAAGGAACTGTCCGGCAACCATCATCAAATCCAGCCAGACTTGGCGATGTGTTGCCCAAAACTGGATCGGCTCCATATCCCTGCCTATCACCGACTCCTGTAGGTACAGCAGAACACACTGCTCAGCACTGCTTCAGGGCTCCGTGGGCTCCTCCCATACACCTGGAAAGGTGCCAAGGAAGCTCTCTGTGAACCACCTGATGGAATGTGCATGCATTGGGGATTCCCCCCACCACAAGATGTGCACTCTATGTGCCCACCTAGGAGTCACATGATACCCAGTAGCTGGGTATTGTGAGAGCACCCTTAACCTTGTCTAGAAACTGAGTTCATTAAGGGGGTTAGATGGGTGGGGAGCAGAGGGATCAGTGAGGATCCTGCTGCTTCTCACAACCAGCCTAACCCTGCTTGGGGCAGCCCAGGCAGAGTTAGGCTGGTCATGATAACAGCCTTGGTATGTGAAGGGATACTATATTTGGGGGGGGAAGCAGTAGGAGCAGCCAGCGGAAACCAGTATTCTCCTTCACTTGGAATGACTGGTCATCCAAAGCAATGACCTGGGTGATGAGATGAGACTTTGGGTGATCAAACTGCTTGCCCACCAACTGCACCCACTGTGCAGGCAACTTCCCCTGCTTGGAAACAGAGCAGGGAACAACTCGCTAGTACTGCCAGCAGGGGTCCCTGGGTGACACCGTTGCAGGTGCTGCAGTATTTCTAACATTGCAAGGTGCTTAGGGTCCTTCCCCCTGCTGATCTGTGCCCTGCAGTGGATGCAGACAGCATGGGTTGGGTCACCAGGGCAAAGCTCAAGGTTTGTGGATCTAGGTCATTACCAGTGTTTAAAGCCATAAGGCATATATGGAGCATTCTGGATTCTAGACATGGTTTCTATCATTTCTTGCATGAAAGCTTACATTGAGGGAGAATCCATGTTTGAACATTGTTCATAAATCTTTTTATTGTCCTAAATAGACCTTCCACAACACCATTACATTAGATCAATTGATCTCTTCTGAAGCTGTTTTTAAGTCTGAGCTGAATTTGATTTATCTCTAAATGCTAGCTGGCAGTTTATTCAGCTAGAACATTTATTATCATGGCTTTTTGGTACTGATGCAATTGCAACTTCTGAAACTTCATTTCTATTATTCGATCTGGAACATTTATTGGATGCACCTAATCCTATAACCTTGCTCTATCAGAAGCATAAACACATTGATAAGATTGATATTAATTATATCTGAGATCTTTGGAACAATGATCTTGAATACCCTATCTTATTGCACCAATGGGAGGTAGTTTTGAAGGCAGTGAAACATGCCTCTTTGGATCTCAAAAGGCTAATACAGCAGAAACGTTTATTCCATGTTTATTTGGCATCTCAGAGAATTTTTAACAAGGGCTAATTGCAGACTTCTAGATATTGGGGGTGTAATTTTTAGGAGGGTACACTTACGCATATGGCTTGGCCCTGCCCAGTTATTGTGCAATTTTGGCTTGAAATCCATAAGATTGTTAACATGATGTTGCTGCAATCATTGCCTGTCAAGGACGCTCATGTTTTGTTGGGGTACATTCCCAGCATATGGAATTTAGCATTACACCAAGAACTGTGGATTCTTCACGTTTAGGGGGTTGTCAAAAGGATTATAATACAGCACTGGAAGGACAAATTTACTCCTGAACTGCAACTTTGGATAACTGATATGTGTTGCCTGTCAGCATTTGAACTGGTCTTTTCCCGACAGCTTGGTAGTTCAAAGTGGCCATGACAACTATGGGACTATCCCAATTGGTCATAGGGTCAACACACACTGCTAGTAACACTCTCGATTTGGTCTTTTGCTCAGAGCAGGGTGGTGTCGTGTTGGTGGAGACTCCTAGAGTGTCTCCATTGTCATGGACAGACCACCATCTGGTTAAGGTTGGTTTCATGGCCACAAACCACCTCCTCAGGGGTGCAGGACCTATTAGGATGGTCCACCCAAGAAGGCTACTAGATCTTATAGGATTCCAAGAGGACTTGAAAAGTTTTAGAGTTGGTTCTGCTGATGATTCTGTTGATGCTCTGGTGGAGAACTGGAATAGGGAGCTTACCAGGGCAGTAGACATTATCGCCCCTAAGCATCCTCTCCGTTCCACTTCAAAACAGGCTCCATGTATACTGAACAGTTATAGGAACTGAAGCAGCGAGTGAGAAGACTAGAATGTAAGTGGAGGAAGACTCAACTTGAATCCGATAAGACACAACACGAAGCCCATTTGAAGGCTTATTCTGTGGCAATACATGCAGAGAAGAAGCAATTCTATTCTGCACATATTGCATCCACAAGTTCATGCCCAGCAGAGTTGTTCAGTGTTGTGAGGGGGTTAACTCAGGTTACCTCCTCTCTGAATTCAGATTAGGATTTTTCATCATCATGCTGTGATGCTTTCAACAACAGATAAAATCTCTCGCATTCAAGCCAACTTGGACTCCACAGTTATGGCAGGGTTAGTTGTAGAGGTGTCCAGTAACTCCTCTGGTTTAATTAGAATGGATCAGTTTCAATTTGTGACTCCTGTGGATGTGGACAGGCTCCTTGGAGCTGTTTGGCCTACCACTTGTCCTTTGAATCCATGCCCGACATGGCTTATAACATCTAGCAGGGAGGCTGTTAGAGATGGCCTAGTTGACATCATAAATGCCTCACTGAAGGAGGGCAGGATGCCTCCATGTTTGAAGGAGGCAATTGTGAGACCTTTGCTTAGGAAGCCTGCCCTAGAGCCCTCAGTAATGGATCATTATAGGCCAGTCTCCAACCTCTCTTGGGTGGGCAAGGTAATTGAGAGGGTGGTGGTTGATCAGCTCCAGGCAGTTTTGGATGATTCTGATTATCTAGATCTATCTGGCTTTAGAGCAGACTATGGGAATCTGAGAGAGCCTTGGTCAGCTCTTTACCAAGCAATGGACAGAGGGAGTGTGAATCTGTTGGGTTTTTTGGACGTCTCTGTGGTTTTCAATATCATTAACCATGGTATCCTCCTGGATTGCTTCGGAGATTTGGGAATAGGAGGTACTGCTCTGCAGTGGTTCCGTTACTATTTCTCAGGTAGCTTCCAGATGGTGTCACTACTCACTAGGAGATAGTTGCTCTCTGAAATGAGAGCTATTGTATGGTGTCCCTCCGGGCTCCATCTGATGCTCTTTAACATCTGCATGAAACCGCTGGGTGAGATTATCAGAAGATTTGGAGCAGGGTGTTATCAATACGCTGATGACACCCAAATATGTTTCTCCATGACTTCATCATCAGGAAATGGCTTAACCCCCCTAAATGCCTGCCTACAGGCTGTAATTGACTGGATGAGTGATAATAAATTAAAACTGAATCTAAACAAGACTGAGGTACTCATAGAAAGGGGTCATACTTCAAGGGATGTGCTAGATCTTCCTGTTCTGTATGGGGTTGCACTCCCCCTAAAGGAACAGGTACATAGATTGGGACCCAGGCCTCACTCTGGTTTCTCATGTTGAGTTTATGGCCAGAAGTGCTTTCTATTAACTCTGGTTGATACGACAGCTGCAATGCGTTGGTTGAAGAAAATGATATCAGAACTGTGGTGCACTTTCTGATAACCTCTAGGTTTGACTGCTGCAATGCACTCTATGTGGGGCTGCCTTTGTATCCAGTAGCCTTGCCTGGGGAATAGCCGACAGGAGCTGGGCAGTACTGAGTTCAAAAAATGTCATCCTTTAAAGTGCAAGGGTGCAAAGGATTCAAACAAAACAGAAGGGGACAGAGCAGAACCATATAAAGAGCAGACAGAAGGCTGTGCCAGCTAGCCAAAGAGTCAAAAGAAAGATAGCATACACCAGGGAAGAGATTCAGCATATAGGTGCTTATATGCCAATGCCAGAAGCCTCTGAGCCAAGATGGGTGAGCTGGAGTGCTTGGTTGCTAGTACAGAAATAAAAATAGTGGGCATAACAGAAACATGGTGGAACAGTGAGAACCAGTGGGACATTGTTATTCCTGGATATGAACTCTATAGAAAGGGCAGGGAGGAGTGCCTTGGAGGTGGAGTAACACTGTATGTTAAAGAAGGGATAGAATCTAGCAAGGTAGAAAACCTAGGAGGACCAGAGTCCTTCACAGAAACCCTGTGGGTGACAATACAAGGCCTGAAAGGAAATGTGCTACTGGGGACGTGCTATCATCCTCCGGATCAAAACACTGACAGTGACTGGGAGCTGCAGGAGAAGATTAGGGAGGCATCAAGGAGAGGCAGAGCAGTAATAATGGGTGACTTCAATTACCCTCACATAGACTGAGTAAATTCACAGTCAGGTAATGACAAAAGAGGTCAGATTTCTAGATATGCTGAATGACTGTGCCTCAGAACAGCTTGTCTTGGAACCAACCAGAGAGAAGGTAACTTTGGACTTAATCCCAAGTGGCACCCAGGACCTTGCGCTTGATGTCAGTGTCATCGACCCTTTAAGGGAAAGTGACCATAGTACCATCAAATTCAGCATACGTGTGGGGAGAGAATCACCAAGGAATGCTAACACGGACACTTTGAATTTCAGAAGAGGAAACTTATCCAAAATGAGGAGTATAGTGAAAAGAAAGCTGAAAGGGAAAATCAGGAGACTCACTTTGCTTCAGAATGAATGGAGTTTACTCAAAACCACAATACTAGGAGCTAGATTGTATACCCAAAAGGAGGAGAGGTACCACAAAGTCCAGGAAGATGCCAGCATGGCTAACAGGTAACATCAAGGAAGCCATAAAAGGGAAGAAGACTTCCTTCTGAAATTGGAAGGCCTGCCCAAATTAGGAGAACAAAAAGGAACACAAACTCTGGCAAAAGAAATGCAAGGTGACAATAAGGGAGGCAAAAGAGAGTTTGAGGAACATTTAGCTAAAAGCATCAACGGGAATAACTAAACCTTCTTTAAATACATCAGATGCAGGAAATCTGCCAGTTAGATAATAAGAGAGTGAATGGGATTATTAAGGAGGATATGGAGGCTGCAGACAAGCTAAATGAATTCTTTGCATCTGTCTTCACAGCAGAGGATACTGAGCATATACCTGTTCCTGAACCAGGCTTTTCGGGGATGGAGGCTAAAGAACTGAGTCAGATAGAAGTGACAAGAGATGATTTTCTAAACTGGCTGGAAAAGCTGAAAATTAGCAAATCGCCAGGGCCGGGTGGCATCCATCCAAGAGTCCTCAAGGAACTCACATGTGAAATTGCTGACCTCCTTGCTAAAATATATAACTTATCCCTACAATCATGCTCTGTACCGGATGAATAGCAGGTAGCAAATGTAACACCGATTTTCAAAAAGGGATCCAGGTGTGATCTAGGATATTACAGGCCGGTTAGCTTAACATCCATTCCAGGCAAATTGATGGAAAGCATCCTCAAGGATAAAATTTTAAAGCACACAGAAGAACAGGCCCTGCTTGGAGAGAACCAGCATGGCTTCCGCAAAGGTACAGCTTGCCTCACAAACCTTCTGGAGTTCTTTGAGAGTGTCAAAAAGTGTGTGGATCAAGGTGATCCAGTTGACATAGTATACCTGGACTTCCAAGAAGCTTTTGGCAAAGTTCCTCATCAATGACTCCTGAGGAAACTTAGAAGTCATGGGATAAGGGGACAAGTATATCTGTGGACTGCTAACTGGTTGAAGCACAGGAAACAGAGGGTAGGTATAAATGGAGAGTTTTCACAATGGAGGGAAGTAAGAAGTGGGGTCCCCTAGGGATCTATTCTGGGACCGGTGCTTTTTAATTTATTCATTAATGATCTAGAAGTGGGGTAAGCAGTGAGGTGTCCAAATTTACAGATGATACCAAACTCTTTCGGGTAATGAAATCCAAAACGGATTGTGAGGAGCTCCAAAATGATCTCTCCAAATTGAGTGAGTGGGAGACAAAATGGCAAATGAGTTTCAGCATTGGCAAGTGTAAAGAGATGCACATTGGGATGAAAAACCCAACTTCAAGTATACATTGATGGGATCTGAGCTGTTGGTGACTCACCAGGAGAGGGATCTTGGGGTCATGGCAGACAGCTCGTTGAAAGCGTTGACTCAATGTGCGGCAGCTGTGAAAAAGGCCAAATCCATGCTAAGGATCATTAGGAAGGGGATTGAAAGTAAAACAGCTAATATTATAATGCTTTTATACAAAACTATGCTGTGGCCACACCTGGAATACTGTATACAATTCAGGTCACCACATCTAAATAAAGACATTATAGAACTGGAACAGGTGCAGAAGAGAGCAACCAAGATGATCAAGGGCCTAGAGCACCTTTCTTATGAGGCAAGGCTACAACACCTGGGGCTTTTTAGTTAGAAAAGGGCGACAGTGGGGAGAGATGATAGAGGTCTATAAAATCATGCATGGTGTGGAGAAAGTGGATAGAGAGAAATTCTGCTCCCTCTCACATAACACTAGAATCAGGGGTCATCCCATGAAATTGATTGCCAGGAAATTTAGGATCAGCAAGGGGAAGTATTTGTTCACATAACGCGTAATCAACTTGTGGAATTCTCTGCCACAAGATGTGGTGACAGCCAACAACTTGGATGGCTTTAACGGGGGTTTGGATAGCGTCATGGAGGAGGTCTATCAACGTCTACTAGTTGGAGGGCTATAGGCCACCTCCAGCCTCAAAGGCAGGATGCCTCAGAGTGCCATTTGCAGGGGCATAACAGCAGGAGAGAGGGCATGCCTTCAACTCCTGCCTGTAGGCTTCCAGTGGCATCTGGTGGGCCACTGTGTGAAACAGGATGCTGGACTAGATGGGCCTTGGGCCTGATCCAGCAGGGCTGTTCCTATGTTCTTACAGATAAGCCAGCAGGCACTCTTGGTCTCTCTCTCCACTGGGTCTACTTCTACCAGTGGACTCTGGTGCTGCAGTCTCTGATCCTTCCTCTTCTCCTGATGTAACCTCTTCAAGAGAGGCACACTAGAATGGCTATCTCTCTGCTCCCAGTCCCTTAAATATGTTTGAAACTCCCTTTTTTGCCCCCCTCCCTCCCCCATCAGCCAATGGGGAAACAGTTTCCCATGACAACACTTGATTCGTATGATAACAAGTCAACCAAGAAGCAAGGAGACTACAAGCCTATTGGAGGGCAAGAAAACTAATCAGCAAGGGATAAAGAGGCTTCCAAAATGGCGCTCAAAACATTGAAACATTTTGATTAAAAAGGAGTTGTTTTGTTTCGAACTTGAAACAGGCCCTTTATTTGAAGGGTGTTTTGTTTTGAGTTTGAAACATTTGAAATAGCCCACTTCGATATCAAAACATTTCGCACATCCTTAGACAGAAGTGCTTGACTTCCTCTTAATGACCATCTCAATCTTAGTCCTTGCACAAGTCAGATTAGTATTGCAATGACAGAACGGCAAAATGGTAACAATGAGCATAGTCCTGTAAGGATCTAATGGTGAAACATTCTAAATATAAAACATGAATCTTAAATAAAGAACACAATTACCAACTGCATAGAATAAACTATCATAAGGTGCTGACATGTGCTTATTTATATCCACAACTGGAATCTTTTGAAGTCAGTCATAAGATTTGGCTACCTGTCTTGTACCAAACTGTTTCAAAGGCTTCACTTTTTTCTGAGCTAACATTTTTGTCACAATTGCTGATGGGATGAAGAAAATTACTCAGTAAAATTAAAAGAACAAATTTTCCTTTTATTTTCAGTGGGACTACTTTGAATAATTTTCCTCATCACATTACCCATTTTATTCATACACAGACAAAACAATCCAGTAAAGTGCTTGATTTTTATAATGCAATAGAACTTAGTTTTTAAAATTGCTTCTAGTTATTTAAACAGCTGTTACATGAAATGGATCCTTTAAGGGCACAGCTCAATTAGTACCTTTTTTTATTTATTTATCTCACTCATCAACGTGAATTTTGGTTTTGAATGACAGCTTTATAAATTAGGGGGGAAATAGGCATATATTTAATAGATTAGGACCCTGGAACCTTAATGTTAAAAATAAAATTTTGTGCAAACCAGCTTGTCTCTATTGACAACAAAATCATATTTCACAAAAGCTTAAAAAAATGTAAACCATACATTATGGAAAACAATAAGCACCATTGAAATGTCTGATTTGCAACACATAAATGATCTATATATCACCTTGCAGTAATGGATTATTACACTTCAGCATCTAATAAATGATTTCCAAATTTAGTAGTGCTCACAGGCTTACAAGAATATGTTTTATCAGAAAAATAAGAAAAGGAAATGCTTTTAACAGTAGGCATAATTAACCTGTGGAACTCATTGTGTCAAGGTATTAATAATACCAGAGCTTAGTGGCTTTTTCAAACTGGATAAGACAGTTGTATAAGAACATCTGAAGTTACATTAAATAGGATAAAAAACATAAGCCAATCGCTGACTGCACTGACAATGAAACATCTCCTATATGTCATGTCTGCTCTGTCTACTTCCAAGTTTTCAAGGTTTTCTGTAGACACAGTTGATGCGAACAATGGTCAGGGAACATATACTAGACTCAGACTTTAGGGTCTATTCGGGATCTTCTAGATGGTTTATGGCTTTGAGAAAATCCTGTTCATGGTAAGCCAGTTGTGCCCACTGCTGAAGAACTGAGCTTTAAAGTGTGTGTTGAAAGATGCCATAGAAATGATGTTAGTTGCTGAAATAAGATCAGCTGCAGCCACAGGTGTAGAAATAGGCTGGAGTACTGCCACACTATCATAATATTTGTTTCCTCAGACTTTCCCTTAGGGATTAGTCTGACTAGCAGTTTGCTTCATGTTTAGATAATGTGGCTAATCCTCTTTAGTTCATTATTCTAATGATTCACAAGCTGGTTTTCTTTTGCCTAAGTAGATGCCATCCAGACAGAGGCATCTTTTTCTTTGTGTAGCGGCATGCACTGAAAATGACAGTGCAGTATTTGTGACTGTAGCTTCCATCTGAAAGCCAAAATGGGCAGCTGGTGCAGTGAGTTTCAAGACTATGGGGGCAGAAGGGCCTTGGGGGAATAATGCCTTGTATCGTCAGCCTGTTTCCCTACATCAGATTCCTCACCCCCCCCCCCCGCCCACTTCTAATAGTTTCTAATCCACAATCTCTGGATGTAATTTGTCCCTCAAAATGAATGTGCCACAGGCTTTCTGGCAACTAACCCATCTATCTATCTATCTATCTATCTATCTATCTATCTATCTATCTATCATCCTGTTTAGTTATAAGATTTGTGGATTTTTATGGAAATTCAGTGGATTTGTTTGCATAGGAAAATTGGGATTGCAGCCACTATCCCTGTTGTTGACCTCCACACATTCAGCCAACGGTACAGAGTCTATATAGATATACAAACTGTAGGTGTGTAGGCTCTATACATGTGATCGGGAACCTGGTTGTATGGAGAGAACATTTGCATATACTGTACATAGGAACAAAGAAACATAGGAAGCTGCCATATACCGAGTCAGACCATTGGTCCATCTAGCTCAGTATCATCTACACAGACTGGCAGTGGTTTCTCCGAGGTTACAGGCAAGTGTCTCTCTCAGCTCTATCTTGGAGATGCCAGGGAGGGAACTTGGAACCTTCTGCATGCAAACTTTCAGGTGCTCTTCCTATCTCCAAAGGGGAATATCTTACAGAGCTCACATGTGTAGGCTCCCATTCAAATGCAAACCAGGGCAGATCATGATTAGCAAAGGGGACTATTCATGCTTACTACCTCAAGACCAGCTCTCCTGTTCTACAAATACTACTACTACTACTACTACTACTACTACTACTGATATCTATATACCGTGCTTCAACCAAAGTTCACGAGGCGGTTGTAAACACATTCAGGCTTCCAACTGATCACAAAGAGCTGGGAATGTTTCACTGCTAAGTGAGTGGAACTAAGGTAGCCATTAAAATGCCGACTTCGCATTTACTAGCTTCTGTAGGTTTTTGTGAGTGTCTTAATATTACATTAGTAGAGTGCTTGCTTTATTATCATTGTAGAACTTTATAATATGCAATTGTTTTATATCTATCTGATATATGATGGTAAGACACATTACATTAAGTATTTATGTGCCTTGAAATAATGCATTGTAAAAAGGGGGAAGGTGGTATAGGGGGCCAAATGCACTTATCTATTACCTTCATCTTTAGGTGAAAATTGTTGGTCTAATTTCAGTCCAAATCCACAGTCTGTACAGTAGCACCATCTGTTTGACATTATATACTGTTTGACAATGCACACTACAGTGATTTAGCTGGTTATTTGGATTCAATTTTTAATTTTTCTTCACGACCTTTCCAATCAACAGCTCTCACTCCCACCTTTCCCTAGATCTTGGGCTAGGTCTTCCCTAGAACTGCCCACTTCCCTGCTTTGCTGTTCCTTACCATCGCTTACCTCCCACAATATTCCTGAAGCATACAACCCTTCTTATCCTTAGTCCCAGTGTAAAGTGCAGCAAAAGCCATATTCTGTTTGCCTCTGATTTTCAGCATTTGGTTAATTACCCTTCCTCTGCTGCAATTAGCGGTTCCTGTGAATCAAAAAGCCATTTGTGATTAAACGGCTGCTGTAAAACACCAGTTAGATGAATCTCAGCCCACTAGCACTCTTACATGCAATAAGGCTGGATTATCATTGCAAACACACCCACCCTACATCACTCACTGATGTACCGATGCATTCTCGGTATGTCCTTTACTCGCATGTAAAGTGTGATAATCAGAATCACCCCTCTACACATGCTGCAAAACCCAAGGTTTTGAAGCATGTAGAGGGGTAATTTGATCACCCTTTACACACGAGTAAAGGACATACCGAGAATGCATGAATGAAGGCGGGTGTGTTTGTGAGGAGACTCCAATCTTATTACATGTAAGAGTGGTGGCAGCAGCCTGAGGTTCATCTGAACTGGACCAGAGAAAGGGGAAATGACCTAATGCTTCCTAGGCCTGACTTAATGAGCACCCTGCATGTGAAGAGAGTTTCTGGTCTCATGTGGACTGGCATCTTGTCTTTGTACATTTAACTGAAGAGTAAATGCCACAGTGATAAGAGGCATGGTGGATAATGTACACACATTCCCTCTAAGGTTTGAGTAAATGAGCTGATATCAAGCAAAGCAGAAGGATGATTTCTGTGAAATTTTTAGCATTCTTGAGTGGCTGCTTTTGGTGGACAACATATTTTTGAGATGATTCCATCTGACCAGACTGCTCAAATGTGCAGTGAGGCATGTTTGCTGATATGTCTTACATGTTCCTTCCCTTCATGGCTCCTAGTTCCTTTGGAGCACTAAAGGTCTGCATTTATTAGGGACTGAGAACCAGCATTTTCTAGTGCCAGACTGCAAAGCTACTAAGAACACAACTCCTAACTCTCTTTTGAATATGAGGTCAAGAAGGCCTGGCTACCGTAAAGATGCTTACATAAACAAGCTATTATTAGCACATGGTGGCCTCTAACATTGCGCATGAAGCATCCATTGCTTGTCCCGTGGACTATGGAATAAAAACATTGCCCAATAAACCCTGATTTGTGTGTGTGCATGCACGCCCATGCACACCTTGATCTACAAATGATGTGAACTTCCAGAAAAACCCTACTACAAGCAACAGCTGACCAACTAGAGGCAGCTTTCAACAGGACCTTGGCTTTCTTTGCTATTAATTTGCTACAGGTTCACTTTCAGTGTGACAAATCTAGCCTAGTTTTCCTGTCGCACTCACTAAATCTAGGTCAGAAATAAAAGGTCTAAGTGACTCTGAAAGGGGAAAAAAAGCAGCTGGTGATTTTTCAAGCAGTTAATCGAAATCCGGTTAATTGTCTCTATTGTGCTCTCAGGGAAGGAGCTGGGTAAAATGAGAAGCAAACTACTTAATAGTACCAGTGTGTATAAAGCCATTTCCTCAGCTGTTTGCCCTGACACTAAAGGGGGGGAAAGTCCTCTTACAGTTTGGAAGGCTACACAGGCGCCATCCATTAGATAGTTCTCTCGATTGTATAAATGTATGGGACTGGATTTAGTCCACTGTTTAGACAATTGACTCTAATGGAGTTATTGAGCATTATACCTACCTATTTAACTAAGTCAGAACCTGGTTGAATAATTTTGTGCTATCTTGCAATTTGTGCCTTATTCATCATGATGAGAAGGGGGGAAAGATACCTCCTAAGATGCACTGCTGTGTGAATTCAAGGGCTTTGCATGTTAAAGCCTCTGTCCCCATGATGGATAACCCAAGACCATCTGGGCTGAGTGAATTCAATATTATATTGTATCTATGCATTCTTCCTCTGATCAGCCGCAGCAACTGGTTGCAGATCTGTCTGAGGCCAAGCATTAGGACTGAGCCAAAAAGAGCCCATCCACCCCCAAACTTTGAGTCTTATTTACAGCCCTTGAACTCCTTTTATTATTATATTTATTTATTTATTTATTTATTTATTTATTTATTTATTTATTTATTTTGCAATTTGTCAGGGATTCTGGAAAAAGGTGGCCATAGCCTCTGCACTTTAAGCTGGGTTCATGATGTTGTCATATAGCTAAATTTGCTTGGCTATCTGGCATAATGATGATGCTGGTTCAAAGTGAGGACAGAGATATTTTCTCATTTTGAATGGACTGTATTATTATTATTATTTAGCTAGATCTGATTGGCTATAGAGGAGGGCTGTGCAGGCATGTTGGAGCCAATATGTCCTCTGTCAGGCATGATTGGGATGAGTCCAGACATGACAGCAGGGAGAACCTCTGCCTGAGCTCCGCTCTGTTGTGTCTGAACTCTGTCAGAGTTCCAACGTTCCTTTCAGGCCTGGCAGGAGAACTGCATCTTCCCCGCCCACTCCCCATCTCCCTCCCTTATCAGGCACTGTGTGGACACCCGGGACAGCAGGTACAGTGTTCTCTTCACTCCTGTGAAACAACAACAACAATAATAAATAAATTAATAATAATTTGATTTCTATACCGCCCTTCCCAAAATGGCTCAGGGCGGTTTACAAAGAGAAATAACAATCAAATAAGATGGCAATGAAACCAGCCACCACAGCGGCTTGCCTTTTCTGTGACTTCAGTTTTAAAATGACTCCTTGTCCCCAAAAGGGCTCACAATCTTAAAAAAACAACAACCAAAAACCCACTTTTGTTCCTTTTAAGTTCTTCTAAGTCTCCAGGAGCACGGTGCATTGTGGGTTGTGTAGTTCTTCTAAGGAATGCAACCATAGCTTATTTCCAATCTTAAATGGCACCACTGAGCAGTTTGTAAAAACTGTGAACGAGAGGAAATATTGATCGGAAGTCAGTACTGGGGTGCTTTCCAGTATCTTAATGTGCACCAAAAATATTTGATTAAGAACATTAACCACAGTCATAGGAACATAGGAACCTGTCATATACTGAGTCAGACAGTAGTTCCATCTAGCTTAGTATTGTCTACCCAGACTGGCAGCAGTTTCTCCAAGGTTGCAGGCAGGAATCTCTCTCAGCCCTATCTTGGAGAAGCCAGGGAGGAAACTTAGAACCTTCTGCTCTTCCCAAGCGGCTCCATCCCCTGAGGGGAATGTCTTATAGTGCTCACACATCATCAAGTCTCCCATTCATATGCAACCAGGGCAGACCCTGCTTAGCTAAGGGGACAAGTCATGTTTGCTTCCACAAGACCAGTTCTCCTCTCCTAACCACTGTCATTACCACTGTCTATGATGAACATATTCAAGTATAGTTGAGAAGTAAAAGGGGGGGGGGAGGAACCAGGACAGAAGCCATAGCACATAGCATACATAAATAAAACTTCACATACTAAAGCCTTTACAAGTTGTATAGTTTCTTTCCACAAGCTGTGTTTCCTAGGATCTTCTAATATCTGACTATGCTTTAATTTGTGACAAACAATAAGAACACTAAGTGATTAGTGAACACTAAGATGATACCAAACTCTTTCGGATAGTGAAAGCAAAAACGGTTTGTGAGGAGCTTCAAAAGGATCTCTCCAAATTGGGTGAGTGGGTGACAAAATGGCAAATGTGCTTCAATGCTGACAAGTGTAAAGAGATGAACACTGGGACGAAAACCCCCAACTTCAAGTATACGTTGATGGGATCTGAGCTGTCAGTGACTGACCAGAAGAGGGATCTTGGAGTCATGGTGGACGGCTCGTTGAAAATGTCAACTCAATGTGCAGCAGCTGTGAAAAAAGCCAATTCCATGCTAGAGATCATTTGGAAGGGGATTGAAAATAAAACGGCTAATATTATAATGCCCTTATTCAAAACTAAGGTGCGACCACACCTGGAGTACTGCGTACAATTCTGGTCTCCAAATCTAAAAAAGGGCATTATAGAACTGGAAAAGGTGCAGAAGAGGGCAACGAAGATGATCAGTGGCCTAGAGCACCTTTCTTATGAGGTAAGGCTACAACCCCTGGGGCTATTTAGTTTAGAAAAAAGACGACTGTGGGGAGACATGATAGAGGTCTGTACAATCATGCATGGTGTGGAGAAAGTGGATAGAGAGAAATTCTTTTCCCTCTCCCTTAACACTAGAACCAGGGGTCATCCCATGAAACTGATTGCCAGCAACAAACGGAAGTACTTTTTCACACAACACATACTGATTTTAAGTACTGAGTTTAAGTACTGATTGCCACCAACAAACGGAAGTACTTTTTCACACAACACATAATCGGCTTGTGAAATTCTCTGCCACAAGATGTGGTGACAGCCAACAACCAGGATGGCTTTAATAGGGGTTTGGATAACTTCATGCAGGAGAAGCAGCTACTAGTCTGAGGGCTGTAGGCCAACTCCAGCCTCAAAGGCAGGATGCCTCTGCGTACCAGTTGCAGGGGAGTAACAGCAGGAGGGAGGGCATGCCCTCAACTCCTGCCTGTAGGCTTCCAGCGGCATCTGGTGGGCCACTGTGTGAAATAGGATGCTGGACTAGATGGGCCTTGGCCCTGATCCAGAAGGGCTGTTCTTATGTTCTTATGATTAGTAAATACACAATCATGTTACTATTGATCTCTTAACGCGAACATCAACTGCAGTTAAAGGAGCTACAGAAATGCAAGTATTTACACAAAGCACTCTTCCCATTTGCATCTATACCTTTTGGGTCCAAAAGGTTTCTTCTGGTCGCTATCAGATTCCAAATGTTTTGGGAGAAATATCATGAATTTAATCAACATTGAAATAATACATTTCTCATTTACTTATTCATGTTACAAGTATATAAATGTATTCATTTACTTTAGGATGAAGGATATTGTACTTTATTTAAGACCTCACTGCACAAGTAATAATATGGGGAGGGAGACAGAAGTGCCAAAAAGGCTTTGAAAATTAAACTGAAAGAAAGCTGACTCTCTCCTGAATTCTGTGTTACAAATGTGTTGCTTAGCAATGCATTCACTTGGCATGTAACAAACAATGATGATGTCATTTAGTTTAAACCAGCCAAAGAACCTGAAAATCAATATATGTATTTTTACACTGTGTGTATGTGTGCGTGAATGTTGGGGGTGGTCTCTGCTTCCCTCCTAAGAACATGGATATGCATTGTCCCAATTAGCAAGCATGCCTTGGGACACTCTTTAAATGTTCATATCGAGGATCTGGAGATCTTTCATGAAGCATGCAAATGTCTGTACATTGTGGGGGAAATGTAAGGGTACTATTTCAATAAAATCCTCATAGACCCTATTATTTTACATATGCCAAAGTGGTCTCTTATTCCACTGTCAATCTGCTTGCTATATTTAACAATTAGTTTAATACACAGGCTCCTTGAGGACGAAAAGCAGAGAGACTGCCAATTTTCTGTATGGTTGGTAGATCATTCATAGCCTCAGGCTAACGAGCAGTAGTTTATTTCTTTGACCTCTTCCTGAAATGCCAGTAACCGTGTTTGAAGTGAGGTTCTAGGATTGCCATCATCTTATCCCTGATTTCATATTCCTAATTAAGCCAAATATATTCCAACCAAAATAAAGGAAATGTGAAAATTTTCCGGTTGGAGAATAGTAGTGACAGCCCTGATCATTGAAAATATGATCAAAAATTAAAAGGATAATGGCGATGATGATGGACAATGAACATAAAATTCTATTTAGGAAGTGGGGGGGAGAAACCCAGCAGGCTACAACTCCTGATGTGGGGGAAAGAAGGTTACCTCATGGAGAAGGCTAACTGGAATATAAGTAGCAAGCTGAGTTCCATTTCAGTGTGATAATATTCTGCAAAATCTATGAAAATTACCCTAATTCTGCACAGTTAGCATACAGTATTTAATATGCTAACATATGTAATAGTGCCAGCCATTTACTAAAATTGTATCTGCAATCCCCTTATTTAAATAGAAGGTATGTCTGCTGGACGTATGTGGGGCCTACAGTCTGGAGCAAATCTCAGAAGCAGATACATGAACTCCCATATTCCATACCTGCTAGGGATTATGAATACTTGATGGTGCCATTTGGCCTCTGCAATGCCTGTGCCTCTTTCCAGAACTTTGCAAACAAAACTTTCCATATCAATTTGTAGTATCATTCTAGACAGTTGTTAATGGAAATGGCCCTGGGGTGTTTGGTCAGCACTCCAAAGTTTGGGCTTTGTGGGGGAATTAGTTCTTAAAGGGGGTCAGCTCCACCAGTTTTAATTTGTGCAAACATTTGGACTCAAGAAATGACTGGATTGAGACAGGATATAGTTTCAAAAACAAAATAAGGATTTATTTGAGGAAGGGGGCAGGGGGATACAGGGAGAGAATTGTGTGGTTACAGCAAAAACCAACAACACGTTACTATTACTAAGCAAATTAACTACGATGATGTATCTTAGGTAAACCAAATGCAATGAGGTGTTTTAGCTTAAGGTCTAATTGTGTGAGATCCCAGGACTTCTGGGCTGCAGAAACTTGCTCCTCAGCATGGTGGGGAAAGGAGAGTTGTGGAGATTAGTACAGGGGGAGATGCCCATGAGAAGCGTTTCTCCATTGGTCCAGCCTCCTATGGGTGCAAGGCAAGCTGGATGGATTGGCACAATGACTGATCCAGATAGTGATTTCAAGCTATTTGTAGGTTGCAAGAGATAATATATGGAATAGTATAGTATGTGAGGGAGCACCAAGGTTGCTGGATGGAATCCCGACTGGAGCACAAGAGAGCGTTTGTTGCAATGGAGTCCCAAGTAAAAGGCATAAGAGAACACACGGGGTCATGGAAGTAGGGATACTTTTATCCCAAAACATGCCTTGAAGGCAAATTCCTCTTGCCCTTTCCTCCCGATTAGGAGTACCTGGCTGGGCCTGTGCAGAATGCCCCTCCCAAGGCCTCGTGCCGATGGGAGGGTGATTTGTTCCACCCCCTTCATCAGCCAGTCACAAGAGCAGAGGGGATTGGCAGTTGGCTAATTGGGGGTGAAGTCTGGACAGCTGTTCGGGCAGCTTCCTGCCCCCAAAGTTCAGTTGGGCATTTGCAGAGTTTGGGCGAGGAGCTCACTTTTGTGGCTCCTCCATGGCCTGCTTGGAGGAGGCCATCTCTGCCTGTCCCATCTGAGTCCAGTGCCCCTGTGGATCAACCTGCAGGGCTGCCAGTGCTGAGTGGTCCTCTAGAGCCTTCGCCAGCAGTGCCAGCTGTTCCAGTGACAGCAGCGTCTGTGGTTCCAGTGCCCATAGATCCAGTTCTGCCTGTTGGGTGGTGGAAGGGTTCCAGGAGCAGAAGTGCAGCGGTGTGATGGGGCTGCTGCAGTGGTGAGGAGTTCAGCGGGATGCCTGTCGACCTGCCAATTGGGAGGACGGTGGTGCAGTGGTGCAGCAGCGTGGTTTGAGGGCTGCAGCCTGAGCTTGGGGGTGGTGGTTTGGGGTTCCCCTGGGTTGGATAGGTGGCAGTGATTTTGGGGGGGCTCTCCTGATCAGGGATGGGATGGGGGAGTGCAGGGTCAGTCTGGTGTCCCAGGCTCCTCAAGTGAGAAGGAGGCTGCCTGTTGGATGGGCTGGGAGTTTTTGTCTCCATTGTGGAGGCTTGTTTGGTGGCTTTTCCCGAGTCCTGCCTGCTTTTCTAGGAA
The DNA here is from genome assembly GCF_027244095.1 of Hemicordylus capensis. Classification (NCBI taxonomy): domain Eukaryota; kingdom Metazoa; phylum Chordata; class Lepidosauria; order Squamata; family Cordylidae; genus Hemicordylus; species Hemicordylus capensis. The sequence continues at coordinate 273,574,283 of NC_069660.1, forward strand.
GTTATTCTGGATTGAGGAAGGGATGGTGGCTCTCTGGTGGTGACTCCAAGAGTGAGTGGTGGCCTCTGTGCTGTTTCAATTTTCAATTTTGCATGCCTGATTAGTGCCTCCCCTTTAGGGTGTGTGTCTTGTCCATTGTCATGGCTCCCAAAAAAGCTAAAGGGAAGACTGGGGATCACTGTGTTAGCCCCCCTAGATACCCTACACCACATTCTTCTTCCTCAGATGAGGATGATTCTGTCTTGGGGCAAATTAGGCTTCTTATCCAGTGAATGGAGGTGCTTGAGCATGCCCAAAAGGTTCCATCAGACAAGGGGGCTGTTCCATCTGGGGTTCTGCCCAAGCCAAAGAAGTGCACATGTGGGGCTCTGAAAGTAGAATTACTAAAATCATTGTCTGACAAGCTGGCATTTCTGGAAGGGTGTAACATTTCATCTATGCCTGTCCTGACAGAGCCCAGTGTCCCCGTGGATCAACCTCCAGTGCCGCCAGCGCTGAGTGGTCCTTTGCCAGTGGTGCCAGCTGTTCCAGTGCCAGCAGCGCCTGCGGTTCCAGTGTCCGTAGATCCAGTTCCTCTCGAGCAACCGATGCCTTATCCCTCAGGTAAACCTGACATGCAACCACCACAGGAAGGTACCTGCCAGTGGCCCATGTGTCCTTGGCCAATACCTCTTTATGGGGAACAGGGCGTCAACCCTTTCTGGGCCGCTCCATTACAACCTTGGGCTGGGCCTAGCTTGTCAGGTATACCAGCTACTCCACAGGGGACTGCTAAGAAGGTACGGAAGGGGGTTGCTTTGCAACTGGTTTTGCCAGCTTCAGGCATGAGCAGCACTGAGGGTTTTTACTCAATGGGGGTGGTACCGTCACCTCAGCATGCTCTTTATGGGGCTGTGGGGTTACCTTTAGGAGATTGTTTGTTGCCAGCAACCAAAGACAAGATACTGAAGGGAGAGTACATAGATATTTTCAGTCTTCTGTTCAGGGAGCCCAAGGTGAAGCACAAGGGTGAATCCTGTAAAGACCATGAGGCAACTAAGAGGTAGTGGTATGCACGACCCAGTCCGGAGACCATGTTAGAGGCCTCCGAACCACTTCGGAACCTGGCCGGTCCGGCGGTCCGGGACTGGGGGGGGTCTAGCTTTAAGGGCGGGGGGGGATAGTACTTACCCCTCTTGCCGCTCTTTCCCCTCTGGCGCTGCAGTTAAGAGTGAAGTTTTGGGGGCGGCAGCGTTCCTCCCTGCTGCCCCTGCCCCCATCGTTGCCTGGAAGTAGCCTAATGTACCAGCATGCATGCGCCCGTCATGGCATGCATGGGCGCATGCGTGCTGGTACTTTAGGCTACTTCCTGCCCTTAAAGCTAGACACACACACCCCCGTGCCGGACCGTGCCTCCGTGCACACCACTACTAAGAGGAAGCCATTTGAGAAGACCCGGAGCAACTGGCTTTCCGGATTCATGATTTACATGGGGGTCATTCTTAGAGTTCAGCCAGCTAGAGGGCCGGCGTTAGTGAAGTATCTGGACATCATACACAGGGCAGTCTCTGATTTTGTGGGTACTGCTTGGGTTCAGTATGACAAAAGTTTTCACATGAGGGCTGTGTTAGATCCTGCACTCACTTGGGATGCTCCCCTTCAGGAATTATGGCTAGTCATAATTTTTCCTTCTCTCCCGGTGGAGGGTGATTGGTCCGACAGTGGCCATTTACTTCCCAAGTCTTCAGTTTCAACACCTTCCTCTAGTACAAACCAGCAGTGGGTTCAACCTCACTTGGTTTGCTGTGAATTTAACAGTGGGGGGACTGCACCAGGTCCCCTTTTAGGTTCTGATATGCCTGTGGGTTTTGTGGGGCCAAACATCCAAGCTCCGCATGCCCACGAGCTAAGGGATGGGGGTCTGGCTTTAGGAACCAATCTTCCAGCAACAGGAGGGGCAACCCCCCAGCCCTACCTGCAGGAAAAGCGACCCAGCCCAATTAAGTTATTGGTGTTGGAGCAGCTTTTAGATGCCTATCCAGACCGTAGGGCATCTGTCTTTTTAAGTGAAGGTTTCAGGGCAAGTTATCGGATACATTCTTCCTCTAAGCAGGAGGCTTTCATTGCACGTAATCTCAACTCCATGGTGGGCAATGAGGCCGTGGTAGTCAAAAAGATTAGCAAAGATGTGGCGGCAGGCAGGGTGTTAGGCCCTTTTGATCATCCTGCCTTTCCTAACTTGAGAGTGTCACCTCTGGGGGTGGTCCCTAAGAACACCCCAGGCAAATACCACTTAATAAATAATCTATCCTACACCAAAGGGTTTTCTGTGAATGATGGGATCCCTGACCACTTGTGTTCAGTGTGATATAAATCGTTCGATGAAGCGGTTAGGATGGTGTGGGGCTGCAGGGTTGGTGCTCTCCTTGCTAAGTGTGACATTGAATCTGTCTTCCGACTTTGGCCCATGCACCCTATTGATTTTGACTTTTTAGGTTTTGACTTTGATGGCAAATTTTACTTCGACAAAGCATTCCCTATGGGCTGTTCTGTCTCTTGTGCAGCTTTTGAGACCTTTAGCACCTTTTTGGAATGGGCTTTGAGGAGGAGGGCAGGTTGAATGTCCACTGTGCAATTCTTAGATTACTTTCTTTTTGTGGGATTCAGGAATTCTCTTGACTGCCACCATTTACTGCATTGTTTTGTTCAGTGTCTGAGGAGTTGGGTGTGCCACTTGCGAAGAATAAGGCAGAGGGTCCTGCTACGAAGCTCTCATTTTTAGGGATCCAATTGAACACAGTAGTGGGTTCTCGTCTTCCTCAGGAAAAATTTGAGGTGTTGAGGGGGCTGATTCGGGCAATGGGGCAAGCACATAAGGTCACACTTTGGGAACTGTAAGTAGTGGTTGGCCATCTTAACTTTGCTTGCAGGGTGGTCACTCCCAGCAGGGCCTTTTGGAGGCGCCTCTGTGAGATCATGGTCAGGGTGAGGTAGCTGCCCCATAGGGTGTGGGTCACCGAAGGCTTTAGGGCTGAACTGGGTGTCAGGGAGACTTTTTTAGGGAGTTCAATGGGGTGTCATTTTGGAAGGCAGAGCAGCTTGTAGAAGTGGAGTTGCAGGTATACTCAGATGCCTCTGGGGGTATTGGCTTTGGAGTCTATTTTAGGGGCAGGTGGTGTTCTGCCTGATGGCCGGGGAGCTGGATTGAGAGAGGGATCACCTGGAATCTTAACTTCCTGGAATTTTTTCCCATTGTGGTGGCTGTGCATCTCTGAGTTTCGGAACTCTACTGTGCAGTTTTGCTGTGACAACCAGGCGGTGGTCCAGGTGGTTAACTTCCAGACGTCTTGCTCTCCTCAGATCATGGGCTTCCTCCGGGTCTTTGTTCTGCAATGCCTGCATTTTAACATCTTGTTTGTAGCGCGGCATTGCTGATGCCCTATCTCGTTTCCAGGTGGCTAGGTTCAGAGAGTTAGCAACCGAAGCCAATTTGGATCTGGAGCCCATGCCGGAAGTCCTGTGGTGGCTTGGCGACTAGAGGCCCAGGAGGCCATTGATACTTCATTGGCTCCCACTACCAGGGCTAGCGGTTTTGCAAAGGTAGCCTCTTTTGCAGCCTTTAGATGGGGTGAGGGCCTGCCTGATGACTGGCCAGTCCCGGCAGAACATCTGATGCAGTTTTGGGTGTCTCTGTGCACATCTGGTAGGGCAGTGTCTACGCTGAGCAGATATATGGCGGCGCTGTCTTTTGAGGCGCGGGCAAGAGGAGTTAGAGACACCATGGGGGATTGTAGGGTACGATGGATGCTGGAAGGCTGGTCTAGGAGTGTGCCTAGGAGACAAGATCAGAGACGGCCAATGACCTTAGAGTTAGTTGCTGCCTTAGGGGGGCATTTTCGATCATTGTGCAATTCCCAGTGGGAGATGGTTCTGTTTCAAGCAGCATCCTTAGTTTCCTTTTTGTGGGCTTTCCAGCCCAGCTTGGTGCTTCCTCACAGTGGCCAAGCACTGAGCGACTGGTGCTTGCAGTATGACAATCTTTCTTTGACTGACGGGGCGGGGGCACAGTTGCTGTTACGTTCCTCTAAGACAGACCAGAAAGGCAGGGGGCACACTATTCACTTCGCCTCAGCCCAAGATACCTTGGTGTGTCCTGTTAATGCACTGCGGTGATATGTGGCGCTGCAGCCTAGTGACAGGGTGTGTCTGTTTGTACATGCAGATGGGGAACCCTTGACCCAGTACCAGCTCTGGTCAGTTTTGAAGAGGGCACTTACTTTTATGGGGGAACCTGCACTTCTGTTTAGTCTGCATTCCTTTTGCATAGGTGCTGCTACATCTATCTATCTATCTATCTATCTATCTATCTATCTATCTATCTATCTATCTATCTATCTACATATATTTATTTATATACATATTTTTACATCTGCCTGTCGCCTGGGTTTTTAGGATGACAAAATCAAGAAGATTGGATCCTGGAGGTCCAAAGTGTTCTTGCGCTTTGTGAGCTGAGTTCTTGTGTTCTTCCCAGCTGGATATTTCATCATCTCTGGGTATTTTATAATCTTTGTTTTTCTTGACAGGTGCTGGCAGAGCAGAAGCTCCTTTGCAAGTTCTTATCTGAGCCACTCCCTGGACTTCTGGGCTTTCAAGCATGGTACCCAACTTGGTTTGGGGAAGTGAGCCAGTGAGCCAAGAACTCAAAAAGATTAGTGAGGCAAGACCTTCCCTTGCAGAAGCCATGCTGGTTCTCCTTCAATAAGGCCTGTTCTTCTATATGCTTAACAAATTTGTCCTCAAGTATGCTTTCCATCAGTTTACCCAGCACCAAAGTTAAGCTGACCGGCCTGTAATTTCCCAGATCCCCCCGGGATCCCTTCTTGAAAACTGGAGTCACATTGGCTACTTTCCAGTCCTCTGGTACAGAGCCTGATTGTAGGGACAAGTTATATATTTTTGCTAGGAGATTGGCAATTTCACATTTGAGTTCCTTCAGAACTCTTGGGTGGAGGCCATCTGGCCCTGGCAATTTATTAATTTTTAGCTTTTCAAGACAGTTGGAAATTTTTAGCGTTTTAAGACAGTTTCTTCCCTTGTCACCTCAAATTTCCTCTGTTCTTCAGCCACTAAACCAGAAAAACTCAATTCTGGAGAGGGTATGGGGGCAGGTAAGTCAAGCTAGGCTAACCTTCCTGTGTGGCAGGGACAGTGCAGGGTGTGTGGTAAGTAAGTGGGAGTTAATAACGGTGAGCACTCGTGGGCAGTTAAAAGGGTAGATTGGTCAATTAGGCCCTTGTGGTTTTGGCAGCCCAGGGATGCTGATTCACCTTCAGGGCTTCAGGGCTTCAGAAACCTCAGGGCTGCACAGCTCGGGGTATATAAAGACCTAGAAGTTGTCCAGGCCCCTTTGGGGTTGACTATGAAGGGAATGAAGCGGGTTTCACCTGCTTCTTTTCTGAGTCAGGGTGTGTCACCCACGCAAGGCTCGAGGAAGAACTGGGAAGTCTGAACCCGGCCTTTGGTAGGCCCACACTGTCGGGGGGTGGAGTGATGACCCTCCTACAGTCTGTTCATTTGAGTTAATTTGATTAATAAAATTGTGGCTCTTACACCCACAATTATGTTGTATGTGTCTTTTTTGGGACTGTGGTGTGAGAACAATGCATTGTGTCTTATTGTTCTTTCTATGTGAGACAAGGGGGGATGGCCTTTTGCAAGTAAGGTTGTTTGTGATGAAAATCAGAGTATGCAGGTGCACAAAAGAGTACCCATGCCGGGACAGGCTCTCCAGTAATCCTATCAATAATTTCAATAAAAATACACCTCTAGGTAGGGATGTGCAAATCGATTTGTTGGGATTTGTAGGGATGTGCAAATCTATCTGTTTTTGGCAGTTTGTGGACAAAACAAATCACCCCTGTGCTAGCTGGCCAGATTAGAGTACAAAACAAATCACCCTGGTTTTGGACCTGAAAAATTTATAGATTCAGACCTCCATTCTGTGGTGATCTATCTTGCTGTCTCCATTTTGTGTCAGGAATTTTTCTTAAAATCCCACCCTCCCTTGCTTCAGATTGGTGACTTACAGTGTGCAAAGATTCCCCCCTGGTTCCAGACTGGCTCATTTCCATTCAAATCTTGTGTTGCCAGGCGTGATTGACCCTGCATTGGCTAGGGGATGGCTCAAAGAAGGGACAAGGGTGGGGCAGTTTGAAGGAGGGATTTTCAAATGTACTAAAGGAGGCAACCAGCCACCATTCTGCCTCATGGAGAGAGAGAGAGAGAGAGAGAGAGAGAGAGAGAGAGAGAGAGAGAGAGAGAGAGAGAGCGCACCAGCGGAGCTTTGCTTTGCCTTGCCTGCCTGCTGCCTGGAGTGAATTCTCTGCTTTTTGATCCTACTTTCCTGATTGAGGAAAAGAGAAGAGTTTTCTCCCCCCACCCCTTTCCTGCTACTGAGAGAATCACAGTCAAGGGCCTTTCAACCTCCTCCATCCCTGTGCTTTCTATTCTCAGTAATTGATTCCCATGGAAGGGAGCTATGATATCCAGGATCAGGAACCGCTGACCATCAAGGCAACCTTCAAAGTACAGCAACACGTACCTAAAGGAGCACAGCATCCCATCCAGGAGCTCACTGATCATAGACACCTCAAATAAACAAAAACTGCTGTCAGATGACAATAACAGCAAACTACTACTATGTTCTTTTAAAACTGTCTATCTCCACAACTGGCTCAAATTTATATAGACAGGGTGGGTTCACACAATGGTCACAATATCCAGTAAATGAAAGCCGGAAATCTTGGCAACATGTGTGCTCCTATGAAGCGTGTCATGTAACACCAGACATTTTTGCTGGTCCCAGATTCATGCTGCAAAAACTCATGATCAAGCTGACAATAAGTCAAGTTCAAATCCTAGATTAATGATCTCAGCTTAATGTTGGGTTAATCTTAGTTTAATATTGGGTTTTTGTGGCACAAATCTGGGATCAACAAAAAAATCAGGGTTCACACAACACTGTCCATGGGGGTGTGTGCTCTGTTGAGATCTCCAGTTTTCATTTATTGGATCTTGCGATCATCATGTAAATCCACCTATAGATAGTGTGTTTGTGTGTGTAAAATGTTCCAAGCTTATTTCCACATTAGCTATTTAATTCTTTCAGTCCTGTGGGAGACTAAACTAAGGATATCAGTTCAGAGGTGTGGATTCTTAAAATTTCTGGATGAGAAATATATGATGCACAAGTACTCTTCCATTTATTAACCATTGGCCAATTGGAAAAAATAGAATGTCTTAATCACATTTTGGGGTTTTTTTTGGGGGGGGACTCATTTGTGAGGGGCTAACTTGGAAAGAAAGCCCTGGAAATAATTTGCTATAGATACTTTTACAAAACTATCAAGCAAAACAGTATATCTGAAACCAGATGTGTTTGGCAAAACGTTTGTATAGAAGATGCATACAGAGAGAATTAAATGGTGAAACTGGGTATTTTTAAAAGGTACAAATAATTTATCCCCAAAGAATTAGAATAATTTAGATAGTACACAGATGTAGATGCAGTAATATTAAATATCTTTTGGATGTGCAGTGTGAATTTTTACAGATGTTTTGCATAAGGTATATTTATTGGACTCTTGAACAGTCAAGGAAGAAACCAAGGGCAATAAAGTAGAATATTGGGGAAGAGGGTTTGACAAGATCTACTTCCCCTTTGACATTTTGAGCTTTACATTGTATTTATATAGGACTGTACTGAATAGTCTCCACTTTAGATTTTGTAGGCCAAATCTAGTTGATTGAGGGGTGGGATTAGAAATGTTTTGCAAAAAACAATGTGTTCAAACATTAACTTTTGTTTTTTAAAAATCATCATGTTTAGTGCCTTGTTCACCCTAGTTGCAGCTGTCACAGCACCATTTCTCCACTTATTACTTATTACTTTTTCTTTCCTAAATTAGTAGCATAGGTAATCTAACCCATTTGAGTGAATGAGATGACAGCATGATGCTATATAGCAAATTAGATTCTAAGACAGGAAGAAATAGCTGAAGACAAATAAAAGCAACTGTGAGTAATATATTCTTCTTCCCAGATTAGGCATGCAGGTGATCCCACTAATTGGGCATCACTGCAGTGAACAGTACAATTTCATTGTACTATGGGGATTTTGTCTACATGATGATATCACTGAGGTTCAGAGAGATTATGGTGAACATATAAGAAGTGCCAAAAATAGTAAAGTGGATGGTGGTGATTTTTGATTTTGCAGAAAGAGTTCCCCCCCAAATAGTTTTCGGCTCCAGCCTAGTACTGTGCAATCCATGTAGCTTTCAGAAATACATACTCAGGTTTTGCTTTTATCTCCTAAATACTATTGATTGATTGATTGATTTGATTTGATTTGATTTGGTTTGGTTTATATACCACCCTTTCTAAAATGGCTCAGGGTGGTTTACACTAAAATTAATAAAAGCATAATAATTAAAATAAAAAACCAATTAAAAGCAGATTAAAATTACTAATGAAACTAGATATCATTAATTTAAAAGCCAGGCTAAAAAGATGGGTCTTTAAGGCTCTCCTGAAGGCCTCCAAGGAAGATAATCCTCTCATATGCGGCGGGAGCGTGTTGCACAACCTAGGGGTGTCAACAGAGAAGGTCCGATCCCAGGTCGCCACCGAATGAACTGGCGGCACCTGAAAACAGCCCCACCTGTCGATCTCAATGAATGGTGGGGATCTTGTGGAGAAAGGCACTCTCTCAGGTAACCCAGACCTAATCCATTCAGGGCTTTAAAGGCAATAACCTTTAACTTCACTCCCTATGATTACTTCAGTCACTAGCCCTGTTCAGCCATTAAAAAAAGAGGACAGTGCACTTGCAAAGAGGGTCCCAAGATTACTCCTGCAAGTCTTGCTCCAGTGCCACGTTCTCAGAAGCCCCCCTCCCTCCTGTGTCCACACTTACAGCATTTTTATGTGCGGAAAATATCATTTCCGTGATCAGAGAGCTGGTGTGCCCCAGCCCTCTGAGATCATGGAAAGAATCTCTTCACGCGTATAGTGCTTGTTTCTGCACATAAAAACTCTGTGGACAGTGTAGGGAGAGACTTTTGAGTGCGTCAGTGCTGGGGCAGGGCTTGTGGGTGTGCTCTTGGGAGGCTGTACCTGTGTATAGCTTCCCACTTAAAATAAAAAATCTGGAAAAGGCCACTGTCTGAAGAGGGTTCAAAAGTTTACAATCTGCATTCGTCTAGGCTATTGCCTTACTTGTATAAATTGATTTAACTATTGGTGGTTTGTTTGCCAGAAACTATAGATTTTCCAAACTGGAGATTCCCCCACCATACACACAACAAATAAGTTCCTGTCAGAACTAGTCCAGAGTTTAGCCTCATCAAAACTAACCACAAACCAGGCAGAAACGGATGATGAGGAAGAGGATGGGCCTCTGTGTGGATCATTGATACGATGGGAATATATTATGTTTTAAATTTTTGAATTTGGTGCATGGCACTACAGACACACAGGTTACTAAAGTTTTTAGTTCCATTTGTTCTTTGCTATCTTCTCTCCCACTCTGTTTCCAATATACATTAGGGATGTGCACGGAACTGGGCAGTCCTCGTTCGAAGGCGGGGTGTGTGTGTCTGCCTTTACGGGCGGGGGAGGGTGCAATTACCCCTCCCTATGCTTTTCTCCTGCTGGTGCCTGGTTTTCTCAAAGTCCATTAGGGCGGCAGAGTACCTCCCTGCCGCCCCAAGCACCAGTGGGGGGGAAGCGGAGGGAGAGGTAAGTGCACCCTCCCCTGCCCTTAAAGGCAGACACCCTCTCCCGACTTTGAACCTTCAAACCAGCCAGTGTTTGAACCTATTTGGAGGCTGTAAAAGGGCCTCCAAACAGGTTCGTGCACATCCCTAATATACATGTGTGCATTGATGAAGCACCACAAAATAGGGATGAGCATGAGCCTGTACGGTGCTTCCTTTTTCAAGTGCCAAACAGGCTCGAATGCTAGTGTTTGAGTCGGCTCAACAGAAAGGAAGGGGTACTTTTAAGATGCAAGAAAGCATCTTACCTGCACACCCCCTCCCCGCTGCTTTCCCCCTGCCAGTGCTTGATTTAGAAACACCGCACAGGGCTGCAGCACTGTTTCCTGCAGCCCCACACAGCATCGGCATGCACATGGCTGGGGCACATGCATGCAGCCCCCACCCTGCAAGGAAATGCACAAACAGCTCATGCATATCCCTACCACAAAAAGTAGCCTTGTGTGACTTTACACCCTGCTTTGTTTGGTATGGCGTGTTATCAATGTGCAGGAATGTAATGCAGAGCAGAGCAAACCAGAGAAAAAGTGTAAAAATCCCTTCCCCCCACTTTATTAGTTGAGCTAATCATTTGTTTGGGGTGGGGTGGAATCACAGGACAGAGATACAGTGCCTTCCTTGTTGCTTCTTTCAAATATTCACTTATTAATATTAATATTTGTTGGTATTTTGACTGATGGCCTTGAGATGAACATGTAACATTATGATTCCAGCAATGGATTCACTAATTACAGAGATTGCTAATGGCTGCTGTGAAAGGTTGAAGCAAGCAGCAGTTAAGCATTGGTTCAGGAAACTACTTTGATACCACTTGTCATCTTGAACTTTGTGAAGTGGTAAAGAATGAGGAGATGAAGATTCTCCTCATTTGTTTTTTGGCACACGGTTGGTCTAAGTAACACTTTTTAAAATATGGTTTTTACCATTGGCATGAATCCAGGTTTCTATGGTTTTTGAAGCACACTGCCATACAACATTGAGTTCACATAATGTAAAAAAGAATACATTTATGAAACTGTTTTTGAGATTCTTATTGAAAACCATGATTCACAAAATTATCACTGCCTCCTGCTGGACTTGATAACCTCACATAGTTCTCCTTTTGAGTTGCACCAGCTATATCTAATATGACAACCACATAAAGCCCTATCTTTGCTAAAATCCGTAATGAGTAATCCTTTTGGAAATCCAAAATTTCATAGTAGCTCCGCTAATGTAGTCGGCCCCTTCTTCTTCTTTTTTCTGGATAAAGGCAAAAAGTGGCATAAAAGGATCAGCCATAAAATAAGAATCAAATTACTCTTTCATTAAAATTGTGTCAGATATTTTAGTTCCACTCCAGCTGTCACAGAATATGATGAATGTGTCTACTCCATTTTACTACAACTACTACAGCAGTACCTCGTTACCCACAGATCTAGTATCTGCAGTTTCTTGTATCTGTGGTAGGGATGCACAAACAGGTTCAAATTTGGTTCAGTCTCGGACCAAGCAGGGCATTCCTATGGCAATGCCAGTCTGAGTTCAAACCAAACAGCCAGGTTCAGTTTGAAACTGTTCGATCTGGTCTGAAGGCTCGAGCCTCCATTTTAGGTGCTAGTGGCCATTTTGTGACACTGTGTCAATTGCTGTGATTTGCTGAGATCCTGCTTCCCTGATTGGCCTCAATCTGGGCCAATTGTCTGGCTCTCTGGTAGGCTCTGCAGTGCTGCCAGTCCTGCAGAACTGGTCCTGGGTGAGGGCAAGGGTGGGGGCTCCCAAAGGAGGGAGATTCAACTTCTACTTAAAGTCCAGCCTCTGGGCTTGGAATCCACACTTTGCTGAGGAGAGAGAGCGAGCTGCTTGCTTTCTGCAGCTGCTTTTCTGGCTGTGGTAGTTTGTGGTGCTGCCTCTCTTTGCTGGTGGTGAGGTCTGGTCTATGCCCTGCCCTGCCCGTTTTGGCTCCCCCTGCCCAACTCCCCTCTGCCCTTCCCCAAGTTATTTTTCCTGGCTTTGTGGCTGCTGTCCCTTTTGGATTCCCCCACCACTGCAGTCTGAGTTGAGTTGTCTCCTCCTGCTTTAGCCCAGCTCTAGCCACTGCCGTGTGTGTGTGTGTGTGTGTGTGTGTGTGTGTGTGTGTGCACGCGCACATGCGCAATGGCCCAAGGCCCCTCTGGCCCAATTTTTTGGATCTCCAACACCCTCTTCCCCCCAAAAAAACCCTCCTTTTGCAGACTGTTCTTCCAGCCGCATTTTATTTCTTTCTATTCAGTGTTCCTCTTTTAATTTGCTTGTTTGGGTGAGTGAGTAGCTGAAAGGTTGCTCATCTGTACTCGCCCCCCCCCCCCCTTGGCTGAGTGTGCTACCTGTGTGCCAGTGGTCAGGGTTTTTTTTCCTGACCAGTGTGTGGGGCAGAAGTCTGTTCAGGAGAAGGAGGGGTAAGAGATTCCTTTTTGGTGCTCCTTTTGTCTTCAGTTTTCATTAAACAGGGCCTCCTGGGTTGGGTTTGGGGGCGGTATTTTTTCTGTGCTTTTCTTTGCAGGTTGTTTCTTGTTTTTACAGCTTCCCCTTAGTCCCCCCCCCCCATTGTATTGTGTTGTTGTAGTGGGTGGTGTGGGTGGGTGATTAAGGTATTTTTGGATAGGGTTTTTACATTTTTAGACCCTCTCCAAGTTTTTTGGGGGGCGATGATGCCTGACAGTGTGTGGTGGAATCCAGTTCTGGGTCCTCTGGGGCCAAGTCTGACTCTGAGGAAGAGTCTGCAGCTGCGGAGGAGGTGCCCCCTCATCCAAAGTTGGGCCTTCTGGCACACAGGGTGGAAGTGGGGTGGGTGATGGCGGTGGGCAGCCAGTAGCTCCCATAGGCCTGCCATCACCAAGGAGGCCCATGATGGCATCCAGGACATTGGAGGCCACTCAGAGCAGTGATGTTTGACAGCATTTTGACATCCTTCTGTGAGAATTCACAGCAAATTAGGTCACAAACTGTTCTACTGTTATGAATGGAAGAGCAATTCCTATTCATTGCATTGAAACAGGCTAAAAGCTATAAAAATTTATTTAAAAAAACCCATGAACTCTACCATCTTTGGAGTTGTGGCCATACCTGCCTTGCCCCCAAACCCACTTTTGTGCCCAGGCACCCCTTAGGGGGGCAGATGGGGCATCATCAAATCCCCATTATTCCCTATGGCTAACCCACAGACAGACAGACAGACACCCACACCCACACCAGGGACTATGCCACCTATGTACAACCTATAGAGCTTTAGCCTGTACCTTATGTGTAGCCAAGCAATTGGTCAGTGTGATTACAAATGGATTGGATTCTTTCAAAAGCAAGGATATAGCTATAATTGTACAAGGGAGACAAATGTACCTGAGCCCATGAGGGAGGGGTTTAGGATGCTTTAGGAGGTAAAGGAGGTGCTTTCCCCTCCCCATCACCCCCGCAGTGCCTGCCACCACCCCATCCCACTGTGCATCAGCATATCTTTAAGTGGGGGGGGCAGGGAACTTTGCCCTCCCCCCTCCCACTGCAGACCTTTACTTGTAAAGCGGAATCCTTGTTGGATTCCCCTTTACAAATATGGCTGTTGAGCCATTGAGCAGGCTTGACGGCCGGACTGGACCAGGCCTGGGCTCGTTCAAGACTCCCAAGGGCAGTTTGAATCCATGTGCACCCCTAATTTGTATAGGAGTGAGAGAACGTGCATGCTGAGAATTTTTTGTAAATATATCTCTTCTACAGCAGGGGTGCACTACTCAAATGTCCTGGTGGTCTGGACCCAACTATCAGTTGGTGTGCGGGGCTGAGATAAATTTACAGTAAATTATTACATTAACAGTATTAATGGGAGCAATTATTAGCTACTTGTGGATTTCCACCCACCCCTTCAAAGGACCCAGCATTTTAACCAAAGTTAGTGGCCAGAAAATAGGGTCATAGGAAACCACCATATACTGAGTCAGACCATTGGTCCATCTAGCTCAATATTGTCTTCACAGACTGGCAACAGCTTCTCCAAGGTTGCAGGCAGGAGTCTCTCTCAGCCCTATCTTGGAGATGCCGCCAGGAAGGGAACTTGGAACCTCAGATGCTCTTCCCACAGCGGCTCCATTCCCTGAGGGGAATCTCTTCCAGTGCTCACACTTCTAGTCTCCCTTTCATATGCAACCAGGGCAGACCCTGCTTAGCTAAGGGGACAAGTCATGCTTGCTACCAGCTCTCCTTTCCCTGCTCAGTCCATGGGGCACCTGGAGTGCATGCCAGCCTCAAACAAATGCCAAGTCCTCTCCTCACCCTAAATTGCTACTACTTTCAGACTGCAATCCTAGGCCTGTTGACTTGGAAGTAAGCCTTACTGGGGACACCCTTGGGTTATATTTCCAAGCAAACATGCATAGGATGGTGTTGTGATGTAGTTTCCAGAGATGACAGAGGATGCCCTTCCCTCAGAAAAGGCAGAACTGATTGAAAGAGTGGCCCTCTGATTTTCTGAGGTGCGATTTGCCTGTGCCCGCTTGATGCTGCTGTAGCTGCCACTGTTCCAGCCCACAGCATCCATCACTGCTGCTGAAGCAGCAACAACGTGATTGTCAGTCTATCATTCACCACTACATACACCTCATCTGGTATCAAGTATCCATGTGCTGCTCATCAGCAGGGCAAGCCAAGAGCTCTCCATGGCCCCTGCTTTTGCTGCAGGATGTTCCTACCTGTGGGCCTGCAAAGAACTCACTGCAGGTCAGATCCAGCCCCTGGCATTATGCTGTGCAGGCCTGTTCTACAAAAAAGACATGAAGAGGGAGGGAGGAGAAGGCAGCAGGGGACCCAGGAGCCCACCTGCATTTCTAGATTAGTGTTCCCAACAGTCCTGTGTTATATGGGAAGTCCAGTATCTGAGGCAAAAATCTCTTCTCCCCAACAGGATGCTGTTTTCCCCATATTATTGGCAGAGCCTGGGGCTCTCCGGCATCCCTCAATGCATTTGCACTGAGCCCTTTGAAGTCTGGGTGAAGTCCATATTATAATGTAAAAGAAACAACAAAGTTCACAAACGAAGCCCCAGTTACTCTGCACACTTGCAGGAGCAATTGCCTGGTTTTATTTACATCTTGCAAGTTGCTAATTGTTTACTTATTAAATGTAAATAGACCTACAGACTCCTGCTAACGACTCACCACTTCTGGCCGATGAAAAAGCCTTTCAGAGGGGAAGGTGTGGGATGTAGTGTGTGTGTAAACCTGGGGGGATTCTCTTAATTTTTCACCTGACACTTGCTCTGTGTCTACGTGGGATAGTCTGTGTGAACAAGAAGCTTTGTGAAAGCATGGGGCTTGTTTTGACAAATGCATTGCTACTCAGGCTTCTAGGATGACACCACCCACAGATGACCCCACCCCCAAGAGACCCCCACACACACTTGTGTCACGTATTCAGGCAATGGGATGTTGGCAACCCTTCCCAGGACCCACTTACTATGCCCCTCAACCTTGTTTCAAAGGGCACCATTAACTGTGTTCCCTGAGATCTTTCAACTCCATGCTACAGCCATGTCCTTAATGTCCCTTACTACAGATCTTCTGCCTTACATGTTTACAACCTCTTTGATTTTTTTTTTAACCTTTGGAAAGATAAACCTTAAACTGAGAGACCCCTTTATTGTATGAGACTTGCTCAGAGTAGCTGATGTACTTTATCCTTTATGCTAATCTCTGGAAAACCACACCCGGTGGTAAAGTCCAGGCATATCATCTCATTTACCTAATGTTATCTAGAGTAAATAGTGCTTCAGGTGATGTTTCTTTATCTTGCTTGGTGGTAGGGTGAATTTTACTATTCAGGGCTACAAATTAAAAATACCAGCACATCTTTTCTTCAAGCCCATCTCTCACTGGCTTCTCCCCAGTTTTTATATTTGGCTTTGCAGCTACAGTAGGGCTTCTAGGAACTGCCTGCTGATGAGCTACCTTTTTCCTGAGTCCAATTTTCCTGTGAATGGCTGTTGATTGGGAAGCACTTCCTTTCCTTTATATTTTTGAGACAAAGGTCCTCTACAAGTATCTCTTTAGATCTATGTGCCAGGCAGTATGTATTTAGGAAGAAGGTACATTTGCCTAATATACACACTCCTTTGATATGCAAATGGCCATTTGTTACCCTCTCCAGCAGCCTTTCTCCATGCAGATGATTTATTCATGCAGCAAGTTTGCTCTGGAGCTTGGTAAAACAGACAGATCTAGTCTGTGGACGTTTGTGAACATTTGTAAGTCCTACTGCTTGTTGCCTTAAGAGGAGGAGAAGGTACAACCTATTTATTTGTGCAGCCAGAATTGTAATAACACACCAATATGCACAATATTTAGCATTTGTATATTGCTTTTGAGTGATCAAAGTGCTTCACATTATTATCTAGTTGTAATCCTTACAACTCTGTTGTTGGTGAACTGAAAAGTGGCTTTCATAAGGCTACCTGCTGATCTCTTGCCAGAGGTAAGATTTTAACCAGAGACTTTCTGATTCAGAGCTGTTTTTAGCCAGTTCACAATGTGCATCATGCATCATCAGAAATCTGGGTTGTGAGAAGCTGAATCAGAAGTGAATTGAAGCAGGGCAATTTGTCTTGATCAGACCGGAACCATCACCCAGTTCTAGTCAGATTAGGTCAAATCTTGCCCAGTTTGGCCTGCCTTGATTCAGCCCCACATTGGGCCTAGAACAAAAACAAAAACTTAATATATATTTCCCTGCAGTCCTTGAAAAGGTGCCAGTTTCTTGGGAACTGTAGTCTTCTCTGGACATTCAGCCATTGCAGAAGAAATGGGACTACAGTTCCCAAGAAATATTTCACCTTTTCCTGAAATGGGGGAAATAAAAATTTAAAGACCATTCATTTTAAAAACCTCTGGAGAAGGACCTGCTCCTTGATGCTAGGAACAAATAAAGGATAGCATTCTTTGTTTATCCTTTTGGGGACTAAACTAAAGGGGTTGGAAGAATGACAAGAAGGGGGAGGGGCTGAAGCTTCAGCCCATTTCAAATCTAACGCTTCTAATTGGACCAAAGGGAATGAGACTGGCCCTGAAGAGCCCTCATGAAGTGCTGAGGTGACCCCTGAATTGCACAGTCTTGCCTCTCATAGCCCTAACAATACCTTGAAGTGGAACTATCTCTATAAATCACAAGTTCTTTAAGGAGGGTATTTTGTGGTCAGTTGATATAGTAATAATCTAGAAAGAAATAACACACATAGCAGGATTATCTTTGGGTGTGATATATTGACCAATTCTTAAGGATGGCAATTGGAGGAAAATTAAAAATTAAACTTTCGTGTGGCCTTTTAGTATTTTTGTACTTGTTAATTATATGTGTATTGTGTCCAAAACATAGCCTATTAAAGGTAATGATGCAAAACAACCTACCCAAGCCTTAGGCAAGATGCAAATTTACACAGAGACTGGATCAGAAGAACTTCAGCCTCTTCAGGTCAGGTCAGGTTTCTAGTTACAGCATTGCAGCTAGTTGCTGCTGTTGCAGCGCTTGGGAGTGAATGGGTGCCTGGGGGTGGAGTGAGGGGCTCTTTGGCAATACTATCATTTTCATTTTCACAGCCCAGGGATATTTGCCCCCCACCCCATTCAATGGTGGCTATGCCACGACAAACATCCTTTCTTCTCTTCACTCAAAGATCTCTTAGAAGGGAATTATTTTGATCAAATAGACAACCCCCGGAATGAAAGCTCTTCTGAGTGTTTGCTGTTATATTAACTAATTTGATCTGTGGATCAAAAACCAGGGTATAAATTGCATGAGTACCTGAATGAATGAATGAATGAAGAATGAATGCATGCATGCATCACAAGCTGACCAACTATATGGCCATGAGGTGAAATATCACAAATCACTTTATAGTTTCAATGATCAGTGGCTCAATTCAGATTTTTTTGGCCCATTTGAGTCTGCAGGGTGTTGGCAGGCTTCCAACTCAACTAGGATTGCATAGAGTAATTGGTTATATAGTGATGCTCCCATGTAGTAGGTGGTGCCTCTTGCTCAGTTTGCAGGCATCCCACCTGGGATCCAAGCTAGTCGAGCTTGTATTGTGTATTCCATATCCTATTATATAAAACTGCTGGTGTGGTCCACCAACAGTGTGGCAGGTCTTGGTTTATTCTGAAAATTCTCTTGCCCCAGCTGATACCTAAGGTTCTGGTCTTCTTTCTCAAAAGGAATTCAGCAGTATCCCTTGGACTCTAGAGGGACCAGAATGTCTCCATGGCTGAGATGGGCTGATGAGACTTAATTTCAAATAAACATGCTTATTATCCAAATCATGGGGCTGGAATTTTTTAGAAATGATGTGCTTCATTTACTTACTCTAATTTAAGTTTTAGTATGTCAGTAATACATAATATTACTGTATTAATATTAGCAATTAATAGTACTCTTCTGAACATTACTGCAATGTGCTCTATGTGTGGCTGCCTTTGTACGTAGTCTGGAAACTGCTGTTGGTACAGAATGTGGCAGCTAGGGTGGTCTCTGAAAAACCATATTACTCCTATACTAAAAGAACAATACTGGCTGCCAATAGTTTTCTGGGCAAAATACAAAGTGCTGGTTGTAATCCAGAAAGCCCTAAACAGCACAGGGCCAAGGTATTTAAGAGAATGAGGTGCTTCACATGACACATGAGAAGCTCCTGACGGGGTTCTGCAAGGAGAGCGGGCTTAGCCCACTCTCCCTGCAGATGAGCAGCTGCTCGTAGCTGGGCGGCCGGACCACACGACTGCCAGCTCCGTCACGGAGCCAGCGGGGGCTGCGGGGATCAGTGGCCATGCGGCCCCCAGAAGTCCCAGGATGTCCTGCGCGAGTGCATGGGGCATCCTGGAGAGACCCCCCGAGCCCTGGAGGCTGCTTACTTGTGTGTCGCCGCACACTGCAGCAACACACGAGCAACAAAATGAGGTTACTGGAGCACTCGCTCCATTAACCTCATTTAAGGGGAGGGTGTTTTAGGCGGGCTAGCTGCCTTGGGAGCACCAGGCTCACCTGAAAGCCCGGTGGTTCCCACGCTCCATGGAAAGCAGGCTAAGCTCCCTTAGCCCACTTTCCATTGATCGTGGGAATGGCCTCAATGTCTTCTTCACTGAGAGCCCCATTGCCCTTTGAGATCATCTGGAGAGGTTTTTCTACAATTGCTACCAGCTCGGCTGGTGGCTATGCAGGGACAGACCTTCTCTGTTGCCGTCCCAAGACTCTGGAATGCATCCCCCTGCTGAAATAAGAGCCTCCCTATTGCTCCCAAGCTTTAAAAAAAAATTGAAAGACTTATTTTTTCACCCAAGCTTTTTAACAGTTTTAAATTGTTTAAAAGTTTTCATTTTTAATCTGTTTTATGTTATTATAAACTGCCCAGAGATGGATGTTTTGAGACGGATGGATGTTTTGAGACACATCTGAAAAATAAATAAATAAAATATAACCAAGATTATAACCCACCAACCACAGGATTTGCCCTTCTTCTTCCTGCCTCCAATTTTCAGCATGCAGCCCCTGAAAACCACCCCAGGAGCCGAGTGCTGTTAATTGGACTAGCAGTGTGAGTGCCACTCAAAATCATGTCACATGCCACTCTTGGCACTCATGTTGACCCCTGATCTTTTAAGCAGTAATTCTTATGTCACATAAGGCCCATTCATGTTATGCTCAGCACTCGTACAATGAGTGTACATGTGCACAGGTACAGTTCTGAGTGTACATGTGCACAGGTACAGATCTGTACATATGTACAGTGATTCACATGTTATGTTGAATTCAGGTACAGAGGTACACTTCTTATCTGTAGCACCAATATGAAAGCCCTTTATCCAGGTTCACTTTTAACATGAATGCAGGTGCAATCATTCACACAAACACATGTACGGGAGTAGAGACATCTATACTCTCATACAGCATAATGTCTGAATCAGGCTATAATATTATTGGTCATTCAGAGAGCTTTCTAACAGCCATAACAGATTTTGCATTTAGATTATTGTAAATGGGGATTACTGAGATAGGTCTCTCAGTGGCTAATAGTCATGATGGTTATACAGGAGTACCTTGCTACTCACAGATCTAGCATCCATGGTTTCGTTTATCTGTGGTCAGGGGAAAAACCAGGGGGAAAGGAAGGGTTTAAATCCATGTATCCATAAATCAGAATATAAGAACAGCCCTGCTGGATCAGGCCCCAGGCCCATCTAGTCCAGTATCGTTTCACACAGTGGCCCACTAGGGGTGACCAGAGGTAACTTCCAGCTGCCATTTTGAGCTCAGGAACCATTTTGTGGCTGGTTTTAAAATTTTTAAAAAGTGGTTTTATTTTGCCAAAAACAAAACAAAATGGCAGAATGGACTCTTTGGGGGTATTCCTGGAACACTGGAGATCCGTGGAGCACTGTAGGCCACTTCCCCCCATATTTCTAGCACCATTTTCACAATTTCCCCCTTTTTTTGCAACCTCCGGGAACCTAACGCCCATAATCCCATAGACATAATGGGTCATCTTGCATTTTGAGCAGTATAAAAATATGTTAAATAAAATAAATAATAATGATTCAGTATTCATGGTTTCATTATCTGCGATAATTGCGGAGAACAGAACCCACACAGATACTGAGGTTCTCCTGTGTAGCACCTTCATGTTCAGAGGCAGAATGCCACTAAATATCAGCTGCTGGGGAGCAACAATGGGAGAGGGCTTTTGCCCAGAAGCAGTTTTTGAAGGCCATTGTGTAAAGGAAAACACTGGGCCTCTGGTCTGACCCTCTTCATGTGCTCTTCTTTAGGATTACACACAAGAGATCTAACTGTGCAATTAATGGACTATCTGAAGTGGGAACTGCATTTCAACCTCCATTACCAGAGATGTCAAAATTAATTCTGGAGGTTGAATTGTGGTGTTTTTGTGACTTCCCTACTCCGTGTGGCCCCTCCTCACTAGGAGTGAGTCCGAACCGGTCCGGCAGCCATTCTAAAGAATGGCCGAACTGCCGGACCGGTTCGGCGCTTGCTGGTCCGGGTCCGGGTGGGGGGTATTGCTTTAAGGGCGGGAGGGCTTGCTTACCCCTCCCGCCTCTTTACCCCCTCCAGCGCCTGTATTTAATAGACTAACGGGGTGCTGGAAACCAGCCGCCCCCGCCGCCGCCCCCCCACCGCGAGCAGATTTCTCCAAGAAGTACCCATACCCCTGCCGCCGCCGTAGCCCGCCAGCCAGCCAGCCAGCCCTTCCTCCCTCCCTCCCTCCCAGCTGCCCGCCCGCGTCCTCACCGGAATGCTTTGTTAACAAACGAGAGGAGCTCTCGGACAGAGCTCCTCTCGTTATGAAGGCCTGCTGCAGAATGAAGGCGCTTTGCGCGCGCGCGCATGCACGCACCACAAAATACGCCGATCGCCGGAGGCCTGGTCTACCCGGCCCTTTCCCAATCAGGTAGACTGGGCCTCCGGCGATCGGAGGCCCGGTCTACCCGGCCCTTTCCCGGCCGGGTAGACCGGGTCTCCGGCGATTGGCGTCTTTTGCAGTGCGCGCATGCGCGCACGCGCAAAGCGCCTTCATTCTGCAGCAGGCCTTCATAACAAGAGGAGCTCTGTCCGAGAGCTCCTCTCGTTTGTTAACAAAGCATTCCGGTGAGGACGCGGGCGGGCAGCTGGGAGGGAGGGAGGGAGGAAGGGCTGGCTGGCTGGCTGGCGGGCTATGGCGGCGGCAGGGGTATGGGTACTTCTTGGAGAAATCTGCTCGCGGCGGGGGGGGGGTGGGGGCGGCTGGTTTCCAGCGCCCTGTTAGTCTATTAAATACGGACGCTGGACAGGGCAAAGAGGTGGGAGGGGTAAGTAAGCCCTCCCTGCCCTAAAAGTAAGGCCCCCCCTTCGGTGCCGGTCCGGACTGCTCCGGACCGTGCACATCCGTACTCCTCACATGAGCAATGTGGCATTGCTCATGAGAGTAAAACACATACATGAGTTCCTAAATAGTGTGAATCTGCTGTGATATATACTGTATGAATATGCCCTTTGGTAAGCAAATAGGATATGGGGAGAAAAATGGTCATTTGGATGAGCAGTCCAAATAATGGGACACACTGAGAGGATGTCGGGACATCTCCTACGCAAGACATCTCCACCGGCACATTCTTGGAGCACCCCCCTTCTAATTACATAGACCAATATGGTATTGTCCCAACTGGTCCATGAAGAAATCATATTATATCTAATTGGTGACACTGAAAAATAAGAACCCATAGGCAGCAGGAAAGGGGCCATGATGTGGAACTGTATTATCCTATTAATGTATTATGCCTGAATAGCATATGAGAACTTATGATAAACTGCAAAATAGCCATGGCCTTTGAACTCCAGATGCTGGCTCTGTCTTTCATAGGTTGTGGGAAATCTTGGGATTGTGACTGGAATAACCACAGGAAAAAAAACCCACATGTGTCTCCTTCGTTTATGACTGAAATGCAAATCTGAGCTTTCACTGCTGGATGTGTAAAAATAGCACATAGATATTCCCTCATGTTCAGGATGTAGGACTTATTTTTGTGTCATTTTAAAGGCAAAAAGACAAAGGCAAAAATAAAGGGTATATTTTGCTTTTAACGAAAACATCAACAAATGTTATTTAAAAAACTAAAAGTAGTTATATAATTATATTTTCTTTCAATTAAAGAAAAAATACATCCTACATGTATTTCCCCCTCTAATTGAGAATGCTGCCAGTTAAGACAGAACAAGAACGTGGTGGGGGGAGATAGAATAAGAAAGGAACAGAAGGCCAGGCTTTTGTGTTGTCTCGAAAGCATACAGGGTTAAAAAAAAAAAGGAATAAAAATATTTGATAATTAGTATGAAAGATATTTGGCTTCTGGCAGTTTCTTTGTAATTTTTAATGGATGAAAATAGTTTTAGAAATAGGGCGGTACAGGCCTTTGTTCAAATTGATATTATGTAGATTGTGCTGGTACGGAATGTCCAGCAGCTGAATAGGAAAAAAGAAAGAAAATAATGACAAACCTAGCCATCTTGGCATGAGCTGTATGCATAACCCTATTTTATAGCAAGTACTTGCATGCAGACAGCCAAATACCACACACTGCTCTCATGACTGGCCTTAGAAAAATGTAAGAATTGGTTTACTGTTTTCTGCTTTGCATTCTGTGTGTCTTTTTTTATAGGCCAGCTCATTTTTTCGGCGCTGTGAAATACCTTAAAAGGTAACGCGGCATTCTGACTTGGGCAATAATTTATTACACCAGTTAATCTTGTAAAATTGCCCTCTGGATGTAATAATTTGTTATTCTTTTATTAGGCCTTCTTCTGCATACCATGTTTATCATAAAGATGTCACCATTGTGATGCCTGGCAACCAGTACAATTTTCTGGAGGTGTTTGCATACATTTTCCTGAGGGAGAGATCCGCTTCGTCCCTGCTTGGGAGAGCTGTCAGTGTATTCTGATGTATGAGGGATAAAAGGAGCCCCTGCTGCAGACTCCAATAAGCTGAAGTCACGGCCTGAAAGCAGTGACTTGGGCATCACTATCCTGAGTTAGAAAATGTGTCAATTATCAGATGGACTGCCTAAGGGGATCGCCTGGGTCTAGGTCATAAAACCATCAGGACTGAGGGGGGGAAGAATTGATGAGGAAGTAAGTTGAATTAATTGATAACAAGCAGGATTCTGTGTGAAATATTAACTATAAGCAGCAGCCAGACATTCTCTCTCAGAGGCTTTATTTCAACATGTATTAAAAATAATCCTATGCAAAACAGCTTTCTTCTTCTCATCACCCCACACCCCATCCCTGCCCCAACATACAAGCAGCTCTTTGACACTTTAGTTCTTTCCTCAAAATTGGTTGTCGGGCTAGTCAGAGAAGCAGTCCGAGTGAAAATGAAATCATGCTAATATTTTACAGCTATTTCCCTATTATTGCAGTTCTTAATATACTGTGCATCTGTTTGTGTGTGCAAATGCAGCAGGGAGCACTTAAATGCGTAGCCTCAGGCCTGCATCATGAAAGCTTTATACGCCATTTATGTAGGTTTCTGCGGAGTTTACTCAAAAAAGGGAAGGAATACATATTTTCATTGTTAAGTGTGTTCCTGTGTTTTCTTTGTCACATCCTGTCACAGGATTTAACTCTTGGAGTAGCAGAACTGGAAGAGCTTTCAGGACAGTTTAGCTTAGAACAATATGGATACTAAAAGTAATAATGCATTCTTGTTATTGAGATATTGGTTATTGATTGAAAAGCAGAATGAAACATTTTGTATGAGATTCAGTCTGACCTTGGAATGAAATTCTACATCATGGAGGTCCAAAAGAAAGCTCTCATTCACAGGTGGTAAGAGTGGGGTAGAATTTTCAGTAGGATGGACATATTTACCCAAAATTTGAAGAGGGACTTACTAGTGGCAGTGATGGTGGTAGCTGCAATATATATATATAAACATTTTCCATGCCTGTGCAAGAAGTGGTGGGCATGACAGTAGCTTTGGAAGCACTGAAGAAGGCCCTGGAAGTTGGCATAGCAATTTGAGAATGGGTCCTGGGAGGGCATTGCAAATTGGGAGTGGACCCTGAGACAAAAAATGAAGGTGGGCCCCTGTCCCCCACTTTCTTCTCCAAAGAGGTGCAAGGGGGAGCAAGCTGTCAAACAGCTGTTGGGCCTCCCCTCCCTCCAGGGATATTTGTCCTCCCTTGCTCAATTGTAGCTAAGTGCCTGGAAGGCCACCATTTTTAAAAAAATCCAGAATGGACTGAGCAATGATGCAATATCACATGAACACAACATTCTCAGGTACATTCCAGATTTTAAAACCGACAGATTGTCCAGGGAAGGATTCCAACACTTCCAGTGCTGTCAATGTGCCCACAGCTGCCTGCACAGGTGCATCATTAATGAAAAATATCTTTAAGACACCTGCATGGCCACCAGATGTCTTGTTTTATATCTTTCCTTGAACACTTTTGCAAAAAGAATAAAGTATGGCTACAATGAGCTGTGGTAGAAGAGACATGACTTACCCTAGACAGAATGTGCTTATTTGTGCTTTCAAACATATTATTCATAAGCCTGTAATGTGAAGAACAGTACATTTTTATTCAACATTTATCTTAATCTCTGCCCAATTATTTATAGTTATATAAACAGAGTCTGTAGGCTCTGTAATTCAGAAATTGATAAATATTCTTGCAATTTGGCTGTTTTGTTGTTGACGTTATTGTTGCTGTTGTTATTTTTGTTGATATTTTTATCACACTCTTCCCACAAGGATTTCAAGGGATAACATACATAGTGCTCCCCGTTTATCATCACAACAACCCTGTTAGATAAATTGGAGAGGATTGCTGGTCTTATGGTGGCAAGCATGACGTGGCCTCTTAGCTAAGCAGGATCCACCCTGTTTGCATATGAATGGGAGACTTGATGTGTGAGCACTGTAATGTATTCCCCTTAGAGGATGGAACTGCTCTGGGAAGAGCATCTAGGTTCCAAGTTTCCTCCTTGGCATCTCCAAGATAGGAATGAGAGAGATTTCTGCCTGCAATATTGGAGAAGCCATTGCCAATCTGTGTAAACAATACTGAGCTAGATTGACCTATGGTCTGACTCAGTATATGGCAGCTTCCTATGTTCCTATGGCTAAGAGAGACTGGGAAACATCCAGCACATCAGAGTAAGGATACAATTACATAGGAGTTGCATTCTTGTAGCGAAAAGCCGCATCCTCACATCTGCTGTGCCCATACGTGGGTGTGGAGGAATAATTTTGGGTGACCTTCTCTTCCTCCAGAGGTACACAATGCCTTCTGAAACTATGTCCCTGAGGGCTTCATGACTCTCAGGGACATAATTTCAGTAAGTACAGGCTACATTAAGAACAGCCTCCTGCTGTGAGGCACAGTTCCCTCTGTGTGAGACATGGCTCCCACTGCCTTGCCCAAGATAACCCAATCAGCTTCATAACAGAGTCAGATTTCCAAGGTCCTAGTCCAACATTCCTACCACTACATCATACAGTGTTTCCACAACAGTTTCAATAGTTGCAGAATGTGAACCAGCATGGTTTAGTGGTTAGAGTGCTGGACTAGGACCAGGGAGACCCAAGTTCAAATCCCCATTCAGCCATGATACTTGCTGGGTGACTCTGGGCCATTCACTTCTCTCTCAGCCTAACCTACTTCACAGGGGTTGTTGTGAGGAGAAACTTAAGTATGTAGTATACTGCTCTGGGCTCCTTGGAGGAAGAGCAGGATATAAAATGTAAATAATAATAATAATAATAATACATTGAAGAAAATGAAGATGTAAAAATATTATGGGACTTCTGACTACAAACAGACAAACATCTGCCACACAATACACCAGATATAACTGTAGTCGAGAAGAAAGAAAAAAAAGTGAAAATAATTGACATAGCAATACCAGGGGATAGCAGAATAGAAGAAAAAGAAATAGAAAAAATCACCAAATACAAAGATCTACAAATTGAAATTGAAAGGCTGTGGCAGAAGAAGACCAAAATAATCCCAGTGGTAATTGGCGCCCTGGGTGCAGTTCCAAAAGACCTTGAAGAGCACCTCAACACCATAGGGGCCACAGAAATCACCATCAGCCAATTACAAAAAGCAGCTTTACTGGGAACAGCCTATATTCTGCAACGATATCTATAACAACTGACAATAAAATTCTTGCATCCCAGGTCCTTGGGAAGGACTCGATGTCTGGATAAAACAAACCAGTCAATAACACCTGTCTGACTGTGTAAATAAATAAATAAATAAATAAATAAATAATGCTTCACAGAATCCATTTGGACGTTCTCAATAGTTACAGGATAGTAGTCATTAGAAGCAGGTGCATAGCTAGGGAAGAGTGGTGGGCTCATGTTTGCCCATTAAGTGTAACAACTCGAGATGTGCATGAAATAGATTTTGCATTTTGTTTTGAGCTCGAAACAAAATGCAGATGGTTGAAACATTTTGCCAAAACTGCAGTCAACCTGGTTGTTTAGATGGAACAAACCTCAAAACATTTTGAGTGTTTTGGCCATAGAGAACAATGGGGAAACTCTAAACATCCCATTGTTCCCCACGGGTAGCTCCTAGGGACACCAAAGTGGTTTGGGTGGTAGTGCATGATGGGTGTTACCTACCACCCAACCCACAAAAGAAATAGCAGGTGATTTTAAACATTTTTTAACCTTTCCTCCAAACCCCCATTTAATTGCAAGTCAATCGGACGTTGAGTGTCAGAAAACCAATTAGCAAAGGGGAAATAGGCTTCCAAAATGGTGCTCAAAACATCAAAATGTTTTGAATTGAAACATTTGAATTGAACAAAACAGTGTTGTTTTGTTCCAAGCTCAAAACAGACCCTTTATTTAAAGGGTGTTTTGTTCTGAGCTCGAGGCACTCAAAACTGCCCGTTTCGAGTCGAAACATTTCGACATAGTAACGTTTTGCACATCCCTAGTAACAACAAGTAAATATGGCTGCTATTTTATAAAATAGTGCTGTCATTTTATTTGACTTCAACTTACAGGAATTCTTTGAATTTTCTATCAGGGACTAAATTTATAATGGAAAATGATGTTTGATGGTGTTTAAATGCAAAGTGTGTCACTTTATAAAGCATGGGGCTCTTTTAAGTTGCTTTTTTTTAACTTCTTGACATGTGTCACAATTTGGAATTCTGCTCTCACGGGATAAATGCCAGATTACATGGTGTAGTATTTTTATCCTCTGTACTTTCACTGTAGAAGCATCCAACATCAAAGAAGAGGCAGATCACTCACATCAGCAGAAAATGGAATAGGACTATAATATGCTTGCTTTGATCTTTCCTTCTAATAATTATCTTGGCTACATGCATACATTGAAAGTAAGATTTGAATTAATAAGGCCAAGATACCCTAGCAAATGTAAGAAGGATCTTTGAATACTAACACAGACTATCTTTAACAAGATAAACTGCAATTGAGCCTACAAACTTGTGGATTGTTCATTTAAAGGCAGTAATCCTGAAATGTTATTCTTCCATAAACTTGTGGGTGCTGTGCTCAGGAAATGAAGTGTGTGTGTGTGTGTATGTGTGTGTGTGTGTGTGTGTGTGTGTAAGAGACATTGCTACTTCAGACTCTACTTATAGTTTATTAGGTATTTAGTTAGCATTAATTTGATATAGCCATGATATTATTAGCCATAATAGGTGAACAGAAATTGCATACCCAAAGGCAGTGGCTGACATCCAAACTGAAGTAGCACTGGTGCTTTGAGAGAAGCACTAGTGCTAAAAGAGAAGTACCACTTTAGTACCAGTGCTTCTGAAGAATTCCAGACTAATGAATGCTGCATCGGTGCTTGCATGGTGGGGGTGGGATTTCAACAACCTCCATTTCCCCCAGAAGCACTCTGTGCCACCCCAAATGTGTGTGCCAGAGGGCAGCACAACCCTTGGGGACCTATTTTTGGGTGGCACGGAACACTTCTGAGGAAAAGGAGGTTGTTGAAATTTGTCCCCTCCAGCTCATTGTATTGTGTGGTGAAGCTGAGTTAGTTGAACTCTTCAGAGGCACTGGTGCTGCTCCTGTAGCACTGGTACTGTGCTAGTCTTCTTACCGGCCAGGGGCATATTTCTGAAAAATATATGTTGGGGATATCCATCTGGACTGTTAGCTCATTTGTGCTGCTTGTGAGCTTTCCAGGGGAATTTAGCTGACCACTGTTGGAAACAAGACACTGGATGAGAAGAACCTTTTCTGATCTCGCAGTCCTCTTCTTATGTTTTGAAACAGGAATACTTTAAGTTTAAAATGTCATCTATTTTTTAAAGATTTAATTACATTTACTCTGTTCTGTCATTCAAAACTATTGTGATAGTACCCTAAGAAAGATATTGCTTTTGATATTTAAAGTAAATCAAACGATTCACATCTGTGTAAGATTTATATGCAAGGAAAGAGCATATTGCATTCCATGTTGATTTTTTTTAATATTTTGACCATACAGTGCTTATTGCTATATTGTGGTGTTCTGGCAATCAAATTTTTATCCCTTATGCAAGTAGAAATGAAAATCTAAACAAGGTGGATGTGTTTGAAAACATCACATGATTAATTCAGCCTGGTATGGAATAGTATACGGTAGTGTATTGGTCTCAGGGTATGAACATTCATTATCCTTTTGTTTCAAAACTGATCATCATCATCTTCATATGCCAGTTATATCATTCAGATTGCTAGAAATTTGAAAATTATTCCACGAGAAGCTGGGAAGACATTGTTGGCTAGCATAACAACATAGCTCCGAATATTGTACATAAGAGAAATGTGATCCACTCGCCAGATTGATTTGGAAGGCAGCATGAATTAAAGAAATACCTTCTCTTAATACAATGAATGCAAGTCTCTAGAAATAGTTTGAACAGGCCCTTCCTATCAAAACAGCAGAGGCTGCTGTTTTCCTTAGTATCCCAGCCAAAGGTTAAGAAATGCTCTTTTAATATGAGGTTAGCAGGGCATCAACGTAACAGACCAACATGCAGAAAGAAAGAGCTTTGAAGAAATGCTCTCCACGCCGACAAGAAGCTCCCTCTCTTTAATCTTCTGAACTTACCTGTCAGTGGACAGGGAGTTGTAAGAGAGAAAGGCTTGAATCAGAGAGAAGGCTAGCGACTGCTTTGTTAAGTACTCTGTACTTCTAATTGAACTAAAAGGTAGAACTAAACACTGCACGCATTCCAGTGTCTGACCAGACAGAAGAGTGAAAAGGGATATTTTTGAGCAGGTGCACTAGCAGCAGCAGCAATATTCTGACAAAGAACACATGTTGTACTAAAAGTCTGATATTTACAGACATAAAAATGTGCCTCGGCGATCCT
Organism: Hemicordylus capensis; assembly: GCF_027244095.1. Taxonomy (NCBI): domain Eukaryota; kingdom Metazoa; phylum Chordata; class Lepidosauria; order Squamata; family Cordylidae; genus Hemicordylus; species Hemicordylus capensis. Next base: position 273,604,015 of record NC_069660.1, read on the forward strand.
AATTGGCCTTCTGCCCTGGGTCTCGTACGCTCTCAGTAGCTCACGGCCTTGCCAACCCAAATGTAGAACTCTGGAGGGATTTTTCCCCCTGACTTGCCAAGTTCCTTATAGCCTTAAGTGCAGAAGAATAAGGTCACTGAAGTTAAAGTCAGTGGCTGGGAGACCTTCCCATGTAAGCAAAAATTATTCCCTGTGGTTGCTGCATGTTCGCTTTTCTCCTGTTAAACAACATCCCGCATGACATACATGGATTTAGGTTCCCATCAAATAACTTTAGCAGAAATGTTAGGCTCATGATTTAAGGAGAATTGCTTGTCAGGGCCAATGTGGGGGTGGGGGGAAGGAGGGCCATTTGATTTGGGCCTCACACTCAAAGGGGGCCTCACATTTAGAAACTTGTTAATTTTTTTGGCATTTGATAGGTTTCTCAACTTGTTTTTGTGCACATCTTTATTGCAATTTGTTTTTATCCGCATCGTTACCTGGACTCTGCACTGTTATTAAGACTCTTGTCCTGTTCAGCTATGAGATAAGAGGGTTTTGAGTGGGCATGCTTAATATCAGCTGTGACACAGTATGAAAGCTAGATTTCTCTCTCTCAATAATTAGTGCATTTGCACAGAAAAAAGGCTAGAAAAGCATTTGTTAAAAAAAATTTTCAAATTATGTCTCACTGTTTCTTTTTGGTGACTTCTTTTGTTTTCATGTGTTGTCATTTTTTTAATTATTATTATGGCTTCTCTTGACCTCTGAAAGGGCCTTTTGCTTGTATTTGAGCATTTATACTTGCATTTATACTTATATATATATAGGAAGTGTTTGTACTTCATTGCTTGATTTTGGGAGTTGATGCAGCTTAAATTGGTCCTGTTCAAGCTTCCAGGTGGTGTTCCCAATTAGCTCATCCTCTCTAATCAATCATCTTCAAGTTGCAATAAAAGTATCTTTTAATATAAAGTTCATGAAATACATGCAATTTTGAATGTACTGAACTGTAGGGGTGTGCATGAATCAAAATATGTGATTCAATTTGAAGTTGAACAGAATCACAGCCCTCCCAAACTGATTTGTCAAAAGCATCTAGCTTGGTTGGCTGGTTGCCCTGACGAATCAGCCCCCAAACACCCAAATCGATTCAGATTCCATGCACCATCTTAATGCCTATTTTTCTGGAAAAACGGGTCTCAAAATTGCTCCTTTCCTGGGAGAGCTGGTCTACCAATTGGGATTGGTGGCCTGCTAAGTCAAGAATGGAATGGAGGGCTGGTCTACCCACTTATCCTAATTGGTAGACCAGCTGTTCCTGGAAAAAAGTGACATTTTAAGGCCAATTTTTCCTGCAAAATGGGCCTCAAAATGGTGTTTGAATTGCCCAAATCAATTTGGGTCTAATCAGGGGCGATTCTTTTCTATCTCAGATAGGGCCTTCTCTTTCGAGGGCTATTCAATTTGGGATCAAATTTGCAAATCATCTCTGATTCAATCTGAATCTATTTGACTGTGAATCAAATTATACATCTCTATTGAACTGGCACATTTCTTTTATCAGCATTGCCTCCAACATTTTAAATAGGGCCATACTTTTCCCCTTCCATGGATACCTCTCAATTTCCATCCCCTTTACTATATTACATCGTAGAACACTCTTCTCTGCTTGCTGTTTGCTGTATCTGTTGTACAAAATCCTGTCTTCTACAATTATGCAATATTCTTTCATCTAATATCCTGTCTATCTCAAAAAAGGGAGTGTTTGTCATTTTGGTTAAATATATAATAATAAAAAGATAATAAAAAGATCACCCAACAGTTCAGAATCAACAGTTCAGAATCTGCTTCAGAGCTGGAGAAAAACTCCCCAGGTCTGCCCATGCTCCGGAAGTGATTTATAAGAGAGGAAACCCACTGCTGACTCTCAACAATACGTTTGCTCTCTTACAGATTGTTTCCAGAGTGCAGGGACCCAAGCGAAGTTCCACATACTTGCACAACAGTGTGCATATAGAGGGACTGGGGGAACTGAGAATAGCCCCTCACCTCCCAAATCCTGTTAGGCACAGGGGCACTGCCTGCCTGGACAGCGGCAGAGACGGTAGCAAGAGACATCCTCCCATAGGCCCACCTTCCTCCCAAATGACACAGGTCAGGCTGATTTCAGCCCTCGGCACACGTACGCAGAAGGCAAACATTAGCCTGACCTCTGTCATTTGGGAAGAAAGTCCATGTGAGGAGATCTCTCGCCACCATCTCCACCAGAGATAACAGAGGCGGTGAGAGCCCTCCTCACATGGGCCCAGGGGCGTAGCAAGGTTGGAATGGGCTCAGAGACAAGATTTTAAAATGGGCTCCCCCTCACTGAAGCTCAGCTCATGAAGTCAAGAAATCTTAAATGAGGCTGAATAGTGGTAACAAAAAGCTCTCTCTCTCTGTCTGTGTGTGTGTGTGTGTGTGTGTAGCAATAGAAAATCATCTTAAGTTATTTTTTAAAAAGGTTTTGTAGATTGAGGACGTTGCAAGTCATCAAGTCATTTAATGGTACTATGGAAAGACATGCTGTTCTGGTAGCTCCAGGTCTTAACACTCACATCAATTTTGTAGGATGAATACAAATGAAGGAAGCCCGGGCAGGTGCGTGGCTGGGGGAGTCAGTCATGCGACATGCCTCTGCCCCCCCCCAAGGCAATGGGCCCCCAGTCAACTGTCTCCCCTTGCCCTATTATAGTTATAGTGCCCCTGCATGGGCCCACCTTCCTCCCAAATAGCAGAGATCAGGCCAATTTCAGCCCTCTGCATGGGCCAAAATCGGGCTGACCTCTGTCATTTGGGAGGAAGGTGGTCCCACGTGAGGAGGTCTTTCACTGTCATCTCTACCACAGTGCAGGCAGGCAGCACCCTGCTGTGTCTGAAAGGATTTGGGAGGTGGGTACTCAATAGGAGCTCTCGCCGCTGTCCCTGCTGTGCTGCTGCCGTGCCACGGCAGTTTTAAAAGTTTTTTTTTTTTAAGGATTTAACTTTCCCCACCCAGTGGCAAATCTTGGCTACCTATGGGTGGCAAAAAGCTTAATCTGCCCCTGTGGCTAAGCATTACTATCTGTTCTTTATGCATGGAAATGGTCATCCACTACTTTCAGCCTATTGAAAATGCGGCACAGATAATTAAGTGTTGTTATTAACAGTTGTTGCTTTGTGCAGTGATTATTTGAGAAACAATATAACAATAAACATGGTGAGCAAACACAGTTTTAATGAAAACTGGAATACAACCAAATGAGCATGCACACTTCCTTCCCAGAATTTGTTTAATGAAAGAGGGGCAAAACGGGATATTATATCATTCATTGATTCATTCATTTATTTTTCATTCACAAATATAGCACAGCAGAGCAGACTGATGCCCAGTAAAATCTGCACCCATTTTGAGTCATCATCTCTCTTTATTTCTTCCATTTTTTGCTTTACTGCTGAAATTTGACATGAGTAACATGATGTATTTGGCCTGTTCCTGTTAAAGTTAAATGCTGCCTTTTTAATTTTCATTTCTGACTGAAGATATGTGACAAATGACATAGTAATTTTCCTCTTTCCTCATGTCCATAAAACATTGATAATATGATTTTTACCTTCCCTTTCTTCTCAATTAAATGAAATGTGCAGATACAATTAATGTGCTCTTGCAATTTAGTTTTTCTTTAGAGGTTTCTCTTGTCTCTGATTAACAGCATTTCCTACCTATTCAGACCCCCCCCCCCCACACTGCTATTCAGAATGTTTCATTATGCCTGCCAGCTATAAATACAATTGTGAACCAATACCATTTTAATTGTTTCACTAATAACTTGTTTTAAATGATTCAACAGTCATCAGGAAAGATAAGTGCTCTTGTACCCTGCAGGCTTGTAGGCAAGATGGTATGAGGCAATGTAAGAGAGTGCTGTATCAGAATAATGAAACCGTATGTACAAGATAATGACAAAGCACTTACAGTGCTGTAAAGATAAATGAAAACAGTAGATCTTCTTTTTACTGTAATATAACATCCATTTCTATCTCCCATTTCAATCATTAGGCCTTCCACATTGATTATTGAGCAACTACACGTATACAATGGGTCCCATTGTAATACCCGGATGCCCCTCTCTCTCCACAAGGATAGTGAATGATGGACTTAATGAGCTTTACAAATGCTCTTGTTAATTAACAAAAATTGTTACTTTCCCATTTTGGGGGGAGACACGCACTTATAAATTAGAGTTAATTACACGGGATAATTGCAACTGATGGCTCGTGTGCAACGTGCTTGCACTCTTTAGTTTCCTTTCTCTCTATCCTTCCAATGGCAAATCAACAATTGCAACCCTTGCCTATTTATGTAGACAAATTTAATAAGCAAACAGCCCTTTTATGTTAATGGTTTACTGGCATCCATGGGCTTGGCAGGAGAAATGTACTGGGGGAGGGTTTGCTAATGGCAGCACATAATCACATTAATTAAAATATAACTGCCATTTAAAGATTTGTAGTGTGGAATTAGAGCATGTTGGGAACTGAGAAAATCAAGCTTGAGTGCATATTAGCACCATTACTCTGTGATCCCAGCACAGCAGTCAATAACCTCATGTGTCATAAATGTAATTTATGAGTACTGTTTTCTTTGAAATATATGTTTTTAGCCCTCTCATTAGAATGTAAAGTTTTGCAATGTCTGCTTCAGAAGGTTCAGAATAAATTTACTAAAAGCTGAGACCCATGATCTGGTTTTAACAAATCCCCCAACAATGAATTTTTTATTACTTGCGTAATTTCTTACAGTCAAACTAAGGATCCCTTTCTTTTGAAGAGAGGCTCCATGCTTTATTGCCAATGGAAGTCACGATTTTGCTATAAATTCTGCCCTCTTAGTTACTCCTATAATTCAGTATAATTTTTATTGGGTTTCTAATAAATACATGACTTAATTTGATCACATTGGTTCTGGAAATATTGGTGAAAACGTTAATGGCGTTGGAGTTGGTCATGTGACTGTTAGTCACTGCCAAGTATGCTATCATCTATTTCAAGGTATGAATTCAGTTTATCACAGCTTTTATTCAAAACAGATATAGCCTGTTAGCTTACGCTTCATTATCTAGTCAAAGCTTTCTCAAAGACAGTGACATTATGGGTCAATTCACAAAGTCATTTCCTCCCTATATCCAAACTAAATGAATAGCTGGCACTGAACACAGCAGTCACATATTTAGCCCTTGCTATACTTTTATTAGAACTTACCCATGTCTTGACATCACAGTATTCCATGTTTCCCTGCCCCCTGGCAATAGCAATCAATAATATGGGACAGGGATGGAAAAACATGGACCTCAGGACTGTTTGCTTATAAAATGTGTTTAAAATGTTCAAGTATATTTTATGAGAAAGGAGGTGAGAGCTAAATACATAGCTTCCCTTTTCAGCATAACAGCATATTTAGCATAATATCGAGTTTGGTCCATGGAACAAAGGTTTATACAAAATGGTATCTTGTTGCCTTTGGCTGCTAGAGGCAAAGGCAAACTGTTCTGCCCCCTTCAGAGTATAGTGCTGGAGAGGGGGAGTGGGAGGGAAGGGGGAGGGGGGGGAGAGAGAGAGGCCAAGATGCTGTAGCTGAAAATGTGGTGCAGCAGAGAATGTCATATGGCGAGGCAAGCGGAAAGGGAAGAGGGGTGGTGTCTGAGCTGCTGAGACAGGAAGTGGGAATGGTGAGCACATACGTGCTAGTCCTGGGCATTGACATGAGGTCAGTGATGGAGGGAAGGTGGCTCATTGTCTTCCCTTCTAGCAATGAAAGGCCATGAGCTGTTGCTGGTGCAATTGCACATACTACATTCACTGGCTTAGATACCATGCAGTGCCCCACTCTTTCGTCAGCAGGGTGGCATGTGTGTTGACTCCATGAGTATGGAAAGCCCATTAGACACTCCTTGCAAATGCACAGATTCTCCCTGGCTCTTAAGAATCACATTATTCTTACACACACCACATGTAATTTCCAATGGTAGAAGTGTCCTACAGCGCAGAAGTGAGTCTTAAGAGCTGCAGAGGCTCTGTGTGTTTGCAAGGAGCATTGACAGGCTCTTCACACTCATATAGGTAGCATTCGCATGTAACACAAAACCACAGTTAAACAGGGCAGAGGTTGGAACTCAGTTACATCCTAATGCATGCAACCGCGGTTTCGTGGCAGAAGTGGCCTGACGTTTGCCTTGCCAAACTCCAGTATTAACTTTCAGTTTGTAGTGAGTTTCACCACCATAACCTGAGGTTTTTCAGTGGCAGCATTATATCTGAATGCAGATATACTCATGAGAAGGGCTGGGCAGCGGGATGAGCATTGCCCTAGTGAAAGGAGCAATCCTTCATATGCAATGAGGATGGATGCTGTTCCTGAGCTGACCTTTCACTCATGAGAGTGCAAGGCCATGGGAATACCCCCTCACAACCCATTAGAAGAACCATCTGTGGGGAAAGGGGTGTTGGGCAGAATCACCAATAATGTGTGATGACATCTCTTCTCCCACGGACTGCTATCTCATGAGAGTGTAAGGCCAGACACAAATGTGGGCTGGAAAGCGGATGCTGCTCAGCCAGATTATTCTGTACAAACAAGCCATGGGGACAGGTATCCCGGCAACAGCTTTCTCTGTCTTGGTGAAAGCCATGAAGAATTTGTCAAAGCATGCCCTCTGCCAGCCTATCCACCCATTTGAACATGTCCTTTGTTTCCCCCCGGAATGGCAACCCCACTCTCCTGGGGTTGCTGGAAATCAGGGCTCCCCTCTCCTGTGATTCTCTGCAGTGGCAGATCTGCATGTGGCACAACGCTAGTCTGAACCTGGGAAATTTGAATCAGAGTAAAGATCTGTTCCCGGTTCTGGTATCCCCAACATGCCCACCTGGCTACATCCAGACACATGGAGCATCAAAATCTCCTGTGGGTGCATTTAAAGGCTTCCCTGGAGGGGTATGTGTTGCTGTGTAAATGTTATACCATCAACCAGAGAGAACAGGGCCCCCATGCAAGTCGGCCCCCCTTTTTAAGGTTAGCTCAACTCATGAGCACACAGTCTGATGGAAGACTGAAGGTTTTTGAGCCTAAGGTCCTCCCAAGTAGACTGGCCCTCTCAGGAGAGTGCTAGTTCCCCAGCAGCAAGCTGCCATGGGGCAGGAGTGTGGTTTGGTTTCCATTGATTGCTTTGCCTGGGTGAGCCATCACAAGAGCATCCTTGGTCACAGCAGGCTACAGCAGGCCAGACCCCAGGATCCTTTGCCCTCCCTCATATACATATCCATTCCTAGGAAGTCATCACATTTCCTTCCCTTTTCTAACAGGAAAAACCATGCCCCCCAAGTTCCCCCCCCCCACCAGAAGTTGGGCTTGTGAAATACAATTTTGTTTCAGGGCCCTTACGAGGGCAGCAGTGCAGTTACTGTCAGAAGAAGGGCTTGGATGGCATGGCATTAAAAGGGATTTAAACACCCTTTCCCTGCCAAGGATAGGTAGACCATTCCCAAAAGGCCCGATTGTGCTTGGCACGCCCCCTTGAAGATCATGGTCAATGGCTGCCGCCTTGGAGACATGCTGACCCCTTGCCACAGTCTGCAACATGAGCGCTATGGAGCTTGCTGGGATGTGGCTTCAGTGGACCAGGAAGAGGGAAGGGCTCCCTTTCCCTGAAAATGGAGGTTGCCAGACTGCAGTTGGATTCATGGTTTGAAAAATTAACTGTGCGTTTGGCCACCTCTGTTTTCATGTTACATGTGAATGCAGCCATAGCCAGTGAGTGTGCCCTACTGATGGAGGACAGAGATGCTGTGTGGTATCTAAGCCACCATTTTTATAAGCACTCTGTGGACAGTGCTAGATATTATGCTAAACATGCAGTTGCTGCTGAAAATGGCAGTTGTGTATTTTGCTTTCCCCTATTTCTGCATAAAAAGTAGTTGAACTTACTTGTATCATGAGGCTAAACACATATACTTTTCCATATTGACTGCCATTGCTTGGGGGGCAATGAATGGAATTTTGTGTGAAGACACTATACATTCTACTAAAAGTATAGCAAGGGAACGAAATATGCAGCTGCCATTTTCAATAACAGCAACTCATTTAGTATAATATCCAGTTTGGCCTTGGCATGAATGAGTTGTCTTCTAACAGTTAGCAAAGGACCTAAACATGGTGGTTGAGTACCATCTTTCTGATAAAAATATGAAAACCTTTCTCCTATTTCCATTTCCTATATGACTATGAAAGAAGTTGGATACACCTTACACTAGATCTTAAACCTCCCAATAGGAAAAGGAGATATGAATAAGTAGTCACTATTCTTATCCAAGCACATTATCAGAGATCAAATTCACAAACAGAACACTAGCTCCACAAATATGCACTAACAAGCTAATTAGCACAGTGGAATCCTGAAGACTCTTCATTAAAAAAAAAAAAGTCTATAGTTCATGAATGTGGAACGGAGTGTTAAAACAGACGCCACTGCAGGGTACAATGATTTTCAAATGACTTGCATCAATGAAGAATACATGGAATATATATTTCTGCTTTTTGGTTCAAAATTTTAACTACACTTCAATGCAGAAGATTCTTCTAGAGCAACAGCAAAAAATACCCAACAGCATAAACTACTCAGATTGAGAGGCTTCTTGGAAGTTATGTTTAATTTTTTGAATATTTCTTTATCCCGATGCTATATTAAAAGGGTTGCTTCTAATGGTAATCTGTAAATTTTCATTTGAACAAATATTTGTGACTTTAAAAAAAAAGTTAGTGCCATCCTACACATGTACAGGTCTCACAGCCTATTGTCCTTTAAGTTTTTCAGCCAGCTCCTTATCTTGCCTCTGGTACAAGCTATTATTATATAGTTGGAAAGGTTTTAAAATCATGACTGGCAGATGAAACCGCAGTATAAATGTTTACAAATGAAGAAAGGGAAAATGCTTGCAGAGTGGTCAGTCATTTGATTAAGGTTTTCTGGGAAGTACTTGAAGTTACTTCCCTAAAAAAAAAAAACTTTTAAGAGCTGGAAGCAAAGTCATGATCTTCTGAGATATAACAGAGACACTGTGGTTAACAAATTCAAGATGGATTGTAGTTGATTAATCCTCTTAAATAATAGTTCTAGAACTTCAAGATGGGTGCCTGTGGGCCAGCAGCTGTAACTAGAAAGCCCTGGGGACAAGAGGGAACAGCTGCAGTTGTGAGGGTGAAGGCACACAACCCTTTAAGAGGTTCACCACCGGAATTAAGCTTTGGCAGGATGCAGACTGCTGAGAGTCCACACCTGAAAAAGAGAGTGGCTTGTCAGGCTCTTGCCTGCAGAACAGCATGTAAGTCAGCCAGCAAATTCTACCAGGAGGAGGAAGCAACAAATCTCTCTCTGTGGCTGCTTTTGCACATAATGGCAAATGGACCCACAGTTTGCCCCTATTCCCCCCAACCCACTCCCAGAACATCTCGATCTGCACTCTGGGAGACTGCAAGTGGGGAGGAGCTGGCTGCATGGGCTTCCTCTTTTGCATGAAGGAAAGCTGCAATAGCCAATTGAAAGGGAGGAGCTTCCTATCCTCAACTCCAATTTGTGCAGCTAGCCAAAGCAGCAGAGTTTGGATGGCATGACTTCTGGACCCAAGGTTTTAGTGGTGAAACTCAAGTGCAACCAAAGGTTCAAATTCAGGTTTGGGGCCAAAAATTGACCCGCAGCTTAGGGACAAAACCACGGGTTCATACATTTGGATGACTACAAACCTGAACCTCTGACATGTTTGCCTCTGGTTTGGTGTTATGTTCGAAGGCGGCCTATAGGAAGGGATAACAGGAGGCTGGAGAAAGTATTCCCAGCCCAAGGGCAGCAAGAAACTATAGGTAGAAAAATGTCTTTCTGAGCATAGAAGGAAAAAGAGAGAATAATAAAGCAGCAGAAAATGTTCTAGAGTGAATAAACTCTAGAGAGCACACACTTGACCGTGTGGAAAAATTAACTGGCCTGGAGTTAGGGGAGGAAGGGGAGTTAACAGTGCCTTATTGAGAATTATTTTTTAAAAGGGCATCTTAGTTCTTATGTGTGAATAAAATTATTCCTTTAGGTTGTTTAAAAACAACCAATCACTAATAATAATTCTTGGCCTTTGTATAGCACTTTCAGATGTTCAAAGTGCTCCACAGGACTTCTCATGTTGTAACCCTTACAACTCGGTAAGCTAGATAAGTCTTAGGGGGCCTTCACACAAACATGGGGGGTTGGGTTCCTGAGGAGTGTGTACTCCCAGCTGGCATGTTGTGTAAAATTGCCAAAGTCGGGTTCCTAAGCCCTCTGCCCAACATTTCCCACTCAGCTTCAAATCTTGGTGCAGAAGTAGTCTCTGTGATCCATACCAGATCGGCTTCTTCAGCCAGAATCAGATGGCTTCAGGTTTATTCTGGACCAACCTGGCATTGCAATGGAGCAAGATGAAGCTCTGTGTGTAGTTGGCACTGATCCCCATGGTCAAAGAGCTGGCAGGACAGCCAGAAGAGGAAACAGCAATCAAGTTTCTGAATTCCCTTCCCCTGCAACAGCCTGCTGACCTGCCAATGTTACTTCTTCTGTTCCCCACCACCACCAGAATAGCCGCCACATAATCTGCAAATACTCCCCCTGTCTCCCCATCTCCAGACAAACCCAGGCACATTAAAACTAAACTCACTCAGGATTTAAAACAGAAGCCAAATTAAAAATACCAACCCACTACTATCACACCAACAAAGAATCCAAGGCCAGACAGCCTGGCCCTCACCCACATTATCCCCCAAAGTGGATCCCCCAAAGGGGCAACTCGCTCTGGTTTTGCCACTTTGGTGGAGGGCCTGCTGCCACGTGCAGCATTCCTATAAGAGGCCCAGAGCTGGGCAGGTGGTACCAGGAACTGCTGAGTCATTTACCTCTGGCCCCAGTCCTGAATACATTCCCCACAGATGTTCAGCAGGCTGCAGTCTCACAGGGAAAGCAAAGAGCAGGCAGGTAGCCGCAGAAGGAGCAAACAGCACACACTCAGGCTCTCACCCTGGGCAGCACTGAGTTCGAAGTAGATGGTCTCTTCCTTTCCTCTGCTGGGTTTCATGCCAGAAGGAATGTCTTTAATGTGTTCATCATGGGACTCTGAAATCCTTCATTTAAAAAAATAAGTCTCCCCCAACGTGTCCCGAAGACAGTAGGTGTTATCCCTACTTTCTTTAGTCATTTATGAGCCCAATGGCCTGGCCTGAAGGTGCAAAATGCAACACTTTAGCTGGTCTGAGTCTGATCAGTACCTGTAACTCTACAGAAGAAAAGCAATATATAAATACAATAAAATAAACAGTAAAATATATGGGGAGGAAGTGACGTGGATTATTTTATACATTGTACTTATGCCAAGCTGCTTCTCCAACTCCTCCACTTCCTATGTAATTTATATCCAGTAATTAATGCCTCCTGCTAACTGATCAAAGAGGTGCCTTTTACAGTGGTGATGCTCTTTTGCAGGGTAAAACAACTCTCCCCTATATCCATCCAGTAGTTTTCACCTGTGTCTACCTTATGTTTCTTTTTAGACTATGAGCTCTTTGGGAATATAGAACAATTTTATTTCTTTTTTTATATAAACCGTCTTGAGAACAGTGTTACATAAGTAATAACATTCATAAATAATAATATTCATAATATATAATAATATCCATAGTCGATCACTCACATCCACAGCCTTCCTACACAAAGCATTGCCATGTAGCCACACAACAGAGAGTAAGTACATTTGCAGTGTTTCTTTAAAATGCCCTCAGTGTTTTCATTATAATATTTTTTTTAAACAATTTTCTTCCAGGAATTCTTCTCCTCTGGTTCATTTTCCTGGCATGTTGCCTGCTGTACCATGGGGCACACTAGAGAATTCCAATCAGAGTTAAAATGCTGGCATGGTGACTACAATGTCTCAGATTAAAATGAAAGATGCAGTTAAGCTGTTTATTTCTCTGGAAAGGACTATAGAGAATAAACTGGTAATTCTCTTTCACAAACATAAGTTGATGGAGCTCCCGGACATACCAGTGCTATTTGAGATGTGAGATTCCTTTCTGAAAAACTCATAATGGGCACAGTCAGCTTGGAAATTCTCCTGGGTGAACTCTTTAGAAATGAATGGTTGCAACATCATGCCTAGATCAGCTCCTATTCATCTCCATTTCTGGTGGATTGTGCCCACTGATAACAGCAAATATAGGACCTTGAAGCTGAAAACAAATAATGTTGACTTTGCAAATCATAAATGAATTGGTTTAAAGTCCTTATCCTTTATTAGCAGCAACTAAAAATAATAATTCAATGTATTGAGCAAATAAATATGCCTTCCATGCTTTCGGCAAACATAAAAGCCATCAAGAGAATCGCTGCTTTCCATTCCATCGTTCCCCATCCATTATCTCTGTTGCGGCAAACACCAATTATATAGAATTTCAGCTAAATACTGATATTTTATTTTATTTTTTGCATTTAGTATTAACCAAAACATTTTTTAAAAATGCTAAGGGGAGAACATTTTCAATTACTGTATCTCTAAACACTCAATAAGTAATTTTTCTTGATGCACCTGTTTACTTTTCCCATTAATGCCCCATACACAGCCTTGTTGATATACCATATTTTGCGCACTTTTAAAAAAAAATCCTCTTTTCTTATTTTCATATTTTAATAGATCACAACATGACAGAAAGAAAAATTGATTTATCAAAAGGAGACTGACAAAAAAGGATCTGTGAAAAGTTTAGAACTAGTAAAGCAACCATAATGTTCAGTGTTAAAAGCAGCTGCAAGTTCATTCTCTAAAGGCCTCTCTGCCTTCCCAGCATACTTTGCAGTGTCAGCAGACTGGAAAAAGCTTCATGAAGTCAGCAGCTGACCTCTGATTGGCCACAAAGGAGCAAGAGGTGGATGCAGCCCTCAGGAACATAGAGTATGCTTTGTAAAGAGCATCCATGGAGCATCCATGGATGGCAGCCACTGTAGCCGCAGCTGTGAATGGTCCCCATGCAGGAGAAAGGCTTGTTCCCTGTGACGGCTGGATAGATGAGCTGCGTGAGTCCTCATGACCAGATAATCAAGATAGGAGAGCCTTTAGAATCTCCTCCACCTTTAGTTAAGCATAGGGTAGAGAAGCTAGGTTGACCTGCTTGGAAAAAATCTGGTCTGGAGGGATTTGCATGAGTTGTCACGATCATGTGGAACAGAGTAACCCAGCTCCTACCTTAATTTTAATGGTCATGTGAACCAGCCTATTGTGTATTCACAATTCTGTAAGTGAATCCTATACCAAGTAGGATTCAATATCCTGGGTTTAGGTTTGGTGTAGAATTCATCATCCCAAAAATATCAGCTAGACATTTGAAGCTGGGTCTCTACATCCAAATGCAACATTGTGAGGTCATTCATCGAATGTGCAGTGCCTAAGTAGGAGGGGGCAGCAAAGATATGGCAATTTGTGACACAAGAGAGGGTAAGGATTGGTTTAGATGCCACATGCAGCCAGTCAGAGCAGGGACGTAGCTAGAGGAGAGAGGGCCCGTGTTTGCCCCTCTTCCTGGCGGCCCCTTGGAGTGAGGGAGATAATGAAGAAAATAGGGAGAGGTGGAGCTGGGTGGCCCCTCAGGAGCTGGGGGTCCTGATCCAAGTCTGGGTAGTGAGCTAGCTGGACTACTTTCCACCATTCCACAGTGCTGAAAAGGGGGAAAGGAGTACACCCCCAAACCTACTGTTCACCCCGAGAAGGAAATCTGCTATTAATGGTCCTAGCAGCTTCTGTCTTGAGCAAACAGCTTCTGGAGTGTGGCATTTTCACTTGTATGTATGTATGTATGTATGTATGTATTTAATACATTTCTATACCTCCCAAAACACAAGTTCTCTGGGCAGTTTACAAAACAATAAAAGCAGCCAAGAAAAGATTAAAACATTTCAACAATTAAAATTAAAAGTTAAAACTATTAAAACACAATTAAAACAGTATCTAACTAAAAAGCCTGGGTGAACAGATGCGTCTTGACTGCCCTTTTAAAAGTTGTAAGAGGTGGAGAGGCTCTTATTTCAGCAGGAAGTGTGTTCCAAAGCCTTGGGGCAGCAGTGGAGAAGGCCCGTCCCGGAGTAGCCACCAGACGAGCAGATGGCAACTGCAGACGAACCTCTCCAGATGATCTCAATGGGCACTGTGGTTCATAGCGAAGAAGACATTCTCTTAAATACCCAGGGCCCAAGCTGTTTAGGGCTTTATAGGTTATAACCAAAACCTTGTACTCTGCCTGGAAACTTACCAGCAGCCAGTGTAGATGTTTTAAGATAGGAGTGATATGGTCTCTCCAAGATGACCCAGAGACCAAACTGGCCGCCGCATTCCGGACTAACTGCAGTTTTGGGACTACATACAAAGGCAGCCCCAAATAGAGCTCATTGCAGTAGTCAAGTCTGGAGGTGACCAGCAGATATATTACTGTTCTGAGGTCATTTATCTCAGGAAATGGACACAGCTGACGTATCAGCCGAAGCTGATAAAAGACACCTCTGGCCACTGCCTCAACCTGGGACACCAAGGAGAGATTGTGTACCTGTTCCTTCTGGGGAAGTGTGACCCCATCCAGAACAGTAGGGGTGTGCACCGGACCGCAGAGCTGCGGTCCGGCACTGGGGTGGGGGGTTCCATTAAGGGCGGGGGGGGGATAAAAAAAATCGGGCGGCAGGATACTTCCCTGTCACCCCCAAAAGCCCCCTCAAGCCATTTCGCTTCTTTAAATCTCGCCCGGGCCGAGTCCAACCACGCTCGGGCGGGCGGCAGCAAGATGTCCTTCTGCCCGCCCGCCCCCTTCCCTGCCGTCTGCGAAGTGCAGGAAGCCGTCTGCACACGCGCACAGAAGATTTTTAAAACAAGAAGGACCCCCGGAGCCATAGGAGTGGGCGAAGAGCGATTCTGCAGCCTCATTTTTTAAAAGAATTATGGCCCCAAAGCTGCAAAGCGCGGGAGAGGTGAGTAAAGCCCCCCCCGCCCTTAATGGGACCCCCACCCTAACCCTCCCGAACCAAAACCACCCCTTGTCCAGACTGGTTTGGAGGCCAGTAGAATGGCCTCCGAACCGGTCCGTGCACACTACTACAGAACAGGCAGATCAAAATCATCTCCTGAGTTCCAACCCCGCACAATAAGTACCTCCATCTTATCTGGTTTCAGTCTCAGCTTGTTACCTCTCATCCAGCCCATCACTGCCTCCAAGCAGGCATTTAGGGAGCCATGACCATAGTCATGACCATGACTATGACCATGGAACAGCTAAAAACCCCTCCACCTGTGTAACAGTCCCAATCTGAATCAGAGACCCAAATGGCTGCAATTTTTTCCAGGCCTGACTACTGCGATGTGCTCTATGTGGGGCTGCCTTTGTATGTAGTTCGGAAACTTCAGTTAATTCAAAATGCAGCAGCCAGACTGGTCTCCAGGGTAACTCGGAGGGACCATATTATGCCTGTTTTGAAACAGTTGCACTGGCTGCCGATATGTTTCTGGGCAAAATACAAAGTGCTGGTTATTACCTTTAAAGCCCTGAATGGCTTAGGCCCAGGTTACCTTAGAGAGTGCCTTCTTCTGCATGATCCCCACCGCACACTAAAGTCATCTGAGGAGGTCTGTCTCCAGTTACCACCGGTACGTCTGGTGGCGACTCAGAGGTGGGCCTTCTCTGTAGCCGCTTCTGGACTATGGAATGCACTCCCTGCAGAAATCCATAATTTGAACTCTTCATTGGTTTTTAGGAGAGCCCTTAAGACCTATCTGTTTGGCCTGACCTTACAGGGTTTTTAAATTGTTTTAAAGGGTTTTAATTATACCTGTTTTTCAGGATTTTAAAATTGTTTTATTGTTTGATGTTTTATATCATTTTATAATTTTAATTGTTGATTGTTTTAAACTGTCTTTGTTTTATTGTAAACCGCCCTGAGCCAATTTTGGTATAAAAATTGAATAAGTTAATAATAATAATCATAAAATTATGATGGGAAAAGGGAAGCTATTTCATGTGTAACATCATCAATAGTTTGAGCCTAAATATTGTTCATTTGTATTTCTAGCAATCAATCAATCAATCAATCAATCAATCAATCATTTATTTCATGTTATTAATAAGTACATTTCCTTGTTTCCCATTGACTCCCCTCTTTGTACATGAACACCTCCTTGACTTTACCATTTCCTGTTTTTCTCCACAGTTTCTCAACACTCATATTCTGGTTTGGGAGACTGTAAATGTTTCTCATCTTGGTGAACTTACTGTTTGCTTACATGTACCAAGTGATATTACAGATTGCAGCAGGCCTGCACAACTGGTGATCAAAGCTATGTCTTGTGGCCTGCTGGGTATTTGACAATCTTCCTATTCCCCACCCCCACCCCCCAGTTCCAAGCTGGCAACAAGAAACAAGAGCTTTAGAGTCAAACAAGGCACAATGTTAAATGTTTCATCACTTTTTCTGATTTTTGTCTACCACTCTTTCTTTTAATAATAAGAGTTGTGGTGGGGGAGGCACAGATTAGGACTGTGACACAGGGGGACGCCAACCCTGTACCCTTGCACTGTGGTCTCAGTCCAGATCAAGACCCAAAAACTATTTATAGACACTGTTATGGGCACAAGTAGAAGCTTCATTCCTTGAGCAATAGTAGCTTTGGGATCCCAAGCTCTGTGCTGTATCATGCTTCAGGATGTGCCCATTCTCCTCCTCACCCAACATTAGTTCAGAGAAAGCATGCATTGGCAGTTAATTGTTAGACTCTTATGCTACTTTATACTATCCACTCATGCTATCTGGAACAAAAGACAGAGATTTAGACATAGGCATTTATTTATTTATTTAATATATGGTTCTTATCATGGTTATTTATTTATTATTTACTAGAGTTTTCAAGCCCGTTAAAATAACGGGCGCTAGTAGGGGAGAGTTCTGCCACCGCCATCGCCAAGAGTGGCATCCGCCCCCGCCGTCTTCACCGTCCGGCTCCGTCCACCTCCACGCCCCCATCCGACTTCGCCGCCGCCTCGGCCGCACCGCGTCCTCCTCCACCCGGCCGCTAGTGCCTTTTGTTTGTTTGTTTGTTTCCTTTATTCCTTTCCCCTCTCTCTCGCCCTCCTTTCCTTCCTTTTTTTCTCTCTCTCTTTCATTCCTTCCTTTTCTCTCCCTCTTCCACTCTTTCCTTTCCTTCCTTCCTTCTCTCTCCCTCTCCCTCACTCTCCTTTCCTTCCTTTCTTCCACCTCTTCTCACTCCCATCTTTCTGTTTTCTTTCTCTTTTCCTCTTTTCTTTCTTTAACGGGCTCGCTCTTTGGGGCTGGCTGTTCCTCCCTCCCTTCTGTTTTTTTTGGTGTCCTTCTCCCTCACTCCTTTCTCCTTTTTCTTTCTTCTTCCTTCCTTCATTACTTCTCTCTTTCTTTTCCCCCCTCCCTCCCTCCTTGTTTCTTTTGTCCTTTTCCCTCCCTTCTCTCTCTTTTCTCTCCATCCTTCTTTCCATCTTTCTATTGTCCTGTCTCCCTCCCTCCCTCCCTCCCTCCCTCCCTCCCTCCCTCCCTCTCTCTCTGTCTTTGCCTTCCTCCCTGAGTCCCTGGCCTCTGCCCTCCCGATCCCCCTGCTGCCGTCTCTGCCTTCTCCAAAGTCCGTTCTGCGCCCGCCGTTTTTCTCCTCTCTGTGGTCGGCGCCAGTGGGCCCAGCCCGCCGCCAGCAGGCCAGGCCCAGTCTTCTCCCCACCGCTGCCGCCATTGGCCCCAGTCGCCCTGCAGCGGCCAGCAGCCGCCAGAGGGCTCAGTTTCCCCGCCGCCAGCGGACCCAGTCTCGCAGCCGCTCGGCCGTACCCGCCGCCGCCTCTGCCCTCCCCGATCCCAGCTTCTCCCTCCCCATAGTTCCTTCTTGGCCCGCTGCTCCCTCAACATGGCCGCCGTGTCCCTGCAGCCCTATCTTTCTCAGACGTTCTGGGTATGCGCTCCGCGCATGCCCAGAACAGCCGAGAAAGACACGGGCAGGGACACGGGATTACACTCAAGGGCTTTATTATAGAGGATTTACTTACTATATTTGTATGCCACCCCAAACTTGCATCTTTGGGCAGTTTACAACAACATAAAACAAAAATTTAAGACATTGAAGCAATTGAAAAGCTTGGGTGAATAAATGCATCTTTAAAGACTTTTTTAAAAGCTTTAATTGATGGGGAGGCTCTTATTTCAGGAAGTAATGCATTCCAAAGTCTCAGGGTGGCAACAGAGAAGGCCATGATGAACTGGTGGGAGAGGAGGTTGGCCCTCCTACCTTATCTACCTATCCACCCCCCACCCACCCACCAGGTTTCCGGGTGCAGCATCAGCCAAGGCAGGGTGGGCGGGGAGGTGGGGTTGCCATGGTGCATCACGATACCATCTCCCTCAACAGATGCACTGTCTGCCTTTCTGACCACTTCAAGTGCCTGCATGTAGCTATTGGATACCAAGACACTGTTGGTATACTGCCCACCCCACTGTCTAACAGTCTCCCTGCCTGAGCTGCTTGAGGTGGTCTCGGATGTGGCATTGAGGACAACACAGCTCTTAGTCTTGGGGGACTTTAACGTCCATGCTAAGGCCGCCTTGTCTGGTGCAGCTCGGGACTTCATGTTCTCCATGATGACCATGGGCTTGTCTCAACTGATTTCTTGTCCCACACATGTGGCAGGCCATATGGTTGACTTGGTCTTTGGGTCAATGGTGGACAGGGGTGCTCTGTGGATAGTCCAGGAGGCCACAGTACTTTTATCATGGATGGATCACTATCTGGTGAAGATTGAACTGAGGGTGGACCCAAAACACCTCTGCAGGGGTAGGGAACCAGTTAGAATGGTCCACCCTCGGAGGCTTATGGATCCTAATGGATTCCAAACCCCTGCTAACTGGGCAAAGAGGCACCTTTTTAATGTGGTGATTCTCTGTATTTAGCAGGGGGAGAGTAACTGACCCTATCCACCCCCAGTACAGTTCCTCCAGTGACTGTTGCTGGTGTCTATCTTATGTTTCTTTTTAGATTGTGAGCCATTCGGGGACAGGGATCAAACTTATTTATTTATTTGTTATTTCTCTATGTAAACCAATTTGGAAACTTTTGTTGAAAAGCTGTATATAAATATTTGTTGCTGTTGATGATGATGATGGTGGTGGTTCTGGGGAGTTTCCTGCTGAGAGAGTGGACAATCCTGTTGATGCCTTGGTCTCCCTTTGATATGAGGAGATGGGTAGGGCAATTGACACGGTCATGCCTAGGCGTCCTCTCCTGACCTGCTGAGCCCAAGCAACTCTGTGGTTATATAGGTGAGTTGCAGACAATGAAGCAGGCTGGTAGATGGCTTGAACATCGTTGGTGGAAAACTCAGAACGCATGTGACCAAACACAGGCTAGAGCCCATATTAGGGCCTACTCTATGGTGGTGATGGCGGTGAATAAATCCTACTTTTCCACCACCGTCGCTTCAGCTCAATGTCGTCCAGCAGAGCTTTTTTGAGTGGTTCAGGGCTTTCTAGGTAAGGACCCCAAAGACCATCAACCAGAACCCTCGGCAGCCTACTGTGACAAATTTACTTTACATTTTGCAGATATAATCGCTTGTATCCGTTCTGACTCAGATCCTAAGATTTTTGAAGCACTAGAACTGGATGTTGCCAATGGTGATCACCACATGGTGATCTGGTCTTGTTATATTGGATGGTTTCCAGACTGTATTGCCTGAGAAGGTGGACAGGCTGCTTGGAAAGCTGAGGCCTACCACGTGCATCATCAAGCCTTGCACTTCATGGTTTGTGAAGGCTTCTAGGGAGGGACTAGGTCCATGGGTGGTAGGAGTGGTGAATACCTCTCTAAAGAAAGGGTTGCGCCCCCCCCCCCCACACTTGAAGGAGGTAGTCATTAGGCTCCTCCTAAAAAAGCCCTCATTGGGCCCAGATGATTTAATTAACTTTCAACCAGTTTCAAATCTTCCCTTCTTCAGCAAGGTGTTGGGGAGTGTTGCGGCATCTCAGATCCAGGCAGTCCTGGATGAATCTGATTACTTAGCTCCTTTCCAGTCTGGCTTCCGACCTGGATATGGGACAGAAACTGCCTTGGTGGCCTTTATAGATGACCTATGCCAGGAGATAGACAGAGGTAGTGTGACCTTGTTGATCCTTCTGGACCTCTCATTGGCTTTCGATGCCATGGACCATGGTATTCTTCTGGGATTTCTCTCTGGGTTCGGACTTGGGGGCACAGTTTTATGGTGGCTCCACTCCTACCTGGGGGATTGTACTCAGAAGGTGGTGCTGGGGAATGCCTGCTCCACCCCTTGGCGTTTGGCCTATGGGGTGCCACAGGGATCTATTCTGTCCCCCATGCTGTTTAATATTTATATCAAACCTCTGGATGAGGTCATACATGGGTGTGGGCTGTGTTGCCATCAATATGCTGATTACACCTAGCTCTACCTATCAACAGACACCAGGGAGGCAGTGGATGCTCTGAACCAGGGCTTGGAGGCTGTTCTGGACTGGATGGGGGCAAACAAGCTCAAACGTAATCCAGATAAGATGGGAGTGCTCTGGGCTGGTAGAAGTGATCATCCGAGTAATAAGGTAAATCTTGTCTTGGATGGGGTCACGCTCCCTCTGAAAGACAAAGTCAGGAGCTTGCGGGTGCTTCTGGACCCAACACTGTCCTTGGAGGTTTTAGGTGGCGGTGGTGTGCAGAAGTGCCTTTTACCAACTATGGCTGGTACGCCAGCTGTGACCCTACTTGGAGAAGTCAGATCTGACCTCAGTCATTCATGTGCTGGTAACATCCTGATTAGACTACTACAATGCACTCTATGTGGAGCTGCCCTTGAAGACTGTTTGGAAGCTTTAGCTGGTCCAGAATGCTGCTGCAAGGATGCTTGTGGGTGCAAGTCGTTCCATGAGTTTCACACCTATCCTGCGGCGGCTTCATCGGTTACCGGTCCGCTTCTGGGTAGATTCAAGGCATTGGTCTTGACCTTTAAAGCTCTACATGGCTTGGGGCTGGGGTATCTATTGGACTGAATTCACCCATATGAACCTGCCAGGGCCCTCTGCTCATCGTCTCCGGCCCTGCTCATGGCCCTGCCACTAACAGAGATCCAGTTGGTTGGGACTAGAGACAGTGTACAAATATAATTATCTGGGCACTTTACAGCAACATCAACCAATTAAAACAGAAATTAAAACCTTTAAGCAATGTACAACCACTGGTCTAGTTTAAAAACTTGGGTGAATAAATGTGTTTTTAGAGACTTTTTAAAAGTTGTCAGAGATGGGGAAGCTCTTATTTCAGCAGGTAGTACATTCCAGAGTCTCGGGGTGGCAACAGAGAAGGGTCATCCCTGTGTAGCCACCAGATGAGCTGGTGCAGAAAGACCTCTCCTGATGATCTCAATGGGGCTCATAGTGAAGAAGATGTTCTCTTAAATACCTTGGGCCTAGGCTGTTAAGGACTGTATAACCAACATCTTGTGTTTTGCCCAGAAACATATAGGTAGCCAGTGTAGTTTTTTTAAAATACAGGAGCAGTATGGTCTCTTCCAGATGACCCAGAGACCAACCTAGCTGCCGTATTTTGCACCAATTGCAGTTTCCGGACTGCATACAAAGGCACTCCTACATAGAGCTCATTCTAGCATATGTACTACTGCTACCAGCATATGTTCTGTTGTTTTGAGATTAACAGCATGTACTACTGTTTTGATGTCATTTATTTCAAGAACCGGATACATCTGGAGTATCCGCCGAAGTTGATAGAAAGCACCTCTGGCCACTGCCTCAACCTGAGACACCAGATAGAGGTTTGGATCCAGAAACACTCCCAGACTGCATACCCATTCCTTCTGTGGGAGTGTAACCCCTTCCAGAACTGGCAGATCAAAATTGTCTCCTGGGTTCTGACCAAGCACAATAAGTACCTCCACCTTATTTGGATTCAGTCTCAGTTTGTTATACCTCATCCAGCCCATAACCATCTCCAGACAGTCATTAAGGGAGGTTATGTCATTTCCTAATGACTCTGTCATGGAGAAATAGATTTGGGTCTCATTAGCATATTGATAACACCCAGCACCAAATCCCCCAATGATCTCTCCCAGCAGTTTCATGTAGCTGTTAAAGAGCATTGGAGATAATATGGAGCCCTGTAGGTCACCATATAAAAGTTCACCTCTAGGCACAAAACCTCAAAATATACAACAATGTGGGAAAGGCAATACATTGTTGAGATACCAGAAGGAAAGGTTGTAGTAAAATTGCGCTAAAAACCTTTGACAAATGAGACATTGCCCCTGCACCTGATAAAGACATGTGTCAAATGTTTGGATAAATGGGTCACAACTTTATTATTTAGCCAAAATCAACTGGGACAAGAAGGGGATTGGCACTCTTACCCCGATAGAGTGCAAGATCTCACCTCAAGGTCTGGGTTTGTTTGTTTGTTTGTTTATTTAATTTATTAAACTTCTAAACTGCCCAAACTTTCATCTCTGGGCGGTTAACATAAAAACAATTAAAAACACATATAAAAGTTAAAACAATGCAACAATTTAAAAACAGGTACAATGAAATCACAAATCAAAAGGGTATTTTACATGGTTTGTTTCCCCCCCCTCATTTGTGGACAATTTAAAAACAGCCATAAAATTAAAAACAGACAGTTTTTAAAAGCTGGGAAAGCTTGGGTGAAAAGATGGGTTTTCAGGTGTTTTTTAAAAATTGCCAGAGATGGGGAGGATCATATCTCAGCAGGGAGCGCATTCCACAATCTCAGGGCAGCGATCGATAAGGCCCATCTCTGTGTAGCCACCAAACGAGTTGGTGGTAGCTGGAGATGGACCTCCTCTGATGACCTCAATGGGAGGTGGGGCTCATCGTGAAGAAGACGCGCTCTTAAATAGCCAATGCCTAAGCCATTTAGGGCTTTATAAGTTATAACTAGCACTTTGTATTTTGCCAGGAAACCTATTGGCAGCCAATGAAGCTCCATCAGTAGAGGGGTAATGTGGTCTCTCCGAGATGACCCAGAGACCAGCCTGGCTGCCACATTCTGAACCAACTGGAGGTTCCAGACTATGTACAAACGCAGCCCCACATAGAGCACATTACAAAAGTCAAGTCTGGAGGTTACCAACAAATGTACCACTGTTTTGAGGTCACTGATCTCGAGAAACGGGCGCAGCTGGCGTATCAGCCAAAGCTGAAAGAAAGCACCTCTGGCCACCGCCTCAACCTAAGAAACCAAGAAGAGGTGTGAATCCAGAAGTACTCCCAGACTGCGAACCTGTTCCTTTTGGGGAAGTGTGACCCCATCTAGAACAGGTAAATCAAGATCGTCTCTGGAGTTCTGACCCCGCACAATAAGTACCTCCTTCCTATCTGGATTCAGCTTCAATTTATTCTCACTCATCTAGCCCATTACTGCTTCCAGGCAGGCATTTAGGGAGGATATGCCAGCTCCTGAAGAAGTTGGCATGGAGAAGTAGATCTGGGTGTCATCAGCATACTGGTAACACCCGGCTTCAAATCCCCTGATGATCTATCCCAGGGGTTTCATGTAGATGTTAAAAAGCATTAGAGAAAGTACGGAGCCTTGAGGAATACCATACTTAAACTCAGATTATTATTATTATTATTATTATTATTATTATTAGAAGTAGTAGATGTATTGTCCAAGTGAACTAATGGTAGCAGATATGCTAACTAAGCCATTGCCCAGGGATCATTTCAAAACCTTGAGACAGAAGTCGGGACTTACAGACAGCAGCACGAACCGATGAGAAGGAGAGTTGGAGCTAGGACCCTGGCAGCATCAGCTCTCAGCTGCAATGTTTCATGGTGACCACTGGAGGGTGGTGGTTAGGGTAATGGATGAAAGTGCTGGACTCCTCCCCTCTTTGTTCTTCCAGTGTTAGTCTCCATTTTGTCTCTCCATAGATGGCTGTTTGTTTATTGTCCTTTCAGCCTTAAGTTCAGCTTTTCTGTCCTTTTGTAAGTTCTATTTGGGGACTGAACTGCCATTCATCCCCTGCAGAGTGACTACATGTGCACACTGTCTGCTGTAAGATGTTCCCCTTAGAGGACAGTGGAATCAATCGTAGAGCATCTGATTTTCATGTAGCAAGTCCCAGGTTCAGTCTTTGGCATTTTCAGGTAGGCCTGCCTGAAACCCTGGAGAGCCACCACCAGTCAGGGTAGATGATATTGTGCTAAATGGACCAGTGGTCTGACTTGTTATAAGGCCACTTCCTATGTTCCTAATAGATGGCCTTTAGCTTTGATCCAACAGAGTTCTTCTTACGTTCTTTTGTACTGAGAGATAGTAAGATTGGGTAATATAGTAAAGTCCCTACAAGTTATCTCAGGATTCATTCAAATTACAAGAGACTGATTTTCTCCCCTGCCCTTTACCCTCTTTTTGAGGCATGGTCTCATACTATCCAGAAGTCAATGTTATTTGGCATTTCCTTAGGATAAAAAGCTTATCCAGTTTCCCAATTCAAAAAACAAGCAAAGCAAGGGGGTGGAACTTAAAATAACAAAATTACTTTGTATTCAAAGTTGTCAACAATGCTTGTATTTGATGTCTATTGTGAAATGTCATTTTTAAAAATAAAAAAAATCTGTAGCTCAAACAGTGTTGTTGTAAATGGCCTCTTTTGTTCATATCGTGTGTGTGTGTGTGTGTGTGTGTGTGTGTGTGTGTGTGTGTGTGTTAGTAATGTGTGCTGTTTCCCATCACTGTCTCCCATTCATCCCTCCTCCCAGACTCCTCTGGCCTGCATCCCAGAATTCAGTCATTCCAACTCTCTTCAGCTTTTTTTTTTTTGTAACGGACAATTAATCGTAAGACAAAGAAAAATGGGGCAAACCTATTTTAAAAGGTATTTTAAAGCCTTGGAAAATAGGTCAGTTTTTGTGCCATATGTTATGGGCATATTGTTCAGTTATGCTACTATTAGAAAGGGTTCTCAGAAGTGTAAAGGCCATGTGATTTGGCAGCTGTTATGTTAACTAACTATTCAGCTTCTGTAGCTACAGACCATGTGGCTGAATAATTCCAGTTGAGATTCATGTGTTCAGGTTAACGCTGCCAAAGCATGGTTTTGCATTCCCAACTTTTTAGACTTTCCATGCTAGGCAAATTAGCACATCTTTCATTACTTTGTGGATTAACCTATCTTTCTAATCAATTCAATAGATCAGGGTTAGGCAACCTTGGATCTCCAGCTGGTGTTGAACTACTACTCCCATCATTCCCAGCCACAATTTATTGTAGTTGGGGTGATGGGAGTTGTAGTTCAACAACAGGACTACAACTCTTGAATGAGGACCAAGAACACACTGTAGAATGATGATGCTTGCCTGAGAATGTCTCAGTCACAGCATGTTTGCCCCACCTCAGCTTGAAATAAAGCAAAAGGTTTGGGGGGCTAGCTTATTGGTTGAAGGGCTGGGTGGTGGTGGTGGTGGGGGGGGGGCAGAGCACGCAAGCCATTGCAATGCTGCCTGCCCTGCCCAGCTCTTCACTTAGCTTTTCAGCAGCATCCCTTCCTTCCACCCCCTCCAGAATAGTGTGGCCTTTGCTGGTTGGCCAGGCATGGATTTTTTGCCCCCTCTTGAATTGGTCTGATTGATTGATTGATTTGATTAAGTGCCACGGGAAAAATCATGACCTGAACTATTCTAATCCTTGTAGGTGTAGACAGTCACGGCATCTAAATATCCTTTTCAAGGCCTTCATTGCAACCCTACCAAGTGCTAGTCTGTGGCGTATTTCTTGATTGCCGATCCTTTACTGTTGATGGCTGATCTTAAAAGGCAGAAACTATCCACCACTTCAGTGACTTCATTGTCATTGCCTGTAGCTTCCAGCGGCATCTCGTGGGCCACTGTGTGAAACAGGATGTTGGACTGGATGGGCCTTGGGCCTGATCCAGCAGGGCTGTTCTTATGGTCTTATGTTGTTCTTATTGTCAGTTCTGAGGCTGGTTGCAGTACCCGTTGTATAAATCTTTTCCAATCGCTGTCCTGTATTCTGTTGTCTGGCAGAAGTTCACTCTCCTCCTTCTGTTTTAAGTAACCTGTTTCCATAGGTGTACTCGTTTCTTTTGCCTCTGTAAGTCCCAAATACTCTAGCAAATCACTTATGTTCTTTTTTTGGTTAAACAAATAGCTGCCATCCTCTTCTCTCTCTATGTGTATCCCGAGGTAGTGTGAAACAGCCCTCATTCTTTTACTTCTCACTATTCAGGTGCTTTATTATTTCAAGGCTGTCCTCTCTATTTTCATAACAAATTATCAGATCGTCAACCCAAGTAAGTATATAGGCCCATCTGTTGTCTTTGAGCCTCAAGTATATATAGGCAAGGGTCAGCCTTTCCTTGGGTAAATCCCTCATTGACTAGCAGCTGGTTTAATTTGACATTCCAGGCTCTCACAGCCTGCTATAGTCCATAAATACTTTTCTGCAGCTTACATACAAATTTTTCTTTACCAGATTACACAAATCCTGGAGGCTGCTCCATATAAATATCTTCTTTGATGTTTTCATGTCCATGTGTGATCCACTTGCATTTTCTTTGGTGCAGCAATGCTTAGGGGTGTCCTTACTGAGGTGTGTTTTGCAATGGGAGGAAATGTCTCGCCATAATATTCCCCATATATTTGCAAGAATCCCTTTGCCACCAGTCTCGCTTTGTAATGCTGGACACCTCCTTCTGCATTTTGCTTAATTTTAAAAATCCACTGGCACCCCACAGTCTTTCTTCTTTCAGGTATCATGAAGGATACACAGTATCCATGTGTTATTTTAGTGCAATGATTCTAATTTCTTCTTTTGCAGCTTCCTTCTAGTTTTGTGCTTTAGATGTTATCAATTCCTTTTCACTCGCTTGGAACCTTCCACTCGCAGGTTATCAATTCCTTTCCACTCGCTTGGCTCTTGAAGCCCTTCTCCCTTTGCAATGAAGGAAAGTTTCTTAGGTGGAACTCCTTTACTTTGTTGTGTTGAATGCCACACCCTTTGTTCATCATTGGCATCCTCTTCTGCTGAACCACTGCCAGGTGTAAAACTTGCAGTGGTGCCTTCCGTTTGGTCATATTGCCTTGATTCTTTCTCCAACTGAAAATTGGACTCTAAGTTTGGCAGTTCACTAGTGGTTGGTTGCTCATTTTTACTCAACTAGGCTACAGTGCATATTTTAATTGTTACTGTGGCAAGATCTAAAATCCTATGCCCTTTACATCCTATGGAATAGCTAACAAGTATTCCTTCCTCAGATCTACAGTTGAGGTTGGTCCTTTTGGCTTTGGGTATATAGATGTATGCTTTATATCCAAACACTTTTATATGACTCAAAGTGGGCTTGTTGCCATGTCATAACTCATGTGGCGTTGTTCCTGTGGCCTTTGTTGACAATCTGCTTTGCATGTAAGTAGCAGTCATCACTGCCTCTCCTCAAAATTTAGTAGCCAAACCAGAATCTACAAGCATGCATCTAGTCATTTCCATAAGAGAACAGTTCTTTCTTTCCACCACTCCATTTTACTCTGGAGGATCTGTGGCTTTCTCCCAAACCTGTTGCTCATTCTTGCAACATATTCTTTTAGTCTTTCCAGTACTTGTCCCTTTTCAGTATATAGTCATCAAGGAAAGTAAGAACATATTTATTCCCTCCTGTTGTATTAACTTGCATAGGTCCACAAACATCACTATGAATCAGATCCAAATGATGCTGTGTTTCTCTTTCTTTGCATGGAAGAAAAGCAGTCCATGTTGCCTTTGATCTTATACAGTGTGCACACTTTGATTCAGTGTTGCAGGAGGCTATTTTTGACACTTTACCAAATCCAACTTTTCAGCCTGACACCATTTTGGCATCTCTGTGGCCTAACCTTCTGTGCCACAAATTCAGACCTCCTTTGTGTGTGCATTCTTTCAAGGTTTTGCCCTTTTCAGTCACACACTCTGCTTCAAACAATCCATTCTCTTGTAATACTGCTTTGATAAGCAATTCCTGTTTATAAGTAATTAAACAATGCCTTCCTTTACATTTTACTTTGTATCCCCTTTCTGCACCATATTTTACAGATATCAAACTTGTTTCTAGACTAGGAACATACAATGCTTCTTCAATTGTTAATCCAATGGATTCTCCTTTCTCGTTTGCAGAGCAATTGTGCAGATCCTTTTCCTTCTGCATATATCAGTTTCCCATTTGCCAAGTATATAGGGATTTTACAACTTGTATCTAGGATTATAAATCTCTCCCTTTCTTAAATCAGGTTGCTTGTAGCACCTGAGTCAATGCAAATGCATTGCTGAATTTCTCAGACAGCTTCAAAAACTTTATCTGTTTGCCTTTTGTCTTTATTTGCTTGCCTTTTGTCTGCAAACCCTTTATTCTTCGGACACTTATTCTGCAAGTGTTTGGGGCATCCACAAATAAAACATTTCATATTTCTTTGCAAGGTTCTAAACGTATTTTCTTCACTTTCCTTTGGTTGCTTATCTTTTCTTCTGAGCAAATCAAAGTCCTTTAAATGGTTAATTACAAATTGTAAGTCTGCATCCTCCTTGACTTCCAAGGCACTAGTCACACTATCAAAGCAATGTGGCAAACTATTCAACAGCAATTCTATCAAAACTGCATCTAGCATGATTTCTTCTTGAGCTTGCAGTTGCCTAGATATTTCTAACATTTCATTTATGTGCTTGGATGGATTTTTCTCCTTCTCTAAGTCTTTTATTGCTCAGTTTTCTTACTAGATGCACTTTGGGAACCACAGACTTCTTTTTATATAATCCCTTCAGAGTTTCCCACATACCTTTGCATTTTTTTTTTTTTTTGTCTCTTAGATGCACTAAGATTGGGTCACTCAACACCAAGCGAAACATTCCAGATGCCTTTTCATCTGCTCTGTCCCATTGTTTCTGCTCCTTTCCTGAATCTTCAGGATGCTGGTTGTGCAGAACGCTGCCAAGTCCATGACTCTTGAGGAGCATCTCCATCTTGAAAAACTAGATCTCGTACTCAGGACCTTGCAACTTTTCAGTCATCTGGAATCCTTGTGGTGTCTCCATTTTCAAAGCTTTTCCTCTTTGCTTTGCTTTCTATTTAATTTTCAAGGCTTTTCTCTTTTATTTAGTGGCTTCTGGGCCCATAACCCTTTGTAGGGGAAGAATGGCAGTTCAGTCCCCAAGTAGCAGAACAAAATTAGTTTGGTTAGAATTAAGCCAAGCAAGAGGTCTGGTGAAAGTTCTTTAAGTTTGGAGAACAACAAGGATTTATTTAGAAGTTACAAAAGAATAGGGAAAATTAGCTTAAGGCTGAAAAGGGGAGAGATTAAACAGCCATCTCTGGAGAGACAAAATGGAGACTAACACTGGAAGAACAAAGAGGGGAGGAGTCCAGAACTTTTAACCATGGCCCTACCCCCCGCCCCCATTGGTCACTATGAGACATTGCTTCTGAAAGCTAGTGCTGCCAGGGTCCTAGCTCCAACACACCCAACCAAATGCAAACCAAGGTTAGCATTTGTTCCCTGGATACCGAAGGGAGTGATTGATGCTTGTTGCTGCAAGACTGGCTCTCCACCCCATAGCACCAACTGATGCCTTTAAGAAACCCACAAGTAAGATATGTATTTTTTTCTTGTTATTGCTTCCCAGCAACTGGTGTTCAGAGCACACTAGGAACATAGGAAGTTTGGAGGCAGGAATCTCTCTCAGCCTTCTCTTGGAGATGCCAGTGAAGCAACATGGAACCTTCTGCTCTTCCCACAGTGGCTCCATCCCCCAAGGAGGATATCTTACAGTGCTCACACTTCTAGTCTCCCTTTCATAAGCAACCAGGGTATACTCTGCTAGGTAAGGGGACTAGTCATGCTCACAACCACAAGACCAGCTTACTACCTTTGACCTTGGAGGTAACATAAAGCCACCATGAATCAATTTCTACTGATAGACTTATCCTCCCTGAATGCACCGATCCCCTTTTAAAGCCATCTAGGCTTACAGACCACATCCTGTACTCAGTAATATGTGCAAAAGCTAATCTATAGCAATGATATCTGAACCCTGTAGTTGGGATGTAGAGAAAATGTTTTTCCTGGGGAGGAACCTGAAATTCTCTTTCATATAACACTTTGGAGAAATTTTGGTTCCAGTCTGTAGTAATTAATGCTAGTAAAGACAACGAGCCTATTCTCACAACATGAGCTGCCTGGGATACCTCCTCTCCCAGCTGCTCCAGACCTGTGGAGCCCAACTTCTCTACCCAGCCATTTACCAAGGCAGAATAAACTGATGATTCATTCTACCTTGGCAGGTGATTGTCTGTGTGATTGCTGCTGCCCCACCCCAGCCACCGCCATTTCAGGCAGTGAGTCTGGGGAAGCGGTGGCTTTGCATAGCACAGCGGCTGCTCTACTGAAATCAGCCACTCATCTGCTCACATGGTGCACACTGGGATGCTGGAGGACTTCCTCTTCCCAATCCCAGCTCATTACAATCATGCTGACCATGTGGGCATGTGATGTAATGGAGTCTGAGAGGACAGCTGCTCGTGCAGGAGTAAGGCTTCCTCCCTGCCTTCCTCCCAGCCCTCCTCAAACCTGCATCTATGGTCATGAGAATGACCTCAGTTTCTGGCAAATCTGAAGCTAATATGCTAACATAATTCTGCTCTGGATATCCTGTTTCACACAGGTGGAAGAAGACATCATTCTAAAGAAATTCTGATTAATTTATGTTCTACATTTTCATTCCACCCTTCTTCAAAGAAATTCAGGGTGATACACTTAGCTCCTCCTATTTTACTTTCACAGTGGTACTGTGAGACAGGTTATGATAACAGCGTGTGTCTGGCTTGGCTGAGTATAGTTCTGAATCCAGATCATCTGGGTTTTATTCCTACACTGTAACTATGGTACTACACTTCACTGTGAAGCATATTTTTTCTTGTTCTATTATGTAGAATTTTTTAAAAAATCTGTATTGAAACAATGAATATCCAAAGTCTGGTGGAAAATATCCTTATGTGAATGCTTATAATTCCAGATGAAGTTTGAAAATGGTTAAAGATGTCCCCCTCTCCCTCTCCCTCCACACTTTTCAAAAAACACCAATGAATGATGACAATCACATTTAGGTGACTTTCTGAGTTTTCACTTATTCTCAATATTTGTCTGAGTTTGCTAATATTCTTACATGAATGTTAACATTCAGTAGTTTAGTCATATATTCCTATTACCATGGCTATTACTTACGCAATGTGGATGCCATTTTAGGATATTTACTAAGGTTGAAGAAAGGTGAACGATGGGTCAAATTTAAGGACATAATTTGAAAGTCTACCTCCCTCCCCGCAAAACATCACTTTTGCCATTTTGCCTTCATAGTCACAACAATGCAAAAGAAAAGGGCCAGACATGAGGTAAGTGCAAATTTTAGGCCCTAACAATTTACTGAGGTTTTGTGATGTCACTAAAGCCTTGAGGACTGAGAAATGAACTTCTGTGGGTATGTGTGTGTTTAGGCCCTGTGAGTGGTATTTATTTGCTATCGCTCTGCAAAATATAAGATAGCCACTACTTTAGAAGGTCTCTTACCCAATAAGCATGGATAGAGACCATGCATTGCATACCCAAGATACATCCACAGTGTTTTGTTGGTATCCTCTCATAAGGAAGTTTAAAAAAAAAACCCCAGCAACACCTGTCTTGTAACTCTGCCAAGCAATGGTCTGCCTAGCCTGGTACTGACTGGTAGGGCCATTCCAGGGTCCCAAACAACAAAGATATTTCTTTGCGGTGCTACAAGATCCTGAACATCTGTCCTTCCTGAGTTACTTCAGGGCCTTTGATTCCTTTCGCTTTGTGCTATACTCCAGGGCATCCTAACACCAATGTGAGGAGGGGAAATTTAAGTAACACTTAAAACTAACAATAACATACTCAGTCTGATTGCATTATTGATAATGTCCTTTGAGAGGCAAACACAGGCCCATCTCCCCAAATATCTAGCCATATAAGGCTTATTTTAGAAGCACATCTATTCCCTTTTAAAAGCAACAATATTTTTTTTTCATCACTGAATAGTTGTTGTCTTTTAAAACCACACCTTATTATATTTGCTGCAAATTGCGTAGGTTTGTAGCTATGGTATTTACATTTTTATGAGTCTTTTGGCATTTCAGCCGATGGGCCTCTCTGATTACAGTTTTCACTCTTAACAACTCTTTATTTATATCTTCTCTGACTTCTAATGTCTTTCAGGCCTGACCTAAGTACATTTTACCACATAGGCATGGAATTTCATTTACTCTTGAGAGTCCTGATGACTCATTAGCCAAGATGGATCCCTAACTCTCATTAATGTACTTCTTACTGTAATTTGCAGACGATTAGATAAGTGTCTTTTCCTCCTTTCTTCCAGAGCCCACGCAGTCCTGTGATGAGTCTGGAATGATTATAACAGTTGGATGTTTTAAATAATCCTTTCCTTTCACCCTGCTCATTTTTATGTGTATGTCTTCGTTTCCTTTCTCTCCCTCCTTTAAAAAAAACAAAAACTAATGTGGTTACTTTTTAAGTGGGTAATCATTTCTCACTATGGTGCCTCCAGCTTATACAGAATGGTGCCTCTAATTCCTTTAATACTCTGGGACTCACAACCCATTTCAGGATTCTCTAAACTTTCTGTGTAGGAGCCCACTTATAAAAGCAGCTCAGGAACAATGTATTTTCTGTTTAAGAAATCAAAATATGCATACCATTCCACCATCCTTGATTTCTGGAGCTGTTTTTGATTACTGATTGAAAATTCCCTCTGTTCTTCATTAAAGTCTGAGATTCTTTTTAAATGCTTATTTACGGTGGCAGTCTTAAGGGATTGGCTGTGCATTTAACTGCACAGTTAACTACAGTTCCAAATTTCTTTCAGCATGAGGGCTGGCCTCTCTAGATTAGGTTAGTTACTAGGTGAGTGGCACCTTGCCACATTCATGCTCTACCTATGGATCATTAGTTTGTAAACAATCATTAATGTTTACATGTACACAGCAAGAAAATGAGGCTGAAGTATCCTAACTCCTAAAATGCAATGATTTATTTTCAATATATATTTAAAAAAAAAACTTTTTTCTCTTTTTTTCTTTCCTGGCTTGGAATTGCCTTAGAGCCAAAGTCTGGATGTTTGCATGTCAGCTTGAGTCAATAAGCAGAGAATCTACATTGGAATCTTCATGCCCCACAAACCACAGAAAACAACACAAGCACTGTTCTGCTATGATCCACAAGCTGCTTAATCTAGGGCAATGTTGAAGTTTCCTGAGAAATTTTAATAGAATCATAGACACTCATTTGACTTGCCTTGAGAATGTTCAGGTATTTGTTCCAATGGAGGAATGTTGACACTTGATTCAGAGTTCTCAGTTTCAAAATGTTGATGTCAACCCCAGTTTAATCCACCTTGGCCTAAATCCTGGAACTGTGCAGTGGAGCACATAGGATGAGAAAGAATAGGTCATCCATGATACATCAGGAGCAGGACACAGACTCAGCAGTAGTGGCTGGTGCTGCATTGATCATTGTCTAAATAGAGTCATAGTCAGAGGCAGATCCATAATTGAAAGGACCTGTGCAAAGCACAGGTGGCCCCACTTGGTTGTTCACCTGCCATCACTGTCACTGCCACCTTGCCTTTCTTTGCTGAAAAGTCCTTCCATGGGCCATAGCCAACAGGTACACCTCTAGCATGACTTTAGAGTAGTGTGACCAAAGTAGAGAAGACATGAGCCACCAGTGGCATCCTTATATAGACCTTCTCTATTCAATGAAACCCTCCCAAGTCTCCATGACTGATGTACTTCCCTCAAGCTGAGAACATCATCAGGCATTCAATGAGGTCTGAATTAGGGATGTGCAAGCAGGTTTGACGTTTTCCCACCAGGCCACACAGAGGCCAATTTCTCAGGCACGGTGGCCACCAAATGGCCGCTGTGCCAGAGGGGGAAGGCCCGAACGGGCCAAAGAGCCAGCTGAACAGCCTGTAGAGGCATGAAGGGAGGCTGGCAGGGGGAAGGGGGACCTCTGCAGACCACCACCCCACACACCACCTCCAACAATTCCCCCGAAGGGGGTAGGTTTTATATATATATATATATATATATATATATATATATATATATATATATATACATACATACACACACACACACACACACACACACACACACACACACACGAACCGAACCGAACCAGGGAGCGGGTGTTCAAGGGGGTGCTGGTACCGAACTGGCCCAGTCTTTTCCAGATCCGGTTGGGACTCAAACCAAACCGGACCAGCTAGTTCCATGCACACCCCTAGTCTGAATTAGTCTCATAATTGGGCTCAGGGGGCGGGGAAACACGATTTCCTGATTTTGATGCAAAATAGCTCATTTTTCCAAGCCCAATTCCAAACGCAGCTCTACTTAGAACTTTAAGAAGTATAGGTAGGTTCTCCTGGATAAGATCTTGTAACCCTGTCAGTAGTTAAATCAAGGAATTGAGTGCTATGATTTGGAATACGAATATGACGGATATCTATATGTTGCTTTTCAACAAACCTTCCCAAAGCAGTTTATATAGATAGCGAGATAGATATAAATAAACAAAATGGCTCCCTTTCCCCAAAGGGCTCACAGTCTAAAAAAGAAACATAAGATAGACACCAGCAACAGCCACTGGAGGGATGCTGTTCTGGGGATGGATAGGGCCATTTGCTATCTCCCTGCTAAATAAAGAAAATAACCACTTTAAAAACGTTACTGTTTGCTCAGTTAGCAGGGTGTGATTTTGACACTTTTATTGCTTTGTTTACTGCTTTATATAATGTCTGGCCACTCCATTCCCCACAGTTGTTCATGGTCACATAAAATTAATTCCCCTTAGCATACATTATTACTCTTTCATACATGCAATTATAATGTTTAAAGGTGGTGAAAGCTAATTATTTTCTTCCTTCTTTCAGTCTATTTTTGTTGGTGAAGTAATTCTAGTCTTCGTTCATAACTGAATAGAGTGGGAAGACATTTTTCAGATTAATTGTCATAAATGAAGTGTATATATATCAGTGGCTAATTTCCAGACAGATGTTGGGCTTCATGTCTCCTTGGAAACCACACCCACTCTGACCAAGAAACCTTATCTTTTAATCCTACATATATCTGAGGAGTCTGTGTGGCTAGTCAGTGGTGAGATTAAGGACAACTATGCATGACCAAAGAGGCTCTCGTCTTTCTTTACTTGGTGTGGTCCAGGAGAAAGCTGTGACATTGCATTTCAGGGCTAAAACTTGACTCAGAGGATACCAATTTATCTTTCCTGGCATCTTATCATTCTTCATGAGCAATTGGTGGGTTTTCAACCACTTCAGGTATTTTATTAGCACTGATTTGTATATAGTTAGAATGGATTGTAGTCAACACAATAGGAAATCCATAAATGAATTCTTTCTTTCATGTTCTCCTTCCTCATAATAATAATAATAATAATAACAACAACAACAACAACAAAATGTTAGCCACCCCATAACAAATTGTGGGTGGCTCACAACACAACAATAAAAAAAATCAATAAAAATACGTAAAACACAACAAACAAATTACAAAGCAAAATAAAAAATACAATAAAAACATTTTAAAAACCTTTAAAAAAAATTAAACCAATTTTAAAACAATGTGAACCACCCACCACCTATGTGAACAAGGGAAACATTTTGGCATATACAGCATGAACAAATATAGTTATGCAACGCAGATGCATATTTCGCCCTTTAGCAATATATGAGAAAAGAAAAAGTTTCATTCAAGACCAATTTGGTAAGTTTCAAGCTTTAAAGCTTTTTTGCCAGATAGATTCATAAAAGG
Source organism: Hemicordylus capensis (assembly GCF_027244095.1). Classification (NCBI taxonomy): domain Eukaryota; kingdom Metazoa; phylum Chordata; class Lepidosauria; order Squamata; family Cordylidae; genus Hemicordylus; species Hemicordylus capensis. The sequence goes on from NC_069660.1 coordinate 273,640,061, forward strand.
CCATCTTCCAATCTCAAACTATTCACTGCCAATTCTGTTGAAATGCTCTCCAGGTTTCTTCTATTCCAGTTTAAATGCCTGAGACACTAACAGGGTGGTGGGTTCTCCTATGGCATAGCTAATTCCAGGGAAACTGTCTGTAATGTGTATTGAGGCTGACCGGTTCTCTGCCTTCTATGATGCCCAAGAGTTCCTGTCAACGGTACTGGGTGGAAATGAGCCTGAATATAGCAAATGTTTGTTACATTTGGGAGGTGGGGGGGGTGTCTGCTGATTGGACCTAACGTTTTTCTCCATCCCTTCTATATAAATTTAGTCTTGGGACCAAACCAACATTCGTTTAACATTAGGGGGCAAGTTAAAGCATGAGAAAAGCTAAAGGAAAATGGAAAGTGGGCAATATAATGAGCATCCTGGAGAAATCCCATCAAGTGCCAGCTTGAACAAATCAAATTCCAAATGGTTTTTAATAAATGTATTACCTCCAAGTATTCGAACAACTTACATGTGTAGAAGCAGAAGATTGCAGAGGGTTGATTACATAGGCGTAACTATAGGGGGGCAGGGGGGGCACGTGCCCCGGGCGCCACTTGGCAGGGGGCGCCAAAAAGTGCCCCCGCCGATTTGCCGGAATTTTTTTTTAATTATTTATTTATTTTTTAGCAGAGCAGTCCCCCTCCCCCAGTCCCAGCGCCCCCCTCCCCATTGGCATTGCTCATCCAGCACTGGGTGCCGCGGTGTCTTCGTAGTCCAAGTCTCTGACTCTCACTCCCCGGCACGCCCTGCCACCCTGCCACCAGTCACGCATGCGTCGAGAGGAGGACACGCACCAGAGCAAACTTCCTGAACAACTCCCTCTTCTGAACAACTTCCTGAACGCCCGAACCAGTTCCCCTTTTTGCTCATTCAAGTCCTTCCTCCCCTATAATCTAACCACGTTTTAACTGAAAAGGTTCAGGGAGGGGGAGATGGGGGGATGTGGAACCTTGGGTTCCACATCCCCCCATCTCTCCCTTCCTGGACTTTTTCACTATGTAATGCAAGCTAATTTAATTATATGTCATCATCAAAATGGATTAGCTGTTTCAGCCCATCAGGAAAGTCTAAACCTCCACCGATTTAATTAACCAGACTGAAAATCAGATGAACAGAGAATGTTTTAATGAAAGGTGGTATATAAATTTAACAATAAGTAAAACTATCATTAGGAGCAATTAGTGATTACTTAAACGTTGGTGCTGCCAAGCAATTTGTAAATAAAACTTGAAGCCCTTTGAAAATAAGCTGGAATTAATTGTAGGTTGGGCAGGGGGTGAAAGTATATACTTCTAAACATTTATTGTTAAATTTATATACCACCTTTCATTAAAAACAACCCCAAAGTGGTTTGGTTTTAGTCATGGATTTTAATTTTAATTGCTCTTTTTGTCAATGTGATGAAGATTAGTTAAATCTGAGTGGTCTTAGACAACCAATGTTGCATCTGAAATGCCATTTCATTTTTTATTGTCATAAATACTCTCCAACCAATTTAAATAGCAAAGGTGTATATTATCGCTTTATTCAATTGCAGGGAATCTCAAAAAAGCAGGATTTGCAACTAAGGCAGTGCATATCTTCTCTAAAATGGCCCTTTTATAGTTTTTCTAACTTTGAAATCGTAACATAAAACAAAGCATAAATGCATAAATGCTTCCCCCTCCATTTGAAACCTTTTCTGGTGTAAATAGCGTGCGGTTTTGGAAAAGGGGAGTCTTTCTTTAACAGCGGGAGAATAAGGAGTCTTTAGCACTATCACCCTAGTCCCTCAAAATACTTTGGAGTCCTTGGTTTTCGTTTTGTTAAAATACAGTCACTCACAAGGGAAAGTCAGGAACAGAACCAGGGCGTGAGGGAGGGACATCATAATCATCATCATCATCATTGCATCATAATTCTGATGTTTGAGATACAAGCCAACTTCACAGGGTTGTTGTGAGGAAAAACCTAAGTATGTAGTGCATTTTGAAATTTTTGGTAATTTTTGTAATTTTTTAAATTTTAAAAATAAAAGTTTTCTGAAACATGTGTGTCAGTCAGATGTATGTTGGGGGGGCGGTGGGGGGGATGCGGCGGGGGGGCGCAATTTCAGTGCTTGCCCCGGGCGCCGTTTTCCCTAGTTACGCATTATCTTATGGTTTAAATTGAGATCAAGTCACAGGAGATATTGTTGCAGATGGAGAGTTGTTGGTTGGTGATCCATTAGGTGAAAGGATGGTGGTTTTGCTAACTACTTAGAGACTTCCTGGTAAGGATAAGTGAAAGCTTCAAGAAGTATCATGCAGAGAACTGAAACTAAACAAGCAGACAGGATTGCTTATGTGGGATTGATTGTCTGAGAGAAGAAGATGCTGCCAGTCAAGCCCCAGTATTTTGATATTGGTCAGGCTTATGTAGGAGATTTCTGCTTACACACACAGGTATACTAGATTAACCAATAACTCATACTAAGAGATTCTCCTAAAGTCTATAAACTGCTAGGCAGGCTAATTCAACAAGAACATGATTTCTACTTTGCACGCTGTTGTATTCTATGCAGTATATTTTATCTTTTGTTATTTATGAATACAACAAAGAATATTATATACCACTTTTCAACAAAAGTTCCCAAAGCGGTTTACATAGATATAATAAATAAATAAAATGGCTTCTAGTCTCCAAATGGCTCACAATCAGTTTAGAAGTTTGTCCCACTGGAGAATCCTATAGAGTGTGTGGGGGCTGGAGTCAGAAAAGAAAAGGGAGGGAAAGGAGGATAAAGTGGAGTTGTTTCTGAATAAACCTTTAGTTCAATCTATATAAGATTACTTTGTGTTTGTGAGAGAAACAGCTATAAAACATTTGGTGACAAAATGTTGAACCAGCTCAACATGTGAGCCTGCAAAGCTTATGAATGTTCCTGCAACTTCATTTCATTGTATTACTGAGCCTACATTCCTGTACTAATTTCTACTATTGCTGCTGTTGATTGTTTCTCCAGATTCATGACCTGCACAACCCTGGAAGGTACTTTCCCCTTATCAATCCTTGATTCTGTTCACTAGGTGCCCACTGCAGCATGTCTCAGGTGCCATCACCACCGACCTTTTTTCTTCTCCACCCCAGGAGAACCTGCTCTTCCCTGGAAGCAATGGAGGTCTTATTTCTGCAATTACCCCCTCACCATAAAGACCCCTGATTTTACTCCAACAAAGCAGAAGGCAATATTGCTGAAGGCCAAAGAACATATAATCATTTGTCCTTTCCTACCAACTTGGAAGGGGATGTTAATTCTTATGAAGTTGCTCTTCAAGCCTTTGATGATCATTTCAACCCTACTTTGAATGTGATTGCTGAATGTTACAGGTTTCTCTCTCTTTGGTACCCCCAAACCAACCTTCTAAAATCCACACTGTTCAGTCTAAATCCTTCCAAACTCATATCATATCAAACTCAAGTCTAAATCCTTCCAAACTCTTCTCATATGGCAGTGCCCTGGAAAGTGGCAGCACAAAAAATGAAGAGCTACCATTGCTACCAGTGTGGAGACTCTGCCCACAAAGCTGAGTTTGCTCACTGTCCTGCACGGAAGGTCACTTGTAACAGGTGCAAGAGAAGGGGACACTTTTCTAAGGTTTGCAGGTCTGCTGTCCACTCCCTGACTGATTCACTATATGATAAAGATGAGGCAATTCAACCACTTCCTGACTGCATTTTAAGTGTGACAGAATCAGGAGCCTGCTTCTTCACATTGTCAAGTTAAATTTAATGGCCATGAAGTGTGGATGCTGGCTGATTCTGGTTCACCGTACACTGTTGTTTCCCATCTACTTTACAAGAAACTCCTTACTAAATCAGATCTGTACCTGCAGCCTTCAGAAATCAATCCATGGGGACTGGAAGTTCCCCTATTGCCATAAGTGGATACTTCATTGCTGAACTGGAATACAAGGGTTGTACTGCAGAAAGGAAAGTGTATGTGTCACAAAAAAGAGTCTCAATATTGGGCTGGAAACATCAGAAATATCTATAGATCGTGTTAGCCCCCAAAAGCACAGAACCTATATTACAGATGATGGAGTATCCATATGCTGATATGATTGCTGATTTCTTGGATGTTTTTACAGATACTCCTGCCACTGCCATACATTTCAAATATAAAATTCAGATCAAGGCCAATGCAATACCTGTACAACACAAAGTGAGGAATGTACTCATAGCATTGCACCATCCACTTAGAGAGGAGCTCTTAAGACTACAGCATGCTGACTAGGGATGAGCCCGAAGTGTTTTGGCTCCTCTTTGGAGAAGTGCCAAAATGCTTTGGATCCCTGGCCCTTTGGCTCCCTGGCCCCTTGGCTCCCTTACCCCACTGTGGCTTCCTGGCCCCTCAGCTCCCTGGGGCAAGGGGTTCCCTTAAGGGGAGGTGGGCCGGTCCTCCAAGCTCCTGCCCGCCCACCACAGTGCTGTTGAAGCAGAAATACTTCGATGCAAGCAGCAACTTCTGCCGCTTGCCCCTTTAAAATGCCGTGTCATGGCGATGGGATGATTCCCCCAGCATCCCTCGTGCAACATCAGCATGTCGACGCCATTTACATGCCTATGCCACACAAGGGATGCCAGGGGATGCATCCCATCGCCGCAGCATGGCATTTTAAGCTGCCACTTTCACTGAAGTATTTCTGCTTCAACAGCACTCCGGTGGGCCAGCGGGGGCTTGGAGAACAGGCAGGTAGGACCTGCCTGCCTCCCCTTCAGGGAACCCCTTGCCACACTTGGATGTGCACCAAAGCAGTTTGGTGCACATCCCTAATGCTGAAATCATAGAGCCTGTTAATTAATCAGAATGGGTTTCTCTCATTGTTTTTGTGAGCAAGTCAAATTGTATACTTTGGATGCATGTAGATTTAAGAGATATGCACTCCAATATGTTAGTGGATTGTCATCCATTAGTATCAATGAAATGCTGCTTAATCTGAAGGAGGCCTCAGTATTCACAGCTTTGGACTTATCTGCGGCTCATCATAAAATTCCTCTGCTCAAAAGTTCTCGCAAATACACAGCCTTCATTATCCCAGAGAGTCTTTTTCAGTAGAAAATACTGCCCTTTGAATTAGCCTTTGCACCTTTGGTATTTGAAAGAATGATGCATGCAATTTGGGGAGCTACGGATGGCATCACTTACTTTCAGGATGTGTAACATAGGCACACTATTGCTGAAAGCCCTGCTCTCACTTCTTTTGACACCAGTAGGCACACTATTGTAACCACTGATGCTTCTGAATATGATTTGGGTGCTGTCTTGACCCAACAAAAAGGCGACACAGAAGTTAGTTGCTTCCGCTTCCAGAGTGCTTACTGCATCAGAGAAGATGTATTTGGTATTTGGTCATTGAAAAAGAAGCTCTAGCATGTTTCTGGGCAGTGAGACACTTCAGGACTTACTTGTGGGGCAGAAAATTCACTTTATGGTCAGATCATAAAACCCTATCTGTTTTATTTACTACTCGAGGATCAAGTCGAGCAATCCCAAGAATAGCCAAATGGATCACCAGACTTCTGGATTTTGATTTCCGGGTGGAAAATCTTCCAGGTCTTTGGAATACAACTGCAGATAGTTTATCTCAACTTCCACTTCCAGGCCATGAGAAGATACCAAAAGTCGAGATGAAGGAGTAGCAATTGTGCAAATACCATCATGCACTCATTGAGTGATCACGTCTTCTGAATGGAAAGCAGCCCTCAGTGCTAATCAAGTGCTTATTGAACTTAAATCTTACATAACTAATGGATGGCCACACAAAAACAAGGTACCTGAACATCTTCAACCATACATGCCCCTAGTGAGTGAGCTGTCTCTTCTCAATCAGCTGAGGACTGATCGTTGGGTGGTGCCAACCTCCTTACAAGAAAAAGTGATCAAAATTGCCCAAAAAGGTTGCCTGAGCATGATCTTTTACTAAAAAGAGAATCAGAGATAGTTTTTGTGGCCAGGGTGTAGACAAACACATTGAAGAATTAGGAGACGTATACGTGACCGGAGACTGCCTAAAAGACTTCAAGACTTTGTCACTGAATTTTAAATCAATTCAATTCTGGTTGTTATAAAGGGGAGGGATGTGTTGTATTCTACCCAGAATCTTTTTTGTTTTGTTGTTTAGAAGTTTGTCCCAGTGAGGATCCTGGAGAGAGTAGCGGGGAGGAGTCAGTAGGAAAAAGGAAGGAATGGAGAAGGAGAAAATGGAGTTGTTTCTGAATTAACTCTTAGTTACATCTTTATAAGACTACTTTGTGTTTGTGAGGGGAGCAGCCATAAAACACATGACATCAAAACCCATGATGCCCTTGTGGAAATGCAGGCAGGATGAAGGTAGAGGCAGCCTTAGCAAGCAAGACCTTCTATGTACAGACAAAGTACCCTAGGCAGGAGCTACTAAATCTGCCAGCAGGCTCTTCTTGCTAGGTGTGTCTGGGAGACTAAGAAACCAGGAAGAAAGCTGGCGAAGGTGAGGCTCTTACATTCTGAGACAGGGCAGGGCTGAGGATCTATTCCTGCTAGCCTGACCCTGTGAGACAAAAGCTTTTATAAACCTCAGCGAAAAGCTTCTTGGCCCTGATGTGCCTTCACCAAAACAGCAGTGCCATTTGATTGTTGGTGGACAACTTAAGGGTGCTGATCCAGCGATCTCAAGTAGCTGCTAATCCCAGGGTCATCACAAACTGAAATGCAATATTTAAACAACGCTTCAGTGTTCTGCATGTGGAGCCTATGAAAGGTTAGTGGGAAAACAAACAGTGCAAAACACAATTATGTAAGTTAATTTTCTAGTTTTTTTAAAAAAAAATTACATAAATGAAGTTCAAGCAGAGGGGAACAGCAAAATCTAAGCCCCTTTCTAGACTATTATCGCTTTGATAAGGATTTACAATTGAAAATGCAATGCCCAACAATGCTTGAAGGATGAGGTCATTCCTTAATTATGTTAGTGTGTAGTGGATATACATCAATCCTACATCTTCATATATTCAGAATTTACTGTGCCCCTTCCTTGACCCTGACATTTTTTTTTCCCAGGCAACAGAGAGGAGGAGAAATATTCAAAGCAGATTTTTCTCTCTGATATTCACTGGCAATTCAAATACAGATGACAGTGCTTCAGCACAGTCTTATTTCTAGCTATTTGTCAAGCACTGTGGCTGCTACAGAAAGTGTCCTGGAAGATGTCTATTTGCTTTCAGCTGCGAAAGGGAACAATGACACGCCCCAACCCAGGCAAAAAAGAATCAAGGACAATGCAAAACAAGCTGGTGAAAATGTATTTATTTGATTATACTTATATCCTCTTCATCCCTCGAGGCTTAGGACAGCTAGCATCAGGGATCTCTCATCCAGGTACATCTGCTTAGCTTCAACAATGCTCTCAGATCATTGACTAGACCCATGCCATAAGTTTCCACCCTGGAGAGATTGAACATTGCAATTCTTCAGAAAAAAAAACAGTTCTATGTATGCATGCTGAGACATGAAAAGCTCTCAAGTGACTTTGACCACAGTATGTCCTACATGAAGACTTCTGAGATACACACAGGGGTTTAGCTAGGGGAGAGGGGGCCCGTGTTTGGCCCTCTCCCTGGCAGCCCTTCAGAGTGAGGGAGATAATGATGAAAATAGGCAGGGGTGGAGCTGAGGGCCCTCGGGAGCTGGAGGACTGGGTTCTTTGAACCCTTTCGCTCAACTATAGCCACACATCTGGGTATACATACCAAAAGAATGAGCTTTAAATGACTGGGGGTGAAAGCCTGTAACCTCTTGAAGAAATGTAGAAGAAGGATGCCAGAAGAAGGATGTATACACAAGCACAATTACTGATACCCCAAAATGGCAAGGGGCACTTCCAGATGGCAAAGAGGATTTGGGGGAGAGGTGCAGAACAGTCACTGAGAAACTGGGACAAGGGGGCGGTGGGTTGGTGTCTGGGTGGGTGGGAGAATTGATGGTCCTCTGGAAAAATTGATGCCATATCATTTCTGCATGGCTGCGCTCAGAGCCTAGGGCGGATCTAATGCAAATTAATTGCAGCTGGTGTTTCTGGGAGCTGTTACCTGCCTGGAAAGGTGGTACCTGGTGAAGCCATGTGACTGCCACCTTTGGTCTTCGAGGACTGGCCTGTGTGTTATGTATCCAAATTTAAAGAGAAGGGGGATTTATGCATGTCGTTTTTGATTGCTGCATTTAAAAGGGCAGTCATGAAGAGCAGTCATGCAGTGCAAACTCATACCCCACCATTGGATAGAAGCCTATGAGCAGCAAGTTGACTCTCCCTAGGAGAGGGTCTGCTTGCCACGGTGGAAGCAAACATCCAGTAAAATGGCTTGTTGCTTCTTGGTGTGAGGATCCCTGCATACCCCTTGTGGGAGTCCTCTTTTAATCTCCCTGGGTAAAGACAAACTGTCTTCCTTAGTTTTGTATGTATGTATGTAATTTATATACCACCCTTCCAAAAATGGCTCATGGCAGTTTACATCAAAATAAAATACAAAACAATTAAAATCAACATTAACATTACAATCATTAAAAACCACATTGAAATTTAAAACCATGAATCTAATTAAAAGCCTGGGTGAGTGAATGTGTTTTCAGTACCTTTTTAAAAGCTGCCAGAGATGGGGAGGCTCTTATTTCAACAGGGAGTGCATTCTAAAGTCCAGCAGCAGCATGGAGAAGGCCTGTTCTTCAGTAGCCACCAAGATCTCCTAGTTGTGGAGGAAGGGACCTGAGGCCCATGTCCTCCCTCCCCTGGGAAGAGAGGATTGGGACCCTCTCTTCTTTTACTGGTTAAAGTACTTTTACTGGCTAAAGACAGACTATACAAGTGTTCCCTCTAATTTTTTCCATATGTCCACAAAATGAGTTATGCCCAATGCATCAATATCAAGGAAGTGTATGCACGTGCATTTAGACTGGAGCCACATGGAGAGATGATGTCAAGCTTTTTGCTGCTGATAGCTTCAGCACCCAGCCATTTTGCCCTTGTGTGGGAACAGTTCTCTTTAGGAGGTTGTTTCACATGGGAAGGAGTACCCACACTCTGGTTAGTTAAGAACGTCTTTGCAAGTAATGTTTATTAATAAAGTGGCCCTACTTTGTTCCAGTTATGCATGTCTTGTCTTTTTTGGAGTATCGGTGCAATTGACAGAGACAGACATCACATTTGTAGGACAAAATGTTATTTCTTTAATTAACTGAACAAGAAGAAGGTTACCCTGTCGGAGTTACTGTAGATGTATTCCTGATGGAACAGGGGCGTAGCAAGGTTGGAGTGGGCCCAGAGACAAGATTTTAAAATGGGCCCCCCCAAAGTCCAGGGCCTCCGCACACCCCAGGCCCCCAAGGATTTAAGTCTGATATTCCAAAATAAGTATGCTACCTGCAAATACATTTCACTGAATACACACACACACGTCACAATATATAGTGATATACATTGAGTACTATACATTTGTATTACTTTTAATGCCTAGAACACACTAGAAAGATGAATGATTAAAATGGGCCCCTCGCTGCAGATTAGCAAAGGAGACTTTCAACCATGCAGGGTGAACCTATGTTTGTTTTCTCAGAATTCTGAACAAATTCAGTCAAGTTTGATTCCAGGAGGTTTTTCACAGGAGGCTTTTAAAGCCCTTTAAGACACATCTCCTCTGGAATGGAGGTGCTGCATTCACATGTTGGCCAGATTTACCCTGAAGTCCCTGCAAGTTATTGGGGAGCAGTTCACACACAAGAAAAATAAAATAAAAGCACAAGACATGCTTCACAGTTCTCACTCAGACCTTCTGGGCTGCAAAACAACTTGAACATAAGTGCATTTATAAATGAATGAATGAATAAATAAAATTAATAAGATACTGTTCCAGAAGTTTTTGCAATTTTCTGCCATGAAACAAGCCACTTATAGGACTTTTTAGATAGTTTTTTTTAAGTCAGCAAATTTTCCAAGCTGTTTCAAAATAAATATTCAGAGACTTCTCGGTCCCTCCCCCCCCCCATATCCAAGCCCTATGGCAAGCAGATCCCTATATATGGGGGGGTGGGCGGGAAAGGTAACCACAAAAAGGAGTTCACACTCTACCTGGCAAATGCTGGTCTGGGTTAAGCAGTGCAGCAAGGGGTCTTCTGCTGCAGAGAACACTCTGGCTGCCTCCTCCTTCCTGGCTGGCTTGGGCCCTACTCGAGTTCAGGCTTCACTGCGGCCTACACGGAGGCCTCCGTGGAAGCCCCGCCCACCCGCCGATCAGCTGAGAGGCAGGAGAAAAGGAGCTCTTTGCAGCTTGCCTGCTGCTTCGATTGCGGCCAGGAGAACAAGCAAGAGAGACGGCGAAGAGGGCAAGTGGCTGAGGGGCCTTGGGGCTGGGCAGGGGGCAATGGGGAGTCATGTGAGGTGCCCCTGGGGTGCCCCTCCAGGCAGTGGGGCCCCCAGACAACTGTCTCCCCTTGCCCTATCATTGTTACGCGCCTGTGATGGAACTCTGATGGAAGTCATGCTGTGCCCGGGTGCAGCGTCTGAGTCTCTTGCATTTTAAAAGTGGTGTGCTCTTTCATCACTATGCCCCTTTCTGCCTTGCTGTTGGGGTGATGGAAAATGCTCCCTGGTGTATCTTGAGAAAACTGCTCTCACTGCCTACACTTCTCTGGTGCTGCACTGGCCCATCTCTTCCAGAACAGGGACAGGAGCTGCTTCCCTTCCTTGCTTCTGCATTTGGCGGTGGCGGCTGCTTTCATTTGCCGGATGGGCTGGCAGATCTGGATGGTCCAACAGCAGGACATCTCCACTTGACTTGCAGATGTTGCAAAGTTGTAAAGATGTTGCAGCAGGCTACTGTGGCCTGTGGAACAAGCTTCCCCTCCACATCCAGAAAGGTGTAGAGGGAACTGCAATGTAACTTGAGCCTCCCAAAAGCCTGCTCCACAACCATTTTTACACTGCTGTAGTGGAAGTTGAAGTTCCTCTCCATGGCGCTCTGAGGTGCATGGTAGGGGGTGATGAGCCACTTCTGGAGGCTGTATCCCTGGTCTCCAAATATCACAGGCTTGACTGCAACACTGCTGACAATGATGGGCGGTGTCAAAACAAAGGTCCTAGCCCTCAGTTTCACTGCAAGTGGGGACATCCAGATGATCACTGTGTTGTGTCTTCTTCCAGACACCGCTGCATATACGACCATGAAACACCCTATAGCAGGGATGGGGAACATTGGCACTCCAGCTGTTTTTGGACTACAACTCCCATAATCCCCAGCCACAGAGGCCAATAGCTAGGGATTATGGGAGTTGTAGTCCAAAAACAGCTGGAGTGCCAAGGTTCCCCATCCCTGCCCTATAGAGTCCACCAGAACTTGCAGGGTCATGCTGTAGTAGTGCTTCCAGTTGTAATATTCAGCATAACAGCCAGGGGGTGCCAAAATTTCAATGTGCAAAAACACCTCAGAAGGCCTGGAAAATCTTTCTCCTGGAACCCTGCCATCCTGGGGGTTGCCCACCCAGATCATATTCTCTAGGAACAGCTCATTCAGCAGAAGAATAACTTCATGGAAAATCTCACATGCCATGGAGGTGGCTATAGCAAACAAGTTGCTGAGTGTCAGATAGTTTGGGTTAGAGGCCAACTTGTACAGCATGATGGCCAGCCACACTGGCACTGCATGGGGCATGGTGGTGTCCTGGCGATGGAGAATTGGCTTCATTTCACTTGCAAGGAACTCAAAGGTCTGTCTAGATATTCTGAAGCTAACAGACATTCTGAAGCTAACAGACAAATGTCTGTCTAGACCAGGGATTCTCAACATTGGGTCCCCAGATGTTATTGGACTTCAACTCTCATAATCCCCAGCCAAAGGCCACTGGGGCAGTGGATTATGGGAGTTGAAGTCCAATACCATCTGGAGACCCAATGTTGAGAACCCCTGGTCTAGACATTCTGAACCAGGGGTCATCCCATGGTGACATATCTTTTATGGACTGCCAGGTGTTGTTATATCTTGGTAGCATCCATCTCCTGTCCATGGATAACTCCTATAGAAGGTGTGCCAAGGAAGAGATTGCTCCTGTACGCCTTTGCACATTTGCAATGGCAGCTCCTGAGCGTGCAAGCAATCCATTCCATCTCATGATGACAGCACTGAACCTCACAGCATCCTCCATGCTTCCAAAGCTTCCAAGAATTTGCAGTATTCCCACCTCTGCTTTGATCTCATTCCGGCTTCCTCCTCCATGCTTTCCAGGTTGCCCTGCCTGCCATTGCTCAAATCTTCTTCACAGGGCAAAAAGGATGTTGCCCACCACCAATTTGGAGACTTTACAGTGTGCAGGTCACCTCCCCTGCAATGGAGGAGGGGATGGGCTGGCGTGTGTGCTCTGTGAGTTCCTCAAATAGCAGATTGGAAATGGCGGTGTCCCAGGAGAGGACACAACAAGCAGCCGCAGCAGACACACAAGCACAAAAATGAGGTTAAGGGAGTGCTCAGTCCCTTAACCTCATTGAGAAAGGTGGCTAAAAAGGCCAGTTTGCTACCGTGTAGCTGCTGGGATCGGCCTGATCCTGGTGGTTCACATGCACATGCACAGGCTGGGCTCCCTTAGCCTGGTTTTGCACACACGTATGAATAGACTCATAAAATAATAAATTACTCTGAGTATGTTTATGAAGGGTGGCGGGGGAGGAAGAAGTTTGCATTTTTGCAGCTGTGTGGCAAGAAACAACATGGGATTGCTGCAAGGCTGTAGGAACAATGCTTTTCCAAGACTAGAATGTCTTGCCTGGGTGTCTACCTGCTCCCCCATTCAGGTTCCATAGTGGTGGTCTGTGCAAAGAAGGTTTCCGTTTCCAAACAGGGTCACTTGCAGCATGGTGATCACTTAATTTAAAACCTCAAGTGACCAATAACAGTTAGGGATGTGCACGGAACCAGTTTCGTGCACTCCCAGGAGGGCGGAGAGTTTCCTTTAAGGGGCAGGGGAGGCACTGCCTACCTGCCAGCCCCTGCCCCGCTGCTTTCCCCCTACGGGCACTCTTGCAAAAAGCAGGAACAACAAGCAGCCACGGCTGACACACAAGCACAAAAATGAGGTTAAGAGAGCATGCTGCAGCATGCTTCCCTGCAGCCCCAGTCACCATCACCATGCAAATTATTGACGCATGTGCCTGTGTGTGCCATGTGCACACGCATCAGCCATTTGCGTGGTGACTGGGGCTGCAGGGAGGCACACTGTAGTCCTGCTCACCCACTTTTTGCGAGAGCACTGACGGGGGGAAAGCGGCTGATGGGGGCTGGCTGGTAGGCATCACCTCCCCTGCCCCTTAAAGAACCCCCACCCCATCCGCCGCCCTCCCAGGATTGAAGCTATTATTGGAGATATTTTGCCCAATATTTTTTTCCCCAAAAAATTATCAAGCCATTAAAATCATAGGAATTGCTTTCAATAGTCACCTGAAGATTGATGCTTACTTCTGGAGACTCCAGGCCCATTCTGGAGGTGGCAACCTCACTCGTAAACTTCTCAAGGAGTCTCAACAACTCATCAGTAAAGATGAGTGGCTTAGAGAGCAGTTGCCAGTGTGTTTCCCAATAGTTAAACGAAGTGACACTGTCATCTTATCCACATGATGTTACAGGGAACCTTTGCAACAGCAGTATCCAAACTGACCAGGTCAAAATGACATTGTTGTTGGCAAAGGCTCCATCCAAATGGATACATAATTAAATGTTGTCCTTCTCAAACCTCATCGATAGGAGTGAGAGAAGTATGAGAGCATGATGCACTGAATGGCTTGTGCTCAATGTTGCAGTTAGTTTAGTTTAGAATGAATGAAAGCTGTGCTTCGATCTCATTTGACATAGCTGTGACTTTTAAAAGATTGTTTTTAATTCTAAAAGCATATGTAATTTTAAAAGAGTGGCATTATATATCTGTCAACAAGGAATAGCTTGGTGTCTGTACATGAAAATATAATATGCAAAAAACCTGGAGGAGACCAATGCAGATGAATAACTGTTCTCTCTAAAACTGTAGTATGAACTGTTTGCTTGGATTTGTATGCAATATATGAAACATATGAAATGCCAGATGTTGTTTTAGAAAGCACAGAATGCACTCACTGCAGTCACTTGAATATCTTTTTTCAAGTATTCATGTAATTCTGATATGGTATATTAACTTTCCCCCCAGATGAAAATAGTAAAAGCAAACCTTATGGTGCTGCCATGTTCTCAATAAATGACCATAGCCTCTCAGTGATTCACATTCTGTTCCACCAGATGTCCACATTTGGTCACTGAGACTTAGCAACTTTCAGAAAGTACACTGGATGAAAGAATTCCCAGCGTGGTTTAATCCCCTCCTGTTGCGCTCTTCTAAATTATTGCCATGCTAATAAGGAGAACAGGCGATGCAGTCAAAGTCAAGTATTTCTAAGTCCCATTGATCAGTTTCTCATGGGACAAGAAAGTTCTAATTCTGTCCAACCTCCATTCAGTAGAATGTTTAACCTAGCCTATCCGGTGTCTCTCAGTTACCATTATAACATCTGAAAATTCTGTACAGCACAAAATTGAGACAATTTGTTCAAATAGTCTACAATTTACAGTGGCGAATTTACTTGGTAAGGGGTAGAATCAAGACAAATTTCAGAAATACCCAATGAAGAATGGCTGGGTTGTACATATTTAAGATTTTTATGAAAGATTTTTAAGATCTAGAATTGAAGGGCACACTTTCATGGTTTCTGACCATAATTTTGTTCTCTCAAACATACCTTCACTTTTTGATTTTTCTGGTCTGTGAAAGATTACGGCTTACTTCACAGTTCCCTTTTTCCAGTATAGATTGGGCAGATTCAGACTTAGTTCTGAACTTCAGTTGAAACTGAGCTCTGCGCCAAGTCCCTCAGCCCTGGAAGTGTGTGCTCCCCATCCCATTCAACTCTCCCATTCAATCAGTGGGGCTTAAACACGCCTAGCTTAGTCTGGATTGGGCTCAAGCTCTGTAACTGTATACAGGGAAATAACCTTCCTTACCCCTAAGATCAGGAACACCTGATGCTACTTAATACATTTTCATCAAGATGGCCTAAAAATATTTCTAATTCATAGCCTACATATTATATTATACAAGAGATGTTCTCAGGAACCCAGTCAAGCAGAGCAGGCAGAAATTTTACGTCTACTAATAAAAGAAGTGGTATGCATAAGATATAGCTGCAGACGCATGAACAAAATATTGTTTCTTCCCAAGCAGAAACTGTAGCATTCCGGGACTAGCAGCCGTCCCATCAGCCAATATCCTGGAAGGTTTTATTTCCACACAGCTCTGCCGTATGACACTTTTGGATGATGTTTAAACTTTCCCTCTGTGTATGTTCATTTTGTGTATTTTTATTGTTCTTTTAATTATCTGCACACACATATTAATTCCAGAAAGTACAAACAGACGCTGCTGTCGTTCTTCCACCACACTTTATATTATAACATCGCTCATGAATGCTGGTTACAAGTTTCCAGGCAGATGTGTGGTTGATCTAAATTTGTGGGACAACAACATTCAGATATCTGTTTTCAATTTGTGTGCATGTTTTCCCCTGTTATTTTCTTTTTATGGCAGTATTAATTGTTCCCAGACAGTCCTGTGAAACCAAGCAGTGAAATACAGCAGATCAGATATTGTTTTGGCTGCTGATAGCTGGAATCAACAGACACAGCTTAACAGTCTTTCATTCTATACCTGCATTAACATGCTGGACCCAGGAAAATATTAAGGCTGTGAATGTGCCAGGGTAAATCCATGGGTCAGTTTTGCATTGGACATGTGCTGATGACAACCATCTGTGTGATCCCTGCTGTGCAATTGGTTGGCTGTATGGAATCTGTGTAGATGTGCATCTGAGCCGTGGAGACTGCAACATGAACAGATGTGATTTCTAATGCAATCACTGTTTCTGTCTGTACAGAGTCAGGAACTACGTAAGCATCTCATATCATTTCACACCACACTACTGTGCACCTTGACCATCTCTCCCGCTTCCTGCCATGTCAGATATACAGATCCACAGATTGCAAACATGTCCTGAGGAATCTTATGCAGATGCTGTGCTTGGCTGACTGATGCAGTGCATGTTTCTCTGTAAGATTCAGCACAATTGCCAATGGAAAACTGCCCTTTTGAAACAGGGTTTCCAAAAATAGTGGTTCTCTCTGTGTCTGGTAACAGAATACTAACCAGAGCCACAGACATAAGAAAGCAATAGGATAGCTAGGGCTGAAAGCATTAACTAATGAATCCAATTCATAGACGATAATGCCCACTAAGCATGCTACACTTTGAAGACTAGGCATAAGTAGCTGCTTTCTATAGAATCATGTCATTGTTCCATCTAGCTCAGTAATTTCTACATTGACTGGCAGAATCTCTCTGGACTTTCAGGCAAGGGTCCTTTCCAGCCATATCATATTATTATTAATAATATATCCTGCTTTTCAATCAAAAATCCCCCCAAAACACAGCAAAAGGAACAATAAAATATTTCCCTGGCCTAAAGGGGCTCACAATTTAAACAGAAATATAAGGCAAACCCTAGTAATAGCCACTGGAGAGACACAATGGTGGCATTCACATGTAACACAAAACCAGAGGTCCCTTCATCTGTAGTTTTGAAAACTGCACATCTGAATGCAGGCAACTGCAGTTTCAGCAAGAAATGGTTTTCCTCCTTGGACAGAGATTTGTATCTTCAGTTTGTAGTGAGGTTTGCCTCCTGGACCTCTGGTTCCATGGTGCCAGTGTTATGTCCGAACACTGGCACCGCAGTCTGCCTGTCTCTCAACTAGGGTTGAGGGAGGAAGCTCCTCCCCACTCTGGCTACTATTGGCTGTGCGGGCTCTCCTTCATGAAAGAAGGAAGCACGCTCAGCCAGTTCCCCCTCCTCTCTGCAGTCAGCGAGACTTCAGAGAAGGAGCTCTCCATTTTGTTTGAATTTGGATAGGAGAGCGGGGGAGCAGAATCACAGATCCACTGGATCTGCGGTTCCGTGTTACATCTGAAGGCGGCCAGTGTCAGGTTGAATAGAGACATTTTCTGTTCCCTTGCTAAATATAAGAGAGTTGCCTCTTTAAAGATGCCTCTTCGCTCAGTTAGCAAAGGTTATGCCAGACACTGAACGTGGGTACTTGTGCACACAAGGCATGTGCTCCGTCATTGAGCTACAACCCCATATACAATAAAAAGAAAATACTACAGAGAAAGATTGAAGGAACTGAGTATGTTTAACTGGGAGAAGAGAAGCTTGAGAAAAAACCTGAAGAGCTGTCACATAGAAGAGGGCAAAATCTAGTTTCCTGCTGCTCCAGAGGGCAGAACTAGGTCTAATAGGTTTCAGTTATAAAAGAATAGATTTCAGCTGAGCATTAGAAGAAACCTCTTAACAGTATAAGCAGAATAACAATGGAACTAGAGGGACAGGCACTTTTTGTCAGGGATGTAGCATTAGGTTGGTTGGTTGGTTGGTTGAGTGCCGTCAAGTCAGTGTCGACTCTTGAGCGACCACAAAGATAGATTCTCTCCAGGATGAGCAGCATTAGAGGTAAGGTAAAGTGTGCCATCAAGTCAAATTTGACTCCTGGCACCCACAGAGCCCTGTGGTTTTCTTTGGTAGAATACAGGAGGGGTTTACCATTGCCTCCTCCCATGCAGTGTGAGATGATGCCTTTTAGCATCTTCCTATATTGCTGCTGCCCAATATAGTACCAGCGGGGATTCGAATAGGCAACCTTCTGCTTGTTAGTCAAGCATTTCCCCGCTGCACCACTTAAGGTGGCTGGGTTAAATATATTCCTGCCCATGTGCTGTAGTTTCAACCCTCATCAATCTCCCATGGTTTTATTTAAATTAAAAAGACACACATTCAGGGACAACATACACACTTAACATATGTATAATTTGATTCTCAATGTGATAAATGCTCCAAGTCTTCTCACTGGGTGGGATTCACTCCAACATTGTGGAGTTCTGTCCACCTCTTTATTTGTAGGCAACAGATGACCCATTAGTCAGTTCTCCTTTTCTCAAGCAAAAATGTTGGCCTACATCCAGACTTAAGCCCAATTTAGACATTATGCTGAACAAGTGTATAGATGTCTGTATACTCGTACACATTTGTGTGAATGACTGTACCTGTGTTCATTTTAAAAGTGAACCTGGTTATATAGGCCCTTCAAATGCATGGTAGAGATAGGGAGTGTACTTCTGTACCTGCATTCAGCATAACATGTGAATGACTGTACCTGTGTACCCTGTACACTCATCGTACGAATGTTGAACATAACATGTGAATGGGCCTTTAGCACAAGTGCAAGGCCATTGCACAAAGAGGTTGTGCAAAGAAAAGGAAATCTGTTCCATCTTTGTGCTAGCGGAGGATGTTGAACGGTTGTGCAACACATTGCACAATATGTTGCATGAACTTGCATATCTACAATAGTCTTACACTATTGGTTGTGCAAAATCATGGAGCACCACAAAAAGTGTGCATTACTTCTCTCATTGCACAGTGCAACATTAGTTTGGCTTAGGGGTGTGAACAAAATTGGTTTGCCCGGTTCGCTTCCAGTCTGGACTGGACTCAAACTGAACCGGGCATGTTCAGCTTTGTGCCCCCCAAATTCAAGGATTTTAAGGTTTTGGGTTTTTTTTTTGGTTTTTTTTTTAAATAATGTTTAACACTCATTGCTGAATCCAGATTCGCAGTGGCAACTCTGTGTGTGTGTGTGGTGGGGGTGTCTCTGCCATCTCCCCCTACCCCCACTGACCTCCCATTCTAAAAGGGGCCTGTTCGGGCAATTTTGGGGATGTTCCTGCCTTTCCTCCAGCAGCAGTGGCCTCTTTGGAGGCTGCCGCGCATGCCCAATGGGCCTTTGCATGACCGGGTCATGACCCAGTCCACACAGAGGCCCATTGGGCATGCATTGTGGCTTCCAAAATGACCACCGGCACCAGATTAAGGGCTGAAACGGCCCGGAAATCAGCCAAACTGCCCCTTTTTAGAATGGGAGAAGGCCAGCAGGGGGAGGGGGAAATGGCAGAGACCCCCCGCCCATGGCTGCCACCACCAACCCAGACTAGGCGGTGAGTGTTAAAAGATTTTTATTTAAATTACTTAGAACTCCCAAGCCAGCTCCAAGCCGGCTCAGTGGGGTTTGGCTCGGGCTCGAGCCAAACCGGGCCTGGTCCAGCTCAAACGCAAGCCCTCAAGTCAGCCCAGTTCAATGGCAAACGGGCTTGACTTCAAGCCGATTCACACATCCTTGCTCTGGATGTCAGCCATTGACTTCTGTACACTAGCTTGTCAGTGGGCTCTGTAAATCCAACTGCAGTTTTTCTGTTCTGCTGCAATTTGTTGCTCTATGGTTATCAAGAGGGTCTGGGGAGAATACCTGCTCCTATGAGCATTGCCTTGCCTTTCTAGCACTTTCCATTTGTTCTAACCATGCCTCTTCCCTCAAAGTTGCTTACTATCAACCTCTTCATGTTTTCTTGCATGTTGTATGCATTCAGTTCTCCCAAGCCTAAACTAGAACCCCCAGAACCCCATTTCAAAACTCTGTTCAGAGAATGCTAAGTAAGAAAGAATTATGGCAAGTATGAGATGAAGGTATGAAAAGGGGCAAAGTAAGGGTGAACGTACTCTTCCTGGTGATTGCACTCCTGGTTGCTGTTTAGTACTATTTTTCCTAGACCAGTGCCAATCCACAATATTTTACTGTCTGATATGGAACACCAAATGATGCCCCCTCCCTTCCCTCCATGTTTCTTCTTTTCGCTACTAAAATTGCCTCCCCAATGCCTTCCTTCTTTAAAATCTCTCCCTCTTCCTTCCTTTTCTGATAAGAAGGGAAGAGGGAAAGCATTGAGCTGCCATTTGTGCTGCCTTTCTTCCTCTGCAAATAATCCATGGAGTGCTTGGTGGGTCATCATGCTGTCCCTGAGAAATGGCCCTTAAATGTTCTGCTTCCCTCTGCTTCATGGGAGGTCTGACCCTGCTCCAGAGTGATAATTGCCTTTACTCTGTATTGACTTAATGATGATGCAATGTCTTCATGTGACCATGAACAACCAGAAGCATAATTATTGTTTCCAGCCAGGGCACCAAAGGAAAAATTGTAATGAGGCATGTGCTTGGGGTGGAAACCCCCCCCCCCATTTTTTTTCTGTCAAGAACGTCTAGCTCAGACCAAGTTCTCCCTTCTTTTTTGGTTCCTCATCATCACATCTTCTCCATCCATGGCCTTTCCCCCCCACAATACAGCTATAGACATGTTCCCAGTATTATGATCGCATAATCACAAGTGATTGTAGTTCATTAATTAGTTGAAAGACACATAGTTAAGGAGCTAACACTGCAATGCAAAATGTGTTCACTGGCATATCTGCCTGCAGCATTTTCCTAACATCCCACCTACTGCTGACATTGTCCATTTTGTGACATTGTATTTACATAGTTATTGGAATATCCCATCCTAAACACTTAATTGCTGGTACAGCAAGTCTTAGGATGAGGGCATAAATATTTTAAGTGGCTGAGAGCTTTGCTGGAAGCCGAGGAGAGTGTTTGTGAGCTACATACATAAAGCAATTAATTTTATCCCTTGCTTGTAATCAGCTAAAGTGCTGTAGTGTAATTATTTGAAATTTCCAAGGTGAACAATAGGCCCATTTCCCCCCCTCCCCCTCTGGGCTCTGTTAACAGTCTCACCAACTCCAAACATGATGGTTGTTGCTTTATCATGACACAGGGGAGCAGCGACCATATTCAGGTGGGGGGGAAATAAAATATTGGTTTTCTGGCAAGCCTAAGTGGTAGGATAGACTTAGGAAAACTATTGCAGGCCCCAGAGCAGCATGGAATAGGGCTGAATCAGACATAATGCCAGGGGGAGTTGGGGATGGGGGCACTGTTTTGCAGTGGTTCCGCTCCTATCTCTCAGGTAGATTCCAGATGGTGGAGCTTGGTGACAGTTGCTCCTCAAAACGGGAGCTGTTATATGGAGTCCCTCAGGGCTCCATTCTGTCACCAATGCTTTTCAATACCTGCATGAAACCGCTGGGTGAGGTCAGCAGGAGATTTGGTGCTGGGTGTTATCAGCATGCCGATGACACCCAAATTTACTTCTCCTTTTCATCTTCAGGAAATGGCACTCATTCTCTAAATGCCTGTCTACAGGCAGTAATGGGCTGGATGAGGGATAACAAATTGAACCTGAATCCAAGCAAGACAGAGGTGCTCATTGTGAGGGCTCAGAATCTGAGGGGTGAGTTAGATCTTCCCGTGCTGGATGGGGTTACGCTCCCCCAGAAGGAGCAGGTGCCCAGCTTGGGAGTGCTCCTGGACCCAGACCTCACCCTGGTATCTCAGGTGGAGGCCATGGCCAGGAGTGCTTTCTATCAGCTTCAGCTGATTTGACAGCTGTGCCCATTCCTTGAAGAGGATGACCTCAAAACAGTGGTGCATCGGTAACCTCCTGGCTTGACTGTTGCAATGTGCTCTATGTGGGGCTGCCTTTGTACATATTTTGAAAACTTCAGTTAGTTCAAAATGCCAGATTGGTCTCTGGGGCAACCCTCAGAGACCATATTATGCCTGTCTTGAAACAGTTGCACTGGCTGCCGATATGTTTCCAGGCAAAATAGAAAGTGTTGGTTATTACCTTTAAAGCCCTGAATGGCTTAGGTCCAAGTTATCTTAGAGAGAACCTTCTTCTGCATGATCCCCACGACACCTTAAGGTCATCTGAGGAGGTCTGTCTCCAGTTTCCACTGGTTCATCTGGTGGCGACTCAGAGGTGGGCCTTCTCTGTAGCTGCTCCTGGGCTATGAAATGCACTCCCGGCAGAAATCATTTGAGTTCATTACTGTCTTTTAGGAGAGCCCTTAAAACCTATCTGTTTGGCCTGGCCTTCCAGGGTTTTAAAACTGCTGTAAACTGTTTTAAATTGTTTTAAATGATTGCCCTGGTTTTCCAGGGTTTTTAGCTGTTTAAATGTTTGAATTGGTTTTATTCTGTTTTTATAGTTTTTATTTTAATTGTTAACTGGTTTTAATTGTTTTTAATCCTATTGTAAACCACCCTGAGCCATTTTGGAAGGGTGGTATATAAATCGAATGAATGAATGAATGAATAAATAAAATTATATTGAGCTTTATTCACACATTATGTTCAACACTTGTACAATGAATGTACAGTGTACACAAGTACAGATCTGTACAGAGGTACAGTTATTCACACATTATGTTGAACATAAGTACAGCTGTTCATGTTCACCTCCTATCCCTACCCTGAATTGGAGAGCTCCTTTTACACACACACACACACACACACACACACACACACACACACACACACAACCCCTAGTATAACAGAAAGCAGCTGGGTAGAATGTTTCTCCTGAGATGTTAGACATTCCCTTCTCATTCTGCATGTAGACTAGGCCTGAGAATTCTATCCTAGTAACATCACATTGTATGGTGGAGGCGGAAGCAATGGGGGGGGGGGGCAAAGAGGAAGGTGGAGTATATCTTTAACACCTGATAAAATCTCCTGCCACTACCCAGCATCCCGTGCGGTCAACCAGCCGCATGCCTTGCTACTGCCCTCACCTGGCTGGAGGTGGCCTCTAGCCACCAAACTAGCAGCCAGACTAGTCTGGATGTCAGTCGGCATGTATTAAGGCAATCAGTGGCCTTTCGAGAGCTCAGCATGGCAAAAACCTGTGCAGTGCTTGCCCAGCACCCAAGAAGACATGAGACACAAAGGTATTGGTGTAAATAAGGGCCACCATTTATTTATTTAGTTAGTTTAAACTTCTTAACAGACAACATTGTTAAAAAGCAGGGATTGGCTCTTCACCCCAAGCAGAGCGGTATCTATAGGCATGCGCCACCAGGGCATGCCTGGCCTATGGCATAGCAATAGCAATAGCAATAGCACTTACATTTATATACCGCTTTATAGCCGGAGCTCTCTAAGCGGTTTACAATGATTTTAGCATATTGCCCCCAACATTCTGGGTACTCATTTTACCGACCTCGGAAAGATGGAAGGCTGAGTCAACCATGAGCCCCTGGTCAGGATCGAACTTGTAACCTTCTGGTCACAGGGCGGCAGTTTTACCACTGCGCCACCAGGGCAATGCTCCTTGGCTCCAGGCAGCCCCACTGCTCTAAAGCAGGGGCTGCCTATCCTAGCCGGCCTAGAGCCATAGCTGCACCCCCCCACACACACCCAGTAGCCGTTCAGCGATTCCAGGGAGCTTAGCCTGACAAAGTAGATCGATCCAGGGCAGATCTCTCTGAGCCTTGCAGTCTCTTGAGAGTTGCCGTGTCCGATCTATAGCCAAACACTTACCTAAAGGTGCTCACCAGCCTCCGATGTTATTTCCAACCACACTGCACCTGCCGAATTGTGACCAGGAAGGTGAATCCTTGCTAACTAACTAAAAGTGGGTACAGTCAGAAGCAGGCAAAAAAGGATGTGCATCACTGGCCAATCAGATGAGCGCCCCAAAAATTCCTGCCCGGCCCCAAAAGGAGACCAGCTAAGCCCAGACTGTACCTTAGGGAGGGAGGGCGGGTGGCTTCTCGGAGCGGACTGAGGCTGCTGATCGTCGGCCCGAACAGCATGGCCGAAGCTCCACCCCCGCATGGGCCAATCAGCCAATGAGGCTGTATCGTGCCTTGTGCTTCTTGCTGGGGGCTGGGGCAAACCAGCCGCGCCGCTCATTAGAGCAGCGAGCGGCGTGATTCTGCAAAAGTGTTGCACTAGCATGTACTAGCACTATATTTAGAGCCTACATTCCTGACTAGTATTGCATTAGGTCAAACATGTTTGCGCTTGCACTACATTATGGCATGTCTCATAAGTTTTGCAGGGGACATTTCTGCAATAGCACACAAGCGCAATTTTGAGCATCCCTATCACTTGGAGCAGTTATTTGTTCTTCTTGCACTAGTGCAACTTTGTCCACTGCACAAGCAGTTAACTACATAAGAACAGCCCTGCTGGATCAGGCCCAAGGCATATCTAGTCAGGCATGCTGTTTCCCACAGTGGCCCACCAGATGCTTCTGGGAAGCCCACAGGCAAGAGCTGAGGGCATGCCCTCTCTCCTACTGTTGCTCCCCTGCAACTGGCATTGAGAGGCATCTTGCCTCTGAGGCTGGAGGTGGCCTCTAGCCACCAAACTAGCAGCCAGACTAGTCTGGATGTCAGTCGGCATGTATTAAGGCGATGAGTGAAGTCTGTACCTTCTCCTTTGTCGTGCAAAGAGGATCTGTGCCTGATCATTGATCCATAGATACAGAGGCTGCACATTTATGAACTCATGCTATCTATGTGAATGTTGTTCTACAGATACGTTTATTATCAAAGATTATCCTTAGGAAAGCCTGAAACAAGTTGGTCTTTGGGGGTCTTGCTTTTTCTGGAACATTACATTCTGTGTCCATCGTCTAATATTTCCTTGGCATTGTGTGGGAGTCCACTGCCAAACATTTTCTGTAATGTTTTAAGAGCCATAGATTGTGGGGAGGCACAAAATAAAACTGCATTGGCGCCCCATGTCCATTAACCAAACTCAAATGGGAGAGACAGAAAAATGCTTTGGATGGCTACATAACCACCATACATACAATTATTTTTGTTAATGAAGTGGTGGGATGGTGGAGACTTGCAGCCAAGCCCAGAAGGAATATGGATTAGTATTTAGTTACAGTTAACAGTTCATGGTGGGAAACTTTAAAAAAAATGCACAGTTTCCACTCACAGCATTTAAAAATTCGCCACGCTATTTGAGGCATTTCCCACTCTAAAAAGACAAAATTGGACTAATGCCACTGTAAAAGTGAACATTTTGTCTTGAAGTCTTTCTAGAAATGTAGTATGTCACAGCCTGTATGGTTCCACCTTTGTTTCAGCTCAGAAAAAGGGGAGGAAAAAAGAGGCTTTTAAAAGATCTTTAAAATAATAGCAAACAACAGTATGAAAAGAAACCTACATCTGCTGAGTCGGGGATAATATTAGATAACCATGTGATAGTGATAGCTTCAGCCCTAGCCAAGCAAGAACACTCTGTTATTTTTGTTAAAATAAATCTGAGAGAACTACAGCAAAGCAAACATCAACAGTGGAGCAGGAGCTTGGGGAAAAAAGGGATCATGAATATTAATTCAGGAAATCAACACAGAAGATGAACAGTGCAAACTATTTACAAAAGAGGCAAAAAGCCACCAAGGTGCCAGTGAGACACTCTCAGAGCAAACACAACAATGGCACAATTCAAAGATGTGAAGGGAAACAAAGTAAAGAGGGCCTGTTAAAAAATATGATCTTCTTGTAGTGCTTCCTGCAATTCCTCTGCTTCCTGCAATGTGTGCTATTTTAGAAAAGCTTAGATCACAGCAGATCTCTGAATGTAGATCAGGTTTTATCAAAGCCCCTTGCTTTGTCTGTATGTTGAACAGGGAGCCATATTTTAACAAATGCAGAAATAATGAGGGTTTCAGATTTCCAGCGTAAGCACAAAAAGGTACACCCTGCTCTCATCTTTCAAAGCATTCGAGTTCACAACTTATCATGCACTGATGCAGCACAGAAATTCCTGCATATCGTTGCCAAGGTTTGTGAAAAGTAAAATTCTTCACCACATCTCTTTTCCCGCCCCCTTTCCTTCAAATGTTACATGGGAGAACTTTTTTCCTTCCTTCAGAGAATCTCAACACAATCTTTCAGCAATCTATGGGGTAACCTTGCACGCTCCATTATAAACTGTGTGCAGAAATTTGTACATCATTTCATTTGGTAAAATGTGCTGGATTATTTTTTTTATTCCCATGTATTCAAAACCTGCCACCTAAAAGCTCATTCTCCCTCCTGCAAAATCTTAACTGGTAGGCCTGTCATAGGATTCAATTATACAGCACATATCTGGGCTGTAATGAAAAGAGGTAACTCACTGGTGATAAGCTGCATAAACCTGGAGGAAAAAGTTCAGCTTCATTCTTGACATTAAGCAATTTTTATATTAAAAGGATGTATACCCATTACTGAATGAACCTAATATTTTGTTTTGTTTTAATGAGAAGCAAGTGAACTTGACT
Source organism: Hemicordylus capensis (assembly GCF_027244095.1). Taxonomy (NCBI): domain Eukaryota; kingdom Metazoa; phylum Chordata; class Lepidosauria; order Squamata; family Cordylidae; genus Hemicordylus; species Hemicordylus capensis. The sequence goes on from NC_069660.1 coordinate 273,666,278, forward strand.
AGTGTTGCATTTGTTTTCCTTGGGCTCACCGTTTCAAGACAGAGATGCAGATATACAGCCACTACTACTCATCCTGAGAAGAGCACATCTACTGGCCTGCATCTGTATCTTTATAGTTACACACGTTGCAAATTTAAGTTTTATTGGCGCAACTGTTTCTTCTAATTGAGCATGACAGCTACACAGCTAATCAAGAGCTGCCCTCCATACCACTGGAGTGTTAACTCGGGAGCTACCTCCCACTGTGCTGGGACTCCGAGGAGTCGTCTGCTGCTCCATGCTTTCCCAGCAACAAAGGCAACAGCTGTGGCCCAAGGCAGTCAAGTCTGGCAACGGCAGTACCCACATGACAACCTCTGGCACGGCTCTTTTCAACAGCGGCAGCAACATCTGGATCCCTTGACAGCACTAGAGTTTCCCCTTTGGCTGGAAGCCCTACAAGCAGCTGTGGAACTGTCTCTATTGCTATCCAGAGATTTGGATGTGGTGGGAGTGACAGGGTTGGTCTGCTCTGCTCTTCTCCTCTTGGAGACCTAATCAGCAGTCGCCGACCTCAGTCACATTACATTTTGTCAACATCATGTTTCCAGTTGACTGCCTGTGTTTCCAAAATCATCATCATCTTTTTTTTTTAACCTTTCCATTGGAAGGGGCCACCCAGTTTTTGCTTATTATAGGAGGACATAAATTGCCTCCAGTAGAATTAAATTTCTACTATTTTATGTCATTTGTATATCTTAACACACACACACACACACTTTGAAAAGGCCCACATACCATGTGCATTAATGTCAAGCTAACAACAGCTTGAAACATGGCTTCTCTGATCTAGCTTTAAAACGAACAGTACTCAAATCTCTTATGGTCAAAAGAGGGTGGGCTTGCAAAGGTACAATTCCACTTGCAAAATAAATACTAATTGAATAAATATCCAAAACCATGTAGTAATGCAAGGAGAAAGGCACATCAGATATACCTATTTATGGTCATGAATACACTTGTGTTAAATTCATTTGGTGCAGTTGGTAGCAGCAAAATGAATGCAGGTGTTTGAGAAAGGACACAGGTGGACCTCGTCATCTGTGGTCTCGGCACGCACAGTTTTGCATATCCATGGCTGGGCAATGGAGACCCAACCATGTATATACAGGTTTTTAAAGGGTTACATTTCAGCTATCTGCGGTTGCAGGGTGACCTGAAATTATCTCTGAGGTCATTTCTGGCCACCATTTTGCTAAATGGAGCCATTTTGTGGCTCTTTTGTAAAAAGACAAATTTCCCCATGATATTTTGTGGGAAATCGGCAAAATTCGGGGGGGGGGGCAATTGCTGGACAGCTGGAGAGCTGGAGAGCATGGTACAACACTTTATTTATCTGATTTATGCCATTTTAAAGCCTTTTTAAGCCTCCAGGAACCTCACCCTCCAATTCCCATTGCCTCAATGTCTCATTATCCGCGTTTCAGTTATCCATAGTTGTAGCCGAGAACAGAACCTTGCGGATAACAAGGTCTACCTGAAGTAGAACCTTGCGGATAACAAGGTCTACCTGAAGTAGCATGTGGGATGGTCATATGTGACACCACTCTTAATCTTTTAGATCTTATCTCTTTATATCTTATCTGCTAACTGGACAAAGAGGCACCTTTTTAATGTGTTGATTCTCTTTACTTAGCAGGGGGAGAGTATCTGGCCCTATCTACCCCAAGCACAGTACTTCTAGTGCCTGTTGCTGGTGTCTACCTTGCATTTCTTTTAGATTGTGAGTGCTTTGGGGACAGGGAGCCATCTTATTTATTTATTATATCTCAATGTAAACCGCTTTGGAAACTTTTGTTGAAAAGCGGTATATAAATATTTGTTGTTATCTCATAGATCAGGGTTGTTCAGCTTCAGTCCTCCTGCAGATGTTGGCCTACAATTCCCATCATCAGCTGAAGGGACGAAATTGAGCAACCCTGTCACAGATGCTGCACACATTAGAGGAAGACTGCAAGTGGTGCGCATATGGCACTGCATGGAGGCACATCAGTGTGCATAATTTATATCACTGCATTATAGAAATGCACATGTGTAGATGAAGGATGTATTTCTAAATGAATGTCTTTAGGACTAGAACATCTGAGGTTAAACTAGATAAAAAAATGAAGGGGGGATGTTCCAAAGGGCAATATTTGAAATGAAAAGGAACAAAAAAGAGTGAGAATGGCAGAGGAGCTTCTCTGAGCATTTAGAGCCACACGTTCCCCATGAGCTTTCCTAAAGCTGCCAGACTGAAAAACTCCTCTAGTATTTGAAGCGTGAAAGTTGCTCAATCTTATGCCCTTCAATCCACCAAGAGAGGATCTTGGGCCTCCTGGCGGAGGCCATTATTTTAGTTTTGTGATAGTTGATTTCCAGGGCCCTCGATGTTATTCTAAGGCCAATGTGGGCAGGTGGGGGGGGAATCCTTGAGAGGATGGCGGCATTATCCACATATAACAAGATGTCAGTGTGTCTCCCAGCAAGCTTTGGAGGGTGCAAATCTGGATTGCTGAGCTGGCCCACCACAGAGCTAATGTAAAAGTTGAAGAGGAGTGGGGCCAAAATGCATCCTTGCTTGACACCCTTCTGTGTTGTAACAGCTCTTGTGAGGTGGCCTTGGGGGTTATATCTCACCTTAAGTGATATGTCTACATTCAGGTGTAAAGAAGACATACAGTAGCAGGTGCTGGTGAATGGAGGAGGCTTCCAACTTCTCCCATAGTTTGACATGTGAGATGGAATTGAATGCTGCCTTAAGCTCAATGAAGAGGAGAGCAAAAAAACCCGTGAACAAAAAATGAAAAATAAAAAATGGCTGAACAGACTCTAAACACACTGAAAAACAGTCAAAGTGATATAAAATATGTAACAAAGATCGCCTTTATAAAATTGCCAAAGTCACCTGCCAAATGTGGACACACAAGACAGGCGTGTCGCCAAAACGATGGTAAACTGACACCTTATCCAATTGTGGTCAAACCACATGAATTGCCAGCCCACAATGAAAACATCTTATAACACATACAAAAAATAAATGACCAAATTCAAAGTAAAAATGCAACATACAGAACCAATAAATATACAGAACAACAAATACAAAAATTGGAGAACTAATAAGTAATATGTAGGTATCCAGGCAAATTCCAAGATGTCTTCAGGATAAGGAATTGTAATGAGTACATGCAGTTCAAGTCACGAGTCCTTGAATCAGAAAAAAGCAAGCGACATGTTCTATGAAATGTTGTAAGTACATACAGTTCGAGTCGTAAGTCCTTGATTCAGAAAAAAGAAAGCAGCATGCCCTGTAATGACTGTTGGTGGCTCCAGCCCCTGATGAAGCACTTTGCGAAACAGCTACTTATCCCGGGGTGGCCGTAGTGTGCTCTCCCTTGTTTGATTCATCATTCACCAACAGTCATTAGACACACACACACCCTAGGCTGGGGGTCTACTCACAATTTTGAAAACTGGTTTTGCGGAGCGCTTGTTCCGCAAACCCGGTTTAAGGGGAGGGTTAGTTAAGTGGGTTAACCGCCTGAAAGCCAACGGGCTTGCCTGCGGTCAGGCGAAATCGGACTAGGATCTCCTGATCAGGCTCACCTGATCGTCAGAATGGCCTCATTGTGTTCTACATTTTACAAGCTGCCTTAATGATTGCACTGATTTGTATGTATTACTCCAAACTAGTTACAGGGCTTCCAAGCAAATGTTTAGCTCCTTTAGAATGTTTAGTAGCTTTTCCTACAAGATTGGCAGGTGGTGATACAGGAGTGGTGATATATTATACAGGAGTATAATGCCAATTAGAGATGCTAGTTATCTAACATCTTCACAGCATCTGAATTGAATCAAAATTGCCATAGCATATTGTTGAGGAGTGGAAACAGTTTCGAGGATGCACGTAGTTTCTATAATCTGGTTGCTTGTAGCACCTGAGTCAATGCAAATGCCACTGTTGAATTTCACAGACTTAGCTTCCAAAACTATATCTGTCCTTGCAAGTTATATCCTTTGCTTATTAGCTTTGATCCCTGATTGCTTTTAAGTCCTGTACTTTGTGTTCCCAGATGACTCACTCTCTTTACAACTTTGTTTTGCTTGCCTTTTATCTGCAAACTCTTTATTCTTGGGACACTTATTCTGCAAATTGTAAGTCTGCATCCTCCTTGACTTCCAAGGCCCAGTCACACTATCAAAGCAATGTGGCAAACTATTCAACAGCAATCCTATCAAAACTACATCTGGCATGATTACTTCTTGAGCTTGCAGTTGCCTAGATATTTCTAACATTTCAATTTGTGTGCTTGGACAGACTTTCTCTTTCTCTAAGTCTTTTATTGCTCAGTTTTCACTTTGGAAACACAGACTTCTTTTTATATAATCTCTTCAGAGTTTCCCACATATAATTTGCATTTTCTTTGTCTCTTAGATGCACTAAGATTGGGTCACGCACTGCCAAGCAAATAATTCCTGGTGCCTTTTCATCTGCTCTGTCTCATTCTTTCTGCTCTTTTCCTGCATCTGCAGGATGCTGGGTGTGCAGAACACTGCCAAGTCCATGACTCTTGAGGAGCATCTCCATTTTGAAAGACCAGATCTCGTACTCAGGACCTTGCAACTTTTCAACCATTTGGAATACTTATGCTGTCTCCATTTTCAAAGCATTCCTCTTTGCTTTGCTTTCTTTTTAATTATCTAGAATTTTCTCTTTTATATACTGGCTTCTGGGCCCAATAACCCTTTGTAGGGGAAGAATGGCAGTTTAGTCACCAACTAGCAGAGTTTGGTGAGAATTCAGCAAAGCAGGAGGTCTTGAGACAGTTCTTTAGGATTCAAGAACTACAAGGATTTATTTAAAGAAAAGTTTACAAATGAATGTGAAAAAGCCTTCAGCTTAATTTCAGCTGTAGCTCATGGCTGAAGAGAGAGACTAAAAGAAACAGCCATCTCTAGAGAGACAAAATGGAGACTAACACTGGAAGAACAAAGAAGGAAGGAGTCCAGCACTTTTATCTATGATCCAACCCTCCCAGTGGTCACTCTGAGACATTGCATCTGAGAGCTGATGCTGTTAGGGTCCTAGCTCCAACAATAAGTCCCATAAAAATGGGTGAATCACATCATCCATGTTCACACGATCAACTATGAGCAAGCTAAGGGACTGCTCCATTGCATGGAACATATATATTTAAATGCATGTAAACAATACAGCCATGGAAATCACTATAGGATCCTCCTGCAGCTTCCAAATCTTACTCAGAACTAGCTTTAAATTATAAGTATTTTATGCATGTCAAGGGTTAAACTCCTGATAGTTTTTACTTCCCTTTTATTACTTTGCTTTGAAGTTCAACCATCAATTTTCCTTTTCTGGGGCAGTTTATTATGGTTTAGCTCATTCATCTGTGGGTAAAGGACTACTTGGTTAGCTTTTTCATCATGTCCTGACTACTACTACTCTCCATTCAGTAACTATAATGAACCTTAGTTGTACTGCAGATCAGGACTGATCAAACCAGAAAGTCATAAACATTCTTATGCAAGGTCTGTTCATAAAGAATTCTCTTTCTAGCCCAGAATTCACCAGCTGTAAATACCGAGAATGTGGTATATAAAGTAGAGAACATTTTAAAATCTAATGTCCATTCTAGTCAATTATATTTCCATCCAAATTACTTAGGTAAAAACTAAGTTAAGAATCACTTCTGAAAACAGACAGAAAGGCTGTTACACATGAGCAGCCAAATCCAGGCTTGGGCAACTCTGCCTGGGTTTGGCTGCCCATGTAAAGCACCGGGATCGAGGCCAAACCCAGCACTGCCTAATGGTGCAGCGGAGAAATGCCGTGACTAGCAAGCCAGAAGTTGCCAGTTTGAATCCCTGCTGGTATGTTTCCCAGACTATGGGAAATACCTATATCAGGCAGCAGCGATATAGGAAGATGCTGAAAGGCATCATCTCATACTGCGTGGGAGGAGACAATGGTAAACACCTCCTGTATTCTACCAAAGACAACCACAGGGCCTTGTGGTTGCCAGGAGTCAACACCAATTCGACAGCACATTTTACTTTTACCTAGCATGCCCTTAACCCCAACTTTCAGGTCATGTGTTTGCTTTGGCTGCACGCAGAGATGCCCAAATCACTGCACTGATCACATGGTGCATTTATAGATTCCTGTAGGCCAGGTTCAGGGTGGGTCATGTGGGTGCATGACCATTAAATGCCACACCCTCCCTGCCCTCAGAAGGTGGTTGTGTGCATGACCTTTAAATGTGCTGCACAATAGGAGCTACTTACTGATATGTGAACTTCCTTCTACTGAATCACATTGAGTAACTAATTATAATGTTCTTTCATGGCTGGTGAAAAAGAAATTTAAAACAATTTGTAACATTTGCATGTATGTGTGTTCTGACAGTGCTTCTTGAGCATTGCTTCTTGAACAACATAGAAGAGCACATTGGCTAGAGAAACTGTGATGTTCCTGTACATTGTGCATCATGTGTGAAAGCTGATGATTTGCTTGCTTGTTTGTTTGTTTGTTTATTACATTTATAGCCCACTCTTCCTCCAAGGTGCCTAGAATGGTGTACATGGCTATGTTTATCTTCACAACAACCCTGTGAGTTAGGTTAGGGTGAGATAGAAGAGACTGGCCTAGACACCCATTGAGTTTCAGAGCTGAGTGGGGATTTGAACTCAGGTCTCTGCCATCTAAGTGCAACACTCTAACCACTACACCACCCTGGCCTCCTCAGTTAATTGCCACCTGGAATATGGAAGGAAGACAAAGTGCTAGCAGCTCCAGAATCATCATCAGTAGTAGTGGCAATGTCACTCACCAAATAATAGACAGCTGTCAACCCAGCATGGATCTTCCACTACATCCTGCCCACCTCTCCATTTTGTAGGGGTGACCTGATGCTAGTTAGTGGCACTGTGAGTTTCTAGGCGAAGCAGGAATTAGCAAGATAACTGCATTTTAGTCCAAATGCACAACTCTCCTGTTCCTTGTATTTCACAAGTCTCAATACCCTTCCATAGGTTACATAGGAAGCTGCCTTATACTCAGTCTGAACATTGGTCCACTGGCTCAGTTTTGTCTACACGGACTGGCCGCAGCTGTTCAGGGAATATAGGAACATAAGAACATAGGAAGCTGCCATATACTGAGTCAGACCATTGGTCCATCTAGTTCAGTATTGTCTACCCAGAATCGTAGTGGCTTCAAGGTCACAGGCAGGAATCTCTCTCAGCCCTATCTTGGAGAGGCCAGGGAGAGAACTTGAAACCTTCTGCTCTTCCCAGAGCGGCTCCATCCCCTGAGGGCAATATCCCACAGTGCTCACATGTGGTCTCCCATTCAAATGCAACCAGGGCAGACCCTGCTTAGCTAAGGGGACAAGTCATGCTTGCTTCCACAAGACCAACCCTCAGGGTTGTCCTTAGGTGGGGTGCGGGGCCCGGGGCAAATCAGCCAGTGCAGCCCTTCCATTTAATTCTAATGGGGGTTAAAAGAGCGGGGCCCAGGGCATTCATCCTGCTTGCCATGCCCTAAGGACAGCCCTGCCAGCTCTCCTCCAGATGGCTTCAGATGGTTATTTCCCAGCCCTACCTGGAGATGTCAGAGATTGTCTGGGAATCTGCCTGGGAGGGTTGAAAACATGCAAAGCAGATTCCCTTCCACTGAGTTCTTCCAAAGGGATGTTGTCTTCTCAACAGATGGGAGTCCTTGAAAAAGGCTCCTGATCTTTGACACAATGTGGAACTCTCAGCTCAGAGCTGGAGTAAATGCTTGTCCTGGGCAACCTTCCCATTTTTTAAGAAACCCTGAGATGTATTGTGGATTGCTATGATGTTCTTCCATCTCTCTATTGCCACCCTTCCTAAGCTGTCCCTATATTTATGTATGTATGTATATCTAGTTGTCCTTATACTTGTATATACATTTGTTCTAAAAAGGGCAGTTTGTCAACTGTAGTTGTCTGACGGATGGCTCAGATTGTTGCAATGCAGGTAGATGCTGCTGTGAGTGACACTGACTTTGTCACTATGTGTAGCATTAGTTTGAGAATTTGAAAAGACAGGTTCATGAAAAAAATATGAATGTTGTCAGACAACCCTGCATTTTTTATTATTAAAAAATCTTGAGTGAATTTAATGCTTATGAAAGTGAAGGACAGCTCCTCCACACATCTCTTTCAATATGTCTCAGATCTGACCTACAGCGCCTCTGTTCTGTCGGTTATGGGTGTTCAGAGCAGACAGCACCCCATTTTAAATGGAGGCAGTGTTGAAAAATGGACATCTGACAGCTGAAACAAGACAGAAAAACTCATTTTTCAGTTGTGACCAAGATGCAATTTAATCGCAGGTCCTTGGAGACTTTGTGTGTGTTCTAATATAGAACTAGAAAGGTCACGGAATTGTGCCTACCTTGCGATTCAAGGTGGATTCTATGCTTTCATCTCTCAGGAATGGTCCCTCAAAGTAGAGTAGTAAAAAACTGTGGTCCCCCATCTGGTGGGATAACATAAGTCTTCATGGAAGGTTCTCAGATGACATTATCATTGTGAAAAGGATAATGTACAATGGGCTGAGAAAAAATGTTCCCCAGATGAGCCCAAATACAGGGCAGTAGGGAGGAGTGTTTTGTGGAAGGTGCTTGTTATTTCAGCTAAGCCCTAGGTAAGCTCACCTGTCCCTCTCTTTCTGTTCACAAATCAAAACTCAATGGTAGCCAGCATGGTGTAGTGGTTAGAGTGCTGGACTAGGACTGGGAGACCCACCCAAGTTCAAATCCCCATTCAGCCATGATACTTGCTGATACAAGGATGCTCCTGCAATGGCTAACCCTGGGAAAGCAGCCCAGAGACACCAAATCACACTCCTGTGCTCATGTTGGCTTGCTGCCTGGGAATTAGTTCTCCCATGAGAGGGCCAGTTCACTGAGGAGGACCAGAGGCTCCAAGACCTTTGGTCCTCTCTCAGAATGCGGTCTCATGAATTAGGCCATCCCAATCAAGGGGGACCCACTTGTGTGGGGCCTCTCTGGTTAATAATAGAACTTTAACACTGTGACCCCCTCTTCTCCAGGCAACCCTTTCATGCCCACGAAGGAGCAGTTGCTGCTCCATGTGTAGGGGAAGTTCTGGGTGGGCAGACTAGGGAAGCACCGGGGCTGGAGATCAACATTTACTCTCATTCAAATTTCCCGGGTTTGGAGAAGCATTGTGGAGTATGCAGGTCGGCCGCTGCAGGGAATCATGAGAGAGGGGAGCCCCAATTATCAGCAATCCCAGGAGAGTAGGATCACCATAATGATAACAAAATAAACATGGATATGTTCGAATGAACAAAGAAGCTGGCGGAGGCACTGCTTGGACTGCTCCTTCATGGCAGTTGCCAGGGTAAGGCGAGGTGTTGCTGGCATACCCGTCCCTACAACTTGCTTGTGTCAAGGAATCAGGCTGAGTGGCAGCTGCTGTCCAATCTCTATGTGTGTCTCCATGGCCTTTCACTCTTGTGAGAGAGTGATACTTGGGAGAAGGGCTATCATCACACATCATTAGCAATTCTGCCCAATCCCTGTGTACCCCTGGACGGTTCTTCTCATGAGTTGTGAATGGGTATCTCCATGGTCTTCTATTCTCATAAGAGAGTGGTCCACTCAGGAGCAGCATCCATCATCATCACATAGGAGTTATCTCTCCTTTGACTGGAGGCAATGCTGCTCCTGCTGGATAGTTCTTCTTATGAGTGATGGCATAGAGTGTGTTCTTGCACCCAAGGGGAAAGAGCTGGGCCCCCTTGCCCAACTTTATTGTACAAAAAATAGAGGAGAGACATTAGAGAATTCCTGGATGGACCAGTCTTGTGAATCCAACCCCAGGTATCACTGCCCTGCTATATGTTATTTTTGCAGAAATCTCATGGTGCCATCCTGATTACATGTGCTTGTGAACATACTTCTTCAACTGGTTTTCTTAAACAAAAAATTAAACAAAAATGCTTGTGCCCATCTTGCCATCCTGTCCCCTTGCTCTTCTGAGTGCCAGAGGGGGAAACAAGAGACACAGTGGGAAGCGGGCATCCCACCATATGACTTCTCCCTTTGACAGGCCTAGAAGCTTGGGATGGGATGAGGCAGCATCTCTGTTGCCTAGCAACAGATTAAGTGGTGCAGAGATGGGGGGGGCAGGGCAATTGCTCAGAAAGGCAGCTATTGAGAAGCATGGCAACCATGGAGCAGACTCATTCCTGGGCACGTCTGGGCTGCCCTCTCTATGATGTTGGTTCCAAAAGAAGCATGAAACCATGGTTGGGGTGGCACCTGTGTTTGGACATAATGATGCCACCTCCAACCTCAGGTTGGAGTAGCAACACTCACTACAAACCGAACGTTCAAACTGGAGTTTGGTGATGGAACCCACAGGTCACTTTTGCCATGAAACTGCAGTTTCATACGTTCGAATGTACATGATTTCCAACCTCTGCTCCATTCAACTCCGATTTGGTGTTACATGCAAATGGGGCCATAGACTTGCCACCATGCCTTTAAATATGCCTCTTTAGTATAGACATATCCCTTTAAATATATCTCTTTAATATAGATATATCCTTTGACATATCCCTTTAAATCCTCCTAAAGCAGAAACAAGGCTTTATCAATCATATTTTTATACCACCTGATATGTAAATCTCTAGGTGGTGTATAAATCCCAACATCAAAATCACAGGTTAAAATACATAAAACACAATAAAAACAATATAAAACAAATTATTAAAATTATTAAAATTCAAATTAAAAGCTTGTGAGAATAGGAAAGTCTTGAGGGTCTTCCTGAAAACAAACAGAAAAGGAGATGCTCTTAGTTCAGAAAGGAGCATATTCCAAAGGCCTGAGGCAACCAAAGTCTTGAGGGTCTTCCTGAAAACAAACAGAAAAGGAGATGCTCTTAGTTCAGAAAGGAGCATATTCCAAAGGCCTGAGGCAACCACAACTGGACCTCTCCAGAAGTTCGTAAAAGGCGGGTAGGTGCATGACAGAAGACTTGGTCCCAAGCCATTAAGGGCTTTATAGCTAATAACCAGCACTTTGTATTTCACCCAGAAACATATCAGCAACCAATGCAGTTCTTTCAAAACTTCTGTTATGTGGTCCCTTCGTATTATCCCAGAGACCAATCTGGCTGCCGCATTCTGTACCAATTGTAGTTTCCGGACAACGTACAAAGGCAGCCCCCAATAGAGCACATTACAGTAGTCAAGTCTGGAGGTTGCCAGCATATGTACCACTGTTTTAAGGTCATTCATCTCTAGAAATGGACGTAGCTGACAAATCAGCCAAAGCTGATAAAAAGCGCTAGAAACTCCCTCAACCCGAGAAACCAGGGAAAGCTTTGGGTCCAGGTGCACTCCCAGGCTATGTACCTGATCTTTCAGGAGGAGTGTAAACCCATCGAGAACAGACAGATCTAAACCATCTCTTGGATCCCGACCCCACACAGTCAGTACTTCCATCGTATTTGGATTCAGCTTCAGTTTGTTATCCCTCATCCGTGCCATTACCGCCTCCAAGCAGGCATTTAGGGAAGATATGCCATTTCCTGATGAGGTTGACATGGAAAAGTAAATCTGGGTGTCATCAGCATATTGCTAACACCCAGCACCAAACCTCCTGATGATCAATCGCAGCAGTTTCATGTAGATGTTAACGAGCATTGGAGAGAGTATGGAGCCTTGTGGAACTCCATACTTCAGTTCTCGCTTTGCAGGACAACAGTCTCCAAGCGATACCATCTGGAATCTACCAGAGAGGTAGGAGTGGAACCACTGTAAAACAGTGCCACCCATATAGACTTGAAGCATAGACTTGAAGAACTGTCATTTTAAAGAGTTATCCATGAAATCTAATTGATATTAATCGGTCACTGGTTGCATTGTACCCAAGTACTGTCATTGCTATATCCTTCCTGACAATGAAAGCAACATCGTTCCTTCTTTGTTTTTTGTGTCCTGAGTAGTAAATGGTATGGTTTTCTGACTGAAAGTGTCAAATTCCAGTCCATTTTAATTCACTGATGCCCAAGATGTCAATCTGTAGTTGATTCATTTCATCTTTCACTGTGTCGTGATTTCCCATATTCATGCTTCTTACGTTCCACATTCCCATTGTAATTCTGTCTTTGAAGCTTCAGATTTTCTTTACCCACATGGCAACATCAGCGGGAAGATGTCCAAAAGGCTTTAGGATCTCTGAAAGGATCTCTGAGAGATCCTTAGTTCTTCCTCAGTAGCACGTTGAGTACCATCCGACCTGAGAGGCCCATCATCTGGCACTACATTGACAATCATTCCATTTTGTTTATCCATGTACAGGAATGGTTTACCATTGCCTTCTCCCACACAGTATGAAATTATGCTGTTGTCGTCGTCACCTTTGTCACTTGTCTGTCTCCAGCACCTTCCCATATCGCTGCTGCCCAATATAGGTGCCTGCTTGCTTTAGCTGGGCAGCTGGGATGACCTTCACACTTTGGGTGACCCTACTGGGAGTATACCTCCCGGCGTACTTCACTCATCCCTCCCAGGATGAGGCAGCATAGCAGGACTTGGGGGAAAACAAATTTATACCTAAATTCCATATCTTGCCTACTCATGAGCAGTGCTTTGGTTACATGAGTCATCATGGGTTTGAACAGACTTAGTTATGTAAGCCAGGAGTTCCCAACCTGTGGTACTCCAGATGTTGCTGAAGTCCCATCATCTCCATAAATTGGGAGTTGTAGTTCAGGAACTTCTGGAGTACCATAGATTGGGAAATCCTGATGTAAACCAACCAACTAAGATTATATTGGAAAATTTTGAAAAAACTTTATCAATTTGGCCTTTTGAATCTGACAATGGTAGGCAGTGTGATATAGGAAAGGTAAAGACTATTCTCACGAGCAACATAAACTGAGCTAAGAGAGCCCAGCCCAGTTTATGCTGCTCATGTGCTGCACCAGGAGCAGAGGCATAACTATAGGGGGGGCAGGGGGGGGCACGTGCCCCGGGCGCCATCTTTTCTGGTCACGTGGGGGGCGCCGCCATGACCAATTTTTAATTTTAATTTTGATTTTTTTGTTAATACAAATGTTTCCTGCTCAGTGCAGCAGCGCTGCAGCAGTCAAGGGAGTGCGTCGGTGCCCCCTTCCCCACGAGCGGTCCCTTCCGCGCCACCTGCGGGCCCCCCCCATTGCTTTGCTGGTGCCTGGCGGCCAGTCAGTGGCCTGGCTTGGCGGCGGCAGTGGGCGCTTGTGAGGAAAAACCTAAGTATAATGTCGTATATTGGGGGGGCGCGGGGGGCGGGGGGGTGCCATTTCAGTGCTTGCCCCGGGCGCCGTTTTCCCTAGTTACGCCTCTGACCAGGAGCCACACAGCTCACAGCAGCCGGCCCCATTAAATGAGGTTAGCTGAGCGAGCGCTCCACACACCACATTTTTTCTATTGTATGCTGCTGAGGCATGCCTCCACTCCGTGTTGACTCACAAGGAGACCCCCGATGGAGAGGCTGCAACAAGCCTCCCAGCATCGGGGGACTCCCCAGAATGTCCCGCACACTTGCGTGGGGCATTCTGGGAAATCCAGGGGCTGGTAGGCCCCCGATCCCCGCCACCCCAACTGGCTGCATGATGGAGCCGGTAATCATGTGGGTGGCCTATCTGGCCACCAAGGGAGGGATTCGCATTTGCGGGGAGAGCGGGTCAAGCCCACTCTCCCCGTTAACCCCCTGCAGGCTCTCCACACTGCTCATGTGGAGAGCCTTATAGGATTAGTACATCTTTTTATGGGGCTATGAATTTGTTACTACATTCTGGATGGAAGTTTCTGAAAGTTTAACTATGGTATTGGATTCTAATTTTAAGTTTACAGATTCTGTTGCGATATTCAGAAGTCGCGATACTTCTAACAAGTAGCTAGAATTTATTGGGAGGTACACTGGTGTAGTTACTGTGAGCATTAGTTTTGACTGAACACCTTCAAAAAATGGTAAATTAAGGACAATCCTGAGGTAGAATAATGGATTTCTGATTTATTGCTTTGGGCAGCTCATTAAAGTATGCCTTATATTAAGAGGGGAGCTCATGACAAAGTCCAGATAATTTAGGAACCATTCTTTGAATCCTATTAGTTGTGATACATATATTTGCAAAAAATGATTTTAAGTGATTCTGTGAGGTCATGTACATAATCAATAACTGTGTTCTAACCAGGTTTGGGAGCTGTGTGTGCTCCCAATTGTCGGTTGTGTGGAAACAAGGTAAGAGGAAAATCTGGATAGAAGTGAGTGAGGGTATTCCCACAATCACTGGAAAGCGGGCTAAGGGAGCTTAGCTTGCTTTCCAGTCATCGTGAAAACCAGCAGGCTTGCAGGTGAGTCTGGTGGTTCCCTGGTGGCTAGGCCACCAAAGTAGCCCTGCCCTTAGCCCAGGTTAGCAGAGCGAGCACTCCGCTAACCTGGGCTTCCTGATCGTGTATTGCCACAGTGCAGCTCCGCACCGCGGCAACATGAGGAGACCCCCAGCCAGGAGGCTGCAGTTGTGTGGGCGGCCAATCTGGCTGCCCAGGGCTGCAGTAGTGATAGTCTGTGGGGAGAGCGGGCTAAGCCTGCTCTCCCCCAGAACCCCGTCCAGTGGATCTCTGATCGTGAGACTCACCTCAGTATGTGGAAGCAAGATAGGAGGAAAAGCTACCCAGGTTTTCCTCCTACCTTGCTTACACACAACCAACAATTGGGAGCAAACACAGCTCCCAAACCTAGGTGGAACACAGTTTTTGATTATGTGAATGATGTCAATTACTGGGTCTTTTATTCCCAACTAGTATTTTTAAGCCCGTTATGATAACGGGCGCTAACTTTCTATCCCGTCTTTTCTGTCTCTCTCTCTCTCTTTCTGTCTCTTTTTTCCCCCCTTGTCCCCTCTCTCTTTTTGGTTTTGTTGTTGTTGTTGTTGTCTCTGTTTTTGTTCTTCCTTATTTTGCTTTTACTTTTTTGGGGTGTGTGTGTGGATGAATAACGGCCAAAATGGCCCATGAGAAGGTGGCCGCCCCCGCCTATCGCCCTCCCGCGCACCTAGCTGCTGGAGCCCACCTTACCCGCTCCAGCCTGAAGGAGAAGAGAGGAACTCGGGAACAGAGCTACTCTCTGTGTTAAGCTGCTGCCCATACTGTCGCAATGGACGCAATAGGCGTCCTTTGCGTCCATAGCGGCAGTTTGAGCAGTGACTTAGCACAGAGAGGAGCTCTGCTCGTGAGCTCCTCTCTTTTCCCTTGGGCTGGAGCGGGTAAGGTGGTCTTCGGCAGCTGGGTGGGCGGGAGGGTGATAGGCGGGGGCGGCGACCTTCTCATGGGCCATTTTGGCCCTTAATCTTTTGGGGGGGGAGCGGGGAAGGTGATTTTGGGCAGCTGGGAGGGCGGGTGAGCAGGCGGGGGCGACGGCTGTGAGCGGGCGGGGGGCTCGTTGGCGGCTTCGCCGCCACCTCACCCAGCTTCCCTGTCCCCCGTCTCGGTCTTCCCCCGCCGCCATTGCCCTCGCCTTTTTCAGGGCGGCCGCTTCTGGTTGCCTCAGCCTCCTCTCGCCGTGCCTCGGCCACTTCCCCCCGCCGCCACACACCGGCTAATGGCCGCCCGTGGCTGTGGGACACTGGTGTCTGCGGTCCTGTGTCCCTTGGGCTCTTCTGGGCCTGCGCTTCGCGCAGGCCCAGAACATCCCAGGGAGGCAGGGACGCAGATCCCCAACGTTCCAAAGCCACGGCCACTCACTTAGCCTTTTATTATATAGGACTAGTGTTTTCAGGCCCGTTGTGATAACGGGCGCTAGTAGGGGAGAGTTTCCCCCCCCACCCCACTTCCTCTGGCCTCCCCCGCCCACGCCCTCCCAGCTGACCGAGACTTCCTTACCCAAAGCAGCCCGCGACAGTCGGGCGATCAAAAATCCATTTTTTGCGAAGAAGAGAGGAGCTCCCGAACAGAGCTCCTCTCTGTGTTAAGCTAATGCCCAAACTGCTGCTATGGACGCAAAGGACGCCTATTGCGTCCTTTGCGTCCATAGCAGCAGTTTGGGCATTGGCTTAGCACAGAGAGGAGCTCTGTTCGGGAGCTCCTCTCTTCTTCGCAAAAAATGGATTTTTGATCGCCCGACTGTCGCGGGCTGCTTTGGGTAAGGAAGTCTCGGCCAGCTGGGAGGGCGGTTGGCGGCCATGGCGGCGGCCGCGGAGGCATTCTTCTGGGCCGTTTTGGCCCTTAATCATTTGCGTGGGGGAGCGGGGAAGGAGTATTTGGGCAGCTGGGAGGGCGGGAGAGTGGGCGGTGGCGGCGGCCGGGCAGATTCTGGGGGCGCCGCTGCCGGTCCGGTCCGCCCCCGCCTCACATTCCCGGCCGGTCTCCCCGGACAGGCAAGGGCCCCAAGGACTCGCAGCCGCCTGGCTGCGGCGGCGGCACCAGGCCTCGGTGGCGGCTCTGCCGCCGCCTCGGCTGGCTTACCCCGTCGCCTCCTCCCCCCGCCTGGCTTCGGCGGCGCGGCTCCACCGCCACCTTGGCCGCGCTGCGTCCTCTGGCCGAGGCGGCGGCTTTGCCGCCGCCTCGGCCAGTCTCCTCCTTCCCCGCATTCCCGGCTTCTTCGGGGCGGCCGCTTCTGGCCGCCCAAGATGGCCACCGGGTGCCGGCCGTCATGTCTCCCTTGCCCTGTTCTGCGCCTGCGCTTCACGCAGGCGCAGAACAGGGCAGGGAGGCACGGACACACGCTTGGTGTCCGTCCACGGACGGACACCAAGCGTTTTATTAGAGAGGATTACTTTTCTTCTCCTTTTGGGGTGGGTGGGGGTGGGAAGGGAGTTCGGATAAGAAAGTTATCAGCATTTGTATCCTTCATAATGTAAGGTGGGGGGGTGTTTTTGTAATGTATTAATGATTTCATCATATATCATTTATTTCATTTTGGAAGGTTTCTTGTCCTATTTTATTTTTTTTTAAGTAAGCCAACTAATAATTTTAATATCATCTTGCAATTCTGTCCCCAACAGGGCACATAATGTAGCTAGCAGCCAGCAGACACAGAAGCTCTTCTCATGATCAGTGAGAAGAGCTTTGTGGCTAACTGCAGAGAAGGCGGGTTAACCTTACTTTCCTGCAGACGATCCTCCATTGACAATCCTCCAGACAAGCGGCGGCTTTTTTGTGGCTCTCCCACACCTTGCTCAGGTGCTTCAGGGTTTGGGTGCAGGGAAGCACTGCCCCCCCCCCCCCGAGCCCAAATAATGCACCATTTATTTATTTATTTATTTACTTACTTACTTACTTGATTTCTATACCGCCCTTCCAAAAATGGCTCAGGGCGGTTTACACAGAGAAATAATAAATAAATAAGAAGATGGACCCCTGTCCCCAAAGGGGTCACAATCTAAAAAGAAACATCAGATAGACACCAGCAACAGTCACTGGAGATAATGTGCTGGGGGTGGATAGGGCCAGTTACTCTCTCCCTGCTAAATAAAGAGAATCACCACGTTAAAAGGTGCCTCTTTGCCAAGTTAGCAGGGGTGTGGTGTATTACTGGGAGCCCCCCTCCCCTCCAAGTGTATCACCACAGATACATGATCACTTAGCCCAGTTCAGGGGTACCCTCGCACCCATAACCCGGGTTAAGTGGTGAGCTACTTAAGAGGGCTCACCACCATGCCACTGCCAGGAGCCACACAGCTCCTGGGGGTTCTCACACGTAGCGAAAACCAGGCTGGGCTCCCCTAGCCCGGTTTTTGATGCTCGCGAGAATAGCTTCATAGATTAGATCTACCCCTTTAATTCATGTCAAATATCTAAAATAATACCTTTATTTCTAATGAACAAGTCTGTTGGTCATGATGCAGACTACACTATCAGTGTCAGTTGCAGCATTTTCTTCTAATTTTATTTCACTATTAAAAATGAACCAATGTCAGTCTTGCCGCAGTCTAATACATGAAGTAAGAGACATAATGAAAGCCTTGTAGCCCAACCGCTTCCCAGCCACTGGGAAGAGAGTGCTATGCTTTTAAATGAAAGGTACCGATCGTCCTTGTCAGTCTCCCATTGCTTGGCCAGAATCCACCATTTGAAGGAGGTGCTGCTCTTAGCACCTGATTTATTATTAGTTTGAGTGGAGTTGCACTGCTTTGCAATTCTGATACCTCCATTAGAAAATTGGGATGTGGCATTAAATTTTTATTGGGCAATGCTCTGTTTGCATTTTGCCCCACTTAGCATCAAATTGCCTTACACTGGGAAAGAAAGTTTATTAAATTTTCATTAAAACACTTTCATGATAGTTAAAATTCAGGAGGGAAATAGAAGACAGAGAAGAAAAAACAATCAAGAAAGATCAATTGGTTAAAAAGAAACACATTTTGAGTATTTCTACATCTACTGAAAGCTACATTCAACACTGATCATACTAAGGCCTCTTTCTCCCCGCCATCCCTACCTTTCTCTGCTGTTATAGTTGGGCCCTATCAACACAGAGGAACCCTTAAAATGTACCATTTTGTGAGACTGTTAGTTTAAATATAATCAGAATATCAAAAAATTCCCATAAACTGTCATTTATGCATTGCAATTGACCATTTTTATGCTTTCACAACATTGTTTGCCAGTCTGCCCAAACATCTAGGGACTATTAGCCTTCTTTATTTGATTATTTTGGCCTCCTCAGTACTGTTTAGAATATGCAGTACAGTAATATCATTTTTCCACTCAGACTCTGTGTGTCCAAATTTAATATCTGGGGGGAAAGTATTTAACACATTATCTGGAAAAAAAGAGAGGCATAAAAGCTGATGCAAAACAAATATCTTCTTACAAAATGACCGTAAAGGATTTTTATTTTTTTAACACCGTGGAATATCTTTTGCTATGGGGGTTGAGCTGATTGACTTTGAAACTTGCTTTTTTTCCCCAGTGAAAACCCTGAGGGCAAAATAAACAGTATTATTCTGGGTCTAAACACACACACAGACCGAGGTGATAAGAAAATTATAATGTGAGAAGAAAGCTGTGCATATAAAAGAGGTGTGTGCTAGTATGTTTTTATTTCGTAAGTCTGGCCACACTAAAATGCATGTTTAAATGATTGCATTTGACAAAGGAAAGACAAGGAAAAATGGTGCCGCATCTTTAATTTATTAGTTTACATGAGATGCAGGCAATTGCCTGTGGGTACCAGATTGTGATTTTTCTACTCAAGTAGATTCTCATGTTTTACTGATGAGCTTGTATGCCAGACCCTTGTGTTCTTTGTAGGAAGAGTTTCATGGAACATCTGCTTCAATTGCTCTACCCCTCATTTTTGTTTTGTCACTGAACTCCCTTATACCACAGAGGTGTTGACTATGAAAGCAGCTGCTTTAATTCAATAGAATATCAAGGAGGCGCTTTCCCTAATACTTGTAATACAGCTGTTTATCTGTAATGCGTTCCATAGCACACAAAGTGCTTTGACAATTGACACAATAGTCTGTCATACTTCATGGAAAACTCGGCTCACTAAAACAATCCAACCACATTACCTGCAAAAGATGGATGAATGCATGTTTCCCTCACACACCCCACATACACTGAGTGCAGACGATGCACACATGTGCGATGGTTTTCAGATATAAATTCTAAATAAGGTTTGTAAAGGAGACTATCGTTGATGTTTGGCTGTGTATAGTGGGCCATAGGGCTAAAGTGCTTCTCTTGCCCAAGTGTTTTTAGCTCCCTAGGGATAAAGTGTTCCTCTTGACAGAAATTCAGCTGATATAAGCCTACAAAGGAGACCTGAGATGCTAAAGGCAGCTTGATTGAATTTCTAGGGCCATGGAAGTCCCCTTTTTCTAAAGGGAGAGAGATTGGATAAACAGTCATATGCAAGATCCTGCCAATCCATTATCAAACACACAGAATATTGCTTGGAGACTACATTTTGTAACCTACCTTGAACACTGTGATAAGGGAGGGTAAACATGGTATAAATATATACAGGTAGATAAACATTACAGGAGGATAAACATTAAAGGAGAGTCAAGCAACATATACAGCCGTGGCTAGGAATGCTCTTTCACAGCTTTGGCTAGTGTACCAGCTACGACCTTTCATTGAGATGACAGATCTGGCTACTGTCACCCTTGCTTTGGTCATGTCTCAAATGGGTTATTATGATGCATTCTACATGGGAACCTTGAAGAAGCATTCAGAAAGTGCAAATGGTGCAGAATGTGGCAGCCAAACTGCTGGCTGGGACGGCTCACTGGGCTCATATTACATCAGTTTCTGATAGTCTTTCACGGGCTGCCATCCATTTCCAGGTGTAAGTCAAGGTGCTGGCTGTTCATAAAGTCCTTGGGTCCCAGAGACTTGGGTCTCCATCTCTTCCCAAGCAAATTTTCACATGCTGACCAGAGGATGATATACCATTGAGTGACCATGTTCAGCAAACATGGGCCACCCAATAGGTCCAGGGCCAAGGGAGTTGCATGCTACTTTCTCCAGAGCCACCTGCCCAGTCCCTTCCCTCCCTCTACCCTCATCGCTGGCAGTAAAGAGCTGGCACACGGGCTAATGCTACCACCCAGCAATACTCATTGGGTGATTGTGTTATTAGCCTGCACACTGGCTCCTTGACACCAGTGATGAGAGCTAACAACACCATCCAGTGACATGTGTTAGGCAGTGATGTCATTACCTTGCACACTAGATCTTTGTCACCAGAGGAGAGGTCAGAGGGAGGGAGGTGCGTGGGCTACTGCAGAAGGAGAGAAGGAGGCAGGTAGATGGAAGCTAGTGGTAGCAGTGGCAGAAGGAACTCCTAAAAACAATCTAGCCTCAGGATGTCGCTACACTTCTGGTGTCAAAACCTGCATACATGCAGTTTTCAAGCATACAGTACATGGTGTTCTCTCTGATTGCCCCCAGATTGTGGAATTCCCTCCTAGAGGTGATTCAAAGCATGCCCTCTCTCCTCTGGAAGCAGTTGAAAATTACCCTTTGAATTCAGGCTTTTAGCCAGAGAGTGAGAGGACCTTGCTCTGCTACGCATTATGGACTAGGTTGGCTGCTGTTTAAGTTATAGATGATCTTGTTTAACTGCCTTTGTTGCTTTCTGATTTGAGGTTTTCTATACTTAGGAGAATTGCCAATGGGCAGTGTGGAAATGTAAAGACAAATAAACAAACAAACAAATACAATGCTCTGGCATACGATGTATGCCAGAAACAAAGAGTAGGAATAAATTGACAGTTTTCCTACTGGAGGTAGGTAGGAAGTGGGGTCCCCCAGGGATCAGTACTAGGACCAGTGCTGTTTAACTTGTTCATGAATTATCTAGAAGTTGGGGTGACAAGCATAGTGGCCAAATTTGCAGATGACACTAAGCTATTTAGGGTAGTGAAATCCACAACGGATTGTTAAGAGCTCCAAAAAGATCTCTCCAAACTGGGTGAGTGGGTGACAAAATGGCAGATGCAGTTCAATGTAAGCAAGTGTAAAGTGAGGCACATTGGGGCAAAAAACACCAACTTCACATATATGCTGATGGGATCTGAACTGTCGGTGACTGATCAGGAGAGAGATCTTGCGGTCATGGTAGGCAGCTCATTCTTATGTTCTTAGTATATCATTCAGATCTATTCCTTCAGTATTTTTCTTTTGCATAAAATAGCTTCAGGGCCAAAGTAAGCATAACATGCAAATGCAGCATAGATATAATTTAGCAAGGAGGGATAAATGTTCCTGGACCCAGAGGGTGGGGGCCCCCCACTGTGTAGGGAGTGTGTGATGTTATTTGTAAAGAAGCAAGAGAAAGAGCATATCAGGCATGTTATCTTTCCCACCATATCCTTGCTCTTCTTCTACAGCAAAGATATGGCAGGAGGGCATACTAAGGGAGAGTGTGGAACAATAGGGGCCACCTTGTTTCGGGACCCACTCCAACCTTGCTACACTGCTACTTCCAATCTTTTGAAGACCTGTGGGTAGGGGGAGCTCCTGGAAGTAGGAGAAATTACAAGTAGGGGAAGGGTTCAGAGCCCATCCCTCATCACTGCTCTGGTCTTCATTATTGAAGCAGTTTGGCTGTTGGGCTGTTACACACATTTGTACTGTAGTTTATCCTTTAGTTCTCTGAAACTTTCTGGGCATATCTATGAAGCTTTCTGGGCATATCTAGTCTACACTACAAATTTAGGCCATATTCACATGTAATGTGGAACCATGGGTCCAATGGACCATGGCTCCACTCCCCCGCTCACCTCACTCTCCTGTCTGAATTCAGATGTAATGGAGAACATCCTCTCTGCAGTCAGCGAGACTGAAGAAAGGAGGGGGAACTGACTGTGTGTGCTTCCTTCAAGACTAAAAGACAGCCCACAAAGCCAATCATGGCCAGAGTTGAGGGAGGAACTTCCTCCCTCAACTCCAGTTGAAGGGGACGCAGCCTGAAGTTCCACATTTGGAAATACTACAGGCTAAATCCAACATCAGGTTGTGGCAATGAAACTCACTACTACTGAGGGTTTAGATTGGTGTTCCAAATCTGAAAAATCTAGGGTTCATCGCTGCGCAAAACTCCTGTTGCTTGCATTCGCACAAAACACTCGTGGAACCTCTGGCCCCTTCAACTGCAGTTACATGTTACATGCAAATATGACCTTAGACCAGTTTAATAATCACTTCATTTCACCAACAAATCCTGCAGTTCTGAAAGAGAGATCGGGACTTCCCATAGAGAACTCACAGCAGCCTCAGCAAACTATAAGTCCTTGGAATATTTGGAGAAAGCCATTACAATTAAATTGATATAAAACCAATATAAATATATAATGAATATGTGTTAATATTCTGTCTGCTTATTCTTGCACAAACTATGCTTTCCCACTGTCTTCTGGGCACAATTCAGTACATTGTTAGCCCTGTGAGCCCAGAACCCAACAGATTTTCTTTTCTTTTGTGTTTTATCATGACTTCCATCAACAAAAACTTCTAACAGTTCAGTCTATGTAAATTGGAGGACATTCATTTTAGATTGTGAGCCCTTTGGGGACAGGGATCCATCTTATTTATTTATTATTTCTCTGTGTAAACTGCCTTGAGCCATTTTTGAAAGGGCGGTATAGAAATTGAATGAATGAATGAATGAATGATGTACTCATAGGGTTGGTTGTCCCAATCACAGCAATGTCTATTAAATAAAAATCAGATATCCTGGTGGCATGCCTGCTCCCATGGAGCATGTTGTATGAACTCATGATTGTTCATGGATCATGGAATGAAACTACAAAAATCTGATATTTAAACCAAGCTCATTAATCTAGGATTTGAACTTTGGTTTTCGATGTTGACTTAATATCATTTTTTGCAGTGACATCTGGGAATCGGCAAAAATGCTGAGTTCACACAAAATGCTCAATGGGAGTGCACGCTGCTGGGGTCTCTAGTTTTTGTTTAAAAAAATAGTGCCACAATTGTGAGAACCAACTAATAGAAAAAGCAATTCTACTGTAGTTCCACAGCCCAGGTGTATTTCAAAATAATTTGGTGGACCAAACAAAATCCCACAGTAAAGGATTTTCCCAACCAAGGTCAAAAGTTAAAAGTGTGTTTTGCTCCAGAACCAAAATTTACTGCAAGTTAATACAGTCCTCCCTAGATTTTATCAATGCAGACTACTCCTAAATGTTATACCTATCTTTGGGTTCTGTTCCGTGGCAGTGCGTTCCAGAAAGGACAATTGACAATCTGCATCTAGTGGGGGGCTTTGGGGAAAGATTTTTCCTCCTCAATCTGTTCACCACTCCCCAGTTGATGGCCTTGTGTTGCAATGTGGGCTCCTAAATGTGAAGCTTTTACTGCTGCATGATTCCAAATGGGGTCTATTGGTTCTGGAGCAAAACACACTTTTAGCTTTTTAGTTTGGGGAAGTGTTCGAACAGTGCAGAAGTAAGCCATCCCTACTCTAAATAAATAGATGAGTGAGTGAGTGAATAGTGATGCTGTTACAAAATTATGATTATGGAACATGCAGAAAGCTAGTGCTAAGTATTTGCTTAAATAAGCAAGACCATAGGCTGGTTTACACAATCTTTTAAAACAGGGTAGGAGGTAGGCTACTCAAATTTGCATGATTGTCAGAATTCCCCTCCAGATTGCTTCCAGCAGGGCTACCCCCATTTTAACTAAAGATGGGAGAAGAGGACCACCCTCCTACCTTATCTATTATATTTTCACACTGCCTCAAACAGTGGGCAGTTTACATCAACATAAACAAATTAAAAAAGAAATTCAAACCTATAAACCATTTAAAACCACGTCTAGTTAAAAAGCTTAGATGAATAATGTTGTAGAATGTGAACTGTCCACATGGTTTTCAGAACAAACACCAGTGCAAGGTTTAAGACAACTTTACTTGTGAGACAAAAGCTTAGAGGTCAATACAAAACTTGCTGACTCACAAACAGGAACAGGAAGGGAAATAGAAATTCCTAGCCAGCCCTACCAGTACTGAGGGAGCTACAGTGTCCCCTCTGGCTTCATAGCAGATTACATGCAAACTATACACAGTAATTTAAGCTGCAGCTGTTACATATCCCAACACCCCTTCTCAACAGCTGAAGTATTAGCCCACTAAGTTCATTACCCCTGACAGCCTACAATGCCTTTCTCTGACCAAAGATTTTGTGAGAATGTCCACCTTCATGTTCTCAGTTGGACAGTACTGCAGGTCTATGAGTCCTTGTTCCTGTAAGTCTTTCAGGAAGTGATACTTCACATCTGTATGCTTGGTTCTAGGGTCAACTCTCTCAGTTGACCCTCTCAGTTTGTGCAAGTGCAATACACCCTTGATTATCTTCCCAGATTTGTGTGGCTTCTTTTGGACATTGACCCAAGTCCATCAATAGTTCTTGTAACCAGATTACTTCTTGACTAGCTTGTGCAGCTGTGCTGTATTCTGCTTCTGTAGAAGAAAGCTCTGCTGAAGCTTGTTTTCTGCTGGCCCAACTCTCCATGCAAAAACAGATAACCAATGGTAGGTTTTTCATCAGAACTGTCTCCAGCTCAAACTGCATCTGCATATCCAGTTAGGTTGCATTCAGAAGTTGCTGGAAGTCGTAGCTTCAGGTGTAAGTTCCTTTTAGGTAATGTATAACCCTTTTCACTGCATTCCAGTCCTTCTGACTTGGTGCTGAGACCTTCCTGCATAAGATCCCAATTGCTGCTGCGATTTTAGGTCGTGTGTCAGTAGCAATCTATGACAATTTCCCAATTACGTCTCTATATGGTTGGTTGTTTGGCAACAATGTAATCTTTTCTTTGCTCTCCTTTAAGTAACTGGTTTCCATGGGAGTACTTACTGCCTTTGCATCTTTCATTCCAAAGTCCACGATGGAAGCTACCTCATTAGTCAAAGCTGCAAAGTAGAAGAAATAATAATTTCTTCCATTTTGCAGCTCAGACTAAGGAGATAGCTCCCATCATGGGAATAACAAAAACTTCTTTAAATTTATCAGAAGTCGAAAACTTGCCAGGGAGGTGGTTGGACCCTTAGATGATGAGGGCGTGAAAGGGATTATTAAAGAGGACAGGGAGATTGCAGAGAAGCTGGATTAGTTCTTGGCAACTGCCTTCACAGTGGAGGATACTGACCATATACCCCCTCCAAAAATGAGCTGTTCAGGTTTCATGGCTGCAGAACTGGGCCAGTTTGAGGTGAGGAACAGGGCCAATTTGAGGTAACAAGGGAAGGTGTTCTAAACTGTCTTGAAAAACTAAAATTTAAAAAATTGCCAGGACCAGATGGCATCCACCCAAGAGTTCTGAAGGAACTCACATGTGAAATTGCTGATCTCCTAGCAAAAATATGTAACTTGTCCTTACAATCAGGCTCTGTACCAGAGGACTGGAAAGTAGCCAATTTGACTCCAATTTTCAAAAAGGGATGCAGAAAATTACAGGGGTGTGTGCATAAAACTGGGTAGCCCGGTTCGGTTCGAATCCAGACCAGTCTCAAACCAGATCGGTCACGTCCAGTTCGGCCCCCATCGAAACCCACCCCCCACCTGGTCCGATCTGGGTCCGGACACGTTCATGATTTTTAAAATATATATATTATAAAAATGAATTCAAGGTAACTTTAGCCCCTTCAGGCAGCTTCTTGTATGCCACAGTGGGGCACGAAGGTTCCCCTTCCCCCCACTGGCCTCTGAAGTCACTGCTGCGGCCCGGGAAATTTATCATTTTTGGCCTGTTTGGGCCTCTGTAGTACACGGCGGTGGCCATTTTGGTCACCACCGCACATGCACAAATGACCCCTGCGAGCCCTGGCATGACCCAGGGCCTTGCAGAGGTCATTTGCACATGTGTGGTGGCCATTTTGTTTTTTCCAAAATGGTTTTTTCCAAAATGGCCACCGCCGCGCACTACAGAGGCACTTGTTTTTTCCAAAATGTCCACCGCCGTGCACTACCGAAGCCCAAGGGCCAAAAATGTTCAATTTCCCAGGCTGCGGCAGTGACTTCAGAGGCCGGGGGGAGGGGAACCTTTGTGGGGGCCCCCCACGGCATACAGAAAGCCCTCCGAAGGGGCTAACGGTACTTAGATTTCATTTGGGGGGGGGGATTGGGGAAAAATTTGTGAACATGTCCGGAGGTTCAGTTCTGGTCCAGACAGAACCGGGGTAGGGGGTGTTTTGATCCCAAACCCCCGAACCTCCAGACCTTCAAACCGCTGGACCGGTCTGCACATCCCTATTACAGGCCGGTCAGCTTAACTTTCATGCTGGGTAAATTGATGGACAGAATACTTAAGGATAAAATTGTTAAGCATATAGAAGAAAAGACCTTGCTGAAGGAGAACCAGCATGGCTTCTGCATCGAATGTCTTGCCTCACGAAGCTTTTGGAGTTCTTTGAGAGTGTCAACAGGTATGTGGATAAAGTTTGATAAGGCTGAGACTTCCAAAAAGCTTTTGATAAGGTTCCCTCCAAAGGCTCTTGAGTAAACTTAGCAGTCATGGGATAAGGGGACAAGTACATGTGTGGATTGCTAACTGGTTGAAGGACAGGAAATAGAGGGTAGATATAAAGGAGAGTTTTTACAATTGAGGAAAGTAAAAAGTGAGATCCCCCAGAGATCAGTACTGGGACCAGTGCTCTTTAACTTGTTCATAAATGATCTAGAAGTTGGGGTGACCAGTGAAGTGGCCAAATTTGTAAATTACACTAAATTATTGAAGGAAATTGTGAAGAGCTCCAAAAATATCTCTTCAAATTGAGGTGTGTGTGTGTGTGTGTGTGTGTGTGTGTGTGACAAAATGGCATATGCAGTTCAAATGCGGTAGGCAAGTGTAATGTGATGCACATTGAGGCAAAAAACATCAATTTCACATATATGCTGATGGGGTCTGAGCTGTCGGTGACTGACCAGGAGAGAGACCTTGGGGTCATAGTGGACAGCTCATTGAAAATATCATCTCAGTGCGCAGCAGCTGTGAAAAAGGCTAATTCCATGCTAGGAATCATTAAGAAAGGGGGTTGTAAATAAAAATGCTAATATTATAATGCCCTTATACAAATCTATAGTGCAGTCACATCTGGAGTACTGTGTACAGCTTTGTTCACTGTATCTTAAGAAGGATATTGTAGAGCTGGAAAAGGTGCAGAAGAGGGCAACTAAAATGATCAGGGGCCTGGACCACCTTCCTTATGAGGCTAGGCTACAGCATCTGGGGCTCTTTACCTTGGAAAAGAGGCAACTAAGGGAAGACATGATTGAGGTGTATAAAATTATGCATGGAGTGGAGAGGGTGGACAGAGATAAATTTTTCTCCCTCTCTCTAAACACTAGAACCATGGGTCACCCCATGAAAATGAAGATTGGGAAATTTAGGACCAAGAGGAAGTACTTTTTCCACACAGTGCATAATTAATCTATGGAATTCTTTTCCATGAGATGTGGTGATGGCCACCAGCTTGGATGGCTTTAAATGGGGCCTAGACAGATTCATGGTGGACAGGTCTATCAATGGCTACTAGTCTGGTGGCTGTGGGCCATTTCCTGCCTCAGAGACATGATGCCTCTCAATACCAGTTGCAGGGGAGCAACAGCAGGAGAGAGGGTATGCCCTCACTTCTTGCCTGTGGGCTTTTCAGAGCCCCTGGTGGTGCAGTGGTAAAACTGCCGCCCTGTAACCAGAAGGTTACAAGTTTGATCCTGACCAGGGGCTCAAGGTTGACTCAGCCTTCCATCCTTCCGAGGTCGGTAAAATGAGTACCCAGAATGTTGGGGGCAATATGCTAAATCATTGTAAACCGCTTAGAGAGCTCCGGCTATAGAGCGGTATATAAATGTAAGTGCTATTGCTATTGCTATTGCTATCTGGTGGGCCATTGTGTGAAACAGGATGCTGAACCAGATAGGCCTTGTGCTGATGCAGCAGGGAAGTCCTTATGTTCTTATGGTATCTTCTTTCTCTATCTGTATTACCAAGCAGTGTTAGGGTTCCCAGATCTTTCATTACAAATTGTAGATTTAATGCTTTCATTATTCCACTGTCATCCCCTTCTTGTTCAAAACACATCAGTAGGTCATCCATGGTGACCAGAAGAAAGATCCATCGATCACTTTTGAGTATATGCAAGGATCTGCTTTACTTCTGGTGAAGTTTTCATTTATGAGTAGTTCATTTATTTTTGCATTTCAGGCCCTTGCAGCCTGTTTAAGTCTATATATGCTCTTGTGCAACTTATATACATAGTCAGGTCTTTCTCTATTTTTGAAACCAGGCTGCTGTTCCATGTAGATTTCCTCTTTAAGCTTGCTATGCAAAAAGGCTATTTTTACATCTACGTGTTTGACATATATTCCTCTTCCGGCTGCAACACCTAGTAATGTCCTAATTGTTGTGGGCTTGACTTGGATGAACGTTTCATCATAATCCTCTCCAAACTTTTGTGAGTAGCCTTTTGCAACAAGCAAGCCTTGTACTGCTCAATTCTGCCTTCTTTGCTGGATCTCTTCCCAGGATGATGGTTCAGGTAACCTATTGGTACTAGCTTTATATGACAGGAAGAGAGTTGGTTTACCTTTGTTTATCCTGGATGATCATCTTAGCTCAATGTCTGTTGAGTCTGCTTGCCTCTGCACTTCAGTTGTTGTATATTAACTTCAACTGTTTGTTCAGAAAGTTCTTCTGTGTGTTTTGGTGGTAGTTCTCCTGATTCTTGTAAGGTCATGACATCATCAGCAACGCTTTCCTCAAATGTCACGCTGTTACTAATAGTCACTTTATCTGTGTTTGGGTCTAGAATTCTGTATCCTTTGGAGCGTTCGCTGTAACCAACTAGAATTCCTTCCACAGGCCTGTTTTGTTTGTTTGTCTTTGGGGATGGATATGTACGCTTTGCACCCAAATAATTTAATGTGTCCCACACTGGGTTTTTCTCCATACCACAGTTCATATGGGATTTTCTTCACTACTGTGGAGAAGGATCGGTTTTGCAGATATGTAGCTGTGATTGCTGCTTTCCCCCGGTATTTTTCAGGTAGACCTAAATCTGTCAGCAAGCATATAATCATTTCTGTTAGGGTCCTATTTTTTCATTCTGCCTCTCAATTATGTTTGGGTGTGTATGGGACCATTTTGTGATGCTCCACTCCATGAGCTCTTAAGAAGTCCTCAGTTTTCTTTCCTGTGAACTCTCCTCCGTTGTCCATCTGAAATATAAGTGGCTTGCACTGAAATCTGTTACTTGCCATGGATACATAAAGGACATTCACACAATCAAAAACTGTGTTCCACCCAGGTTTGGGAGCTGTGTGTGCTCCCAATTTTCAGTTGTGTGGAAGCAAGGTTAGAGGAAAACCTGGGTAGAAGTGATTGTGTGGAAACAAAGTAAGAGGAAAAGCTACCCAGGTTTTCCTCCTACCTTGCTTCCACACAATCACTCCTACCCAGGTTTTCCTCTTGCCTTGCTTCCACACAACCAAAAATTGGGAGCACACACAGCTCCCAAACCTGGGTGGAACACAGTTTTTGATTGTGTGAATGACCTCAAAGAGCCGGGTCTCACGATCCATGAGACCCGGTTTCTTCGGGTGAGCGGGGAGAGTGGGCTAAGCCCGCTCATGAGCAGAGAGGGAGCCCTGGGCAGCCAGATCAGCCACCCACACGATTGCCGGCTCCGAGATGGAGCTGGCGGGAGCTGGGGAACTTGGGGAACACACGGCCCCTGGAAGCCCCAGTATGCCCTGCGCGAGTGCTCAGGGCATACTGGGGAGACCACTGGAGTCGGGGGCAGCTTTTTGCCTCCCCTCTGGGAGTCTGCTCGTGAATAGGCGTGGTGTGAAGCCACGCCGTGGCTAATCACGATTCTAAAAACCAGGTTTGGGGGCAGGGGTTCTCAAGCAGGTTACCCACTCTAGAACCACCGGGCTCGCAGCTGAGCCCGGTGGTTCTGATGACCTGCAAAAACCAGGCTAGGCTCTCCTAGCCCGATTTTTGCAGATCGTCAGAATAGCCCCATAGTCTTGTGGCTTTTCCAACACTTCATCCTTGTGCTTCATGAGATAGGTCATTGTATATATTGAGAAGTCATCTATAAAGGTCACTATGTATCTGTTGCTTCCAGATGTTGGTACTTGCATCGGCCCATATACATCACTGTGTATGAGATCAAGTGTTTTTGAAGCTCTGGTTTGGCTTGCTTTGGGAAATGTTGTTCTTGTAGCCTTAGCTCTGATACAGCAGTCACACTTCATAGTCACTGGACAGGCCAACATCACAAGGTCTTTTGTCAGGTGCCGTTTCACCAGTTCCTTTACACTTTCAGGGTGCCTATGGCCAAGACACCAATGCCATAGGTGACTGTAGCTGTTGTGTTGCTTATGTGTGGTGAGCTTCACCTGCTCCATTACTGTGCCTAAACAATACAGGTGTTCATCTGCAATTGCTCAGGCCAGGGTTTTTGTCCCCTCTTGGATTGTGCACTCATTGCCCTGGAACTTAATGGTGAGTCCTTTGGTTGCCATCCACTTAACCGATAAGAGACCACCTTCTAAGTCAGGAACATATAGCACATCTTTTACTGGAATGGCAAGGATGTCTCCATCTGTCTTGGTGCAGTTAAAAAATCTTTGTCCAGTTCCCTCTGCAGCTATACTGCTTCCATCTGCAAGATAAATCTTTTCCTTATTGCTTAAATCCAATTCGGGTGGGGGGGGGGAGTTTCAATTGCTGGTCATGTGACTAATTGCACCAGAGTCAACGCACCAGCCCTGAGATGAGTTACACTGTGCTGTAACTCATTTTGAGGTGTCCGTTCCATTGTTCTGTGCCACTAGTTGTAGCCTTTGCCTTTTGCTTAGGTGCTTGTAGAGACTTTCTTTGTAGTTTCTCTTGTTCTGCCTTCCATATGGAGCAGCCTTTCTTTAAGTGTTCATCTTTCTTGCACTGGAAACATGCTCTTGTTTCCTTCTTGTGTGCTTTGTCACCTGCAGTTTTCAGTGAAGCTTCTCCATTCTGACTGATACTGTCCTCCATGACTTGCTTTCTGCGCTGGAATTCATCCAGAAGTCTGCCTCTCACAAATTCCAGTGTCAGGTCTTCCTCAGGCTTTGTCTCAGGGGCATATATTGGGGCACCATAGGAGTCAGGCAAGCTACATAGTAATAGGGCTGCTATGTGACTGTCTTTTATTTCTTCCCCAATTCCACGCAATTGTGACACCACATCCAGCATGGCATTTATGTGGTCTTGCATTTCTGTTCTCTTCCCAAGTCTCAGTTTGTACAGTTTCCTCAAAAGGAATAGACTACTGTTCAAGCCAGTTCTTTCATGCAAATTTCTTAATGCATTCCACATGCCCTCTGCTGTAGCCCGATTCCTTATATGAATCAATTGGTCATCTTCCACTCGTAGACTAATGGTTGCCTGTGCCTGTGTGTCCTTTCTATCCCATTTTGGGGGATTTGTTGCAGGTCTGTCTGTGTTAGTAACCTCCCACAAGTCATACTTAGTTAGAAGCATTTCTACTTTAAACTTTCATAGCTGATAATTTCCATAATTCAATTTTCCCACAGAAAACCTATATTCAGAGCTGCAAGCCATTTTTCTTTTGAAAAATCCTAGCTTTGCTTACTTGCATTCAGCAGGCTTCCTCTCAGAGGGTCTCCTTGTGACTTCTGCTCTTTCCAGGCTGCTTCAAGGTTGTTTGCCCTTCAAGGTCATTCTGGGCTATATACTGGGTTGCTCTGAAGAAGTCTAGGCCCCTAACCTGTTGCAGAATGTGAGCTGTCAATGTGGTTTTCAGAACAAACAGCAGTGCAAGGTTAAGACAACTTTACTTGTGAGACAAACACTTAGAGGTCAGTACAGAACTTGCTGACTCACACACAGGAACAGAAAGGAGAATAGAAACTCCTGGCTAGCCCAACCAGTACTGAGGAAGCTACAGTGTGCCCTCTGGCTTCATAGCAAATTGCATGCAGATTACACAGTAAGTTAGGCTGCAGCTGTTGCATATCCCAACAAATAAATGTGTCCTTAGATACTTTTTAAAAGTTGTCAGAGATGGGGAGGCTCTTATTTCAGCAGGGGGCACATTCCAAGGTCTTGGGGCAGCAGCAAAGAATCGTCCCTGGGTAGCCACCAGATGAGCTGGTGGCAACTGCAGATGAACTTCTCTTCAATGGGCGATGGGGATCATAGTGAAGAATATGTTCTCTTAAATACCCTCGGCCTAAGCTGTTTAGGGCTTTATAGGTTATAACCAGCACCTTGTATTTTGCCCAGAAACTTATTGGTAGCTAGTGTAGTTCTTTTAATATAGGAATAATATGGTATCTTTGAGATGACCCGGTGACCAACCTGGCTGCCACATTCTGTAGCAACTGCAGCTTCCAGACTATGTACAAAAGCAGCCCCACATAGAGCACATTGCAGTAGTTAAGTCTGGAGATTACCAGCATATGTACTACTGTTCTGAGGACACTTATCTAATGGACACAGCCAGTGTATCAGCCGAAGCTGATAGAAAGCACCCCAGGCACTGCCTCAACCTGAGACACCAGGGAGAAGCTTGGATCCAGAAACACTCTCAGACTGCATACCTGTTCCTTCTGGGGAAGTGTTACCCAATCCAGACCAGGCAGATGAAAATTGTCTCCTGAATTCTGATCCCACACAATAAGTGCCTCTATCTTATTTGGATTCAGTCTCAATTTGTTATCCCTCATCCAGCCGATTACTGCTTCCAGGCAGGCATTTGTGGAAGTTATGTCATCCTCTTATGAAGCTGACATGGAGAAATATATCTGGATATCATCAACATACTAATAGTACCCTGAACCAAATCTCCTAATGAACTCTTCCAGCAGTTTCATGTAGATGTTAAAACATTGGAGACAGTATGGAGCCCTGGAGGACACCATATAAATGTCTCCAAGTGACACTCCAGAATCTGCCTGAAAGGTAGAAGCGGAACCACTGTGAAGCAGTGCCTCCCACTCCCAATTCCCTCAGATGTTCCAGAAGGATACTATGGTCGATAGTACTGAAAGCCACTGAGAGATCCAAAATAGCCAACAGAGTCACACACCCTCTTTCAATTTCCCATTGGAGATCAGCCATCAGGCTGACCAAGGCAGTCTCCACCCCATTGTCTGAAAACCAGTTTGCTTTCTTTACCAGTTTGAAAACCAGTTTGTTTTCACCCCATTGCCTGAAAAACCAGTTGAAAAACATTATCTAAACCCACTGATCTAGATAATCAATTTCCTCCAAGACTGCCTGGAGCTGGGAGGCCACCACCCTCTCGCCAACCACAAAACGTTGGAGACAGGCCTATAGTTGCTTAACTGAGGGATCCAATGCAGGCTTCTTCAGAAGAAAACTGATGATTGCCTCTTTAAGATAACTTGCTCTCTGATTGTGAGAACTCACATACCTCTTCTACCCAGTTGAATGGCACCCTGCTCACCCTCCCCACCATGACAACCATAGAGAACTGTGGCTATAGTGGCTGCCATCAACGGACACAGTAGGCTGAAAAGTGCACCCTGATGTAGGGCTGGGTCCACCTCCTGCTTCTTCATGGCAAATGGGAGGGCAGCTGCTGACCTCATTAAGTTATCCAGTCTGCTGACACCACAAATTATGCTGAGAAGGCAGAGGACTTTCCATTGACTTTCCATTGAGGGGCAGGGCTTGTAGCCGTCAAGTTCAGCAATGGACCCAGCAGCTGCCTTAAATATCAGTTTCCTTGGTTTGCAGACCCAAAGGGAGGAGCTTATTGTTGGGATTTATGTGTATAGGCATTGTCTTTGTTCTTGCCACTGATATATTGCACGTACTGTATATCTGTGTATGGCTTGGGGTAGAGTGTTTAGAATGGGGGAAAGAAGACAGAAGGGGAACAGCTTGGGTGGGGCTTCCAGTGTCCAGAGCTGGTGACCCTGTCGAGGCCTTGGTTGATCTCTGGAATGGAGAGATGGCCCGGGCTGTTGACACGGTTGCTCCTAAATGCCCTCTCCGGCTTGGTGGAGCCCATTCTGCTCCTTGGTTTTCCTCGGAGCTTAGGGCGATGAAGCAACTCGGACGACGGCTGGAACGACGCTGGAGGAAGAGTCGTCATGAATCCGACCGAACACGGGCTAGAGCCCATTTTAGGGACTATGCTGTGGCGGTGGGGGCAGCGAAGAAATGCTTTTTCTCCACCTCCATTGCGTCTGCTCAGTGCAGACAAACAGAGCTGTTTTGTGTGGTGAAAACCTTGCTCCACACATCCCCCCAGACAATGGGGGAGGAGTCATCTACAGCTCTTTGTGATCGGTTTGCCTGTCGCTTTGCAGATAAAGTCGCTTGCATCCGTGCTGACCTGGACTCCAGAGTTTTGGCAGTTCCGGCAGACGTGCCTTTGGTACCATCTGGTCCCGTTGTGTTGGATTCTGTTTGGTTGGTGCGGCCTGAGGATGTGGACAAGATCCTGGGCAGTGTGCTTGCGACTTCGTGCGCTCTTGACCCTTGCCCTTCATGGCTAATAAAAGCTGCCAGGGAGGGGACAGGCAGATGGCTGGAGGTGATAGTTAATGCT
Organism: Hemicordylus capensis; assembly: GCF_027244095.1. Taxonomy (NCBI): domain Eukaryota; kingdom Metazoa; phylum Chordata; class Lepidosauria; order Squamata; family Cordylidae; genus Hemicordylus; species Hemicordylus capensis. The sequence continues at coordinate 273,701,442 of NC_069660.1, forward strand.
TCGTTAAGGGAGGGCAGGATGCCATCGTGCTTCAAGGAGGCGGTAGTAAGACCTGTATTAAAAAAGTCCTCCCTTGATCCCTCCAACCTGGACAACTATAGACCTGTGTCTAACCTTCCCTTTTTGGGCAAGGTGATAGAGCATGTGGTGGCGTCCCAGCTGCAGAGGGTCTTGGATGATACGGATTATCTGGACCCTTTTCAATCTGGCTTCCGCCCCGGGTATGGGACTGAGACTGCCTTGGTCGCTCTAGTGGATGACCTACGCCAGGAACTAGACTGGGGGAGTGCGTCCCTGTTGGTTCTGCTGGACCTCTCGGCGGCGTTCGATACCATCGACCATGGTATCCTTCTGGGCCGCCTCTCGAGTATGGGAATCGGAGGCACTGCATTGCAGTGGTTCCGGTCCTTTCTTGAGGGGAGGGTCCAGAAGGTGGTGCTGGGGGACTACTGCTCGGCCCCGTGGCCATTGGCCTGTGGGGTCCCGCAGGGATCGGTCTTGTCCCCCATGCTGTTTAACATCTACATGAAGCCGCTGGGAGAGGTCATCCGGGGATTTGGACTGAGTTGTCAGCAATATGCGGATAAAACTCAGCTCTATCTCTCCTTGTCATCTGATCCTAGGGAGGCGGTGGATGTCCTGAATTGGGGGCTGGAAGCCGTGATGGGTTGGATGTGGGCTAATAAACTGAAATTGAATCCGGATAAGACGGAGGTACTGTTGGTCAGTAGGAGAGCCAATCGGGATGAGGAGATTTTACCGGTTCTGGATGGGGTTGCACTCCTCTTGAAGGAGCAAGTACGCAGCTTGGGGGTACTACTGGACCCAGCTCTGCTTTTGGAAGCTCAGGTGGAGGCGGTGGCCAGGGGTGCCTTTGCACGGCTTTGGCTGGTGCGCCAGCTGCGTCCCTTTCTCGAGAAAGCTTATCTGGCCACGGTTACCCATGCCTTAGTCACGTCGCGGCTGGATTACTGTAACGCGCCCTACGTGGGGCTGCCCTTGAAGAATATCCGGAAACTCCAGCTAGTGCAAAACGCGGCAGTGAGGGTTTTATCCGGAGCTGCCCGTTGGGAACATATCACCCCCATTTTGAAAGAGCTGCACTGGCTACCAGTTTGTTTCCGGGTCCAGTTCAAGGTGCTGTTTTTGACCTTTAAAGCCCTAAACGGTTTGGGCCCGGGGTATTTGAGGGACCGCCTGCTCCCAAGGGTTGCTGCCCGCTTGATGAGGACATCTGAGGGGGCCCTGCTCCGGGTGCCGACAATGAGAGAGGCCCGGCTGTCGTGCACTCGGGACACGGCCTTCTCTGTTGCTGCTCCCAGACTCTGGAATGCTCTCCCAGTGGCCATTCGTTCCTCGGACTCCATCACGGCTTTTAGAAAACTTGTAAAGACTTGGCTTTTTACCCAGGCTTTTACATAATCGTTTTTACTGCTGCTTCTGGGTGTTTTTATCTGTTGTATTGTTTTATGCCTGTTTTTATATGTTTTTATACTTTTAGCATGATGTTTTTATTGTGTTTTTATTGTATGTTTTTAACTTTTGTAAACCGCCTTGGGGCTATCTTTTTAACGAAAGGCGGTATAAAAATGCAAAAATAAATAAAAATAAATAAATAAATAAAATGTTTGTTAGAGATGTGCGAAATGTTTCAGGTACAGAATGATCCGTACCTGAATCGGGCCATTTCGAGCAATTTGTATAAATCGAGCAATTTGTATAAATAAACAAATCGCCCATTTGCACCTTCTGAAAATTCTGTCAACAAAACAAATTGTCCCTGTTTTGGATCCGAAAGTTTTGTTGTTTCGGACCTCTATTTTGTGGCGATCTCTGTGTCAGTCTCCACTTTGTTTTTGGCATCGATTTGGATTTCCCGCCCTTCCCACCCTTCCTATACCAGATTCATAGAGGAAAGCATGGGCTGATCTGCTGAGAATTGTCTCATCATTCCCACTTGGCTCTTTTGGTTCTGCAAAGTGCAAAATGACCCCTTATTGGCCAGGGGAAGGTCAAAAAAGGGACAATGGTGGGGGCCAGTTCACAGAGGGATTTGTAAGGGTATTTAAAGGGGCAGCAGGAAGCCATTCTTCCTTTCTGCCTCATGGGAAAAGAGAGAAAGAGAGCTTTGCTATTTGCTTTGCTGCATTGCTGCCTATTGTGCTCTGCCTTGCTGCCTATTGTGCTCTGCCTTGCTGCCAGCCTGCCTTGTGCCACCTAGTCTGCCTGTGCCATCTTGGGGTGGATTCTCTCCTGCATTAATTGTCCCCCCCAGGGGCGTAGCAAGGTTGGAGTGGGCCCAGAGACAAGATTTTAAAATGGGTGCCCTCTCACTGAAGCTCTACTCATGAAGTAAAGAAATCTTAAATTATCTTGTTTACACAGTCAGACAGGTGTTATTGACTGGTTTGTTTTATCCAGACATCGAGTCCTTCCCAAGGACCAGGGATGGCTGAATTTTATTGTCAATGTTGTTGCTGTTGTTATAGGTATCGTCGCAGAATATATGCTGTTCCCAGTAAAGCTGTTTTTTGTAATTGGCTGATGGTGATTTCTGTGGCCCCTATGGTGTTGAGGTGCTCTTCAAGGTCTTTTGGAACTGCACCCAGGGCGCCAATTACCACTGGGATTATTTTGGTCTTTTTCTGACATAGCCTTTCAATTTCAGTTTGTAGATCTTTGTATTTGGTGATTTTTTCTATTTCTTTTTCTTCTATTCTGCTATCCCCTGGTATTGCTATGTTGATTATTTTGACTTGTTTTTCTTTCTTCTCGACTACAGTTATATCTGGTGTATTGTGTGGCAGATGTTTGTCTGTTTGTAGTAGGAAGTCCCATAATATTTTAACATCTTCATTTTCTTCAACTTTTTCAATTTGATGGTCCCACCAATTTTTGGCTACAGGTAGCTTGTATTTTTTGCAGATATTCCAGTGTATCATCCCTGCTACCTTGTCATGCCTATGTTTGTAGTCAGTCTGTGCAATCTTTTTACAATAGCTGATTAGGTGGTCCACGGTTTCATCTGCTTCTTTACAAAGGCGGCACTTGCTGTTTGTTGTGGATTTTTCGACTTTTGCTCTTATTGCATTTGTTCTTAGTGCCTGTTCTTGTGCAGCCAGTATTAAACCCTCTGTTTCTTTCTTCAAGTTGCCATTCTTAAGCCATTGCCAGGTCTTGGTGATGTCTGATTTTCCACTCATATTGTGCAAATATTGACCATGCAGGGGCTTATTTCTCCATTTTTCTGCTCGGTTCTTGACTTGTTCTTTCTTGTAGGCCTGCTTTCTTTCATTGGTGTTGAATAGTTTCTCGTTATTGACCATTTGAAGTGCATCTTCTTCACTGTCCTTTATATATTCTTCAAGGTTTCTTTTCTCCTCCTCTACTGTTTGATGGACTTGCAGCATTCCTCTTCCACCTGAGCTGCGAGGGAGGTATAGCTTATCTACATCACTGCAGGGGTGCAGAGCATGATTGATGGTCATGCTTTTCCTGGTCTTACGATCTAGCGTCTCTAGCTCTGCCTGGGTCCAGTCTATTATTCCTGCAGTGTATCTGATAACAGGTATAGCCCAGGTGTTTATGGCTTGTATGGTGTTCTCTTTCTAACTCTCCTGATGTATTCACTTCCAATTTTTCTTTTAACTTCAGTGTGTGCGATGTTATCAGTCTGGAGAATGCCCAAGTATTTGTAAGGTTCTTTCTCTTCCAGGTTCTTGATCTTGCTTCCATTGGGCAGTTCTATTCCTTCTGTTTTTCTTATTTTCCCTCTGTTCATTATTAATGCAGCACACTTGTCTAGTCCAAACTCTATTGCTATATCGCTACTGAATATACGGACAGTGTTTAGCAGTGATTCGATTTCTGACTGGGACTTTCCATACAACTTCAGATTGTCCATGTACAGCAGATGGTTGATTTTACTGGATGTTTTAGATGTTTGGTATCCGAGGCCTGTTTTGTTTAGTATTTGTGAAAGTGGGGTCATGGCGATTACAAACAACAGAGGGAATAGTGAGTTCCCTTGGAAAATGCCTCTTCTAATGCTAAGCTGTCCAAGGGTCTCGCCATTTATTGTTAACTGTGCACTCCACATGCTTATTGCTTTTTTTATAAATATCTGAATGTTTTTGCTGACTCCAGTTGTTTCTAAACATTTTAGTATCCATGTGTGAGGCAGCGAATCGAAGGCTTTCTTTTAGTCAATCCATGCAACACTTAGATTGGTTTTTCTTCTCTTGCAGTTTTCTAAAATAATTTTGTCGATCAGCAGCTGGTCTTTTGTGCCTCTGGTGTTCGGGCAATTTCCTTTCTTTTCAACTGGAAGCTGTTTGTTAGTTAATAAGTGTTGCATCACTTCATCTGCTATTATTCCAGTTAATAATTTGAACATGGTTGGCAGGCAGGTTATTGGTCTATAATTACTTGGAACTGCACCTTTTGCTGGGTCTTTCATGATGAGATGAGTTTTCCCAGTTGTTAACCATTGTTCAATATCACCTCCTTGCAAAATGTGATTGAACTGTTTTGATAGGTGTTTATGAAGGCTTGATAGGTGTTTAAGCCAAAAGCCATGCAGTTCATCGTCGCCTGGTGCAGTCCAATTTTTAATTTTCTTTGCTCTTTCACTTATTAATTCTGGTGTTATTATTAGATCTTGCATTTGTTGGTTACATTTTTTGACCTCTTTCATCCAGCCTGCTTTTTTATTATAACCTATTGGATTGTCCCATAATTTCCCCCAGAATTGCACTGTTTCTTCTTTATTTGGTGTTTCTATGTTTCTTGCAGTTTCTCCTTCTATGCTTTGGTAGAAACGTCTCTGATTCGACTGGAATTGGAGATTCTGCCTGTGTTGTGTAATTCTGGCTTCGTATCTGCTAATCTTCTTTGACACTGTTGTTATTTGCTGCTTTATTATTTCCAGGACTTCTCTAATTTTCCTTGAATCTAGGTGGTATTTTTGGATCAGATACTGTTTGGTGTTTTCATTCTTCAGCTTCTTATCTTTCATATCTTTCAATTTACTAGCATCTAATCGAAGCTTAGAGATTTTATTTTCTAATCTAATCTTCCATTTAGGTGATGCACTGCTTTCTTTTTTTACAGGTCCACTGATCTTATATCCGAGCTCTTGTGTTGTTATTGTTGCTGCACTGTACATTAGTTGGTTTATTTCTTGCAAATTCTTGGTTGTTATTTCTGCAAGTGCAGCATTGACATCTTTTAATGCCTGAGCAAGTTGTTTTTTGGCAACTGTTTTTAGAGCTGGAAGTCGAACCCTGGTGGTTGTTTGGTTCATATGCTCAGTTATTTTTTGCTTTAGTTCTTGTTGCTTTTCTGTTAAACAGCATTCAGGTTTTTGAGGTGAAGGCAAAGGGGCAGTTGCCTGGTTTTGATTTTGAAACAGTTCAATAACAGTGGCATCCTCGATTTCCAACACCTCCTCCACCTGCGCCTGAGGAACTTCTTCAATTGGTGGTAATTCTTCTTCCATATCTTGAGCCTGTATTGCTCTTTGCAGTTCTTCCAGCTCAACTTCTGTGAATACTTTATTTCTTATTATGAATCTTCTCTGGTCTGCTAGCCTTTTCTGTTATTTCTGTATCTGGATGCTTCTCTTTCCAAATTTGGTACATTCTTTTTATATAACCTCTTCTAGTTTGACTAGACTTGTAATAGCAGATCATTATTGCCTTGTTGGCATTTTTTATATATTTTTTTCGGTTAAGCTACGTTTCTTCCAGTAACCTTGCAGTCTCCAGCCCTGGTTGCTCAACTGAAGGTCCTGAGTCCTGTTGCCCACTTGCCACCAGATGTCCAGGGACTATAGCACCTGGCGCAGTCCTTGTTCACCCGGGTGACGACCGATCCGGTATAGATTTATTAAAGTTACGTCTCACCATATTGTTGATAGGAGAGGCACTCTTTGTCTGGTTCCTCTGGTGAGACCTGTCCAGTATGGTTGGACCTCTGGCATAGCTCTCACCTTCCTCAGAGCACACAAGCCCCACAACCATGCCAAGGTAGTGCCTCACTATTATTATTATTATTATTATTATTATTATTATTATTATTAATAATTCGATATCTATACTGCCCTTCCAAAAATGGCTCAGGGCGGTTTACACAGAGAAATAATAAATAAGATGACTCCCTGTCCCCAAAGGGCTCACATTCTAAAAAGAAACACAAGATAGACACCAGCAACAGTCACTGGAGATATTGTGCTGGGGGTGGATAGGGCCAGTTACTCTTCCCCTATGTTCCTAAATGAACATAGGAACATAGAAAACTGCCATATACTGAGTCAGAACATTGGTCTATCTAGCTCAGTATTGTCTTCACAGACTGGAAGTGGCTTCTCCAAGGTTGCAGGCAGGAATCTCTCCCAGCCCTATCTTGGAGAAGCCAGGGAGGGAACTTGAAACCTTCTGCTCTTCCCAGAGCGGCTTCATCCCCTGAGGGGAATATCTTGCAGTGCTCACACATCAAGTCTCCCATTCAGATGCAACCAGGGCAGACCCTGCTTAGCTATAGGGACAAGTCATGCTTGCTACCACAAGACCAGAGGCTGAATAGTGGTAACAAAAAGCACAGATAGATAGATAGATCTCCTGTGTGCCACAATAGAACATCATCCTAAATTATTTTTTAAAAGGTTTTGTATATTGTGGAAGATGCAAGTCATTTAACGGTACTTGAGAAAGACATGCTGTTCTGGTAGCTTCAGTTCTTAAAACTCACATCAATTTCGGAGGATGAATACAACTGAAGGAAGCCCAGGTGGGTGCACGGCTGGGGGAGAGTCATGTGACTTGCCTCTGGGGGACCCCCAAGGCAGTGGGCCCCCAGACAACTGTCTCCCCTTGCCCTATTATAGTTATGCCCCTGCCCCACTCTGAAAAAAAGAGAACTGGAAGAAAAGAGAATTCCATCTGATTTTTTTCCACTCTTCTTCCTGCTTCTGAGAGAATCACTGCCTGTAGCAAATGAGAGTGGATTCATTTTTAATGACAAACCATGAATCCACTCTCATTTGTTACCAGAGAATCTATACTCAGAATACCTCAGAAACAACAAAACCCAGTTTTTAATGGGCTTGTGAGTATGGGGGTGGTTGGCAACCTATGTGCACTATGTCACCACTTGTTCTGGGCCACCCCGGTGCCCTCCCCCAAGTATTATTCCCTATGGTGAAAAAGCTTAAAGATGCACAAACTTCATTAATTCTTTAAAAATACCCTCTTTGCTTAATGTCTTTGAATGGGTGGTGGCAGGCACTCATTGGGGCATTACTGCCCAATCCACTCTTCTGCCCCCAAAACCCCCTTTCTGCCCCAAAGATGTGCAAACTTAAAATTCTTTAAAAATCAGCCCTTTGCCCAATCACTTGGAAATCTGGGTGGTAGCTTCCTTGCACCCATTGGGTACTACCACCCACCACAACCCACCCTGGGCCATCCTGGTGCCACCCCCCAGGGAGTTCTAACTAAGGCTGCTGAAATCCCCATTATTCCCTATGGGGAAATATCTTAAAGACGTGTAAACTTCAAAAATCATTTTTAATTCAGCCCTTTGCCCAATTCCTTTGAAATATGGGTGGTAGCTTCCTTGAACCCATTGGGCACTACCAGCCACCACACCCCACTCTGGGACACCCTGGTGCCCCAATGTCAAGTTATGTTTGCAGGAATACCTATTATTCCCTATGGGAAAAATCTTAAAGATGTTTAAACTTCAAAAATTCATAAAAATCAGCCCTTTGCCCAATTTCTTTGAAATTTGGGTTGTAGCTTCCACCCATTACCACCCCCACTCTTTTGGCCCCAGGAACCCTTTTTTGATCCAAATTTATTTGGATTCAGAAAATTTGGGTCCAAATCGAATCAGGGGTGGGGTTTTTTTGGGGGGGGGAGTCAGATTCGGACCCAAAACAAATTGGGGGTGTTTTGATTAGGGTACAAATCAAAATGAAAAAATTGATTTGTGCACACCCCTAATGTTTGTGTCAGTCATTAGTTCTGTAGACTGATTGGTCAGTTTGTATTTCTTTCTGGATGCTTGAGACTATTTTTCTGTTAGGATGATCTTTCACTCAGAGTAGGACTGTTGTTTGTGATTTGCTAAAAGTTAAGTAATAAACCTTAGTAACTTTGTTCATTAAACCTAACAAGCCTCGGTTTCTGCTCTGTTACACTCTGCTACGCTGCTTGTCTGCTGCCTACAGGGCAGAAATTCATCTGCCCTCCAACCTATCCCCAAATGTTCATGTGAAAGCCTATTTACATGCCTTGCATATTAAAGAAAGGTTCTGAATGGTTGTCCATGAAGATATACTGGGGTGACAAACTATGAGATCATTCACACAATGAAAAACTATGTTCTGTCTGGGTTTGGGAGCTGTGTGAGCTCCCAGATTTTAGTTGTGTGGAAGCAAGGAAAACCTGGGTAGAAGTGATTGTGTGGAAGCAAGGTAGGAAGAAAAGCTACTCAGGTTTTTTCCTACCTTGCTTCTACACAATCACTTCTACCCAGGTTTTCCTCTTACCTTGCTTCCACACAGCCAATAATTGGGAGCACACACAGCTCCCAAACCCGGGTAGAACACAATTTTTGGTGTGTTCTGTGCTCAAAAGCACAGAAACTGAGCAATTGCATTAATTTAAACAGCCCACTTTCAGCCACCACAAACTGTGGCTTGTTGGAGCGCTTGGTTCTTCCTTGTCAGTGTTATATATTTATGCATACCCAAGAATAGGCAGGACACACTACATGGGGACCTTTATTAATCTGTACAGGGGCCTTATGGATACTGTGCACAAACAACTGATTCCAAATTCATCCTGTTCATGTTAACAGATGTTGTAGATTGTAGCATGTGTTTGCAGGATGATATGGGCTTGGGGTTTTTTTGTTTTTGTTTTTTGCTTTGATCCCACAAGGGAGACCCATGCATGGAAACAGGCTTTGACCTATGTAGCCAATGTGAAAGCCAATGTGCCTGTGCATGCACATTTCTATCTGCATCACACTGCATTCTGAGCCCCAATCATCTAGGTACCTTAAAAATGCACATCCTCATTGTTAAGGGCAACACATTGCCCATGAGTAGGGCTGGATTGGAATTTGAGACCTTATGCTTAATAAACAAAGAGGCAAGGGAAAATGTGGTGTTAAATAATGGCATGCATTTTGATCCCTAAGTCACAGCTCAACTTTCTGCCAAGAATTCTTGGTGTGCATAAAGTTGGACTCCATCAAGTCATTTTAATGACTAGGTTCTGACTTTTCCTTATTTTAATTTCATCCACACTGACACATGCCCAGAGGGGGAAAAGAGAGAGAATTGCTGTTGGGAACAAAGAAGCTCAACCAAGTTTGAAATCCTCTTTAGTTGGAGTGTCATTATCATTGGGAGATTTAAAAATAAAAGAAATATGGTTTATCATTATATGAGAATTGCCATTGACAAGGCTGGTAATTAGCCTCATATTATTTTCAGCATAATTCACATCTACACATCACAAGACAGAGAATGGATGACTTAGACAAACAGAATCCTTGTAGAAGATCATTAAGAATCCTACTGTGACATGCCACTAGCAACCTCATTGATACAACTTAAGTCACATGCATGATTGTATGTTTTAGACTGTAGGAGGTAGTGAGTGATTTCACAAAACCACAATGGCTTATATGTTGATGATCAGAGTAAAATCTAACAATGCTTGCTTTGTTAAAGTCAAAGACGACAGTTTAATATATGCTCATTAGAATCTTGTTTGCAGCTTAGTTTAGGTTTACTTAGAGAGCTGTATTTTTTTTTCTTGGGGGTTAGTGTAGAGTGATAAACAAGCAGTCCTAGTTGCTTCACACCACTGCATGCAAAAATGCGTGTTTATGTTATATACTCTGACTTTCAAAAAAGACATTGGAGGCTGGTAGGTGTATGGTATATTTTTTGACTTCTATGCTTTGTGTATATACCATATATGTGTATGAAGATTTAAGTGTTAAGCATCTCATTGTGGATTTTACACTAAATTTTCTTCTTTCCAGCCAGAAAACTGCTGTAACAAACATGCATCTTGACTTATTTTACAAGCCAGAAAATAATTTCTCTTGTTTGTAAACCAGCTCCTCAGTGTATTTTTGTCTCTGTTGTGTGCACAGCAGTCTTTACTCAAAGGATCTTTCTAGTTTTGCACAAGATTGGAAAAGGCGTACACGTAAATATTAACAAACGGGATGAGTTTTAGAAATCTGCATCCTATTTGTTTTAGTTTTACTTTGGATGTTTTCTGATTGAAGTTTTCTGAAATCCTTATCTTGCAGTGTCGTTCCCATTTTATAGAAATAATTATCAAGCTGTTCGCATTTAAGCCAGAGGTGTAACTCTAATTGGATGGAGGTGTTCAAAGAACATGAACTGCCCTGGGCACCCCGGAGAAGAGGGGCCACAGCAGGCCACTAACCTGTCTCCCCCCTGCCCTGCTACCACTCACCTGCTGCAAAGTCCTACACCAAGTCCCCTGCTCTCCACCATTCCCATGTGTGTGTTTGGGGGTGGGGCAGAGCTAGCCACTCTTGCCTTGCTACTTGCCACCACTGCCACATTCCTCCTCTTCCTCCTCCTCCTCCTGATGCTGCCATTTCCTGAATCATTAGCACGGCAGTGAATGGGTGAATGGACTTTTCTCTTTCTCACCCAAGCGAGAGAGGAAAGAGGACCCCCACATTCTTACCACCATGCAAGCCAGCCGGGAAATGGTGATGGTCGCTGATGCTAATGATGCAAAACATTGGGGCGCATGCTAGGGATGTGCACGAACCAGTCCAGAGGCCATTAGAGGCCTCTAAACCGCTTCAAATGTGGTGCTGTTCAGCAGTTTGGTGCCGGGTGGGTGGTTCTTTAAGGGTGGGAGGGTGCATTTACCCCTCCCACCACTTTTCCTCCTCCGGAGCTCCCTTTTAAAAGCAGTTTTGGGGGCTGCAGCGTACCTCCCTGCTGTCCCTGTCCCCGTTTTTGGCCAGAAGTGGCTGGAAGTACCATGCGTACATGCATATGTCGTGTGCACATGCACACATGTTGTGCGCAGGTGGGTGCACATCAGGCGGGTCCACATCAGGTGAGTGCATGCAATGTGTGCAGCGTGCACAACTTGCACACAGTGCTTCCGGCCACTTCTGGCTGAAAACGGGCCAGGGCGGCAAGGAGGTATGCTGCCTCCCCAAAACCTGCTTTTAAAAAGGAGTGCCAGCAGGGGGAAAGTGGTGGGAGTGGTAAGTGTACCCCCTGCCCTTAAAGAACCACCCCTTGGCGCCGAACCGCAGAGGCACGGCTCCGTGCACACCACTAGCGCATGTATGACCACTGCCATTTCCTGGCCAGCTTGGTGTGCGGTCTTTCCTCTCTTGCTCTTTTGAGAGGGGGGAAAGTCCATCCATGCACTCACTGCCATGCTAATGGTGTGGGCTCTTTCTTTTCTTACTCATGTGAGAGGGAAACACCCATCCACCTGCACAGTGCCATGTAAGCTGGCCAGGAAATGGCAGTGGTGACAGGAGGTGGAGGAGTGATGGCAGGAAGTGGCAAGGCAGGGGGTGATGCCAAGGGAGCTAGTCCTGGCCCCCTCCACATGGGACTGGTGGGGAGCAGGGGCTTGTTGGGGTGGCTTCACCATGGGAGAGCAGCGAAACTGAAGAGCTTTCAAGGAGATCAGGAAGTCCCATCCATTACACAACTCAATTAGGTCCTAATACAGGGCCTGAATACTTGATTTCTTCTCCTCCTGAGTGGACCCATGGGAAAGGATGTCTCAAATAGCCAAGTGAGTAGTCTTCCATCAATTCTAGGTCTCGGCCCTGATCCGATGCCTCTCCTGCTTTGGGGACTCCAGAGATTAGGCAGGAGGGTCTAAAGCGAGTCCAGATAGGGACAAATGAGGTTCTTGGGGATCCCTAGCTCTTCAAGAGAATCCTCAGAGGGAGAGGCATCTCCATTGTGGTTTCCATGGTATCCCGGCAGATGACAGAGATTCCTGCAGGGGCCAATTCTCCTCTCCCCACTCCTGAACCAGGCATGGCTGGGTCCTAACAGGCATACGGTGCAGGGAGGATTCTAGGCCTTTTTACATGCCCAACAATGACAGCTCACCTGACTAGGACAGTGCCAAACCCTCTGATAACTTCAAGGTTGCAGCAGGGAAGGCAAAATAGATGTCTGGAGAAGCACAGTAGTCACTGTTGTCCTTAGCTCCAGTCACATGATCACTGGATTTGTAAAGAAGCATTTTAACACTGAAATTAGCCTGAAATTTGTCTTTGCTCATTGTGGAGTTTAGTTCTCCCACTGCATTTTTTGGGGAGGTGGGGGTGGCGTTATCCTATCAAATGACTCACAATGACTCACAGCTTTGCAAAGCCCTTTCCAGCAAGGCCTGAGTAATCTTTGCTGGGTTTTAGGAATAAAGTGAAAACTTTGCCCTTTCTGCAAGGCATTTGGAGAAGGTTCGTATTTCAGTGCTGTGATTGTTGCTGGTGGCTCCCCCCCCCTATTTTTTTATTCTATTGAGAGGGCTTTTATTCTATTTTTTAAAATGTTGTTGTTTTAATTGGATTTTTAAAAAATCAACATTTTTACACCAACCAACCAACAATCACTCAATAAGATCAAACAGAAAGTCCTGAAAAAGATATAAAGATGTCTAGTGTTTAGCAACCATTGTCCTACAAAACCCATTATCCTACAAAACCCACTTTTGTTTCCTTTGTTTTTAATTTTCTTTGTAGAACAAATAAGTTTTGAATTTTGCCACAGGTGATAATTTAAAAGATATTCTTGTGCATCGCTGTGTGTGTGTGTGTGTGTGTGTGTGTGTGTGTGTGTGTGTGTGAGAGAGAGAGAGAGAGAGAGAGAGAGAGAGAGAGAGAGAGAGAGAGAGAGAGATTGTTTGTTACTTCAGACATGTTTAAGAAATATATGAATAAAAATAAAATTTAGAAGGTGGGGTGTAGCTAAACTATGGAAAGCTGATTTATTACGCACATTTTCAGTATGGGCTGAGTGACTAGAGCCTATATGAGCTTCACAAATGGCTGAATGAATCAAATTCTAAATCGTGTTTCCTGGACCCTTTGTACTATTCCAATGGTAGCTGTTCTGGCCATACCACTGCTATTACATTTTCTCAGACATGTGGTTGTTATCACACCCTGAAACTATGCTTTGGGATCTATTTGAAGGATTTAGGATGGATTGATATGAATGTACATACAGCAGTTATCTTATTTAAGCTAGTTGGAAACCTGTTGTGGATAAGGGCAGGGCAGGGTTGGAGTACTCTGATAGGATTAATGGACTCAAGACAAATTAAGACAGATTTCTTAAACAAACATCATGTTTATCTTAAAAAATAGAAGCACACAATGGACCCGTCTGCAAGTAACGGGAAACCGGAGTTAAATGGGGCAGAGATTGGATTTCTTGTACATCCAAATAAATGGAACCTCTGTCCCACTGGAACAGTGACCCTAAGTTTCCCTCCTCAAACTCCAATTTCAACCCTTGATCTGTAGTAAGTTTTGCTGCTAATACCTGAGGTTTGCAGTCACCTGCTGTACGTCCAAATTCTGAACTTAAAGCTGTACTCTCCAAAACCGGAGTTGAGGGAGGATGCTTCTCCCTTTCTCCGTTCTGATTGGCTGCTGCCACTCTCCTTAATGAGAAGGAGGACACCTGGCAGCTAGTTCCCCATCCCACGCAGCCAGTCCCCACTCCTCTGTGCAGTCTCCCTGACTGCAATTCGGATCCTGGCCCTTTTGTCCGAATGTGGACAGGTAAGTGCACTGGGGCGGGGGCAGGGTCTACTGGAACCTCGGTTCCGTGTTATGTGCGGAAGCAGCCATCTTTAAAGTGGTAGTTGGTGATCTTTTGAGGAGCTGGGCAGAAGCAGCCTATTTCAAGATGCTTGTTCTTAAGCAGAGCATTGGTTTCTATTAAATGCAAGCTTGAGAGGATTGCAGCATATAGGGGCATGGGAGAGAGATAGAGGTAAAAGACTCTAGCCCACTTCAGATATTACAGCAAAGAAGCTGAAAACAAGTACACTATCTAGAGGAGGGCCAGAATTCCCAGCCCTGTCAGTATTTGCAGCAGTGTGCTGCTCTTGGTTAAAATGACTTCATCTGAAGAGGCAAATGCCATATCTGTGATGGTGGGGGTCTCCATGCTTGGTTATTCCTAAGTTATTTGTAGACAAGGCTGGTCCTACATATCAGATCATGGTGATTCTTCATAATACATCTTTATGTAGTAAATGAATGGAGGTGTCAGCATCTAGAACCCTTGGGCAATTGCAAAAGGCTCAGGGCCACCAGAAGGCCCACATAAGCCCTGAGTCTCCACCCAGTGCCCATCTTTGCATGGTGGCAGCAGTATCATTCTCTCATCTGAAATAGTTGCTCTATCACTGCCTCTCCAGTCTGTCTCAACTGCAGGTGTGAGTGTTCCTCAGAGCCTCTGGGGAATGTGCCCACTGAAAGATAGTGGGAGAGAAGAAGAGGAAAGAGGGGTTCTGATGCCTGAGCCTCACCAGCAACCTTGCGGAGCACCCGTATAGGAGGAAACCCACAGAAGCGAGTCTTGCAAGGGCCTCCTAAGAGCCAGAGACTGCCTGAGCATATCCATCTCTGTGTGTGGGTTGGACTGCTTACAGTTGTCTTCAGTACATTAGAGTTATCAACTGCTGGCAACAAGACTACTAACCCTGTCCTTCTGTTCATTTGATTCATGAAGAATCACCATGATCTGATTTGTGGGGACTTTAAACAAGCCTTGTCTACAGATAGGGTAGGAAAGGATGCCAGCAATTATACTATAGACGGGCCTCCAGTTTGGCTGCAGTTCTTTTATAGTGTAATTAGCATCATGGCTAAAGCAGTCCTCATTGAAACACAGTGGTTTTCCTGCTTTGGGTTTGGAGATATCCAGGGAGTGATAAAAAGCTCTTAACATGGCTTAATAACAGTCTTTGTGTGCTGTCACACCCTAGGTCAAAATCCCTAGGATTTCAACTTATGTGAGCAATCATGTGGATGAATACTGCATGTAATCAAAAAGAAAAAGAAAAAAAACAAATCCCACAAAAACTGAACATTTTTATGTATGTGGATCATCTAGTCAGGAAAGAGTGTGCTTTTTTTTTTTTTTAAAGTGGTATTTATGGACTCTCCCAAGGGCAACCACACTATAAAGGGAATGGTGTCTCCATATAATAAACACAAATCAATGTGCTTAAGGCACTAACTAGCAATTACATATAGTTTTGATTATGGGCATTAACATTTCCACAAAGGAAATATAATTACAAGGAAAGTAACATTTTTAATGCTTACTTTGTACTTTTTGACCTGGGTTTCAATGTAGGCAAGATCCAGGAAATTTTGATCAGCATATGAGAGCATCAGGCCAGCAACATTAGTTATGCAGAAGATTCTTTAGGTCTGTATTCCACATGAAACTAATTATTAGTTGGTAAAGTCAATGAAGGAGAAGTAAATTCAAAGAGAAAAAAACCCCTATCTTATATTTTTCTGACTTCACATAATAAGAGCCATCCAGATTATGCATTTATACACCGCTCACCGGTTGTGTGCATAATTTATCCTAGTGGCTTGGGAGACATCCAGAATACCCAGTTCATCAGAAAATATTTTTTAAAAAACTGAAGCTCTATTTACTTTACATAGGCATTTCAGAGGTGAGAACAATCAGTTGTTATAGTCTGTTTGAAGGCAGGCCTTTGTTCAATTGCACACCATTTCCAACGTAGGGCAGTGATATCAACTCTGGTGGGATACCACAGATCCCATTCCTAACCTTGTGGTTATCATCATCCTATACCAGCAGGACATATTGATTATCAGAGAAAGGAGCAGCTTTGCTGACCATGCTTCCAGATACATAGGACTGCCAACTTGGTCAGGTTCAGCTGGCACACATCCTATGCTCTGGGGACTCATGGAGGGAGAACATGGAAAAGAAGTCTAAAAGGTGTATCTCAAAAGAGGGAATGTGGTCCCCCCGCCCACTTCAAAAAGGCTGGTCTTGTGCAGAGAAAAAAGCCAGAAAATACTGGTCGGAAGGAACCAGGAGCTAAGCACCTCAGCCCTCTCTGAAAAGCTGGAAGCAAACATGAAAGCAATAGGAAGCAGCTAGCATACACTAGATGGAACCTTGTAGGCATCGAATCCAATCCCTTGCTCAGTGCAGAAAATCCAGTATTACAGCATCCCCAACAGATGATGTAATACTCAGCTTAAATACTTAAGCAGATGTCCATCTGCTTAAATACTTTCAGCAAGAGTGAGCTCTTCTCCATGCAATTGGTCCCATCATTGAATTGATATCACTGCTATGAAGTTTCTCCTAGTCTTCAACTGAACATATATAATGGCTGCATGGCAATGTTTGCTCTAACAGGGATTCCCAGATGTTGTTGACTATAACCCTCATAATCCCCAAGCAAAAGCCATTGTAGCTGGGGATTCTGAGAGTTGTAGTCAACAACATCTGGGAATCTCTGTTAGAGGGAACACTGCAGGGTCACACAACTCCATCTGTGCAGCTTTTGTACAATGGATGTGAATGTTATATTCCATGCATAATAGTGCATAGTGTGTCAGCCAGTGATAAAAATGTTAGTGTACTTCTCCCATGACACCCCACTAGGAACCTCTCTCCAATGTGATGAAAAGCCATGGATGAGCACTCTTAAGCACAGTTTTCCAACTAGTTAATAATTCGTCTGATGGTATTATCATTTACCCCACATTTTACCAGTTTCCTAACAAAAATATAATGGGGAAATTTGCCAATATTTTGCTGAAATCAAGAAAAATCACATGCATAACATTTCCACACAATCCATTAATCCAATGAGAGAGAGAGAGAGAGAGAGAGAGAGAGAGAGAGAGAGAGAGAGAGAGAGAGAGAGAGAGAGAGAGAGATTAGTCTGGCAGGATTGATTGTTGACAAATCCATGCTGGCTTTGACTAATAACTGCACTATCAACAAGATGCATAGAGACTGACTATAAACTGTTCAAGTATCCTCCTTTGTGTCAAAGTCAGATTGGCCCGATCCTCTTTTTCCTTTTCTGGAATACTGCAGAACTTGTAGAATTCACATTTCTTTATGCATCCCAGGGAACATAAATAGCAGTGTCTGAATGCATACCCCTTTGAAAGCAATGGACGCCAATGGTCTTTGAATACACATTTGGAATAATGCCCACTAAACTGTGTGTACAGAATTGCAACTAGGATTGCAACTGCTTGCCTTTTTGTTGGCTGTAGAGCATGCGTTCTTTGAGGTGACACTTCAAAGAAGCCCATGAAGCTGCATCAAATGCAAGAAGTCACAGCTTTGCTCTGTAACAGGCCTTCTTCACAAGCTACTGCATGCTTTTTTTTTTTTTTTCATATCCCGTTCTTGAATGGCTGGTCCCTCCAACTAAACATTGCAACAGGACCTTCATATGTTGAACATTCCGGCACTATAAAGCAAAGCAACCTGCAACTTGAATGCAAAGCATAGATTTTATTTGTTTGTTTGTTTGTTTGTTTTATACACTTTTATCCTGCTCTTCCTCCAAGGAGCTCAGAGCAGTGTACATGGTTATTTTTATCCTCACAACAACCCTGTGAGGTAGGTTAGGCTGAGAGATACATGACTGACCAAGTTACCCAGTCACTGAAAGTCACCCAGTGAGTTTCATGTTTCCTTCCTTTAAACCTCTAATAGTCCAGCCAATAGCTTCAAGATCCTTTCTAAACAATAAAAATATTTCAGTGTCATCATCCCCAAGTCAAAATGAATTGGACACCATTGTTAACATTTCAAAGCATTGCTTCCTACCAGAGTTTCTACCAAGGGGCATTGCTTTCAGATCAGCCTCTGACTACATTCACAATATGAAAATGAAACAAAAAGGGAAACACTAAATAAGATATCCCTCTCCCACTATGGCCCAAACTGCACATGAAAATAGCAAAGCTGGTTTGTTAATCCAGTCTGCCCCAATATAAAGGAGGAAGTCTGATTTCTGTTACCAAAAGGCTACATAGAACTCCCTATACCCACTGATTACCACCTTCTAACTTCTTCCCTCAAACACTTTTCTCAGAGCTGAGCTCTGAGCAGGGAAGACCTGGGTCCACATCAAGTTCCTTCAGCACTCATACTTCTAGCACAATTGCTTCCTATAGGAATCATATTCTCAATCAAAATATAGGCATTGCCCCAGTGGTGAGCTGAAATATGGACTAGAGTTTGAGTTTCTAGGGAATGTTCATGTAAAATAATCATTTCAGTGTACATTCATGGGAATTATGTTTGTGTAATCACCGATGTTTGTTCACTGATTTATTCATTTGTTCCCATTAGTTTCAAAGAGGAAATCGCCCCCACTTATCCTGGATATAGTTTTGCAGCTTTCCAAATAATCTATCTGAAATTTGCCAACATTTGATGATTCTTCCAAGGGATTAATCCTGCCAAATTTCAGGAAGAAATTTCCCAGGGGCACCCAGTTTAGAGTCTATTAATCAGACATTCCACACCCTGGAAATAGGCTATACAGAAATAGCAGTTATGCTATCTAAACAAATGATAACTAGAAATAAAAACTGGAGTAGTGTGTCACTGAATGAGTTGAATCTCTGCAAGCAAATAAAATGCTTCGAATAATAGCTGACATACAGCACAGCAAAACGTGAGCAGCTGAGCACCATCTGCACAGCTATATGTACCTAGAACACCACTGGCAGTGTTGTGAGACAGGGCTGTTCTGTTGTGACTTATAATTGGGCAAGCAGAGTTTTGTGATGCTATCTCCATGGGAAATAATGAGGCTCTTCTCATGATTAGTGAGAAAAACTATGAGGGGGAGAGCGGGGAGAGCGGGCTTAGCCCTCTTTCCCCGCAGACGAGCAGGGCGGTAGCCCTGGGCAGCCAGATTGGCCGCCCACACGACTGCCAGCTCTGTTACGGAGCTGGGGGGTGTGTGGGGGGATTGGGGGCCACACGACCCCCGGAAGCTCCAGCATGCCCTGCACGAGCGCACAGGGCCTGCTGGAGAGACTCCCAAGCTGGGAGGCTGCTTTTCAGCCTCCTAGTCAGGGGTCTACTCATGAGTTGCCACAGCTCGGAGCTGCGTCACAGCAACCAACGAGTAAAAAAACTGGGTTTGCGGAGCGCTCGCTCTGCAAACCCAGTTTAAGGGCAGGGGTAGTTTGGCGGGTTAACTGCCTGGAGGCCACCTAGCCCGATTTCACTTGATCATGGGAATACCCTCAGTGGTTCACATACCACACAGTGAGATGCTTGTCTAAGCTGAAACAATGAATATTTATATACTGCTTTTCAACAAAATGTTCCCCATGCATTTTACATAGATATAAATAGATAAATAAAATGGCTCCCTCTCTCCAAAGGGCTCACAATCTTAAAAAAGAAACATAAGATAGACACCAGCAACAGCCACTGGAGGGATGCTGTGCTGGGGATGGATAGGGCCAATGGCTCTCCCCCTGCTCAATAAAGAGAATCGCCACTTTTAAAAGGCACCCCTTTGCTCAATTATCAGGGGATAATTGTGTGCTTGCTGCTTCTGTGGCACTTTAAACCCCACTGGTGTGGCTTGCAAAGGCAGGGAGACTCCGTGGCTACTAAGGAGTGTGTCTTCTCATTCCTGCTGCTACCTCATTACTCCCAATGGGAATAGCAGCAGGAGTATGTGGACACACTCCTTAGTAGGCACAGAGACTCGCTGCTTTCACAAGCCATGCTGGCGGGATTTAGAGTGCCACGGAAGCAGCCATCTTCTGTGCTTAGACCAGTGGCTCACTGCAGGGTATGTGAGCCAATGGAGGTGGTGGTGTCGTACAATTGCACTTGTGTTATTTTAAGTCACAGCAGAACACTTTCCCTAACACTGCCGGCAGTATTTTAGGCACATGAAGCAGCGCGGACAATATTCAAGCAACTGCATTTTCACTGTATGTAAGCCAATAATCTATGCTTTCTCAAGTTGAGTTGTGGCCATTACATTTGGCTCAAATGAAGTCCAGATAGGACAAGATGGGTTCTTCTTGTAGCATTTTAACATTTGTCCAGAAAAAGGCACACAAACAGGTACACAAAAGAGGTGATGGGAGTTGTAGCTCAGCAACATCTGGAGGGTTGTAGGTTGGGAACCCCTGCCCTATCAGCCTCATACCTTTTAACTTAATTTGTAACACTGAGCTGGACCAAAGTTATGTCCCAGGTGAAGGATTCACTAAAAAAGATGGTCTGTCTGAGGAATGGATAGAGCCGGCCAGAATGTCTGGATACCATGCATTTGGACAGTATACTCCACAGTACATCTCAGAGTTACTGTACTTTGTTGACCATTTACTACTGGCCAACATTTACTACTCACAAAACTGGTTGCCCAATGCACTTATTAAATCGCTTCATAGTAAGTAAACCCTGAAGCAGTTTACGTAGATAGGTAGACAGACAGACAGACAGACAGATAGGAATGAATGAATGAATGAAATGACTCCCTGTCCCCAAATGGCTCACAATCTAAAAAAGAAACATAAGATAGACACCAGCAACAGCCACTGGAGGGATGCTGTGCTGATGATGGATAGGGCCAGTTGCTCTCCCCTGGAATCACCACTTTAAAAAGGTGCCTCTTTGCTCAGTTATCAGGGGATTTTGCTCAGCTGGGGACTGATTTATTATAAATGGCTTCAACACACATCTGAATGTCTCATCAAGTTTCATATATTGAAGAAGTATTTTAACATTCAACTTAATACATGGGGACAGACCAGATCCAGACAAATCCAAGCTGAAACTGCTGGATCACTGGATCAGATTGCATATGTGTACAGTTGTGAGAAAATTGAACCACACAGATAGTCATATCAATCTATCCTGAAAGTCAGTCTATGTTCTCCTGTACAGGTGTCAGGGGCGTAGCAAGGTTGGAGTGGGCCCAGAGACAAGATTTTAAAATGCCCCCCCCAATAGTGTGTGTGTGTGTGTGTGTGTGTGTGTGTGTGTGTGTGTGTGTATATATATACACACACACCTATGTGCCATAATAGAACATCATCCTAAATTACTAGAGAAAGACGTGCTGTTCTGGTAGCTCCAGGTCTTAACACTCACATCAATTTCAGAGGATGAATACAACGGACGGAAGCCCAGGCGGGTGCGCGGCAGGGGGAGTTAGTCATGTGACTTGCCTCTGGGGGGGCCCCCAAGGCAGTGGGCCCCCAGACAACTGTCTCCCCTTGCCCTATTATAGTTACGCCCCTGACAGTTGTACATGAATGTAAGGAAAACTATTTACACTCAAAACTATAATGTGTGTTTTGCCACATGTATTTGTAACTGAAAAGCATTGGTCTTCTGCAGCTTATATGTACATGCGGCACATATACTAGGGATGTGCGAACAGGCTTGAATCTGAACCTGTTCAACATCGAATCACCTCAGTTTGCAAGTTTGGGGTTGAGCTGAACAACCCCTGGTTCGGCTCGACCCTGGACCAAACACCCTCCACCCTCAGTTCAGGGGTTCATCAAGCCTTTTTGTTAAAATAACAAAAGTCTGTTTTTTAAAAAGTGGCTCAGTCCAGTCCGGTTCCAGTTACAACTCAAACCTAACCAGGCCAGGTGGTTTTGTGCACACCCCTGACATATACATGCCATATGTACAAATGCAATGTCCAAGGGATGACATACATGCTTTAATCTATACACCATAGAACCACATATGAAAAGATCATGTATGAAGTATCTCAATGTTAGGGGGAAGGTGGAGAAGGCATTTTAATAAAAGATTCTCAACAGTAATACCGGGGTGCTCTATTATTGTGGATGTAGTTATTTACTCCCAGCATAATTCTGCTGATTGGTTTGTATTCTTGTCTCTATAACTTGATTCTTAAAAGATTTAAATATTTTTCAGTATGATCAGCACCCACCCCACCCCCCCATAAACTGTCAGAGAAAACTGAGATAAAATCGATGGACCAACAATGGAATTTGTTTCCACACCACAGAGGTTTATGAAATCTTCTTTATCAAGTGTTGTAACCTTGTGAAGAGGCCAAGTTTGATGTAGTATAAACTAGGCAACTTTCTGTGAAACAATCCCCTTCATCAGTCTTCTAGGAGGAAACGGTAAAAACTTTAAAGATAAGGGTTTGAAAAATGTTGTGAGAAGCTATTTGACGTTCTGCAAAGGTCTTCCCATTAGATCTGAGGGACTTTGCCTTTTTGCAAAAAGATGTGCCAATAACAGATTTTACCTTACCTAATAACAGTCAGAAATAAACCAGAATAAAATATAAATGGTACAATGTATGTTTTTTATTCCGCTGAGCATTAAAGTCTGCTTTTAAAGCTACCCATCTCACAAGTTTGAAATCATCCTATTTCAACCAACATCTTATATCACCTGTCCTTCATTTTTCCTTTTTATGGCTTGTCAGCCTTTGAGACCATTAATTAGAGTCTTCCACTGTGCTAGTTACTCTGAAACCTATTAATGCTAAAGCATGAACACATATACAGAGTATATAATTGCATTCAGCATACCTTTGTATACAAGGCCATCTTCTTAGCATTTCTACCATTCACCAATTAATCCTTGATAATTGGAAAAGAATGATAGGTTTACAGGTAATGGGCCAATTATTATTTTATGGTCATACCAAATTGTTTTCTTGTACGCCGTTATGTTTTAAAATAACAAGCATTAATTAAATTCTTTATTGATAGTCATGCTTATACCCACACTCAGTCATGGGAGTAACACACATATCAGCATAATTCAAATATATCTGTTGAAGGTAGCTGTCTTCCAATATCTGAAACACTGTCATGTAGAAGATGGAGCAGACTTGCTCTCTTGCTCCTGATGGCAGGACTAGAATCAGTGAGTTAAAATTACAAGGAAGCAGACTTTCTGATTAACACCACACATTGGGAGGAATTTCCTTACTGTGAGAATTGTTCGACAGTAGAACTGAAAGTTTTCAAAGAGAGGCCAGATGATCATCTGTCAAGGATGCTGTAGGAGATACTTCCACTGAGCAAGGAGATGGATGAGAAGACCTCCAAAGTTCCTTTCAAATCTAAAATTCTATGACCCTATAGCCGCATTCGCACGTAATGCGAAACTGCAGTTCATTGCGGCAGAGGTTGGGATTTGTGTAGGTCCAAATATGTGAAACTGCAGTTTCATGGCAAAAGCAACCTGTCATTTCACTCACCAAACTCCAGTTTGAACCTTTGGTTTGCAGTGAGTTTCACCACCCCAACCTGAAGTTGTTGAGTTATACAGTATTTCTCTTTAAAAACCAAAGCTGATCCTATCACTCCATATTTTCCCCTGAGGGGTATAGGCATATTGCACCTTCTTTTGTTTCTGCCTCATTGAAGCAAGAATTGAACAAAGGCAAGAAGAATACTCGAAAGGAGATGGAACAGGGTGGCATATGAAAGTCCTGCACCAGCATTGTTTCTACCTGCACTTACTGTGCTGGTCTTTTTCATTGCCATTAGCAGCAGTACAGATGGGCAGGGACCACAACAGGCTGAAGGCAAATGTGTATGAATAGAAGGGGTTAAATGCACACAGGATGGTATCTAGTGTACAAACCCTGAAAAATGGGCAGTGCAATTATCAACGAATGCACACGCTTCTTTAAAAACAACTGATGGAATGCATTGGGAGCAAAAAGAAGAGAGAAAGCAAAAGAACCCCTATCTGTGTAAAATACAAAACATAAAATGGAATATGCCATGCAATTATAGAGAGATAGATAAGCCCCAGGTTGGGAGCTCTCTGCTTCAGATGTTGTGTGAGTGCATGCATGCGCGCACACACGTGCGTGCGTGCGCGCGCGCACACACACACACACACACACACAGACAGAATAAATAGAGAAGGCAATTCTCACGAGCAGCCTAATCCAAGCTGAGGCAGCCCAGCCTGGGTTAGGATGATCGTGTGCAGTGCTGGGATTGAGGCCAGTCCCTTGCGCTGCTTCCTCGCTTAACCCTACTTTTAACCTCAGCCGTTAGCCAGGGTTAAGAGCGCAAATGCACCCTTAACCCTGGTGCTGGGGTTGTGTGTATGCTCAGGCTGCATGCAGCTCAAGCATACAGAGAGTCGATGCCTGGAGTGCCCGACTCCTGGGGGAATCCCCCGATGTGAGGTCCCTGGAGGCTGGGGCAACAAGTCCCGTTCTCCAGAGATCTGCACTGCACAGAGCAGCACAGATCATGTCGGCATGCAATCCACGTGCCACACAGAAGATGACCCGTCATCTGGGGAGAAGGTAAGCTTGGTCTTGCCTCCCCGCTCTGCCCCCTGCCACCTGCCTAAATTGGTCATGTACATGACCTCAGAGGAATTGGACTTCCAATGCATTACAAATTATCTATGACAGTCCCTTTGTGATACCCATTAGTGCTATTCCAATTCTAAGTCATTTCTGCCTTTCTTAAGGACTCGGACTCACCACCACCACCACCACCACCAACACCACCAACACCACCACCAACACCACCACCACCGGATTGAGGTAGGAACTGACTGGTGAGAGGACCATCTCAACTGTGGTGCCCTGTCTTTGGATTGTGCTTGGTCCATAGTAAGCTGCTTTATACCAAGTCAGATCATTGGGCCATCTAGCTCAGCATTGTCTACATTGATTGGCTGCAGCTCTCAGGGTTTCAGGCAGGACTCTTTCACAGCCCTACATGATGATACCATGGATTAAACCTGGGGGCTTTCACATGCAAAGCTGATGATCCATTAGTTTTGTCCCATTCCCCTGGAGACTTGACCGGTGATAACTGTGGTGTCTTTTCAGCATCAGCTGAAGACCTTTGTGTTTTCCCAGGCCTTTTCATCTCTGGTGAGGTTGCTTTAATGCTGCTAACTTCCCTGCTATTTTTATTGCACATCTGTTTTACTGTTGCTTTAGATTGTACTGGAAATATTTCTTTTGGAGGATGGGATACAAATATGTTTAAGTAAATGTGAGTGCAGGTTATTGGAGAGCATTCTGGAGGTGTTCAAATCTCTCTATTCAGCCATTGCTTTGAGGGAAACCACTGACCCTCAGCTAACATCCATCTTTGGGGGGATAAAATAAAGACACTCCATAGATGCTGTTTAAGCTTCTTGTAAGAAAGGTAGGATACAAATGTGATGAACACATAGAATTGACTTAATGTGTGGTGCACTTTCATGGACATGGAAGAGGGGCAGATGGCCCGAGCCCTCGCAAAATAAAAAGTAAAGTGTGCCGTCGAGTCGTTGTTGACTCCTGGCAACCACAGAGCCCTGTGGTTCTCTTTGGTAGAATACAGGAGGGGCTTACCATTGCTATCTCCCACACAGTATAAGATGATGCCTTTCAGCATCTTCCTGTATCGCTACTGCCCAATAGAGGTATTTTCCCATAGTCTGGGAAACATACCATAGGTGCTTCTAGTTCCATTGAAATCAATGGACATGAGCCCACCTATAGTAACTGCCAAGGATAGCCCGCAGAAGACAATTCCTACACTCACCACCTCCCATAAACAATCTAACCCACAACCTCACGTCAGTGAGCTGTAAGGAAATTTCTTTTGGAGAGCTTCTTTCTTTAACAAAGACCTCTTTGTTTTAAGAAACTGTAACTTCAGAGAATAAGTAATTTGCTCCAGTACTTGAACCTGGTTCTGACAGGCTCCAAGCTCATTTACAGAAAGGCTGCTAATGAAATCATGAGGAAAATATGTTGGCTTGAAAGCAAAAATAAAGACAAATGACCAAGGAATTATTGTTTTCCGTAAGTTCTTTGCTGCATGTGCTAATTACAGGGTATGAGAGTGATTCAAGTATCTCTTAATCTATCATCTCTTTCACTGCCAGGAATTTTACAAAGGGTGTGAAGATAGAAAGGACTGGGAGTAATTTCATTTATGATTGAAAGAAAATAATCAGAGTAGCCAGCATTTAATATCTGGAGCTGGATGATCCTATTTGCACGGCTTTGAAGGACAAATACATTATTATCAGTGATGTTAATGAAAGGAAAGATGAGATCTCAAGCAGATGTATTTATTTATATCTAGACACAAAATAATCTCGTCAGAGGGGGGAAAACTGACACAGAAAAGAAACCCAGAGGGATATGAATAGACAATCATTCTGTTTTAACGATCACAGTTATTCATATAGGAGAAAACCAGGGGTTTGTTGCCATCAAGCTAGGTCAGATGTTTTATGTGCAGTCTATGGAATACATGATGGTTTCCAAATGCAGATCAGTTTCCTGGTGCTTAAAAAGAATAATAAAAATAACAAAGAAATTTGCCTTTGAAACAGCAATTACTGGAAAGTGCAGAATGTCAGAAACTACAATCACCTACAGGGTTTTATGAGACGGTATCCTCATAGTAGATGGAATCTGTTGAATAGATTGAAAACCTGTTTCTAATTGTGGTGCTGCTGAGTACTTGAAAAACCAGCCCTACATCTTGTAACTGGAAATCGGGAACTCAAGACAAGTTGTCTGATGCATTAGATTCATATATACCCTACAATTGTTGAGAAGATTCTGCTTGTGTTTTAATGCTTCTGGCCTCCGAGAACATGCTGCTGTCTGTATTTACCAGCAGGATATTACCCTCCAGAATCTAATTTTGTGTAGCTGTTCCTCAGGTTCTGTATCCATTTCTTTCAGTGCAGAGTGCTGCAGCCAGGGCTCTCAATTGTATCAGTATTAGGTTTTCTTAGCACATCCCATTTGCACTTTGGTTTCTGCCCTGAATGCCCATTAAATCTAGTATTACATATGAAATTGCATTGCTGACCTTCAAAGCAATGCTCTAGTTTAGTCCTGCTTAAGTCACAGACCTCCTATCTAACTATTTGCTTAGTCATTCCCTGAGGTCCTACCCTGCTGGTCTCCTGTCAACCTCAACTTTTAAAGCGAAAGCCTTTTGCTTGCAGGCTTTTTAGTTTCTCTGCTCCTTCAACTTCCTTGCAAGAAAAGGATCAGAAATCACTACATTCCTTATTTTGCCCCTTTCTGTTTTAAAACATGCTTTAAACCCTTATCTTCTTTTTTTCCCCACTCAGGCAGGCTTTGATAGAAATGCTGCAGGGCTTGCATGTTACACTTTGAACTAGTGATTGCTCAGATTTATTTTTAAAATACAAATAGCCATCCAAATGCTGGAGGTGGTAACACAGGAAGGAGGCTTGCTCAGCCATTTAGGCAGTGTTCTTAGCTGCTGCTTTGAAAGCTCTCCTGTCGTGTCATGGAGATGGTCACCTCAAGAAAAGTGGAAGGAAACAAGACTCCCTGTGCACCATTGCTTTTCTCCACCAAGGTGCTTTCCACATTAGCTGTTCAACAGCGGCAAAATGCTTCCATTCAGGCAAATCACATTCAAAACGTAAATAGCAAAGTGCCCAGCAGGGGGAGCAGTCTTGCAAAAACTAACCTGAAAAAACAGCAACTATTTTACTCCAGATATAAGTTACAGCATTATTTCACAGTGATTAAATTGGAAACAAGGCACTGGAAATATGAATGGCACCCAGAGGCATATCTAGGGGAAATAGCGCCTAGGCCAAAGCATGGAAATTGCGTCCCCTGTCCAAATATCCGGCACCCATCTTTCAGATAACTTTACTATAATATCAGCTCAAAAATACAAGTCAAGCTTATTAATCTTTTATTATTTCAAGAACTATTTAGCAGTGGACGTAGCCAGACCAAAAAATGCCGGAAAACTACAAATTTCAGTATGCTGGGGCTCATGAAATACCCAAATATTATGTGGAGGTATATTTAGAAAACTAAACAGAAGTGCCTGTCTAATTCTCTACTGTGCATTGTAGCATCACTATTACATGTGTTTTAAAAAGAAATGGAGAATTTTGCTTTTCCCAGATACTCTGAAAATAATTAATGGATATGCAGAGTAAACTGTGTCACTGCTTGGAGTATATTCTAGTATTTCAGAAAGACAGTTAAAATGAGAGAAAGAGAGCAAGAAACTCCCAGTGGGCCTTAATACTAAGGATTTCACACTGATTCAAAGAAAAACTCACCATTAGTAGCCATATTATTAAGACATCACATTTAACTCACTTATCACAAGAAGCAAAGTAAGAGCAAATGAATACAATCCTAGCTCATAAGCTTCAGCTCAGTATTCACAAGCCCTGATTATCTGTACATAGTGCCAAACTGAATATGTGTGCAGTGACTTATATTATATAAAATTTAATAAAAATTACCTGTAGCCCCTTCAGGGGGCTTCCTAAAGGCTGTGGGGGTGTCTGCAAAGATCCCCCCTCCCTCTGCTGGCCTCTTAATTCACCGCCGTAGCCCGCCTCGGGCTGATTTTTGGGCCTGTTTGGGCCTGCAAAGATCAGCGTGGTGGCCATTTTGGAGGCTGCCACGCATGCTCAAATGGCCTCTGTGAGGCCTGGAAAGGCCTAGGGCCTCACAGGGACCATTTGAGCATGTGCTGTGGCCATTTTTAAAAATATATATATTTTTAAAAATGGCCACTGAAAACAAAATGGCCACCGCACATGCTCAAATGGCCTCTTAGATTCCTGGTATGGCCTAGGGCCTCACAGAGGCCATTTGAGCATGTGTGGTGGCCATTTTGTTTTTGGTGGCCCTTTTTAAAAAAATCATTTGGAAAAATGGCGCCCCCTTCAAGTGGCGCCTGGGGCATGTGCCCTGCCTGCCCTACACTAGATACGCCACTGATGGCACCCTGCTGTCAGGGTAGGGACTGTGGTGTCACAACACAGGAAGTGTGGAAGCATACTTCAGAGATATGTCGTGACCTCGTTGCAGGATCTAATCTGAAAAGCACCCAGGGCTGGGCAGGGAATGGCATATTCACATTCAATTCACTCAGGGCTGCCTTATGCCAGGTCAAACCACTGGTTTATCTAGATCAGTATTGTCCACACCAGGGGTTCCTATCCTGTGGAACTCCAGATATTGCTGAACTACAAGTCCCATCACCCACAGCTACAATGTATTGTGGCTGGGGATGATGGGACTTGTAGTTCAGCAACATCCTGAACTACAGGATGTGGAATGGGAATGGGAGTTCCACAGGTTGGGAACCCCTGGTCTACTCCATCTGGTAGTGACTTTGCAGAATGTCAGACAGGGGCCTTTCCTCGCCCTTCCTGGAGACCTCCTGCATGCAAGGCATGTGTTTCGCCACTGAGCTGGAGCCCTTCACCCACTAGGCCTTTTTCACACATTACAATAAATTCATATGAGGAAACAGGATTATGTTCACTTGTGCCTACAGGCCTCATCCCCTAGACACTTCAGCATAAGCTATAAAAGGACCTACAAGCATAAAAACTGTCCTTCCAGAGGCTCTGCACAGAGAAGCCTGCCTGTACAAAGGTCCACCACTTGCACAGACAGAGTCTATGTGCATACTCTTTGTACATCCATGGGCTATGCTGAATGTGTGTGGGAAAGAGGAGCAGGGCCAGGGCCAGTGGGTGCAACTCCATTCCCCTCTCACTACAGGTGGTAAAACCACATGTTGCAAAATGTTGCGAGCCACCCCGAGCAGTAGGGCATGGTGGGGCATAAATATTTTAAATAAACAAATAAAAGCCCTCAGCTGCTCAATACAACTTAGTGACATCTATGAATAAACAAACAAACTTAGTAGTATTGTCAGAAAGCTGTCCCAAGCAGGGGCGTAGCAAGGTTGGAGTGGGCCTAGGGGGGAAAGTGAAGGTGGGCCCCCTTGCTCCCCATCTTCTTTGTTTCCCCCCTCCCCCCTATCTTTTTTGCAGAAAAACTGTAAGGACATGATGAAAACAAGATTCTTAGCATGCCCTTAGGCGTGTGTCCGAACCGGTCCGGCGGCCATTCTATAGAATGGCCGAACTGCCGGACCGGTTCTGCCCTGGTTGGTCCGGGTCCGGGTGGGGGGGGTATTGCTTTAAGGGCGGGAGGGCTTGTTTACCCCTCCTGCGCCTCTTTGCCCCCGCCAGTGGCCGTAATCTACTGTAAAATTGGGGCGCTGGAAACCAGCCGCCCCAGCCGCCGCCGCCGCTTCCGCCGCGCCCCCCCCCCGCGAGCAAATTAGAGATAAAAAAAGGCTACTGCCTACAAGGAAAGGCTACTGCCACCCTGCCGCCCCCCCACCCGCCACCCGCCACCCCCCCACGAGTGCTCACCAAGTTAGAAGAACTTAGAGAGGAGCTCGCGAACAGAGCTCCTCTCTTATCGAAGCCTCCGGCCCAACTGGGGCCTTGGGCGCGTGCACACGCGCACTAGAGCTCTTTATCCTATAGAGCTTTTGCCGGAGGCCCGGTCTACCCACCGGGAAGAAGCCGGGTAGACCGGGCCTCCGATCGCCGGAGGCCCAGTCTACCCGGCTTCCTCCCGGCGGGTAGACCGGGCCTCCGATCGCTGGAGGCCCAGTCTACCCGGCTTCCTCCCGGCGGGTAGACCGGGCCTCCGATCGCCGGAGGCCCGGTCTACCCGGCTTCCTCCCGGTGGGTAGACCGGGCCTCCGATCGCCGGAGGCCCGGTCTACCCGGCTTCTTCCCGGCGGGTAGACCGGGCCTCCGGCAAAAGCTCTATAGCAGTGTTTCTCAACCTTTTTGGAGTCAAGGACCGCTAAATTCTTCGTGCAGAGTTTCAAGGACCGCTACATTCTTCATGCGCAGTTTCCCGGACCGGCAGTTAGTAAAGGGGTTTCAAATCTATCTATCTATCTATCTATCTAT
Organism: Hemicordylus capensis; assembly: GCF_027244095.1. Lineage (NCBI taxonomy): Eukaryota > Metazoa > Chordata > Lepidosauria > Squamata > Cordylidae > Hemicordylus > Hemicordylus capensis. Next base: position 273,732,325 of record NC_069660.1, read on the forward strand.
CTATCTATCTATCTATCTATCTATCTATCAGACTTCTATACTGCCCAAAACTTGCATCTCTGGGCAGTTTACAATTAAAATAATATAAGCATTAAAATAATTAAATTTGGAATCTTTTGCAAACATGGAATATTAGGGGTTCTCAACCTTGGGTCCCTCAGTTAAACTCCCATAAGCCCCAACCACAATGGCATTTGGCCATTATGGCTGGGGATTATGGGAGTAGAAGTCCACCAATGTCTGGGTACCCAAGGTTGAGAACCCCTGAATCTAAAAGCCTGGGTGAACAAATTTGTCTCCAGTATGTCTTCAGTATGTGTGGGGTGGGGGTGGAGGTGCTTGTGATTACTCAATGGAGAGGGGATGTTGGGCCATTAGAAAAATTCAAAAGCTACATGAGGGCAATGAAAACAACGCACAAGCAAGCTTTTGAATCCCCCAAAATGCTTCATCAGGCTGGATGTCAAGCAAAGCAAAAAGGAGGTGAGGAGAGGAGAGCAGGGCAAGCTCAGTAGAGCCGGAAATCTACAGTTTAACCCTCTCATGATGGAGGTGGAGTTTTAGCAGGAGTTGTGTAGTCGCAGGGCAGGATCCAGACAACGTTAGTCACGACCACCCACTGAAATTAATTTAGTCATCTCTCATTTGTGTCAATGCTGCTTGGTCATGATCACCTGACTTGATCTGGATCCTGCTCTTAGATGTGCACTTTGTGAGGTGGACCTAATGAAACCCGTGCAGCTCCTCCAAAACTCGTTAAATTCGTTACATGGCAGGTGCTGGGAATGGGGTTTTTTTAATGATGAAAGAAAATGTGAAGAAGAGCGGTGGAGACCTGGCATTAAAAGAAAGGGGGTGATTCTGAGATGGCGGAGGGTGTGGGGCGTTGTAGTGGTAGATGCCTCATTTTCCTCGCTGGGGAGACGAGGCACTGTTCAGGGTGGGTGAGGCAATGGTGCACCGGACTGCACTCGGAAGGTCGCCTGGGTCCAAGAGCTGCCGCCACTGTGCTTGCGCACCAGAGTGTAGCAAGTGTTCCCCATCCTCTCTCACAATGTGCACTCCTGTGCCCCCCTCCCAACTCCCCTGCGGGAGCCAATCACACCAGCCTGCCTTCGGGGCCACGCAGCTCACGTGGTCCCACATGCTGCCCGCGCGTACCTGCGAGGTGAGCCAAGGCGGCCCTCCTCCCTCCCTCCTCTGCTTAGCCCTCACTGCGGCATGATCCCGGCCAGAGATTGTCCCCCGCACCCGGCGAGGTCATAAAGGGGACCGCCGTCCTCCACCGGCGGTGCAGACCAGGGGGTTACAGGGGCCGAGGGACCACAACACCCCACCGATGCAAGAGGGAAACAGCGTTCCCTCTCAAGGCGCCTCGACCACAATAGGCAGCTGGGTTTCAATCAATCAACCTTTGGCTGCAAACAATGAGCATGCAAGAACCAGCAGCCCTTCAAGTGGCAGCCCTTCAGGTGGCATACCTTCCACACCGCATACAGTTTGAAGCTGTAAAGATAGGGAATAAAATAGCTGTAGGAAGATCACAGCAGCACGTGGAGGCAAGGGACAAGAAGGTGATACTCTTCCTCTTCCGTACCATGTGCAAAATTGAGGAAGTGAGTGCCTTGATTGCAGTTGTTGGGGGGGAGGGTTTGACTCCCAGTCAGGGACCGGCGCTCAACCCTTCGGGGACCGGCAGCGGTCCCCGGACCGGTGGTTGAGAAACTCTGCTCTATAGGATAAAGAGCTCTAGTGCGCGTGCGCACGCGCCCAAGGCCCCAGTTGGGCCGGAGGCTTCGATAAGAGAGGAGCTCTGTTCGCGAGCTCCTCTCTAAGTTCTTCTAACTTGGTGAGCACTCGTGGGGGGGTGGCGGGTGGCGGGTGGGGGGGCGGCAGGGTGGCAGTAGCCTTTCCTTGTAGGCAGTAGCCTTTTTTATCTCTAATTTGCTCGCGGGGGGGGGGGCGCGGCGGAAGCGGCGGCGGCTGGGGCGGCTGGTTTCCAGCGCCCCAATTTTACAGTAGATTACGGCCACTGGCGGGGGCAAAGAGGCACGGGAGGGGTAAACAAGCCCTCCCCGCCCTAAAAGATAGGCTCCCCTTTGGTGCTGGTCCGGACTGCTCCGGACCATGCACATCACTACATGCCCTTGCTTTCCCTTCTATGCATATATTACACTCTCTTCATATATGCATACACTTTCACACACATACTTGTGCACACATATTCCCCTAGCTCAGAAACATTTTTAACATATGCCTACCACTCTCACCTGATATATGCATGCATACAACACTTAGCAATGTCCCTATCCCTTTTTGGCCATTTGTGCGCTCTCGCTCTCGCTCTCGCTCTCTCTCTCTCTCTCTCTCTCTCTCTCTCTCACACACACACACACACACACCAGGTGAAGGCTACAAGCAGTCTTCAAGCCCAACAACCAGCACTTAATAAACCAAAGGTCAGGGGAAAACAGAAAAAATCTATGTTGTTGCAGCATTTTTCTTTCCTCTTATTCTTTTTAAAGCTTTTTAATATTTTTGTAGTGCCTAATTTCCACACAAGAAGGTATACTATTGGGGTGGGAAGGATTTATTACAGGATTGTATTAGAATAGTTTTGGCTTACATTTGGCACCTTGTTGTGTTGCTTTTGTCGGGGGGCGGGGAGTCTAAAAATCTTTTAAAAATCTTTTAAAATCTTTAAAAATTAAGTCTAAAAATCTCTCTCTCTCTCTCTCTCTCTCTCTCTCTCTCTCTCTCTCTCTCTCTCTCTCTGCTTTGTACACAATCTTGAGAACTTGTTTGGTTGGAAAACCATTGATTATAGATTATAGATTATAGATTTAACAACCACCACCACCACAGACCAGCCAATAAACTCCACCCCCTTGCTCTCTCTCTTACTTTCTGCTTTCCTTTCCAGGGAGAGGAAAACAACTCATTGCAAGTTCCGAGGGGAAGATCACATGGGTCGGGACTTATTGGGAAGAACTCAATCATTTTAAATCATTTTGTAAAAGTTAAAAATATCTCACACAAGCACAAACAAGGACTTGGGGATAGAGAAGAGACACACAAAGAGAGGCTTTCAGTTGTGGGGGGGGGGAATCTCTCTCACACACACACTCACACACGCACGGTTCATGAATGTGGGAAGGAGAAAAAGTACATTGGCTTCTGAGGGAAGTAATCACATTAACAGGAAAAAACAGATAAGGTTTGCTTGTTTGTTTGACTTTCCTTTCCATCTCTCCTTGTAGCCATCATACTTCGCTCCTTCTCCCTCGCCAACGCCAACTCTGAACTGAATTGCCGAGCAGGGGAGGAGCACAACTCAAGGAAGGAGGACCAATCCCTGGGCTGGTTTAACCCTTTCCTTTCTCAGCAGCCATCATAATCCTACCTGAAAAAAGAGAAACAGTTCACTGGCTGTGATCGGAAGTCACAGAGTTGGAGGGTGGGGGGAGAGAAATGTGGAGGGGGGCAATATCACACCCTGGCCACGGGTCCATAGAGCCTTGTGGGGCTCCTTGACCCTCTGGACCTGGGTGCAAATGCACCCCCTTGTCCAGTGGACCCTACACCCCTGATCCCAAGCAAAGGCTTCTTGCTCTGGCACAACTATGTAAAATAGGCCTGCCCCTCTTGTGACTCACAAAGCTGAACTCTGCTAATTATGTATTCTGGTCTGCATGGAGTTTGACACCCACCCACCATTTTTGCATTTCTAGACCAGGAATTCTCAATGTTGGTTCCCCGGATGTTATTGGACTTCAACTCCCATAATCCCCAACCAAAGGCCACTAGGACTGGGGATTATGGGAGTGGAAGTCAAATAACATCTGGGGACCCAACATTGAGAATCCCTGTCCTAGACAATGAAACCAGATGTATCAAGCCCAGGGGTGTAGCCATAACTGAGCGAGTGGATTCAAAGAACTCAGGCCCCCCAGTTCCATGCTCCCCTATTTTCTTCATTATCTCCCTCACTCCAAGGGCCCACTGAAGAGAGAGGGAAACACAGGGCCCCTCTCCCCTAGATACACCCCTGATGAAGCCCTTATGGGCCACAATCACAAGGCCAATCAGAAAAACACAATTCGGTAAAATAAAAAAATAAGGAAAAATCTTCAAAATCAGAGACATCTGATGTACATCAAATGTACATCTGATTGTACATATGGTAGAATATGAACACTTCCCTACGTACACACACACACACACACACACACACACACACACACACACACAATGAGCCGGGTCTCATGATCAGTGAGACCCAGTTTGGGGAGCTAAGCAGGGAGAGTGGGCTAAGCCCGCTCTCCCTGCACACGAGCGGTGGGGGGGAGCCCTGAGTGGCTGGATCGGCTGCCTACATGATTGTCGGCTCCGTGACAGAGCTGACGGGGGCTGGGGGGAGCGGGAAGCAATTGGCCCCCAGAAGCTCCAGAATGAGACCCCAGTGAGACCCCGGAGCTGGGAGGTGTCTTTTTGCCTCCCCTCTGGGGATCTCCTCATGAGTAGCCATGGCGCGGAGCTGCACTGCAGCTACTCACGATTTTTAAAATGAGCGCTCCGCAAACCTGGTTTAAGGGCAGGGGTAGTTAGGCGGGTTACCCGCTTAGGAACCACCGGGCTTGCAGCTGAGCCCGGTGGTTCACACAATGGGACGAAATCAGGCTAGCCTCTGCTGCCCGATTTTATCCCATCATCTGAATAGCCTCAATATCTGTGTGTATGAGAATGTATGTGAGTGTAGTATGCAGCACTCCACACAACTGGGAACTCTCAAAAATCAGGGTTCTTGATCATAAGAAATGCTTTCTTCATATATACACTTGTACACATGTAGGTACAGTATATTGCAAGTATGTGTTTGATGCATGTTTGATGGGACAAAGCTTGTTGCCAGCTGCTCCCATCATACATGCACTCATTCTAATAGTGGAGAGCAAGCCATCTTGTCTGAACAGGACTCAGAGACTTATGTTGGGTAGGACTCCAACTGATATACCTCTGTGAACTGAATAAGTGTTATTCATGTAAGGAAGGCGGAATGATTTTTGCTGATCCCCATTTCTTCTGTAGCCCCCATGCCCTTCCAAGCATGTCCTTGCAGTTTGTGTCCCTTAGGAACCAATTTGGGGGACATAGAGAAGGGGTGATGAGGAGGAGTAGAGGGGAGAGGGAATCAACAATAATTGGCCATCTCCACCTTTGTGTATATGGAACTTCTTCCATTTGTGGAAGGACCAATTTAGATGCTTCCTACTGGCAATTCCAAGATCTATAAATAGCAATTCAGTAGTCAACTGTTATCAATTACATAGCTCTATGGGAGAGTGGTCAGCTAGTCTGTTTATGCTTGTGAGTGAATGAAACAGGCTAAATCTCTTTGGTTTATACAAAGAAAGGGACATTAAAACTAAAAAAAACATAAGAAGATAAGAGGTGCCTGCTGGATCAGACAAATGGTCCATCTATTATGGCTTCCTGGTTCCCACAGTGGCCAACCATTTGCCTGGTCAAAAAAAAAAAAAAAAAAAAGCTACAGAAATTGGGATACACATGCTGGCTTTGGTTTGAGTCTGGATCCAAGAATACATTTCTACAGTTTAGAACAGACTCTTATTCTAAGGTGTAGATGTTCTCTAAAAGACACACACCAGGAACAGGCAGATCCATGGAGTGGCTGAGGCATCAAGTCAGGCCTGTACTCCTACCTGTCTCTCTTATTTTGAGCTTGTGTCCACCCCCCACCCTTATATAACAGGTGGGAACATATTAAGTCACAGGGAACTTCACTTTGCATGCCTACGGAATGCTTAAGGGGCTCTTGCTCAAAAGGTTGTCTGCCACTGAGGTTAATCATACCTCCAACTGCATAAGATTCTACCTTTGGAAAGAGACAAGCAAACCAATTCCTAACACTGCAGAATAAAACACAGAGCATATGCATTAGTTGCCAGTGCCATCCTGCCAAAGCATGCATATTGTTTCCGTTATATGAATAAGCCTGAGTTAAAGCTGAAAGGACTACCTTAGCTAACACAATTCTACGGCTTCCTTCCACCTTAACAAATAAACATACATAAATGAATGCGAGCATGTGTGGGTGGAGTTCATTTTCTAGACGTGATTCTTGATGAAAAACATCTGATTTATGCTGGCACATGTGGGAATGCTTTTAGAAAGCCCCCATTTTCATGTGGAAATTAAATATAGGCAATGGGAAAACACTTTCTGTATATACAAATCTTGGTTGCATGGTTAACATCTGGAATACATTCTGTTTCTGTAAACTACACATGCCTCCCTTTCTACCACATTCCTGGAGCAGCAAGCAGCAGAGATGTGTGCGGATATTAGCATGCTTTGACTCGCTTCTTCCCATTGTAGACAGAGTGCTGTCTGCCATATGCCAATAGTGTGTCACTGGGCATGATGTAACCCAAGTCTCCCTAGGAAATCTGAAAACACTCTTTTTATGAGGAATCAGGCCTAAAAAGCTGGAAGTTAACTTTAAATCAATCCTCCTTGCTGGGTTAAATAAATATGAGTCAGACCCTCTCCTCTGAAGTAACCTTTGGTACCATTATAGTAGCTAAAGATGGGATTACAGCTACGTGATAGGGTGCATATATCATTCCCTGCCCCCACCCAGAGCTCCCAGAATTTGACTCAGGATGAATGTACAGTGTACAAAGATTTATGTTGCCAAGTGCTTGGCTTTGATCTAGTCAGCTCAGCTCTGGAACAGCTTCTCTGCCAACAACACCATTTTCTAACTTTAGTGAAGGTGAAACTGATCAAAAGGCAAAGTCAGGTAATTAGATTTCAAAGTGGGAGATCCATCTCATAACCTTCCATTCAAAACAGAGTTGGTTGGTCTGTAAGTGACTATCTATAGCAGTATTTGACTGTTGCCAAGTTAGTGTGCATAAACAAGCTCACCAGAAATTGAAATGAAGGTATATTCTTGTAAGTTCTTCCAATGGCCACCATACTCTGAAGTGGTTTTTTAAAACTTCATAAGATTACACCCAGCTCTGAACTTAACTACTTCTTCTGCAACTAGACACATCATTGGGTATATCTGCTTAACATGTACATTCCCTTGATCACACCTCCTATATCTGTCCAACACCAATATATGCTCCCACATTTCATTCCTTCCTCCAACTCCTGCATCCTACATCCTGCTTATTCCCATGCAATTTCAACTCCAGCAGGGCTAGTTCCAGGTTCCAGGGGACTCTCAGCAACTTGCTCTCCATGGGCCTTTTCTTCCTAGACCCCACTCCATCTGCCCCATTTTCTATGGCAGATGGGGTAGAAGATATGAGATAACAGAACACAGAGGTGGTCCCAGGGATTGGCAGTGGATCCTTCCGAGAGACTTGGACCTTGGCAGTTGCCCAATAACAATAATCCCAGACACCAGCCCTTAATTTCAGTCTGAGGTAGCTATAATTTCTACCCTAGCACTTCCTTCAGTAATGCCAGTAGAGATAAAGTTTGGGGGAAAGAACTTTAATCACTTATAGGCCTGTTGCCAAGATGACATGTAAAGCTGTTTATGTTTCTTGCTGGTGTTCTCATCCAAGTTTCCTAAGTTAACAATGGCCACATTCTCACGTAACGCAGAACCACAGTTGAATTGGCCTGCTGTTCCATGGACATTATAAGGCTCTCCACATGGGCAGCATCTGAGGGGGGGGGGGGGGTTGTGAGGAGAGCAGGCTTGGCCTGCTGTCCCCGCACAAGAGCAGTCAGCTTGCCCTGGGCAGCCGGATCAGCCACCCACACAATTCCTGGTTCTGTCATGGAGCCAGTTGGAGCAGCAGGGATTGGGGGCCTCCTGGCCTCCCAGAATGCCCCACGTGAGTGTGGCGGGGCATTCTGGGGAGCCCCTCCATGCTGGAAGGCTTGTTGTAACCTCCTGATCGGGGTTCTTCTAATAAGTCGCGCTGTGAGGACACACTGTCCAATAAATGGGGTTAGTGGCGCGCTCATTCTGCTAACCTTGTTTAAGGAGAGGGGCATTTAGGGAGGCTTGGTGCTGGGAACTGCATGGCTCTGGTTGCAGCACATTACCAAGCGAAAACAGGCTAGGGTCCCTTAGCCCGCTTTCGCCTGGTCATGAGAACAGCCTCATCGTTTGTATGTAGGCAACCTGGGTTATGCACGATGATGAAACCAAGGGTTCCGATTTGGAACTCCATTCAGAACTCTTGAGTTGTAGTGAGTTTCATCGCTGCAACCTGAAGTTCTAGGCAGCCTGCAGTACCTATGAATTAGCAGCCGCAGCTGCTTGCCCTGGAACCAGAGTTGAGGGAGGAAGCTTTGGCTTGATTGGCTGTGTGGGCTGTCCTTCAGTCAAGAAGGAAGCCTGCACAGCCAGTTCTCCCGCCCCTCTGCAGTCTCACTGACTACAGCGAGACTGCTCTCCAGTATGTCTGAATTTGGATGGGAGAGCGGGGAAAGGGGGCGCGGAGCTGCAGGTCCATTTGACCCATGGTTCTGCATTACATGTGAATGCAGCCAGTAAAATGTGTGGCTCTGGCTTGTGGCTCCACTGAAAACTACAGACAGGCTATAAAACTTCTGGTGTGGCAGGGAATGAAAGTTGCCTCACAGCCTCACAGGGCAAAGGTGCACAGGAAAATTCACATATAAATAAACATAACCTATGTTGTCATGCCTACTTGAGCAAACAAGAAAGCTATTTAAACACATTTTGCAAATAGCTCAGGCTAATAATACATGCCATGTCAATTCTACATAAATGGTTTGGAAGTTTCTGGATGCAGCTGTTGCAGACTGGGTCAGTTGGAGCTAGGAGCTGGTCCTTTTGTCTAAGAAGAAAAAATGTCAGGGTGGAGAACGATTACAGAACTTTTTATTACACAAAAATGAAAAGTAAAAGCGAGAAATAAGCTTCCTGAAACATGAGTAATTTGTAAGAATGCAGTAAATGTCTTCAAGAGGTATTATCTGGCTCACCACCCTCACCACAAAATTAAGGCGCTGCAGTTAGCTATGCAGAGAACTTGCTGAACTCTGAGGAGCAACTCCAAAAACAAACCATCCTTTTCTGAAGCAATCAGTTCAGACTGAAAGGGCAACAAAAGCTCTCCGCCGCAAATGAGAGAGCCACAACCTTCTGCAAAGCTCCTCATAAAATTTGCTACATTCTAAAAGGAAATGTTAGAGGTTGTGTGGTGGTACGGAAATAATGAACGATCACTGCTTTCTGGAGCATGGCTTCATAACTTGTAGGGTTGCCAATGGACTGAAAAACAGTAAACCCGGATGGTCTGAGTGTATCTGCTCTCTCTCTCTTCCCCAACCCACAAAGAGGGAGATAGCCTGGTTTCCTGTCTTGGTCCACTTTTAATGTCAATTTTCTTTAATTTGTGCATGAGTGCATTGTGTTGTGCATGCAGCCCATGAGAAATTCAGGTGGTGGCTTGCCTTTGTTTGCTGGCTTAGTCCTTCCTGTTGTGAGTGACAGAGAGGAATCATGTAGCTGGTTACTTTACCAACTTATTCTTGCAGATAGCAGCACCATGCAGGAAGATGGATGGACAGTATCATGGTGAGTGATAAATCCAGCAAGGAGGAGCCACATGGTTCTCTGCTTGAGGTTCATTCCACTCACTAAGCACTATCAGCAGCAGCAACCCAGCAACTCAGGGATGAGGAGTGTGCTATAGCTGCTGTTAATACAGACCCCCAGCAGTCAAGAGGAGGATAGGACAGTAGGGGCATAGTTCTAAAGATAGGACAGCAAATATATACATATAAAGGAGGACAGATGTTGCTGTCAGACTGGGTCGGCTCGAGTGCCTTGCTTGTAAATGGGAATCCAGTAAAGATTCCCCTTTACAAGCAAAGGGGATTCTATAATTAAAAAGGAGGTTGAGGGGCAGGCAGGGGGCAGGTGAGAGGGCACCTTACTGGCGGCGGCAGTGTGGCAGCAGCAAAGCAGTGGCTCAGCAACAGCAGCCACATTCGGCCCCACCAGTATTCCTGCCCCACATTGTTGGTAGCCGGGTGGCCTTGTTCTGGCCTCTGTGCATGCGCAGAGGCCATTTGTGTGACTTTCATGCATACACAGAGGTCATTTACATCACCACACTGCCTCCGCCAGTAAGGTGCCCTTTTGACATTCCCTCACAGAGTACCGGTGGGACTGTGAGGAGCTGCAGCCCCAGCTGTGGAACCGGAGGTAAGGAGCCCTCTTTCCCGCCCCCTGCCCACCCCTCAAACTCCTTTTTAGTAGGAAATCCCCTTATCAGATTCCCCTTTACAAGCATAGCCAAACTGGTCAAATAGGCCAAACTGGTTCTATTCAAACCAGGCCCAGTTTGGCTCAAACTCAGACCAGACCCCTTTTCGGGGGGCTGGGCCAGTTCAAGCTCAAACTGGTCAAACTGGCCAGTTCTAATCAAATCAGGTTCTATTCAAACTAGTTCTGCACACATCTAATTCCTTAGTCATATGATGCATTTATGTGACTTGATCTATAGTCCATGTCTTGGCTCATTTCTTGAGTGGTCTGTTCTGCAAGTATTTTGCATTCTTTCCTATGGATTCACTGAGTGTCTTTGGGACCAGCCATGGCCTCTGTCTTCCAATCTGTAAAGTGGGTATGCATCTAATATCTTAATAATTTGATTCATACATATTTTACATGTATGAATCATGTTACATATGACTTGACATGTAGTCCTTATTCAGCCTCACACTGCATGCACTTGCAATTCTTGCTTTGCACTTGTGACAGAGTTAAAGCTGGATTGTAGGCCTGTGCATGTCAGAAATAGCTGGAATTCCAGTTCTGAATTCCCAGCCCCATCACCAGGAGACAATGCCTCATGGGGCAAGTACCCCAGGGTATGAGCGGCTGATGAGGGTCTTTTCACAACATATAACAAGGAAGTACTTTCCCCCTCTCTGCTCAGATAAGCATATTCTTACTTTTCTGAGAGTGCAATAAATGTGATCATAGTAGGGTATATTTCTTAGGTAGTCATGTAATGACTTTAATAATTTGGTTGTGTGTGTGTTAGTCCATGCACATGACATGTGATGCACATTGTCTGGTCATGTAAGTGAATGTGAGAATAAATGTACCACTGCTGCCCCTTCCCTGCCATGGAGACTGTAGTTCCTTTGTGCACGATGGTCTATGCTGTCATCCTGATCTACTGTAGGGTGAAATACTGAACAGGAGACAGATGTTTCCTGACATAATAGGACCTGTGTTTGATGCATGGTATGGTGCCATTTGCACAAGCCCCAACACATGCTATATTGGTGGTAGCTGCATTTGGTGCAGGACTCTCTTCTTCACCTAAAATCTTGTAAAAGCTTAATTATATTGTAAATATCAGAAAATCAATAAGAGTTACAACTGCAGTTGCAAATATGAACTTCAAAGTAATGACAAAGTATTTCTTTGTAGGATGGAATCAATGCAATGGACATTTTAAAATGGAATGAAATGTTTCCATTTGTCGAAAGAAAATCTGCTCTGTATTCCACCTTCTCTCCAACTGATATCATAGCTTAGTTTACACATATGCATAATAATCTATATTCCTGTATTCATATATCTCTCATGCTTTATTTAACCATTTAGAGATATCTAACGTCATCACTTCCTTATGACAACAATTTTTGCAGTAGTGCTAAAGCTAAGCAGGTCTAGAACTAGATCAGGGATTCTCAACCTTGGTTCCCCAGATGTTGCCAGACTTCAGCTCCCATAATTCCCAATCAAAGGCCATTGGGGTTGAGGATTATGGGAGCCAAAGTCCAATAACATCTGGTGACCCAAGGTTGAGAATCCTTGATCTAGACAGTGCATAGATTACACAGCCTGGGAACTCCATCTATGCCACCTTGAATCCCACCATGTAAAAAAGGTAGGATATAAATGTAATAACATATTAAAATAAATAAATAAAATAAGCACTGCAATATCCAACTGTGGATTAAATACATTACTAATCACAACCAATATCACTGAATCCAGGAAGCCTAGATCCACACTCTGAATGAATGAGGTTTCACACTCCTTCATAGTCCAGATGGACACACTCTGTATTTATTTTATTTATTATATTATATACCACCCTTCCAAAAATGACTCAGGGTGGTTTGCATCAATTAACTATTAAAATCAAAACTAAATCAATTAAACAGTTAAAATTATATAAACATTAAAATCATTAACATTAAAATAATTTAAAACCAACATTAAACATTTTAAACCATAAATCTAATTAAAAGCTTGGGTGAACAAATGTGTCTTCAGTGCCTTTTTAAAGGTTGCCAGAGATGGGGAGGCTCTTATTTCAACAGGGAGCGTATTGCATAGTCCAGGGCCAGCAACGGAGAAGGCCCCTTCCCAAGTAGCCACCAAACGAGTTGGCGGCAACTGCAGACGAATATCTCCAGATGATCTTAACAGGAGGTGGGGCTCATGCTGAAGAAGATGTTCTCTTAAATGTCCATTTAATTGTCCATTTAATTCTTTCACTGATAATGCACTAATATGCAGCAACGTTTGAGAGCCCCACCAAGCATTCCATCAGATCTTCAATATTCTTTAAACTTATTTATGTCACTTGCAAGATGTCTCTTTTGGATTTCTATAAACCAAATGTTGTGTGCCACTTGTATATATAAATGACCGTTCTTCCTCTAATGACCCTAATCCTGAAATATCCTGTTAATTTAATTTTAGTTTGATGGGAACACTGCATTGGCTTACCATGGATGGAAATTTCTCTCTCATATACATTCCAAAATAATATCCCAGCAAACCATGAGGTTCTGAGAATACGAATGGGATTCCTAGCTTACTATGGGTCACTCAACTTTTCAGGTGACAGAGAATAGGATATGGCTTTTTTAAAAAAATCCTCAACAGTAAGAAAAGCTAAGCATAACTAAGCATGTCTTAAAATGCACACACACAACTCCCTTTGGAATTGGTGGGGTGTGCACACAAACTCTGTGTTTTTTGTTTTTAACTCAGAAATAAATTTCACTGAGTTTTATAGCTTTTACTGTTGGGTAAGTGTACATATGTTTGCAGCCTTAAAATAGTTGACATTGGATTATGCCCTGTCTTTCTTCTGTACTCCTCTATAAAAAAAAAAAAATTACTTTTGGTGTTCTCATGACTTTCCTCCACCACTTTCACATGATGAAGTGGTCTTTTGGACTTGATGCCATCCTTCAACTCAGTAAGACAAACAGTCAGCTCAGATGAAACAACCTGCCACATGCAATTAAGATATTAATTAAGAGAGCCAGCGTGGTGTAGTGGTTAGAGTGCTGGACTAGGACCGGGGAGACCCGAGTTCAAATCCCCATTCAGCCATGAAACTAGCTGGGTGACTCTGGGCCAGTCACTTCTCTCTCAGCCTAACCTACTTCACAGGGTTGTTGTGAAAGAGAAACTCAAGTACTGTATGTAGTACACCGCTCTGGGCTCCTTGGAGGAAGAGCAGGATATAAATGTAAAAATAAATAAATAAATAAATAAATAAATATTATGCCCAACCTGATTTCACTGATGGATATCCCAATGTGCTCTTGGTACATCTTTTACTACTGATTGGATGGTTTAGTGAGGTCCTCAGATCGGTTCCACTGGGGTGGGACACGACCTTGGCAGAGCACCAATAAAACAGTAGAACTTGACTACCTAGAGGAAGTAGAAGTCATAACATGTAAAAGTTGTAACTCTTTTAATCACATGAGATGAGTGTTCACTTGCATTTTCCCTCTACACACTCTCCTAAACCCTGCTTTGGAGCATGTGTAGAGGTATGATTCAGATGAACACATCCCACACATGATTAAAGGATGACCCTTTATTCTAAACCAGGTCTGCTCAACACTGGCCCTCCTGCAGATGTTGGCCTACAACTCCCATAATCCCTGGCTATGGGCCACTGTGGCTGGGGATTATGGTAATCCAAAAACAGGTAGAGGGCCGAAGTTGAGTTGCCCTGATCTAAACACTGCTAACTGAGCAAAGAGGGACCAGCCCCATTCACATGTAACGCCTAACAGGAGATGAATGGGGCAGAGGCTGGAAATCGTGTATGTCTGATTGCATGAAACTGGTTTCATGGCAAAAGCAACCTGTGGTTTCTCTCGCCAAACTCCAATTTGAACCTTCAGTTTGTAGTGAGTTTCGCTGCTCCAACCTAACGTTTGAAGGTGGCAGCGTTACGTCCAAACACAGACGCCACCATACCTACAGCTTCATGCTATTTCTGGAACCAAAATCATAAAGAGGGCAGTCCAGTACTGCCCAGGAATGCACCCACTCCATGCCTGCTACACTTTTCACCGGTCACCTTTCCAAGCACTTGCCCTGTACTTCATCTCCACACCACTCAAGCCATTGCCTGGTAACAGGGACTTGCCTCGTCCCATCCCAAGCTTCTAAGCCTGTCAAAGGGACAAGTCACATTGGGGGATGTCCACTTCCCACTGTGTCTCTTGTTCCCCACTCTGGTACTCAGAAGAGCAGACAGGATGTCAAGATGGGCACAAAGTTTTTTATGCACTAAAAGAACAAAAACATAAGTGAGAGGAGCTCGGTTTCCTCACTCGGTGAGGAGAGCTGGTCTTGTGGTAGCAAGCATGACTTGTCCCCATAGCTAAGCAGGGTCTGCCCTGGTTGCATATGAATGGGAGACTTGATGTGTGAGCACTGCAAGAGATTCCCCACAGGGGATGAAGCCGCTCTGGGAAGAGCATAAGGTTTCAAGTTCTCTCCCTGGCTTCTCCAAGATAGAGCTGAGAGAGATTCCTGCCTGCAACCTTGGAGAAGCCACTGCTAGTCTGTGAAGACAATACTGAGCTAGATAGACCAATGGTCTGACTCAGTATATGTCAATTTCCTATGTTCCTATGTTCCTAAAAATTAAAGAAGTATGTTCACAAGCACATGCAATCGCAGTGGCACCATGAACTGGGCAACCCGATGTGATTCCTGCAATGATGATATATTGCAGCGCAACGATACTCAGGGTCGGGTTCACAAGGCTGGTCCAGAGAACCCATTCACAACTCATGAGAAGGACCGTCAAAGGGTACATGGGGAACGGGCTGAATCACTAATAATCAGGGCTTATGAGAGGGTGGGGAGCCGGTACATATTACTGGAACCCGGTGGTCCGGAAGGGGGCCTGGCAGGGGTGTGCATCTCTTCATCTAAGTCATTGATAAACTGTTGAAAATTTCACACACACACCCGTGCCCAAGGCTGAGGGAGACTCGGTGCAGCCAGTCAGTGAGTCAGAGGGGGAGAGAGAGAGTAAGGAGATAGGGATATGCAAATAGCTTTGATGGTTCGGAATCAAACTGAACCATCCCCTGTTCGGTCCAACCCCGGACCGAACACTGCCCGACTGTTCAGTGGTTCACTGACATTTCTTTTAAAAAAGAAATAAAGATTTTTTAAAAACCTTACCCCCTTCAGGGGAGTTGTTGGAGGAGGTGGGGGTCCATGGAAGTCCCCCCCCCCCCGCCAGCATCCCATACAGCCCAAACCAGCCCATTTGGTCAGCTCTTTGGCCCATTCAGGCCTTCCCCCTCCAGTGCACTGGCCATTTTGGAGACCGTTGCACCTGCGCAATTGGCCTCTGTGTGGCCTGGGTCACACAGAGGACAATTGCTGGCACGGCGGCCTCCATAATGGCCACCTCATTGGAGGGAGAATGCCTGAACGGGCTGAAGAGCTGGCCGAATGGGCCAGTTTGGTCTGTAAGGGAGGCTGGCGGTGGGAGGGGAAACCTCCGTTGACCCCCCCCGCCACCTCCAACAACTCTCCCGAAGGCGGTAAGGTAAAAAACTGTTTTTAATTAAGAGGGGGAAAGGTCTACGAACCCCCTCCCCAGACCATTTATTTTATTTATTTATTTAACACATTTATGTGCATGCAGAGGAGCTGGCTCAAGTGGGCAGCCACACCATCACCATGCTGTGTTTAACCAGCACCTGTTGTCCTTGTTGCCTCGCCAAACAGTCCATGCACTTCCGCAGGCCGGCAGAGTGAGTCCTTTCTACTATGGACTTTCTCTTTGAGCCATCGAAGTTCCATTCTCATGGAACTGGATCAGCCTGGATGTTCGCGGCTCAGCGCCTTGCTCCAATCTCTGCCCCAAAGATTTGCTCCTACCATCCTGCCTACGTGGCTGTCTGAAAATTGTCCAGGTTCACCTTCCCTCGCTTGCTTCAGTTCAGGTCCTCCCTGCTTTGGGATCCTTAGAAAGACTAAGAGGGTTAGCAGCAGTGGGGGCTGGGTCGGGCAAAGGCCAGCATTCATTTTGGAGAAATAAGGGAGGTTGGTGCTCCCAGGTAAGTACACCTGCTCCACTCCCAGCACAAGCACTCCTGAGTAGGTATTCCTACCAGAAAAGGAATCCGCCCTACCCCACCCCACCCACACACTGCTCTGTTGGGGCCAGCCATTGCAAGAGCATTCTTGGTCACAGTGGACCAGACCCCAGGATACTTTGCCCTTCCTCATATACATATTCCCTCCTAGGAAGTCCTCAGGATCCCTTTCAGGAGTAACAGATAATGCCCCTCAGTATCCCCCCGTTGGTAGCAATTGTGCTTGTGAGAGACTGGTTTGGTGCAGGGCTCTTACAGGGGTAGTGGTGCAATTAACCGCAGGTTTGGCAAACTCCGTATGTGCAAATGTGGCTACCTTTTAAAGGGGCAATTCTCTTATATTCAGCAGTGGAGAGCAACTGTCCCTATCCAACCCCAGCATAGAATCTCTCCAGTGGTCATTGCTGCTATCTAACTTGTGTTTCTTTTTTGATTGTGAGCACTTTTGGTCAGGGAACCATCTTAATACTGACTGACTGACTTATTTTTCTTTCTATGTAAACTGTTTTGGGAACTTTTGTTGAAAAGTAGTATATAAATATTCAGAGTGGTAGAGGTAATAGTAATAAAAGATGCACTGAGAGCACGTTGGGATGTCCCGCCGGTGCAGTCAGGGTGGGCACACTCTCAGCCTGCTCCCAATGTTATAATGTGTGCTCTGTGTTCATCTGACCTGGCTCAAAGTAATAAGTGCTGGATCCTGAAAATCACTGACTTAACTTGTCAGTGGAGATACAGTAGACAAACAAATTTGAATAGTGGGGGGGGGGGGAGGATAAAGTTTATCACATAGCAGCCAACATTCCTGACTAATGCTGCACTTATGCAGTGAACAAAGTTGCAACTGGTTCACAAAGATCATCTCGCTGTATGAAGTCAAGGGGATTTCAGAAATTACACTATTGCCCTATTGCAATTTAAAGGTTTAAATTAAACATGGCAATTTAAAATAGACATGCCACAGGTTGCACACCTGCTGCATGTGCACAAACAGGATTGCACTAGCAGAATACTGTTCTGGAACAAAAGATCCAGTCACAGCACAGCTAGTTAGTGCAGGAGCTTTACACTGATGCAACATCCTTGCACAAGTGTATCATTAGGATGTCATTCACTGAATTCACACCTTGGCCTCAGAAAGCCTGTATTCTAACATATGCAGAATTAAGTAAAGAAAAACTGAAAATCACTCAGAAAGGGCAACACGTCTGGAAACAGATACATGGACTAGCTAGACAGACAGACAGACAGAAGTGCTGGCACCAGGAAAAAAGGGGGGGCACAGAAGGGGGAAAATGCTTTTAAGGGTGAGTGAGCTGTTTCCCACATATTAGATTTCTGAAAATGAAATGGGGGTAGATGGGGGGGGGACAACTTGTCTGAGGGGGCATTTGTCCCCCCTTGACAGATGGGAACATACAAATGGGATGGGCATGGGCAGGTGGACAGATGTTTTATGAAGTTAGGATTTAACCGATAGTATAGCATGAAGCAAGCCTCGAAAAATATTGTTGAGGTGTTTTCTTTTGTTCCACTTATTTAATTACTGAAGATCAGTGGTGTTATTTCCCATATGGTTTCAGTGCACTAGCAGTTTAAATTCTCATTAAAAAAACTGATTCGGTAATCTAATCTAAAGGTATAGCCGAACAGCATCTCCTTCATCCAACTCTTAACCTTCATGCTGGGAAGCTATCCATGTGCTCAAAGTGTCCTTGATATAACTGAACGATTATTTCATAACATAAAATTCTGGTTTATGACCCACTTTTTCCAGAGCAATCCCATTTCCTTTGCTACACTTCTCAAGAGGAAGCTGTTCAGGGATTGTAGTATTCAGTAAACATAAGGGCAGGAGAAGTGCTAACAAAATCTCTATGATCAGGTTGTCTTCCCAATTGTCCTGTTTCGAACTCTTACCCTTTTAAAAGCATACTTCAAAGATTTGCATATAATTTTGTTCTGTGGTCAGTAGAAAAACAGGGCTCCCTTTCAGGGACACCTAATCTTAATAAAGTGGTTATTTCAAACATCTCATTTTGTTTATGGAAACACATAATTTAAAAATAAAAAAGTGGCTTGAGGTTTTGATCTTCTGTTTCAAAGGAGGGGAAAAAAGAAATTCAATGGAATTAGTAACACTTGCAGCATATCAGCCCACTCACTTAAAGAAATGCAATTTAGCAAAATGAGTGTGGTTGGAAAAGCAGGCCAGAATAACAAACTACTTACTTCAGATCCACCCAAGACTTGTAAGGGGGCCATGGCAATTAACATAATAGTTGTGTTAGTTGAGATGTGAGGTCTTTGTGCTTGAGATGCTTCCCAATTAAAGAGCTCTGTTTGAAGTGGGAATTAATTTTAACATTTGCAATGTCAGAGTATTTACTTCCAGAGTCTGTTCTTATTTCAAGTGATGCCAGCATTAACATTTTCAACTCAGAACGCTATCACCAAGTTTCTCCACTGTTTTTATTTACTGACAGGGAGTGACAGGAAAATGGTACTGTGCCAAGGAGGGGGGAAATTGTCCCAAGCATTCTCCTAAATAATATAGTTTTCTAAGAATGTAGACCTGATATAGGCAAAACTTCCCATTACTTTTTGGGGATATTTGTTTGTGAAAGGAAGAGGAATCTATATATGGTATCAGGTAAGCTTCAAAATCTGAAATCACAATTTAAACATGGTTACATGGAAGTGTACCCAATTGAATTAAGAAGCCTTGGTTCATTAGTATGCTTAAGACTAAAGCCGTAGGTCGTGTTTTCTCAAACAGCCTCACTCTGAATAAGTTTCTTGATAAAAATCAAGTAACCATAGTAAAACTATGAGGCGAGTCTCACGATCAGTTAAACAATTAAAACAGTATCTAATTAAAAGTGTTTCCAAAGTCTTTCCAAGGTCCTTTCCAAGGCCTTCATTGCAACCCTACCAAGTTCTAGTCTGCAGCATATTTCTTGACTGCTGGATCCTTTACTGTTGACGGTCGATCCTAAAAGGCAGAAGCTATCCACCACTTCAATGTCTTCATTATCAGTTCTGAGGCTAGTTGCTGTGCCCGTTGTCATTAGTTTAGGCTTCTTTACATTTGGCCATTTTTTCACTGTGCTCCTTGACTTTCATTACTAGAGCTTGCAGATCATCCACATTCTTAGCTATCAGAGTGGTATCATCAGCACAGCTCAGGTTATTGATGTTTCTTCCTACAACTTTAAAACCACGCTCATCCTCTTCCAATCCAGCTTCTCTCAGTATATGTTCAGCATCTATCTATCTATCTATCTATCTATCTATCTATCTATCTATCTATCTATCTATCTATCATTCTCCTAAATGTACCTATCGCTAATCCCATGCGTGGTAGCTCTTGCAAGAGTTTGCGAGCAGTTGCCTCAGAGACAGCGATGGGGATGGGGAGAAAATGGCAGCAGTGGCTGGCCAGCAGGGAGGGAAAGCACCACCAGTGGCCAGGGAGGGAAAACTACTGCAGCCCAGCCCAGCTGGCAGGGAAGGAAAGCACTGGTTATGCTGGCCAGTGAGGGAAACCGCCGCTGGCAGGCAGAGAGGGAAAGGAAAGCCAAGTGCAGAATGAACTGGGGCTGAAGGGAGCAGGGAAGGACTGAGAATGGACTGGGGATGAAGGGAGGGGGAAAAGGATGGAGAACAGACTGGGGATAAGGGGGGAAGGACAGAGAATGGACTGGGAAATGTAGAGGGGAAGGACAGAGAATGGACTGGGGCTGAAGGGAGGGGGGAAATGACGGGGGGGAGAACTAGGGGCACAGATGGTCTGCCCTGAATCAGCTATTTTAAGCTGAATAAATAAAGAGAAGGTACACAGCCTTGTCTTACTCCTTTACCAATCTGGAACAAGTCTGTTTCACCATGTTCCATCTGGACTATGGCTTCCTGTCCTTTGTATAGGTTTCTCATGAGAACAATGAGATGTTTTGGGATGCCCATTTTCCTAAGGATATTCCACAACTTGACATGGTCGATGCTTAATTAGGGGTGTGCTCTATGCTTAATTAGGGGTGTGCACGGAACCGGCTGGCCTGGTTCAGTTCGGGTCTAAACTGCACTTGAACCAGACCAGGCCAAATTGGTTTGGCACTCCTTCAAACACCCGCCCCCATTTGGGTTGGTCTGGGCAGGTTCGCGGACCTTTTTTATTTTGTTTTGGGTTTTTTTAAAATCCAAACATTTTTTTTACCTTACCCCCTTTGGGGAGTTGTTGGAGGCATCTGGGGGGGGTGTGTGCACGGAGGTTCTCCCTTCCCTAACTGGCCTTCCTTGCAGCCCAAACCAGCTGTTCAGTCAGCTTTTTGGCCCGTTCAGGACTTCCCCCTCCAGTGTGGCAGCCATTTTGGAGGCCCAGGCCCCACAGAGGTCAATTGTGCCAGTGCAGCAGTTTAACAACTCCCCCGAAGGGGGTAAGATATATATATATATTTAAAAGGTCCATGAACCCCTGAACAGTTGGGGGTGTTCCGTCTGGGGTCAGACCGAACAGGGGATGGTTTGGTTTGACCCCGAACCTTCGAACCGAACAGGTTTGACGTCGAATGCATCAAATGTCAAACCTTTTCACACATCCCTATGCTATCAGTGGCCTGACCTGACACTGGGAGAAACTTGGGAAGATAGATATTTAGAGGTGACTCCTTACGTTACTAATCAAACTACACTCTGATATCAAGGCCAGGGTGAGAGTGGGCCGACAAGAGTCTCTATCTGAATCCATATTGGAGAGAGTTGTAAAACAGGGCTGTTTACTTACTCCTTTTTTATTTAATTTCTATATTAATAATATTGTACTGGCCATGGAATTGCAAAGCTTCTTTCCCCCTTTACTTACTGGGTACAGTCTCAATTTTAAGTCTCAATTTTAATGTATACCAACGATATGGCACTTATCTTCTGTGTTGAGATGGGCTTCAGGAGAATGTTGGCTAGATTGGCTGATTATTGTGAAAAGGAGAAACTGATGATAAATTATGATAAAACAGAAGTTTTAGTCTTTGGTAGTAGTAACATCAACCATAGGTGATCAATTAATATCCAACAAACAGAACAATGCTCTTCTTTCAAATATCTGGGTATTTCCTTCCATTAGTCTCTTGCATGGAAGACACATCTTACCACTGATTTAGCAACTGCTTGTCATTCAGTGGAGGTCATTTTGAAGTTTTTCTACTCTAAAGAAGGGCAGTTAATAGCCCCTACACTCAAAATATTCCAGGGTAAGGTGATTTCACAGATTTTGTATGGTGATGAGATTTGGAGGTGGAATGTGAAAGATGGACTAGTCCAGAACAATTTCCTAAGGAAGATTTTGGGCATTCCCTAGGGCATTCCTGAAGCCTGGCATTCCTGCTGCCTAGAATGGAGGAAGGACTACCCAGAGGTGCTCTTACCCCTGGACTTTGGGGCCAAAGTCCAGGATCTCCACACCCACTGGGGCCCCCCAAATCCTCTTTAGTCTGTCCTGGCTGGTGTGGTTTGTGCCCTCAAGAACCTATATGTTAAAAAAATGATGCTTAACTTGCAGCAGGGGACCTCCAAATACCTTTTGGTCCAGGCTCCCAAATTACCTAGGTGCACTTCTGGGACTATCTTCAATCTCTGTTAGAGTCCATCTAGCACAGCTAAGGTATTTCAAGAAACTAGAAAGCCTCCCGGAACATCATCTAGTCAAATTTTATTATTCACCTTTTGTGGGTAGGAATCAATGTACCCAACTTTTTTTTCTATCCTAGATCTTAGAACTTGGAGCAGAGAAAATATTAGCGATCAGCTCCTTGAATGGGGTGCTAGTAGAGATGCTGCTGTGGTGCAGTATTTAAAATTCTCCCTTTGGTACCACTATTATAAGAGACACAGAAGTTTATCACAACATCTGGTGAACTTTATCATCTATCACTGAGAAAAGATTTCACAATTTTACACTTTCAAACTATGCCCATGGCATATCTTGAAGAGAGATTCCACAAACTTCCAGTGGAACAGTGCTTCTGCCCCACAGCGCTGGCCAAGTGAAGGACATTATCTTTTGCAAATGTTTTGCATTTTCCCAACTTTGATATGATCAGGAGGGAAATGCTGGGACAGATTATAGATAAATTTAAGGGTTCGGATACAGAATGTTTGACTTATCTTCTTGCTGACGTGTTTCTATATGTCAGTTGTCAAGTTGCCACCTTTGCTTTACTTTCTTTTAAACTCAGAAAGAAATTTATAGCTGCCATTCTCTGCCCTAAATTATAGCATTGCTTTTAGTAGACTACTGAAGTAAATTAATGGTTTCCTTTTTGTCTCTCTTTTATGACATATGGAGGCGAGTCTCACGAGTGAGACTCACTGAAGTGAGGTCTGCGGGGAGAATGGGCTTAGCCCACTCTTCCAGCAGACAATCACCTGTGGAGTCCCGGGCAGCCACATCGGCTGCCCACATGACTGACAGCTCCATCCTGGAGCCAGCGGGGGCTGTGGGGATTGGGGGCCATGTGGACTTCCACGTGGCCCCCATGGAGGGGCATCCTGGAGAGACCCCTGAGCCCAGGAGGCTGCTTGCAGCCTCCCAGTGGGGGTCTACTCATGGTGTGGGGGTCTACCATGGTGGCACATGATCCGGAAGCCTGGGTTAGCGGAGTGCTCGCTCTGCTAACCTGGGCTAAGGGGAGGGGTACTTAAGAGGGCTCGCTGCTGGGAGCCGCGATCGTGAGAATCGCTTCATGCCATGCTATGCTATGCTATGACCAGTGGTCACAACAATAAATCGATTACTTACTTACTAGTCAGTGGCCAGGACCTAAGAACCAATTACTTGGGGCCTATGCATCCTGCAGAACTGACAACAAAGCACACCAGCCAGTGTCCTGTAGTGCCTGGCATACCAGTTGGGAAAGGCTAACTTAAGCCAATGTCTAAGATATTGACATTGGTATTTGAGGGACATTGATGGGGTATTGGAGGGACCGCCTGCTCCCAAGGGTTGCTGCCCGCCTGATGAGGACATCTGAGGGGGCCCTGCTCCAGGTGCCGACAATGAGGGAGGCCCGGCTGTCGTGCACTCGGGACAGGGCCTTCTCTGTTGCTGCCCCCAGACTCTGGAATGCTCTCCCAGTGGCCATTTGTTCCTCAGACTCCATCACGGCTTTTAGAAAGCTTTTAAAGACTTGGCTTTTTACCCAGGCTTTTACATAATCGTTTTTACTGCTGCTTCTGTGTGTTTTTATCTGTTGTCTTGTTTTTTATGCTTGTTTGATATGTTTTTAGCTTGGTGTTTTTATTGCTTGGTGTTTTTATTGCTTTTATTGTATGTTTTAATTTTTGTAAACCGCCTTGGGGTTTTCTTTTAACGAAAGGCGGTATAGAAATGTAAAAATAAATAAATAAATAAACAAAAGATGGTGCTTATGTAGAGCGCATGATAAAGCTTTTGCCTATATTATGATTCATTTGGAGATCATCATATTTAAAAGCAGTCTTAGACAGAATGCTGGCCATCTACACATGCAGCATCTATACCCTGGGGTTGTATCTCCCTGGCCGTGGTTCACTGGTCTGCAGCCATATTATTCATTCATTCATTCATTCATTCATTCGATTTGTATGGACTAAGAGTCTTCTAAGTTTTACATCCACCATATGAAATGTTAACACATCACTTCCTGGCAGCCTCCCCTTAGCTGCATAAATTATCTATTAGCTGATATATGAAATTAGCTCATATTTGGGGAACATTATGGACTCTTAGAAACTCTCAGAGAAGGTGGGGAAAGTCCCATTGGTGGACTTCAATTTGCAAAGGAGTTCTGATTTTGGGAATAAGACATTTATAAATATTTAGTTTCTTGAATAATCAATGTCCATGAAAAGAATTCATTTGTCAAACATAAAATAGGACAGAGCTGAAAGTGGGGAGCTTGCATTTTGAAAAATACTCCAATCCTGAATATATGTGCTCCATTGGGAATGGGAAATTGGACACTTGGGCCACCTTCAGACATAATGCAAATGTGCCAGAGGTCAGAGATTGTGTTCGTTTGAATGTGTGAAACTACAGTTTTGCAACCCAACCACAGGCTGGGTTTTGACACCGATTTTCCGGCCAATTTTAGACACCAAACTTGAATTTGAACTTGTAGTTTGTAATGAGTTTTGCTGCTGAAACCTCAGGTTTGAAAGCAGCGTTGTGTTGTCCAAATTCTGCCACCAATGTAACCTGCGTTTTGTTCAGTGGCAGCTCCCAAAACCATAGAGAGGGTAGCTCAGACCAGCCCAGAAACTCATCCACTCTATGCCAGTCACACTTCTTTCTGGCTGCCTCTCTGAGCAGTTACCTCACCCTTCTCAGTCTCTGCACTCTTCCTGCTGTCACCTGGCAACAGGGACACTGTGTACCAGTCTTTAAGGCATGTAAAGGGAGAGAAGCACATTGGAGGTTGCCTGCTTTCCAATTTGTGTTATGCTCCCCGCCCCCTTGTCAATCCACACAAAAAGGATGGGATGGCATGATGGGCACAGCAGGAGAGGCCTCCAGCGATTAAGGACTGGATAAATTTGTCCACAAATACATGGAGCCCTGCTGACACCAGAAACTGTGCAGCTCTGTTGTTTCCCAACAAAGGGCACACATGCCAGAGTAGTGACACCATGTTGCTTTGTAAAGTTGACAATGTGCTTATCCGCCTCCCCGAATAAACCTGCGGAAACCTTGCACACGGAAACCTCCTGTTGTCCCTCAATCCCAAAAACATGTACATGTATCTGTGAAAACATGTACCCCAACATGTCTGAATCTGTCCAGTGGCTTGGGCTCCCTGAGCAACCCTCAACACAAAACTTGGATCATTGCTGGGCACGCAGGGCCTGTCATCGCAATCTGCATGCAAGACCTTCTGACATCTTCTATTTGGGGAAGGGAAGGGGCACACATGCAAGGAACCCTGTCATAACAAAGAAATACATCTGAGGCAGTGCTGTCACCAAGGAAGGCATCCTTTCAGAGGTTTTCCATGTGCTGTCTGGCTGGTCAGCTGGGCATTTATTTTCCCAGGTGACAGGACAGTCTCTTTATTTTTTAAGGTTCCCATGGATGGTTCTGCCCCTCCAGCTGCATACAATGGTGCCTTCCAGCTGAGACTGGTGCAGCACCACACACACAGGCAAGGGGCAGTCCAGCATAACAGGGATAACCCTAGTTCTGGGCTAAAAGACAACCCTCCAAATTCTTAAGTGGTTCTTCTGTTCCATTCTTTGTACCAGTTTGTAGGGGAAGGGGAGCCCAGCCCCTTCCCTTTGGGTAAAAACATGCAGTCTCTGGCTTTACTCATGAGAAGAACCATCCATCTGGAGCATTGTTCAATCCAAACACAGGAGAGATTCTTCCTATGTGATGATAGCAGATAATGCTCCAGAGTGACCATGGAGAAACACATGCAGGCTGGAGGGCTGTTGCCATGCAGCCCGGTTGCTGGATCTATGTAAGCCTAGGGCAGGGCTCCCAAGCGACACCCTTCCCTGTCCTGTTGACTGCCATGAAGAAGCAGTCCAAGTGATCCCTCTGGCAGTCTGGTCTCCCAGTAACACATATCAATGGTTTCCTTTTGCCCAGCATGGCGAAAGCAGCGGGTGCCCTTACCCAGGATGTCTGGCGGCAGCCTATCTACATACACCACAACACCGATCCAAGCCCGGGAAGCTTGAATGTGTACTAGGACCATCCCCATTGTTACCCAACTCTGTCCACCTGGACCTGGCTGGACACATGGAGTGGGCCAGACTCCTTGTGATCTTGAAGGGTTGAGGGGAAAGGGAAGGCACATAAAATGAGTTTTATTAATAACCAGAGATACCGGGAGCCCCACATCAGTTGGATGGGCTGTCACATGAGAGCACAGTCCAACTGAGACTTGCTCATAGAGCCTGTGCTGTTCTGCAGTGAACTGGCACACTCATGAGAGGGCTATTTCCCAGCTAGCAAGCCAGCACTGGGGCAAGTAGTTTTTGGGACCCCCTGGGCTGCTTAGCCTGGGTCTATGAATCCAAGAACATCCTTTGTCACAGTGGACCAAACCCCAGGATCCTTTGCCAGCCCTCATATACATATTCCCTCCTAGGAAGTTATAATGAGCCCTTCCTGGAGTAGCATATAACTAATGCCCTTCTCCATCCCCCAGTACCAATATTTGTGCTTGTGTGAGACTATATGGCTGTAGTGCTTTTGTGAGGGCGGTGGTGCAAATGCTGTGAGGAAAAGGGTTTAAATGCCCTTTCCCTGCCGAGGGTGGGTGATCAATGCCAAAAAGGCATGATTGCTCCAGAAACACCCCCGTGAAGATTGTGACCAATGGCTGCCACTCTACTGAGGTCCTGATGCCGCTCTACTGACATCCTGATGCCCACAGTCTGGCATTGAGAGTGACGAGGAACTTAGTGGGATGCAGCATAGGCAGACCAGGAAGAGGGAGGGCTCCCTCTGCCTACAAGCTGGGGGCTGCAAAATCACAGTTGGACGATCATCTGCATGATGATTCCCAGCTCCAAAGATTAATCACAGGTTCATCTACCATAGGTTTCATGCTATGTCCAAAAGCAGCCTTCAGGTGGGAAACTATGCAAAAAATGTTGACCTATTCAGAGCGTGAGCAGGAAGTATTGCCCAGTTCTCATTAGACTTCATTGTGTCAGCACTTAGCCCAATCTGAATGATTACATGATATCATTAGGAAGTGTATTCAGAGTGAGGGCAATGTTACTTGCGTTTTCTATTATTTGGATTTGTGACACTTGATAGCTTGTCACATTATCACATTGTCTGTGTCATATCTAAGATCCTCTTAGAAAGAAACCTCTGTATTAAAAATGGGGAAGAAGTAGCAGATAAGACAAAGAAGCAGCTGTGAACAGCCAGAGATTTGTAACCAAGTCCGTTCCTGTGAAGCTTTCCTGGCAACCTCCATTTTGCCCCTAATTTTTGTGTGTGGAAATATTTATTTCCTAAGCATTCAAATGGCTTTGGAATTGCTCTACATCAGCATTTTCAGCAGCATTTTGTTGCTGCAGTTCCATTGGACAAAACCCACCTATGATGCATATTACAGTAAACAAAGTCTACACCTCCTTGGGCTGTGGCGTACTTTTCAGTGTTATGTAGTTTCAGAAAAGTTTGCGCACTGGTAAGCAACTAAAATGGGATAGAAGTTCAGTAGAGCTAAAGTCACTAGAGGCCAAGCTATGGACAGTGCTAAACGTAGAAGTGGTAGATTTTAAAATCAATATGACATTTTATGGAGAACTAATAGGAGTTCAGGGAAATGTAATGATCAAGTCCAACTATGCCTAGAAGATGCATGACACAATTTTGCACATTCTGATGATGGTGAAGAATTTGTCCTATTAGAAGAGAATTAACTGTTGTCTGAACACACATGCTTTTAAGAACCAGAACAACACAACTACCCTGAGAAGATAGACATGACTTATTTAAGCTGCCTCAATGGGACACATAGCAGAACAATATTTATATGTGCACTGTTCAGAAAAGACAGGTGAAAAAGAAGAAAACCCCAGAGTTTTCTTCATAGAGACTTACTTACTTTGGATTGGCAACTTTTAATGTGAGGAAGCACACTGACAGACCATGACAACAGTAAATCAAAAGTAATATAGTCTTTCCTCAATATGCTGTTTTAAACAATCTGATAATACAACCTAGTAACTTAGCCAAACACACTGGAAAAGATCTGATCAATTGTTCTTAAACAGAATGGAACCCTTGCCTATTTTTGGTCATGGGTAGAGGCAGATTTAGTGTCTTTTTTAGCCTGCTTTCCAGTAGGCTTATCAGATTACCCGGCATTCCGTGTCTGTCTATCTGTGTATGTTCCTATCAACTTCATATTGCCCGGACCAATATGAACCAAATTGAGTACACTTGTGGGGCTACATAGATACACCTCAATGGCATAGTTTATTATGACGTCATCCACCCAAATTCAAGATGGGGGATGCATTGACGTTTGAGGTACAAGTAGGCTAACTTGGAAACTGCCTAACCAATTTGAACCAAATTTGCTACAGCTGTCGGGACACATAGGGATGGCTTAATGGTGTAGTTTGTGATGATGTCATCAACTCCAATTCAAGATGGCAGATGCATGAATATTTGAGGTGTAAGTAGGCTAACTTGTGGACCGTCTAACTGATTTGAACCAAATTTGGTACAGTTGTAATGAGTGACACATAGGGACACCTCAGTGATGTTGTTTGTAATGATGTCATCCACCCCAAGATGGCAGACACATGGACATTTGATCCACAAGAGGGCTAAATTGTGGACCACCTAACCAATTTGAACCAAATTTGCTGCAGGTGTAGGGACACATAGGGATGGCTCAGGGGTGTAGTTTGTAATGATGTCACCCACCCTGATTCAAAATGGCAGACATGTGAACATTTGAGGTGCAAGTGGGAACTGATTTGGACCAAATTGGGTACAGTTGTAGGGACACATAGGGACACTTCAAATGCATATTTTGTGATGATCTCATCCACCCAATTCAAGATGGCAGACACATGAATGTTGGAGGCACAAGTGGGCTGGCTTGTGAACTGCCTAACAAATTTGGACCAAATTTAGTACAGTTGTAGGGATAGTGAAAGGAAAGTAGACAGATTAGTTATTACTAGAACAACTTGTTCTTAACTAAGAGTCAGATTTCTCTGAATACAGTTGGTTACTTAATTTGAACCCATATTTGTAGATTTCCAAATCCTAAACATATGAATGTTTTAATGGAATATATAAATCTACATTATATTTACTCTATCCTCTGAGGCGCCAGAAGTGAAGACAAAGAAGTATGGTTTTAATTCCATCTGGGTTAGTTTTACTTGGTACATATACTGAATTTAAACTATGGAGCAAGTGGGAAATTATCAAGTGTGGAATGAGTTTTACATTCCTATAATTTAATTTTTAAATTGTAACTAAAGTAATCAAGTACCACCTAAGGCAGCATGCCTGCATTTTCCAATATATATATGAACTTGAGATTTGCAAACCAATGATCTGAGTGATCATTCTTAATCATCATGTAACATCATGTAACATTTTGTCCGGCTTGAAGACCATACCTGCATCATATTAATGATGCAGAGGATGGTCAGGATCACATCCTGCCTCACTGCCTGTATCCTACATTGCTGCCTGATAGACAGCGGCACAGCACCGTCTGGGTGGGGCAAAAGCCAAGCAAGGCAAACTAAACCCATGGGTCCATCCCATCCCTTACTCCAGAAACTATCTATAGGAGGAAGCAGGAGGGCTGTGGGCCACCTCCAGCCTCAAAGGCAGGATGCCTATGAGTACCAGTTGCAGGAGAGTAAGAGCAGGAGAGAGGGCATGCCCTCAACTCCTGCCTGTGGCTTCCAGCAGCATCTGGTGGGCCACTTTGCGAAACAGGATGCTGGATCAGATGGGCCTTGGACCTGATCCAGCAGAGCTGTTCTTATGTTCTTATGTTCAGGAGACACACCACTTTCCTGTATCTTTGCTCTCAGTGGCAAAGGAGCAAGCTTGCAGCTTCAGAAAAGGTGATGATTTGCAGGAGGAGAACTTCAGGAAAAGGGGGGGAAAGGTGTTTTTAAATGCAGGCTGTAGAAGATGATGCCTGCTTCCTTCCAGGAGTGAAGATACAGGAAAGGAACCTGCCTCCTGCCCCTGTCTAGTCTTATAAGCACTTTTAGGAATGAGGGGGGATGGGGATGGGCATGAGGCTGAAGCACTGAAGCAAAGCTTCAGAGGCAAAACCTCAGCCTGAAGTGAAACAAGAATCCCCACAGCAGATTCAGATTGAATAGGGTACCCTTCTAAAGCTCCAAGGTGGTCCCTGAATGAAAGCAAGGTTGCTTTACACAGCCTTAGTATTTAACTTTTCAAAGTATCATACAAAATAGCTATGGGCTACAAAAGATTACCTGATACCTTCAGAAGCTACTGTCAGTCAGAGTATGCGATACTGGGCTAGATAAGCCATACAAAAAGCCATCAGTGTTTGGTGCAGTCTTTGAAGGTATGTCATTCAATGCAACTTCCTCTCTCCAAAGACAGCACCAATGACATGGTAGCTTTTTGTATAGCAGTATCAAGGAGTTGCCAA
This sequence comes from Hemicordylus capensis, assembly GCF_027244095.1. Taxonomy (NCBI): domain Eukaryota; kingdom Metazoa; phylum Chordata; class Lepidosauria; order Squamata; family Cordylidae; genus Hemicordylus; species Hemicordylus capensis. Next base: position 273,762,933 of record NC_069660.1, read on the forward strand.
GATGCCAGAGGTAAGCATAACAACAACGAGAAATATTAATATACCACTTATTAACAAAAGTGTCCAAAGCAGTGTACATAGAGAGAGAAATAAATAAATAAATAAATAAATAAATAAATAAATAAATCCCTGTCCCCTAAGGGCTCACAATCTAAAAAGAAACATAAGACGGACACCAGCAACAGTCACTGGCGGCATGCTGTGCTGGGGGTGAATAGGTCCAGTTGCTCTCCCCTTGCTAAATAAAAAGAATGACCATGTTTAAAAGGTGCCTCTTTGCCTAGTTAGCAGGGGTAAGGGCTGAAGACATTTTATACTTAGGTTCTAGAATGCTGGGAGGATAAGGATTCCAGAAAATCCTCCATGGGGCTTCAATGGGTAGGGAGGGGGGATAGATAATTTGAGAAACAAAAAAGTAGTTCTGTGACAACTGAAAATGTGGGTTCTCATTTCACAGTGTAAGGTTTTTCCTTATCTGACTCACAGGATTTCTGAAAGAGACAAAGTGCTTGTTCACATGACCAAACAGGGGTGGAGGGAGCTGGAGGGAAGGCAAGACCCTTTCATCCTGCTCCCAGATGACCAGAACCTGTTGATGGCTCTGCCATTCATGCACCCACCCAAAGGGTACAAGCGATCTCCATGGCTGAGAACGTGAGGGAAAGCACAATCCTCCAGTATCCCACAATGCACTGTGCAAGCTGTGGAAAGGCAGGCCTCAGTACAGCAACAGGGCTCCTCTCCCTGGACTTGCAAGCTTTGCAAGCTGGCCGCCCGGGAGCAGTTTAAATGCAGCAACAGCACACACAACCAAAAAACCAGGTAGGGTGGGCTCTGTTTTCCTCTTATCTCACTTTTAGCCTGAGCTACCCAGGCTCAGAACTGCTGGGTCAGGAGGATTCCCAGTGGCCCAGATGACCAGAGATTTCTGGTTAATCCTCTCCTACCCAGGAATCTCTGGTAATGAGAACAACCCTAGTGGCTTTATGCTGGAGGAACTCAGCATCTGTTTGATACTGTGCACTAACAAATTTTGGGCAGATTATTTTGCTGCCTCTTCTTTACTGTCGCTACCTCTTCTTTACCAGCAGCACGATTCCTTGTGCTTTTGCAACAACCAAACACAGAAATCCATCCATTAACCTCAATAGGATCAGGTACATTTACTTCTGGGTTGGATTGTGGCCTCTCAGTTCAGAGGATAATGTCCTCTTACCCAATAATATCCAAAGAACCCATATGATGTAACTCACACCAGGAAGATGTGAAGGAAGTTACCTTTAGGATCGTTCCCTTCAGCACATCAGTGAAAGCAGAATACGTGGCTCAGCAAAGCCTACATCCCCAGTCTATTCAAGTGGCAGACAGATTCAGAACACACCCAACGATGTGGATATGGATGATAAGTCCAGTGTGAAATAAGGAAACACTTGAAATTGCGTATAATAAAACGAATTCTTTTCTTAATTTCCACGACATTGTTGCAGGATTACCACAGCTTCTCTAAGACCCCTTGGGCATTTTGGGTTGATTACAGTGGCACCTACCGGTGGCGGTTCCATCAACTACTGGCTTCCCACAGCTCAGCTGAGCCGCTAACGTTCATTGTTACGGAAGGCGTGCCGCATTTCGTCTCCTCTCATTATACGGCACACAAGGAGGCTTGTAAGATTACTCTCTGAAGATGCAAGAATTGGTTAATTTTGTACCGTTTCTCCCTGTCATTATAATCTTTGCCACAAGAATAGCTCCATTCTGTGAAATGTTCAGTTCTCAGCACAGCCATTGTCATGTGAATGAGCTATCATTGAAGCCTAATGCTCGAGATGCTTTATTCTCACATTCATGACATTTGTATTTCAGTGACAAAGATTACAGCAAAAAAGAGGAGGGGGGAGGGAGGAGTGAAAGAAATTTAATCCAAGCTCTTAATCATTTTTAAATTCTAATTTTATGGTCTATTCTTCCTCTTGATGCAGTAGCACTTTCCTTCATTTACTTTTTTTCTTTAAAAAAAATCTTTATTTAAAAGAAGAATGAACACATGAAACTAAGCCTTGGGATGTTTGCGTTCTAATGGTCCCTGCATTACAGTTGCCCTATCAGTGTAAATTGCTATTGGGGGGAGACTAAGAGCCATGACATTCTAATTTTCACATATGTGATGTGTGCTTTATTGGAGCTGTGATGGAAGTAGAGCTGAAGTGAAGAGTACATTGTACAGTGATCCTACTGATACATACATGCATTTAATCTTGTGGGTGCAGTGGGGCTCCTCATGCACTAATATTTTTAGATTCAGGGGTCTCTAATATGGGAAAATGTTGATGTTGAGGGCAACAATCAATGGGCTTCATGGCTGAAAATAATTGAGAAGTCATGTTATCTTCCCTTTGTAATGAAGCAGGTGCTATCAGGGCTTTAACACTCAGAGTAAAGTGTCAGGAGGACTAACCCATGGAATCTGGCAAGAGCATCCAGGTGGTTTACTTCCTTCATCACTAGGGCAGCTCTCTGGCAAAGAGAACCATTGGCCTGGTTTTTGCTGCATGGCTGTGCCACGCTGCACCCTGATGAGGGAGTATTGCGGCTTACCTGCCCAACTGCACCAGGTGATCTGGGAATCCAGTTGGGGCTTGGCCCAAAATGCCATCCATCCATCCAGTTAGTTAGCTAGCTAGTTGACTATTCAATTTATATACTGCCCTTCCTAAAGTGGCTCAGGGCAGTTTACATTATCTAGCTAGCCAGCCTCAGAGATAGTGATTACTATTATCATTTCTTGTTTACACAATCAGACAGGTGTTATTGACTGGTTTGTTTTATCCAGACATTGAGTCCTTCCCAAGGACCTGGGATGATATTATTATTATTATTATTATTATTATTATTTATTCAATTTCTATACCGCCCTTCCAAAAATGGCTCAGGGCCATTTACAAAGAGAAATCATAAATAAATAAGATGGATCCCTGTCCCCATAGGGCTCACGATCTAATCCTCTTTATATCCATGGGGAGCATGTTCCACAACCTAGGGGCGACAGATGAGAAGACCCAATCCTAGATCATCACCAGATGAACCAGTGGCACTCGGATGGACTCCTTGTGACGATCTTATGAGTGGTAGGAACTTGTAGAGAAAGGCACTCTCTCAGGCAACCCAGACCTAAGCCATTCAGGGCTTTAAAGGTAATAACCAGCACTTTATACTGTCCCCAGAAACATCTCAACACCCAGTGGAACTGTAAGAACAGACATCATCATCAACAACAACAACGGATATTTATATACCGCTTTTCAACAAAAGTTCCCAAAGTGGTTTACAAAGAGAAATAAAAATAAATAAAGATGGATCCCTGTCTGTCAGTATCTGGCCACCTGGCAGGGAAGTTCACAATACCAAACGGAGCTGCACAAACAAGATACGGCTCGGAACAGTTCTTCTTTATCGGGCTTGGCTGCAAGCTGTCGACACGAAAGTTGACAAAAGTTGCTTTCCAGCAGTGAATAGAAAGCTGGTGGCGTAATTTATAGTACAAGCCGAGAGCTCCCAGCTGGCAGGAATTCAAGGCTTATCAGCCCTCTGCAAGAGGCATTTACTCCTCCTGATAGTTTCTAGCTGTGTTCTTCATCTTGTAACACACCTCTGTTGTGGAGTCAGTGGAGGTTGCTTGCCTAGCTCCTCTTCTGATTGGTCCATCACGGTTTCTGCTGTCTCAGGTTGTTGTGCCTGCTCTGAATCATCAGCCAGATCTGCCTCAGCCATTTCTTGGAAGCTGACAGCCGGGCTCTGCCCCTCAGACTCTCCTGCATCGGCTGAAAGGTTGACAGCTTCCCCTTCCTCCTCGCTGTCTGAGATAGAGGGCGTGACACTGTCCCCAAAGGGCTCACAATTTTAAAAAGAAACGTAAGACATACACTAGCAACAGCCACTGGACGCAGTCGTGGTTGTTTCAGCCTCTGTTTCTCATTCTGAACAACTTGTTGAAATTGTAGCTGAATAAACTGCCTTGCCCTGGGATTTTATCTTTTGGAACCTGACCATCTGCATGACCTGAACTCTGTACAAACTGCCTCTGGCTACTCTCATCTCTAATCCATTGCTTAACTTCAGCTTCACCTGTACTTGCCTCCACCATCTCTGTTCACTATTATGGACCTTGGCTGACATACAAAGCAAGGAAGCATCAAAGTTTTCCAGCTAACTGCGCCAATGCATCGAGGTAGCCCTCTATGACACCCAAATATATATGTCCCTGCAGGTTGCACAGCAATCTATTTTCAGGAAGTATTGTTAGGCGGCTCTCCCTCACAGCATCAGAGCATCCTTACTCTGTGATTCAGCCCTTGACTTCTGCCTGACCTGGTTGTGGACTTTCCTCTGACTGAACCTTCCATCTAAGTGATTGCAAGCCTTACCGTGAAGGGTCCTAACACTACATGAAGACTGTTTTAAATTGCCCACCTTGTGGTATGCATGGTGTGGAAAAGGTGGACAGAGAGAAGTTCTTCTCTCATAATACTTGAATTCATGGCCATCCAATAATTGGCAGCCAAAAGATAATGTCTGAAGACAGAGTAAAGAAAGAAATTCTCCACAGAATGTATCTTTAATTTATTGAATTTTTGCCTCAAATTGTGATGGTGGTAACTAACTGAGTGGCTTTGAAAGGAGATCTGACAATTCCATGGAGAATAAAGCCAACAACGGTGATTAGTTATATTGCTATATGGACATCCATCTTCAAAATTAGAGTGTGTGAAGCTTCAAAAGCCGAATTTGTTCCAAATCAAATCAGCTCAATTCAGTATATTTCAATCTGGATAAAACTGTTGTCTGATTCACTTTTGCCAATTACTTTTAGTCTGAACTAAGCCTCTGAATCCCACCCATGGTACTGTAGATCCTCCAAACTAAATCCTTCTGTCACTGTTCCCAACCCCCTTTAAAGTTGCTTGAACACCCCAGGGGTCCCAACCCACTGTTTGAGAACCATAGGAACATAGGAAGCTGCCATATACCAAATCAGACCATTGAGCTCAGTTTTGTCTGAACAGTCTGGCAGCAGCTGCTCCAGGGTTACAGACAGGAGTCTCAGCCCTATCTGCCCAATTTGCCAGGGAGAGAACCTGGAACCTTCTGCCTGCAAGCTGCTCTTCCACTGAGCTACAGCCCCATCCCCTAAGGGGAACATCTTACAGTGCTCACATGTAGTCTGCCATTCAAATGCAAACCAGGGCAGAGTCTGCTTAGCAAAGGGGACAATTCATGCTTACTACCACAAGACCAGCAATCCTCCCACAACCCCTGCTTTAATTCATATGAAGTCATGATTGCTTTACTGCAAAGCCACAATCTGATTCCCCCTCCCCAAGATATTGCCACATTTTATGCACATTGATGCATAAATATTCAAGTACGTGGTCTGCCGGTGGCAATATGCAATATAAGCACTCCTAAAAAATCAAGATGACATGACCTCTCTGCTGTATACACAGAAGAGGTGCACCTAGGTAATTTCAGAGTCTGGACCTAAAGGCCTTTGAAGCCCCCCACCCGGCTGGAGGCCCCCTCTCCTGCAAGTGAAGCATCACCCCCCACACACACACACATACCATGACACACGTGTATTTTTAACACGTGAGTTTTTGAGGTCTTATCCACCATTTTGTCAAGCCACATATTAGTGTTCATGTTAAATGTGCCCGAAGTCTTTGGTAATGTATGCCTATTGCTTCTTCTTCTGACCTCAGTGAAAAGAATATACCGATATTATATTTTAATAATATAGCCTATCATCGGTAATTGGGAAGAAAACCAGTACATCACAAATCAATATGTAATGTGTAATTTTATGACATTTAAAAGGCAGCTCATTTTCCCCCATTGAAATCAGTGGCAAAAGGTGGCTAATTTGGTGGTAGCAGATGAAGTAGCACAACCTCCGCTGCCAGATAACGCTAGTTTTGAAATGGCTTCTGCACAGCACATCACACTTCTGACAGTCCAGTTACATGGTGGTGGCTTTTCCCCCCTTCTTCCCCCTTTTCATTTCAAATACAGCATAAGCTTACTTTGCTGTTTTTATGAGCTCTGGAGTATCTTCTCTTTAGCAGGTAATTTCATGGGGGGTTTTCAAGATACACATCAAGGGGTAAATTATTACGGCATAGCAAGCAAAACATTCCTATCTTAGACATTTTATTCGCAATGATTTCTTGTTCCCAACCATGGATACAAAATAATTGTTTTTTGATGATCTTTCATACAGTGTGACCATAAAGAGATATCTGAACTGTCAGAATGATAGCTGGATAGCTGACAGGGATTCACCATGCAGTCACAAATGGAGATTTTAATTGCATTCAAACAGCATACTGCAAGTCAAAAAGGCCAACCCCTCCAATCCAAATTTGTAAAGAAACTTTTAAAAATATTTTTTTCTACGAACTGGATAATGCTGAAGATTGTGATCCAAATGAATGTCATATACTATCATTCTCTCTCTTTCTCTTTCCTTCTCTCTTTAAATAAATGTTTGCAGATTCCACTTTTGATACCCTGAACGGCGAGTCCTCATTATTTTCTGTTTCTAGAGGTTACGGAGTTTTAATGTCAAAATGTAATCTTTGAGATAGTTTCATTTGCCTAGCCTAACCTCTTTGATCAAATGAGCACCTTTTTTTACTTTTCAAAATACTACACTCTCAGGATCCATGCATTCTCTTAATCATTGCTCAATTTCTTTTATCCGTGTTCCTTTTTTCCCTGCACTCATAACAAGACTGCAGCTCAGACCTGCAAGATCTGAACTCTAGTCCATATTTTTAATGTCGCAGTTCTATAGATAATGTATTTTTTTGATTTTAGTTCACAGGTAACCTACTTAAAGATATCTAGATATGTATTTTAAAATTCTTAGATAAAATGTTCAAGTAGTTGATTTCCACTTGTGACAACAAAGCCTTTTTTTAAGGAATCCATAGGGAACATGCCTAATAAGTACAAGCCTTTACTTCCTCCCTATCCCCCCCCCCAACACCATATCATAGTTTCGTTTTAGAATCCCTTTATTTCCCCATATTCACTTTTGGCTTCAGTTTCTCTTTGTTGTTTGCTTTCAGCTTGCTACAGACAAATAAAGAAATAAAGCCCACTAACAACTACATAGCAGCACTGCAGTGGTTGTTCACAGGATGCAAGGACTGAGGAAGGGGTGTGGGGCTCTGTTTCTCAAGAAGGCCCTGGTGTGACTGGCACTGCTATCATAAACTGGGAGCCTCAGAAGGCACATGTGGTGTTTCCATTCACTGGACTGTGTACCCCTCACACCAGAGTGGTAGCAAGCCCTGAAAAGGCCCATGAAGGACTGAAGATGCCCCCCCTCTTTTTTTGTCTTGTGGCACTGCAGGCACTGCCAAATTCTTTAAAGGGAACATTTCTCACTCCTGCTATAGGAGCAACGATTATTCCCAAACAACCACCCAGGCTCATACACAGAAATACCCTAACTGAACTGCGTCTGGCCACCTAACCCCGTCTGCTTACCAGGCCAGCCAGATGGGTCTCAGAAGTGGGACGTGTTCATCCTGCTGGTCCTGATGAGGCATTCCTTTCCCCTGCCACCCCCACACTAAGCCATGGAGACATGTCCATCCCAGGTGGCTGGACTGGGCACCTGACGCCAGACAACTGACACCATCTGCCTGGCCAAGCTGGAAGGGAAGGGGCAGACAGGCTGCAGCAGGGCTGAGCGAGGAAGGAGTGGGCACTGAGGGGAAAGGGGAGAACATGAAGAACTGGTGAGGTCCACTGGGGTCCAGTGACAAGTGGGGCAGAAGGGAGTGGCAGCACCCAGATGTCCGGCCTGCAACTCAGCCTTTAAAGAGGGCAGGGCCAATAATGACAGCAGACTGGAGCCAGGGAGTGGCTGGGACCTCCAAAGAGAGGCCAGTTACAAAAAGCCACAAGGTCGCACAGAACAGGGTGGTGCTAACCCCCTCGCCTGATTCTGAGGCCCTGCCAGGAAGGCAGACGGCCCTGGCCAGGGCAATGCCAGAACTCAGGCTGACAAACTCCTTACTTTACTATGCAGTACTAGGGCCACCTGATAACAGAGGGCAGAGATCCTGTATCTTTAATAGTTGTTCAGAAAAGGAAACCTGCTCCATGTCCAGTTGCTTCAACTCAAATCAGTTTCTGTATCAACTCATTGCATCTAGTCCACTTGGCCCATGAGCAGCATCACTGGTTGTCATAGTGAGACATCATCTGGGGTATACACATGCAGAGGTGTGCATAGGGTTAAAAGGCTTGTGACCAGGTAACTGAGAAGGAACAAGAGGATATGGTATGATGGCAGCAGCATTTCTTTATTGATGCTGTTCAACATTTTGTCATGTCATCCTCTGAGATCCCTGCTCTTGTTTGCTTTGTACAGAAGTCTGCCTGAACATTGGTACCCCAAAGATCTTGGATAGGCAAAACGGCTCACCACTTGCTCACTCTCCTGCTCTTTCAATGGATGCCATCAACAGTAACAAAGAGGATGAAAAGGAGTGGCAGAAGCCACCACAAGAGGTACTAAATGGGCAGGATAAAAGAGGGCCCATAGGCACCCTGATGTCTGTGGGCCTACAAAAACCTGGAGCTTGGTCTTGCCCGACCAGCATATATCCCATGGGAGTTTAGAATTAAATTTATATTTTGTTGCTAGTACATAAGTATATTCTTTGCTAGAGGAGGCTAGGAAAGAATTCCTGCCGCCCTTTCAGCTTCAATGGTCCTGGTTCCAGTGGAAACAAATGGTAGCACTGAAGGCTCTAATCTATGGGAAGTTGAGAGATAAGAGTAGGGGGGAGAGAGAAACTCCTTTGCATCCTTTATGATAGAGAAGGGATTTTCAAGTGAGATGACATGACCTTTTTGCTGCAGCCTAGCTCCAACTCTTCCGGTAGCAATTGACATTATCAAAGACTGAGCTATCCATGCAGTTTGCATTTCTCCCAGACCATTCAGAAGTGTGCTAGGTACATACTCCTTGAACAGCAGATATATCTAATATTCAAAATCCTGCTTTACTTTAGGTAAATATCCCCACTACTAGTATATTTGAATGAGACATGATCCAGTGGTGAACATGCTCAGCTGGAATTTATTCAGCTATGCTTTACCATGATCTTTGATATTCCAAACCATTACTGATATTCCCCCATGGTTTCTTGGTTTTTAGTTATGTGTATGTTGTTTCTTTAAAGAAAAGTGAGGGGGAGGGGTTTCCACAACCCGCAGGTTTCCTGGACAGAGGAACACACACACACCCTCCTCCTAGTACACTCAGGTTGTACTAGCAAGCTCTGTTGAGCTGTGGCCAAGGCATCAGCACACTAGTGAAGCGGCAGTCATTGGCTATGATGTTAAAGGGAGCATGCCCAGTGCAATCATGCCTTTTTGGAATTGATTGCCCGCTCTTGGCAGGGTGAAGACATTTTAAGCCTTTACTCACTTCACTCGCAGCACTGCCCTTGCAGGAACTATGAAACCAGATGGTCATGTGCAATATTTTATGACCGCAGGATAGCAAGGGGCACTCTCCAATTATTGGGTGTGTGTGTGTGTGTGTGTGTGCAAGAAGGGATGGTGCCCCCTGAGAATTGATGCCATATGGTGTCCGCGCAGCTGTTCCCAGACCCAAGAGTAGATCTGATACAAATTAACTGCAGCTGGTGCTTCTGGTAGATGTTACCTGCCTGGAAAGGTGGTGCATGGCAAAGCAATTGTAACTGCCACCTTTGGACAGGAGGAATTAGCTGCACAGTATGCATCCTAGCTTGGAGATGGGGGCAGGGGTTATGCTTGTAGTCTGTGATTGCTGAACTATAAAGGGCTGTTGTGGGCATTCCCCTGGAGTGATTCCAGGGCTAACCCATTCCCCACCAGTAGATGTGAGCCTGCAACCAGCGTGGACTCTCCCTAGGGGGAATCTGCTTGCTACATTGGCCTTAAATGTCCAGAAAAATTGCTTGTAACATCTGACTGTGAGGATCCCTGCATTCCCCTTGTGGGGGTCCTCTTTTCATCTTCTGAGGAAAGGCAGATTGTCTTCCCCAAATGGGGAAGAAGGGACTTGGGGGCCTGTTCTTGTCTCCCCCAAGAAGAGAAGATTGGGTTAATGACAGACTATGAAAGAGTTCCCTCTACATGTTTTCAGGTGTGCTCATTATGAGTTTTGCCCTGGGCAGTACAAGGGCAGTGTGTTCACCCATTCCCTCAGAATGGGGCATTCCTCAGTGCAATCGAAATTCAATGGGAAAGACATGGAAAAGGACACATACACATTGGCATGTCCTGATGTGAACACTGCATTGCACCTGGCAATACCATCCCTGCCTGTTGGTGATTTGTGTTCTCTGCACAAGCACCCATTCAACCATGGGAAGGGTTTCTTGGAAAGGGAAGGGAATGGAGACCATATTGTGCACACCACACCACATCAGAGTTATCCTATTCATGGTTGATTTTCCTTGGCGGAAACACATCCCACTGCTCCAGTCTTGGATACATCCCAAAGATTGGGCCAGGCTATACAATTAGAAACCTTAGAAATAGGTTGCCACTTCCACTCTGTGTGGCCTACAGTGACAAGTTGCTACCTGTCCAGCAGTGCTCCCTCTGGGGTGTGGGCATTTGCCCGCACCCTCTAGCTTTCCAATATGCACACAGTTAATCTTATACCTTCCAGAGGTTTAGCCAGGAGGGCCACACTCTGGATACATGAGCCCACATACTCCCTCTGCACTGCTGCCCAGAAAAGCAGTCATGCTGTACACAGGTGCAAGCACTGGTGGAGAATACTGCTGTCATGATCCACTGTGACAAAACAGACAATGTCCAGCCATGCCGAGCACCCCATGGTGCTGCTCACCATACAAAGTCCCCCCCGCACCATCTTCCCTTCTTAAATCGCCCTTAGTAGATATACTCGCTTTTTGGTAACGTTTGAAGGAAGAGTACTTGCTTGGCGGAACCGGGCAGCCCTTGTGATTCTTTAATCAAACCCACCAAAGGACATCCCTTGTCTGTCTCCTTCCATCCCCTCACATAACCACTTGCCTCCCCCGCCCCCCAATTTTGGCAGTACAGTATACATTGGCACATTAGACTGTTGCCTTTGACCATGGTTCCATAACACACTGAAACCTTTGCACAGTGACACATTTGTGAAGTATCTCAAAAACTGAATCCCACAGTGCATAACATAAGCAAAGGGGAACAAGGGTGGGACATAGATATGGGAGGAAATTGTTGGCATGAAAATAAACCCACATGGATGACCTTGTTCTTATGATGGAAAGATGTGGGAACCAAAGGTGATAGAAATGTGTGTGCTGGGAAACGTGTTCCATTGTTTGTGCTTCCAGGGCTTTAAGTGTCTGTGAACAAAGCAACACAGTGGTGAATCATTGGAGAATCTCTCCCCCCATCTCTGTCTTGTTCTACTATCCTTTTCTTGCCAAGGAACACCCAAGGTCCACAACACGCAGGGGAAAGTGGGCTCTCTCCAATGTGTTTCTGTCCCTTTAAATGCATGAACTCCAGGGATGCTGCATCCCTGTTGCCAAATAGTAGCCGGAGCAGAAAGGCGACAACAGAAGTTGGGGCAGCAGCTCCAAAAGGCAGCTAATGAGAAATGTGGCCACCCCAGAATCAACACATTTCTGGGCTGCTCTGAGCCGACCTCTTGATGGTAGCAGGAGAAGCTTGTGCACAAAATCCAGGATATAGCGCTGGCAGAATTTGGATGACACAATGGTGCCTTCCAACCTCAGGTTTCAGTTGTGAAACTCAGTACAAACCAAGGGTTCAAATTCAGGTTTGAAAACATAAATGGAACTGTGGTTGGGTGAGAAAATCTCAGCTTCACACTTTCAGACAATCACTAATGTGAACCTCTGTGAACCTCTGGCACGTTTACCTCTGGTTTGGTGTTATGTCCAAACAGGGACATAGTATAACTATGGTGGTAACTCACTACTAATAGGGGTGTGCACGAACCATGGTTCAGTGCCACGGAGTGCAGAGCGGGAGCTTTAAGGAAGAGGAGAGCAGGTCATTACCCCTGCCCCATGCAGCTTCCTGCTGGGGCAGGGCTCGTCCCAAGTATTCCTGCACAGCGCCAGCATGCACATGCACAGTGCGGGGGTACTTGGGACGAGTGCAACCCCAGCAGGAAGCTACATAGGGCAGCAGTAAGGAGCTGCTCTCTTCTTTCTTAAAGCTCCTCATCCCCTTCCTATGCCCCCAAACTGGCCAAACCAGTTCAGTACTGAACCAGTGCTTGAACTGTGGTTTGTGCATACCCCTAGCTAGTAATTGTAAGTACCTTCCACAGTGAACTGGAAAATCAATTAATGACAAATTTATTTGCAATACTGTTCAGATGTGGGAGGTTCTAGGCATGTTACATTATTAAGCCACTTTACAAAACCAAACAACACACACACAAATTTCTCACACATGATAAATATTAGCCATGTTTGTAAGGCAACTTTGCATAGCCGATGCATAGTCCTTATTTTTGGCACAGTAGTGTGCATTTTTTTTTTAAAAAATTATTTATTTATTTATTTATTTAACATATTTTTATACCACCCGAAACTTACATCTCTGGGTGGTTTACAATTAAAACAGAAAAGTTAAAACATTAGTTAAAATAGATAAATGACAACAAAGAAATTAAAACATTGATTAAAATAAATGACAACAAAAAGTTAAAACATTACAACAGTTTAAAAACTTAAAGCAATATTTTAAAACAATGTTTGAACTATTAAAATGGTATTTAATTAAAAGCCTGGGTAAACAAATGTGTCTTTAAATTTTTTTTAAAAATTGTTAAAGATGGGGAGGCTCTTATTTCAGCAGGGAGCGCGTTCCAAAGCATTGGGGCAGTAACTGAGAAGGCCCGTCCCCAAGTAACCACTAGACGAGCCGGTGGCAACTGCAGACAGACATCTCCTGATGATCTCAATAGGCAGTGGGGTTCATGACGAAGAAGACATTTTCTTAAATACCCAGGGCCCAAGCTGTTTAGGGCTTTATAGGTTATAACCAGCACCTTGTATTTTGCCAGGAAACGTATCAGCAGCCAGTATAACTCCTTCAATACAGGAGTAATATCGTCTCTCCAAGATGACCCAGAGACCAACCTGGCTGCCGCATTCTGAACCAGCTGTAGTTTCTGGACTACTTACAAAGGCAACCCCACATAGAGTGCATTGCAGTAATCCAGTCTGGAGCTCACCAGCGTATGTACCACTGTTCTGAGGTCATTTATTTCAAGAAATGGATGCAGCTGGTGTATCAACTGAAGCTGATTAAAGGCACCTCTTGCCACTGCCTCAACCTGGGACACCAGGGAGAGGCTTGGATCCAGAAGCACCCCCAGACTGCATACCTCTTCCTTCTGGGGAAACGTGACCCCATCCAGAACAGGCAGATCAAACTCATCTCCCAAGTTTCAACCCCACACAATAGGTACCTCCGTCTTATCTGGATTCAACCTCAGTTTGTTATCCCTCATCCAGCCCATTACTGTCTCCAGGCAGGCATTTAGGGAGGATATGCCTTCTCTTGATGAGGTTGACATGGAGAAATAGAGTTGGATGTCATCAGCATACTGACAGCACCCTGCACCAAATCTCCTGATGATCTCTCACAGCAATTTCATGTAGATGTTAAACAACATCAGAGACAATACGGAGCCCTGAGGGACAGCATATGAAAGTTCAGACTTTGAAGAACAAAAGTCTCCAAGAGACACCATCTGGAACTTGTCCAAAAGGTAGGAGTAGAACCACTGCAAAACAGTGCCTCCCACTCCCAACCCCCTCAGATGCTCCAGAAGGATACTATGGTCGATAGTATCGAAAGCCACCAAAAGGTCCAAAAGGACCAACAGAGTCACAATTTCCAACTGGAAATCATCCATCAGGCCAACCAAGGCAGTCTCTACCCCATAGCCCACCCGAAAGCCAGTCTGAAATGGATCTAGATAATCAGTTTCCTCCAAGACTCTCTGGAGCTGGGAGGCCACCAACCTCTCTACCTTGCCCAACCACAGAAGGTTGGCGCCAGGCCTCAACCCTGAGGGATCCAAGACAGGATCTTTAGAAGTGGTCTAATAATTGGTGTCCTTCCCTCTCTCAGAGAATCATTTATGATCTCTACCAGGCCTCCTACAACAATCCGCATGCTAGATAGTATAAGCCATGTTATACATGAGAACAGGTGATAGGCCACACCGTTCCAAGAAGCTTATCGACGTCCTCAGGAGTGGAACTGATCCAACCTAACCAAACTGGAACTGATCCAACCTAACCACACAAGAGGAGTCACTGGACACTTCCACATCAGACACTGAAGTAATTGTGGAGACTGAGTCTAAGCCGGCCTGAATATGAGAGATTTTCCCCACAAAGAAAAATGCATGAGTCTGTTACTATGGTAACTTGTGGTAACACATTTTACCTATGTGGTGGAGAACATCATATGTGTTAACAAAAAATAGTAGCAAATACACATTCAAAGCTGCCCTTAACAAATCATTAAACATTCAGGACATATGTGGATAAGGCTGATAAAGGAAGCTACTTAGAGCAGAAAGAGATAACAAACTATTGTAAATGGATTAAATTATCATAAATAGCATCAATGAAATATATTGTTCTGAGATGTTACTCTATTAGTAGCTTTCTCTCTGCCTCCCAAGTAAGATATATATAATTTGATTCTGTTCATGTAGCTCAAATGCAATGTATTTAATGCAAGACAAGTGATTGTGGTGTGAATGCATATAACCCCACTTTACAACCAACTGCCTTTAACCTATCAGTCTTTGTCTTGAAAAAGATCATGCTCAACACGTTTTAACTTGGTGCTTGGGAATCTTTAACTGTGAATTATTCCTCTGAACTAGTTACAGCAAAGGTTCTCAAAATGGATGGTCAAGAACCCCCAGGGAGTCCCAAAACTTTAAAAGGGGGTTCCAAACAACTTGGGGGAGCTGTCAGGAGAGCAGGGGACTTACCTGGCATGCCCAAGGTGTGGAAATATTCAGGGACAATGAGAGGCAGAGACAAAAGCCAAAAACTACTTGGCTCCTCTGCCATTCACAAAGCAATGACACCTCTTTGGCTGACAGGCCAGGGGAGAGTTCCCTCTTGGGAGATATTTCGTTAGAGTTCACATAGTGAGTGGCCAAAGAAGTGCCATTACTTCTCTGCCCTTGGCTTTGTGAGCAATGGAGGATCCAAGTGGTTTTCAGCTCAAGTCTCCTTGTCTGCCTTCCCATATCTCAGATAAGTTGGAGCAAATCCTATCTTTACGATCTTGATGTGGGCCACTGTGTGAAACAGGATGCTGGGCTAGATGGGCCTTGGGCCTGATCCAACAGGGCTGTTTTTATGTTCTTATGATGTGTCTCTTCTTGAATTTTGAATTAACCTGCAAGCTAAGTACAAAGAATTAAGTGAGAAAACTATGGAAATACTGACTCCCTTCACATGATTCCTACTTGTGTGAATCAGAGTTTTTAGCAGTTGCTGCTGTAATGAGCAAATGCCTAGTAAAAATAATTTTGAGCCTGAAATTAGACTGGCAGTCTCAAACATAAAACCGAAGCTTGAAAAACTAAGTAGGAGCAAGCAAGGTCATCCTCATTTATTCCCATGCTAACTGAGCAAAGAGAAAAGAGCAAAGAGAAAATCACCACTTTTAAAAGTGGTGATTCTCTTTATTGAACCGTGGGAGAGCAACTTGCTGGCTGTTGCTAATGTGTATCCCTCCAGTCGCTGTTGCTGGTATCTATCTTATATTTCCTTTTTTACATTCCTTTGGGGACAGGGGAGCCAATTTTATTTATTTATTTATATCTATGTGAACCACTTTGGGAACTTTTGTTGAAAAGCAGTATAGAAGTATCCATCGTTTTCGTATTTGTATTCATTTTTAGGGATGTGCAAATTGATTCAAATTTGAATTGATTCAGATCAAATCTGGGTGATTCAAGTGATTCAAATTCAAACCAAGCCACACTCAAAAGGACAATTCAGTTCAAATTTGATTTGAATTTTATTCAAGAGCCATTGGGCACCTTTTAAAAACCATTCAGGCTCCCTGATAGATTAAAGAAGGCACCAAAACAGGGTCAAATTTATTCAAATTCAAATCAAATTTGAATCAAATGTTCAAACCAGATTCAAATTCAAAATGAATTTTTGGAATTTGATTCAAATTCAAAATGAATCAAAAAATTCATTTCATGCACATCTTTATTTATTTAAAACATCAATGTGTTTTATTTATCTCTACCTAATCAAATCCATGGATGACATCTTGACTATCAAAGTATGAGTGCCCCTAACATCAACGAAACACTAGCTCCCATGGTGATTTGTCACGGATCCAAAGTGTGAGTGCTCTTCCACTCCTGTGCAAGAATGCAAATACCCTTTGGAGTTTCCCTGCACTCTGGGCACACTCCAGGAGCACTCTGTTAGCCTGAAAACACTTTGCCTGACCCTCTGCAACATGTTTCTGGGCAACACTTCATTAATCAGGATGCTTTATATGTTATTTTAGGGGGGTCACAGTATCAACAAGTTTGAGAACCTTTGAGTAACAGTCTTGATAACTGGTTGTTGTGCTAAGAGCTCGCCAGAGGAAGACTATTCGCTTGACATTACAATGACAGTATGGCCTTAAACATCAAACAAGTAATTCCAGTGTAGATTTGTCCTTTTACATGCAGGTTATCCTAGTGTAAGGCTCATAGGTGCAGTAGGTAATTGACTCCACTCCTTGCCAGAACTTTACATCTGGCTCCAACCCCCACTATAATTTTTCACCTAGCTTTGGTTGGTGGAGCTCGGGGTTCTTTTAAAGAACAAGTACGATCCACTTCTTTCAACATCCAAGTCACATTAGGGATGTCCATTCAACGGTAGTTGATTACCAAGTCCATTCAATGGTAGTTGACTACTATTCTTGGAAAATGTCTTTGTCCTTTATGGATTATTTAAAATGCAGTTTTAATGAGAAGTGCTTTAATGTGCACTACAAATTTTCAGTAGCTTTTCAGGATACAGGGTTATAATGAAAAGAATCAAGAGAGAATCCAAATA
The DNA here is from genome assembly GCF_027244095.1 of Hemicordylus capensis. NCBI lineage: Eukaryota > Metazoa > Chordata > Lepidosauria > Squamata > Cordylidae > Hemicordylus > Hemicordylus capensis. The sequence goes on from NC_069660.1 coordinate 273,780,119, forward strand.
TTGTATACTGATATTTTAAAATAATAGTCTTAAAAACATGTGGTTGAAAAACTGTCTAACTGTATCATGTAAGATTGAATCAATTAGAAAATATATATTTATACATCTCAATAAAATGTGTAAAGGGTAATCTTTGAAATAGTCTCTGATAAGCTGGAAGAAGTGTAGATAGGTGTTCTCATCTGGTCACCATGTACTGTTTTAATTAAAGGATGCAATATTCTATCAAAATTTTGCTTCTCCCTTCAGCCACTACTAATTTAACCCTCATATTGGGTGGAGACTACTAGAAGTAAGAATTTTTCAGACAGCAAGTATCCAAGATGGTTTCCAGGATAATTTATATTTTGATAGAGTTGTAGATTACTATATTGCCACTGAAGAAGACTTGACACAGTTGGAACGTGTCTGGCAAAAGCATAAGACAGATCAGTAGATGTTGGCAAAATTTTGATAGAATATTTCATCCAATTAAAAAGGTACACTGTGGCCAGATGAGAACACTTATCTACACTTCTCCCAGCTTATTGGTCACTCAGTGTTTTTGAAAGTACGATTGGATTTTATTCTTCTAGTTGTACTGTATATTCAGAGACTATTACAATTACTACCTTTAACAAATTTTATTGGAAAATGTGTGTGTGTGTGTGTGTGTGTGTGTGTGTGTGTGTGTATTCTAATTGATTTAGATTTATTTAATACAGTTAGACAGTTTTTCAACTACATGGTTTTATGACTATTATATTAAAATCATAGTATACAATATTTGGATTACCTGTTGATGTGTTGATATATTGTTGAATCCATGTAGGGTTTTGTTTTCTTTTGTAATAAAAAGAATCCTGTCAAAATATCCTAGGCCCCCTTTCCATGTGCTGTACACTTGATTTTATAAAACTATAAGCAAATTTATTTATTTAACATATTTGTATATGGCCCAAAACACAAGTCTCTGGGCAGTTTACAACAAAACAATAAAAATAAGAAGTAAAAAGGTTAAAACATTACAACAATTTAAAACTTAAAATAATGTTAAAACTATTAAAAATAATCAAACTATTAAAACAGTATCTAATTAAAAGCCTGGGCAAACAAATGTGTCTTGACTGCCTTTTTAAAAGTTGTAAGAGATGGGGAGGCTCTTATTTCAGCAGGGAGCACATTCCAAAGCTTTTGGGGCAGAAATGGAGAAGGCTTGTCCCTGAGTAGCCACCAGATGAGCTGGTGGCAGCTGCAGACAAACTTCTCTTGATGATCTCAATTGGTGGTGTGATTCATAGCAAAGAAGATGTTCTCTTAAATACCCAGGGCCCAAGCTGTTTAGTGCTTTTAAGGTTCTAACCAAGACCTGGAAATTGATCCCTCCCCACCCCCCACCGATTTTGCCTGGAAACTTAGCAGCAACCAGTGTAGATCTTTTAAGATAGGAGTGATATGGTCTCTCTGAGATGATCCAGAGACAAACTTGGCTGCCGCATTCTGGGCCAACTACAGTTTCTGGACTCCATACAAAGGCAGCCCCACATAGAGCTCATTGCAGTAGTCACGTCTAGAGCTTACCTGCAGACGTACTACTGTTCTAAAATCATTTATCTCAAATGAGTTCTAAAAGAGTGGTGCTTGTAATTGGAATGGCCACCATCTTATTTCATGATGGCAGTTGGGGGAAAATACCCCTGTCAAGATACTCTCGGCTCCTTTCCCATATGCTGTATCAGACTGCCAACAGATTAGTTGTAAAGGGGCATTGCTTAGTTTGCGAGGTCATCAACTTGAATCAAGATGGTTTACCCCTGTCAGGCTTTCCTAGGATTGCCTCCAGAGGTCTGCAGATCTGGTTTGTATGATACAGTAAACACAAAAGTAGGTTTTAGGAACACAAAAATACAAGTATACACCCAGGTGGATATGGTTACCTTATAAGTCTTCTTACCTTGAGTAAGCAGCTTAACAAATTAGATCCCACAGCCTTGAAGTCTGCCCATCCCTGGGCTAGGGAACATCATCACAAATGGTCAGCTTGCAAGGAGGCACTCCAGCCTGCCTCTTGACATTGCAGGTAAAGATGCTTCTGTAGGATAAATCTGTAGTGCTTGTAGGTGTTTAGATAACAACCAGTGTGAATGCAACTGGCCTTGAAAAGAGCTTATGAGGCTAAGACCTGGTGAGCCCTGTATCAAATTATGTCCTGAATAGAAAAGTCTAGAGAATAGAGTATACTCTAATAAAAGCCTTATGTATTACCCATTCACTCATTGATAGGACTCTTTGACTTACTAATAGTACTCTTTGACTTGTTGCTGCAGCATGATATTTTTTGTAGTTGTAAACTAAGGATGTGCATGCACCCTAGTTCATGCAGTGGTTCAAAATTGAACTGGTTCATGGTTCCACAGATTGGTTAATCCAGTTCAGCCCAACCACAAACTGGTTTGGTGGTTCAAGAGCACTGGTTTGGTGGTTCAGGGGGGCAGCTGTGAGACACACCTTTAAAAGTGAGTACAGCAGGTCCTTACCTGAGTTACCACCACTCCATGCAGCTTCCTGCTGTGGCAGTGCACCACCCAACAGCCAGTGCATGGTGACAGTGCAGCACTGGTATACACATGGCATCCGCACATGCCTGGTGTTGCTGATCATGCAAATGGCTTCTGCACATGCACAGAGGCCATGTGCGTGCAGCCATTGTGTGCGAGATGTTGGGGGTAGCGCTGCCACAGCATAGAGCAGCAGCCATGCAGGTTAGGACCTGCTGTACTCACTTTTAAAGGTGCCACTCACGGGGCAACCCTCCCCCCCTGCACCGATCTTGAATTGCCGAAGCAGTTCGTAGTTTGGCCAAACCAGAACGCAGCGGTTTGTGGAACCATGGACCAGTTTGATTTCAAACCGCTGCACGGACTGAGATTCATGTACATACTTATTGTAAAATGTAATGGGCAAATCATCCTGACTGACAAAAGAGCCATGTCACTTAACGAAAACAGTTTTCAGCTCAATTTAATTAAATCAATGTACAACCACATATCAGCCTCCCTTTTCAACAGCACAACCTCACTTGGGTATCAACTCTTGTTCAATGCAACTGCTTTGAAATACAAAAGAGCAAAGATTTAATGCCTAAACAAAGAATGCTCAATGACCCCTTAATGGCTAACTACTCCAGGGATGGGTCCATCTAGAATGTTCATCCATCAGTAGCTTATATTATGTATAATATTGTTCCTGGCAGCAGACTGAAGAAGTAGAACTCCCTGCTAACTGAACAAAGACACCTTTTAAAGTGGTGATTCTATTATAGTAGTAGTGGTGATTCTATTATAGTAGTTGTAGTCGTCATCTTCACTGTCGAAGTGGAAGAAGAAGAAGAAGAAGAAGAAGAAGAAGAAGAAGAAGAAGAAGAAGAAGAAGAAGAAGAAGAAGAAGAAGAATGGGCTACAGCACTTCAGGCTCCAAGCAGAGGATTACATATGGTTTCCTTACATTAAAAAACTCCCTGTAATTTTTTTTAACCAATAGTGGCGGCAGCAGACACTTAGACAGCCTGTTTTACTTCCAGTGCTAGTTTTCTATTTGCAAGGAGTTTCTACATGGGAGATCATGCCAAAGAGAGAAACCCTACACAGTGCTGCTGTCCTTTCTACTACCTTATTTCTGCCTCATTCTGCTCATGTGTCGACCCAGAGGTGGGCATAGGGGCTGACATTGAGAGGCATTAGAATGGACTATACTGTTGCTCTCCCCCAAGTGAAAACCATAGAAAACTAGCAAAATAGGCAGTGGAGTCTGGTAGAATGTTTCTCCCTGCTGTGCCATTTTTCTTTGAACTCACAGGGAGTTTATTCGCCTTCTCCTTCTCCTTTGCAGGGAGACCATTAAAAAATGGCATCTCCCATCAGCACTCTGAAGTGCAACAGTTTAGTCTATCACCTCAGTTTTCTGCCAGCTCATTCTGCTGTTTGCAGGCCAGGCCAAAGCTATTGTCCCAAGACCAGCCTTCACATTCAATGGGCTGCTGCATCAATCAATAAAACTAGAACAATCAGCATGTTTATTGCCAAATTAGCTTAGCAAATTATTTCATCAAGAAATCTTCTAATTTCTTTCTCTTTTTTTATCCTAATAAAGAGGGGAAATAGGAGAAGGGGTTTTTTTTGTTTTGCTTTTTACAGTAATGCAAATTGAGGGGGAGGGAAAAAAGAAAGGAGGCAGATATATAACAAATATAAGGGGGAAAACAGTATGTGAGGAGATTAAAGAGAGAAACAAAGGGAGTCAGCTCCCACAAAAGGGGCAGATTTGATCCTTAAAGGTGTGTAGGGCAGTTTCAGCAAGGTGTCAAAGTTGACTTTCAATTGGTATTTAGAGTTTTGTCCCTTTGAGGTATCAGGAGCGGAAAAGAATGGTAAGGGGGGAAAGGACAAATGAGACATTTAGGTGACAATCAGGATAGAGAGATCTAGGTAAACTGGAAAGGTGAAGTAAATAAAAAACAAACAAGGGAAGAAAGAGATCCAAACAAAGACAGGTGCATGGAGAGAGGGAGATTCCAGAGTGTCAGAGGCCTGGGGGTTGCCTGGAGAAAGAAAAACACAAGAAAGGAAATATAAGAAAAAGACACCTTGGAAGAAATCGAGGACAGCAGGGACAGATAAGAGTCAGAAATCTAACACTACTAAATAATAGTCCTCTGTCCATTGACTTCTCTGTTGTTCTTGCAAATGGTCTTCAGTGGGTTGTTTTGCATTGCGTCCTCATGTCAAAACCTTTGGAACCACCACAATGGAAAAAAACCCTCTACACTTTTAACTATTCAACCGATGTAACAAAGAAATCACTATTTTTGTACTCTTCAAACAAAAATCAATATTTCCAGTAGCTGGAAAACAGTTTGCATGCTACGCTTAAACTCACCTAGATTTTGCCCTACAGGTGCCTGATTATCCTGGTGCCATAATTTGTTAGCTATGATGCTGCAGTGGGGTTGATATAGAGCAGGTTATATGATGGGTGTTAGAGGTTGTTGATTTTTACCCACAATAGGCAAAACAGCAGAGCACTAAGGAATGAGCACACACTCCAGTTACAGAGTAGGTAGCAGAGGATGGTTTGGATATTGCAGCTATTTAGAGAAAACCCATGGAGATCCTTGTGTGACTACACACTAGATAGTTATTGGTTAAATACACTTAAATAGGAAAGACCGATATCTAATCTAAAGGACTACATAATCGATAGGTAAGGAGAGAGAGAGTGATGTTTTGATCTGCTCTCTAGGAGGAAAGGAAGGATTGTGACTCAGCACAGGAAGTGCTGCAGAGTCAATTGAGGGGTCATAGAGTAGGGACAGATAGGGAGACCCTTACTCACTGTCTCTACTTCCAATGCCCCTAGTGGTCATTAGAACAGTTGGTACAAAAGGTCGATGCACTGGAAGTTCATCTCCAACAGGGTGCAGGTGGAGGACCAGCTGCTTGCTTGGCCTAGACAACAACGGGACTACCTGAGTGTTCAAGTCAAACATTAGGAAAACTTCCATGGGCTTTTCTAGGGTTCTCAGATTTCTCTCTACTGTCTCCTTCCAAAAGAAAAAAAATTGCCCTGGGGAGGGAGGTGGGTGAGGCCAGTGGGCCAGGTAGGAAAGGACAAGAGGGTTTGTACAAGCAAGAAAAGGGACTTCGGTCTCATCTCACATGGCACTCTTGCATGCCATTTGCTGTCAGATCATGTGGCTCAACTATTAGCAGTAAATGATGCCAATTACTGATGTCTCAGGGCGATTTATATAGTGCCTTGAGCCATTTTTGGAGGGGCGGTATATAAATGAATGAATGAATGAATGACTTGCCTCCATTCCCTGAAGTAAATATTTTCTCTTGGGAAGAGGGGGCAAGGGAAAGTGGAGTGGATGAGATGTTTGGCTCAGACTGAAGGGGTGATGGGGCAAATGAGAAATAGGGCTAATCGTTGGGGGGGGGGGTATCGTGGTGAGATACCCATTTTCAAATACTTACTCCATCTCTAATGTTGGGCTCCAACCCATGATTGGCCTAATAGACACAATGTTTCTGATAAGCTTGAGATAGCAGGCTGGCTCTAAATATTGTGTTTTAAAACCTAATCACATCCAGACCCTCGTTCTATGGCATTTTTGCTTAAAATGCAAATTTTGGTCTTCTAAAATGGCTGTTTGGATTATATGTCCAAGCTGGCTCAGCACACCATACAATCAAACTCCCCCTTATGGTATGCCTTCTGACTCCCCTAATCAATGCCTTGACAAATTTTCTGTGAATCTAGGAGTCGGCCCAAAAATTTTGAAGCCAGACAATGGACACTTGATGAAATTACCAGACTTAGGGCCTACGCATGGGTGGGTGGGGGGTGGGTGTTGGGGGTGGGTGGGGGTAGGGGTAGGGGAAGGCAGATGATCAACCTTCCTTCCTCCAGATAATCAATCTTCATTTCTTCAGTGTGCAAGCCATGCTCCGACATGAACTGAGCAGCATGGATCAACAGAGGCCAGGACTCGTATTCTTGGCCTCTAGATATCCTGCAAAGTACTGTGTAATGAGCATGGTGCCTTGGGTGTCTTTCCTGTCAGATTCCCCCATTCACCCACACCCATCATATAACTCGCTGTACTTCAACCACTCCCCATACCAGCACATCCCTGAGCACAGCCCAAGGAGACACACGATCCCAGCAGCCAGGTTAAGGAAGCTCTCACTCCTTTAACCTTGGCTAAGAGCCGGGCTACAAAGTGGGGTTGGGCTGGGTGGAAGCACCGGGATCTGTGCAGATCCCAGCGCTCCACATGTGCAGCCTAGCCTAGTCTAGGCTGCTCATAAGGAGAGCCTCTTAGTGACATGCATTGTGCAGGGGGGAGGCAAATGGACTTCTCTTCCTCCCCCCCCCATTAAAAGTTACATACTTTGAAAAGAAAAGGGATTGCTTAGAGCAAATAAAGCTTTTATTAAATAATTCTAACTCTGAATATCCTAGTCTTGGTTCCACAATTTAAATGCATAGGTGCCATGACTCCCTGGCATCTGAGATCTGTCAAGCCCTGCCCTGATCGTGTGTGTGTTTGTGTTTGTGTGGGGGGCCACATTCACATGGAACGTGAAACTGGAGGCAGCCAGACCCTCTGTTAATTTTTCAAACCATGAATTGGATCACATACTTTTGTCCAACCATGGTCTGGCAACCTCTGTTTTCAGGGCAGGGAAGCGCCTCCCATTTTCTGGTCTGCAGAGGGCAAATCCCAGCAAGCTCTGTAGTGCTCACATCAACAGACTGTGGGCAAGGTGTCAGCACATCTCTAGGGCAGTGGCAGCCATTGGCCACGATCTTCAAGGGGGCATGCCGAGCACAATCATGCCTTAACGGAATGGCCCATCTGCCCTCAGTAGAAAAAGGGCATTTAAATCCCTTTAAATGCTATGCCACACAAGCCCGTTTTCTGACAGCAATTGCACTGCCAGCCTTGTAATAGCCCCCAAACAAAACTATCTCACACAAGCACAATTTCTGGTGGGGTGGGGTGTCACTATTTTCCTGTTACTCAGGAAAGTGAAGGGAACATGATGACTTCCAAGGAGGGGATATGTATATGAGGAAGGGCAAAGCATCTGTGGTCTGGCCTGCTGTGACCAAGGATGCTCTTGTGAGGGCTCACCTTGGCAAAGCAGTCCATGGAGACCAAACCACACTTCTGCCCCTGTGGTAATTTGCTGCCAGAGGACCAGCACTCTCATGAGAAGGCCTCTACTGGGGAGGACATTGACTCACTGACTGACTGATTGATTGATTGATTGATTACATTTGTTGTAAACCATCCAGAGACTTGCATTTTGGGAGGTATACAAATGTGTTAAATAAATAAATAAATAAATGCCATCAAGTCAGTGTCAGCTCTTAGTGACCACATAGATAGATTCTCTCCAAGAATATCTCTCTCTTCAACTTGGCCTCTAAGGTCTCTCAGTGGTGCATTCATTGCTGTCGTAATCGAGTCCATCCACCTTGCGGGTGGTCATCTTCTTCTCATGACTTCAACCTTTCCCAGCATTATGGACTTCTCAAGGGAGCTGGATCTTCGCATAATGTGTCTGAAGTATGATAGTATGAGCCTGGTCATTTGTGCCTGGAGTGAAAATTCTGGATTGATTTGTTCTGTGATCCATTTGTTTGTTTTCCTGGCTGTCCATGGTATCCTCAAAAGCCTTCTCCAGCACCAAAGTTCAAAAGCGTCAATACTTTTTCTATCTTACTTCTTCAAAGTCCAGCTTTTGCATCCATAGAGTGTCATGGGGAAAACCATGGTCTGAATGATTCTAATCTTTGTAGGTATAGACATGTCACAGCATCTAAATATCCTTTCTAAGGCCTTCATTGCAACCCTACCAAGTGGTAGTCTGTGGCGTATTTCTTGACGGTTGTAACCTTTACTGTTGATGGTTGATCCTAAAAGGCAGAAAAACCTCTGGTCTCCCATCAGACTGCAGGCTCATAAGTTGAGCTAAACCAAAAATGGGGCCCCCACTTTCATGGGGCCCCTGTGCTCTCTGGTTAATGACAGAACTTTTGCACAGCTACCCCCTCATCTCCAGAGAAGCCTTTCATGCACCACAAAGAGATTTTGTTTCTCTGTATGTCTGGGTGTAGCCGGGTGGGCAGACTGGGGACTGGGGACAGGTCTTTACTCTCATTCAGATTTCCCAGTTTTGTTGCACTGTATGCAGATCTGCCAAAGTGGGGGATCATAGGGGAGGGGAGGCCAAATTTCCAGGGACCCCAGGAGAGTGGAGTCACCATTCCAGGCAAAAACGAAGGTGGGCATGTTCAAATAGGTAGACGGGCTGGCAGAGGGCATGCTTTGACAGCATCTTTGTGGCAGTTTCCAGGACAGGGAGAGCTGTTGCCAGGATACCCATCCCTGTGGCTTGCTTGGCCAGGCAGCATCAACCCTGAGGCTTGCTTGGCCAGGCAACATCTGCTCTCCGTCCTCCATGGACTGACACTCTCATGAGAGAGCAGTATGTGGGAGAATGTGATGTATTCACACATTATGAGAATTTCTGCCTGACACCCCTATCCCCACAGACAGTGCTTCTAATGCATTGTGAAGGGGTATCCACCATGGTCTTACAGTCTAATGAGTGAGCAGTCTGCTCAGGAACAGCACCCATCCCCATCACATATGAGGGATCACTTGTTTAACTGGGGCAATGCGGTTGTGCTGCCTGGCCCTTCCCATCAGTAAATCTAGGGACTGCACATGTTCACCAAGGGGAAGGGGCTGGGCCTCCGTTCCCAAACACCATTGTACAAAAAATAGACCTTAGCCATTCTAGAATTCCTGGATGGGGCTGCCTTTTAAGCTTGACCCCGGGCATCACCACTCTGCCATATGTTGCCAGCCCAACACGCTAATGGGGTTGCCCTGCTTATGTTGCCACCTCGAGTACATGTGCTTGTGAAATAACTCTTTGTTCTGTCATTTGAAGAGAGCAAATCACACAGTGCCCATCTTTCCATCCCACCCCCCTTTCTCTCCTGATTGCCAAGAGGGAGAAGCAAGGGACAGAGCAAGGGAAGAGGGCATGCCCCTTTGTGACTTTGCCATTTTTCAGGCTGACAAGCTTGGGATGGGAGATGGTGGGGTCCCTGTTGCTGGGCAACGGTGTTGTTGGATCGGAGACAGGGAGTGGGGTGAGTACTCCAAGAGGTGTCCAGAAAGAATCATCACAGGCATGGAGTGAGTGTGCTCTCAGGTGGATCTGAGCCACCATCTCTATGAATGGCTCCAGAAAGTGAACGAAATCACGGCTATGGGGCCATCCATGTTTGAACGTAATGCTGCCATCAAGAAACCTCAGATTACAGTGGTGAAACCTAATACAAACCAAGTATTACATTACAAACAATTGATTCTTTACTTGATGAGGTTCAAACTGGAGTTTGGCAAGGCAAATCTCAGATTGCTTTTGCCATGAAACCATGGTTGTATGTATTGGAATGTAACCAAGTTCCAACCGCTGACCCGTTTAACTGCAGGTTTGCATTATGTGTGAATGTGGTCTGTGTCTGTGCCTGTTATTCTGAATTGCAATGTAGTAGTTTGCACGTAAGAAGATTACTTGGATGAACACCATCCAACATGATTAGAAGGGGAAAGTTTCACCATGAGAGGGAACTACTCATGTGGGTAGGGCTGGCTTGGCAATATCTCCACACAGACCAAAAGAGAAAGAGAAAAAGAGATCAGCTTTTTGCTTGTACTCATTTTTTTGTTATAGTAGGTTTTCAATGAAAAAACAAATCAAGCTATAGAGGCCAGTGGGACTAAGCCAAAATGGTACCCTTTCTTTTCATTAAACGTCCACCCCATTGGTTCTGTTCTGGCAATTGTTTTGTAGTTTTATGGAAATAGGGGTGGAATATTTACTATCCTGCACCTATGCATCATTAATCGGGACTTTCAAAGAGCTATTCTAAAGACAAACATAGTTTCTAGCTTCTAAATATTGGTTAACATCTAGAACAGTGATTGGAGGATGCAGTAAGTGGCTGTATCTACGCAGACATAGTCTTCTTGAGCAGCAGAGCTTGTATGGGAGGGAACAATCTTTGCTCTCCCCTACCTCCATAAGCATTCTTTACTTCTATAAACATGTTCCTGACGATTGTGTAGTCCTCAAGGATATATTCCTCAGAGACAAAGGCAGGGGAGAGCAGTAAAAATCACAAACACCCCATGTGCATGCTTTGGTGCTTTCTGGCTCCCCCCATGTGCATGCTCTCTGGCTGACTTAAAAGCAGCCCTTTTTGTGAGGATACAGTTCCTGCTTCCTCCAAACACTGCTCTGCATGTCAGACCTTATTTTTATTCCATGTTTAATAACTACATGGATTACTGTTGACATGTAAATCTATTGAAAAATTTGAAAGGCAGCCATTAGATCTGTGAAATTATTTGTTTGTTTGTTTGTTTGTTTGTTTGTTTGTTTGTTTAGTACATTTCTGTACCGTCCCATACAAAGAAGTCCCTGGGCAGTTTGCAATATCCCTGAGTGGCTCACAATAAATAAATACATACATACATACAGTTGAGAATTGGGTAGTCTTTTCTGGGCCTTTCATTATACAAAGAGGCTATTTTGTTTTTAAGCCTGAGCTCACAATCACAAGGATTCTGGTTAATCAGGATTAGAGAGCCCTGAAGCTGTTTCTGAAAACTCAAATTTCCAGGACAATCCAGGTCAAACTACTCCAGTAATCTAGCATTTACCAGGATAGATAACCAGGATTCAATCCTGATTATCTTTTCTGGTTAAATGCTGGTTAACTGGAGCAGTTTCATCAGGATTGCCCTGAAATTCTGGGCCCACTAATCCTGATTATATTTTTAACCAGAATTCTTGTGATTGTGAAAACCTAGCCTAAGTGTGTTTTGCTAATCCATCACTCAGCATGGTAAATAGACAACCAGGCTCCATTACAGTAGGGTATGTTCCCAAATTCATGGATGTGAATATCCTGTTGATGAAGGATTTGGCACAAACTTAAACATAAGGTTCAACGATTGATTCTTTACTGTAGGTGAGTCTAGAAACTGAGCCTAAAACAGTAGTCGAATGTGGTGTGATGAGGATTAAAAAAACTGAGGGCTTTGCCTCCCTTTGTCACTATGCACAGACTCTATTTCCCACCTCTTCCTGGATTCACTGTTAATTGGACAATTGCCATTATGCCTTTTGCTCAGGAATTCTCGATTTCCATTTTTCAAAGACTGACTGCTGCTGGCTTGCACCCTCCTCCAGTTCATTCATGGGTAGCTTTGAAAGTTGGTCTGCTTTGACATGTACATCATTAGACAGGAGAAGGGAAGCAAGGTATCAATATCAGAATTGAGCAATAGCAGGAAGAGGCATGTGGCAGGAAAAGAAAACAATTAGAAACAGTTTAGTGTCTTGAAGAAGAATTGTCAGTGCCAAGTTGGGTTGACAGAATCCTCTCTGGGGGAAATGGGGAGGCGAATCGGAACACATTCACCACTTGCTGCAACGCTTCATCAAAGACATAACATAGAAAGATTCACCTTTTGTGCAAACTCTGGCACTCCTAGATATGGTTGGTGCTAATGACCAACCCTGCTTTCGGGCTACTTTAAATCAGTGGAATGCCTGAGGCTTTCATTTGTAACAATAAAACTAAATTTAATGTTGTTCTGTGTGATTTGAGGTCCCCCCCCCCCGTTTCACCAGATGTTTGTGCTGGCATAAATGGTTAAGTCTAACATACCTTGAGATTTTTTTCTTTTTAATTACCTGACCCTATTGTGACTCAATGCTGATAATTAGATTTGGGTTGGCTTGAGCCACATTTGCCTTTTTGATTGATCAGAGGGTAGATTATACATTTTCCAAGGTCTAAATATTCATCATATTCGTGTTCATATTCATAAATGCCACTGTAAGTAAACACTGTGCCAAGAATGTGTACTAGTTAAGGATGCTAGTTACATTTTCAGTTTTAGGCCACGTGCACTTGGTTTTAGCATTACATACAAAACACAGAGGGAAATGCCACATTAAATTGTGAAACAGCTTTGTGTCTCACAACTTTTAGAAACCATTTCATGAAACAAAAGGAAAAATGTTTACCACACCTTGATCAGTTTCCTTTCTGGGCCACTTCTGAAGACCATTGGCTAGCTATCTCTACTGAATACAACACCTTTAGTAGCCTAGCTTTGCAAGCTTATAGCAATCACCTGCTGAAATGCTCTTTCAACAGATTACACTGTTCAAAGTGTACAAGATATATAAAATGGATGCAATCCTGTTTGCACAAATCAATGACAAAATTAACATTAGCTGCAGTCAGATCAAGTTCAGTAAAAGCAGATAAAGTGAATTAAAATATACAGGTTAATGAGTTGATTCTAAAATTAACTTGCATGTCTCACTAAAGATGGAAATGTCAAGCTAAGAACTAAATAGAGGTCGGTGTTTAAAGACCACACTAATCACTGGAATTAGTGTGTCCCGACATTGATTTATTTACAATGAATCTTCCTGGAATAAAGAAAAAAGGCTGCCTCTCTGCAGTCCTAAACTCACAAAAGCTCTAGGACAGGATAGCCAATATATGGCCCTCAACCCAAATGTGCCCTCCAGACATATATTGGTGTGCTCTCAACTTATGAAAAGGCCGCTTCACATGACTGCTAAGCCTCCTGCTGAGCTTGTAACGAATTTAAAGTATGATACTGCTGGATGCATGGCAAGGTAGTGGTCCAATTGCTCCATCTCCAGAGCGAGATCAATGCTCATATTTTTGTATACTCACAATTTTTTAAGCTCACTTCATATATTGAACACTGATAGGATGCAAGATGGAGTTTGCACAAAGAATTATTGTGGGAGGTCAACAGGCCTGGACCAAGCTCAACTGGCACTTGAGGCAGGAGGCCAAACCATATCCTCCCCCTCCATCCTCAGTTGGTCCTCCAAGTCCAGCCAATCTTTTTTCTTCTCAGCTTTGGGCAATGAGCCACTTCCCCCCCCCCTTGCTACCAACCCCAACCCTGATACCTTTTTCTTGCCCTCCCCTCCTTTCCCTTCTTAGGTACATGAAGCATGTCAAGGAGCAACTTCTTTACGCCCCCACCCCCACCCCCGCCCAACCCATAGATCTTTCCTTTTCACACTGTCCTTAGCTGCTAAGAGATTAAGTCGACATACCAGTGATGAAATAAGTATTGCATTGCTCTCAGTGCTCCATTTAGCATGCCCCCTGGAGGCTCAAATACAGAAGCTGAGAACCAAAAACAGCAAAGAGGCAATGAGTCTGTTCTCATGAGCAGCCAAGACTGGGCTTCAGCAGCTACGCCTGGACTTGGCTGCCCATGGGAACCCCATAAGATGAAAGCAGCTCCCGCTGGCTCCTTGGCAGCAAACCCACCTAAGGAGCCCACCTCTTAAATTAGGTCAAGGGAGTGAACCTGACCATGTGCAGCACCGGATGCTTTTAGCCAGTGCTGTAACACTGACAGGCACCCGCCCATCACTGTGGGGATCACCACAATGCACAGCACACTCACGGGGTGCATTGTGGGATTTCTGGGCACCGGAACGAAAAATCCCAGCCCCCATACCTCCACGCTGCCTGGGGCAGGTGGTGACAGTCTGGATGCAGGATCAGCGCACCCAGCAAGGACCGGGAAATTGTCTGCAGGGAAGGTAAGTATAAGCCGCCTTCCCTTCTGTCCCACCTGGTCGTGAGAACAACCTCAATAGAAAACAAATGAAAGAGGAGAGAGCAGACCTTTTGCTGAGAAGATTCTGAAGCTCTTCCCATGATCACCAGAAAGTGGGCCAAGGGAGCCTAGCCCACTTTTTAGTGATTGTGGGAAGGTGGCTAGCCTGCTTAATTCCCCCTCCCCTTAAAGGAGGTTAATGGAGCGAGCACTCCGGTAACCTTGGTTTTTTGCTCATGTGCTGCCACAGTGTGCAGCAACACATGAGTAGACCCTTGACTGGGAGGCTGCAGCCAGCCTCCCAGCCTTGGGTGGTCTCTCCAGAATGGCCCATGTGCTTGTGTGGGGCATCCTGGGACTTCCAGGGCCGAGTGGCCCCCAATCCCCACAACCCCCCCCCCCCTGGTTCTGTGATGGAGCCGATAGTCGTGTGGACAGCTGATCTGGCCACCCAGGGCTGCAGGCTGGATTGTCTGCAGGGAGAGCAGGCTATGCTCACTCCCCCACAGAGCCCGGTAAGGCGCTTCACACTGATCGTGTGAAGTGCCTCATTACTTCTTTCAGTGACCCATGCATCTCTTGGCTTCTTTCATTTCATCCTTAGCATTAAAATTAGGTTTCAGTTTTTCTGTGAACATTCCTTCCTTGATCTTACATCTTATTAAATTCCCTTCATAAATAATGGCTGTTGAAGGGAATTTAATAAGATGTAAGATCAAGGAATCAATGTTCATAGAACAATTGAGACCTAATATTAATGTTAAATTGGAGACAAAAGAAGCCATGAAATACAAAACATTGGTCCCTGAAAGTGTTAATATCTTCTCGGAAAAAGGTCTGCTCTCTCCTCCCTCGTGTGTGCAAACTGTATGTTTGCTGCTTTCTCTTCTCAGCTTCTGTATTTAAGTGCCTTCGGCTGATGTGTGACATGGAGCACTGAGGATGATGTCATTACACCAAAATGTTCGCTCGGTTTTGTTTTAGCATACATGGTTTGTGTAAAAATCTGTAAGTTATTTTAATATCTCCTATGCATTAAAGAGGTCATTTTGAAGTTTGCTAGGAGACTGGCAACAACTTCTACCACTCCTATCTCCTTCATGGCTTCTAATTTCTGCACTCCTCATGCCTGTAGGATCAATGGAGCAACAGAAAATGTCCAAGCTTCCTTTTGCTCCAGTCCAATCCAATCCAATCCAATCCAATCCAATCCTGTTGGAGGCAGGGAGAGAGGAGGAAGGAGTCATCCTGGAGCCTGAGCACTGGTGGTGGCCCAGTGAGGCAACAGCCAAGATGGAGGTGGAAGTGGGACAAAGGCAGCACCACGACTTGCAATCCACTGCCTGAGGAGACTACCTCACTCAGGGCTTCTGGGAGGCCTGGCCCTGGAGGTCAAGCACTAATAATTGCAACTACAAGTTACTGGCCTGACACTCCACATCCTTTTGACACCCTAACAGCAGTTCCATTGTTTCCAATGGAAGAAGCACTGCCTGACTGCCAGGAAGTGGTTTTAAGTCATTCTGCAGCAGGCCGTTGCACTACACCAAAGAGGCTGCCTTTCAAGTTGTACAGCAGCTCTGGTGAGTCCCTAAGATCAACTGAGGGTGGCCCGTCATGCCAGCCATTGCTAATAGTTGCTCTTAGAGAGGCTATAGCTTTTAATGAAAGCAACAACTTTCTGTTAAAACCTTTCACGCAATAAAAGCATAAAACCCATCAAAACATTCTTCATGGGAAATTACTGAGTCCAAAATAATAAATGTCTGAAATGAGTACTGTAGGTCGCTTCACTGCATATTCTGAGGAACCATTAATGATACCTTTGTTAAGAATTTTTTAACCTGTCAGCAATATATGTCTTTTGTTCTTTAGTCCTTTCGGTTAATAAAACCAAGGCCAGAGATGGTGAAGCTATTAGACATCAGTAAAATTTAATGTACCACGGGGAGTGTATTAAGGGGAGAAAAAACCTTCCACTTAATTGAGTGTTCAGGGCCAGAATCACCTACTACTATGCACCCTTTGTAAGTGATTTTGTCTATAGAGATGTTATTATTGCCAAGGCCCCACAACAATGATGTTATAAATATATTCTTCGTGAAAGAGCATTCTAAACATGTGAATGAAAAGATGCCTTTGAGCTGAAAAGCAGTGTAGCGGCTCTTGTTTTTTTCTTTTTTTGACATTCCTCCGTTCATTAGAAAACTGATGCAAAAGTAAAAGTCACATAAGCAATTTATTCAAAATGGGAGATACCTTCCATTTTCTGGCATGCATTTGCCAAGTGTGCACTGATAAAATTGTATTGTTTTCTAAAATGTTAGTGTCGTATCACCAGAGTCAATACAAACCTTTGTATTTGTTTAAAATAAATAAATAACCACTCCTCTGTCCTGTTTTGATGTTTGTTTGGCATGAATAATTACGAGCTTTTCTAAATGTTTTTAACCACCTGTATGTTCATAGTGCTTTAGATGGATGAAGTTAAAAAATAGAAGGGCTGTTCTCATAACCCTAAGTAGGGAGGAGTGCCCAGCCAGGGCAGGAGATCTGTGTGCATTCCCAATCAGCAGTTTTATGTGAGCAAAAATCAAGGTAAGGGGAGGGAAGACTGATTGTGTGGGGGACAGGAGCTGGGTAGGACAGCTTTTCATCCACTCTCAATAAAATGCTGGGGACAGAATATGAGTTGGCCATGTCTGTCCAACCTAATTTCCAGCACCCACACAATCACTCTCCCCTGCTCCTCCTAACTTGATCTTTGCAAAAGTATTACTACCAATCAGGAGCATGCATGGCTCTCCTACTCTGGCTGAGCGTTCCTCTTAACCTTTTTAGGGTTGTGAGAACAGTCGTAAGATGAATTCTATCAGCTACCGGTAATAGCATAATAAGGTTCTCCACATGAGCAGTGTGGAAAGCCTGCAGGGGGGTTGTGGGGAAAGTGGGCTTAACCTGCTCTCCCCACACATGAGCAGGCAGCTTGCCCAGATTGGCCACCCACACAATTACTGGCTCCATAATGGAGCCGGTTGGGGCAGTGGGGATCGGTGGCCTCCCGGCCCCGGAAGTCCCAGCATGCCCTGTGTGAGTGCGCAGGACATGCTGGGGAGCCCCCCGACTCTTGGAGGCTTGTTGTAGCCCAAACTGTGGTGACATACAATCTGGAAAATGGGGTTAGTGGAGCGCGCACTCTGGTAACCTCGTTTTTGGGGAGGCATTTAAGGTGGCTTGCTGCCAGGAGCTACACAGCTCCCATTGCAGCACATGACCCGCCGAAACTGGGCTGGGCTCCCTTAGCCTGGTTTTGGCGGGTCGTAAGAACATCCTCAATGACAACTGTCCTATCAGTTAATTATGATCTAGGCCTTATCTTTTACCATTGCAGTTAGGCATAGTTCCACTCAATTCTGCTCTTGACGAGTGACTTAGTTGGAAGTTTTGCCACAAGTTCAGGAGGAGAAAGCATCGTGTGATGGATGGATCATGGTTGGGCAATCTGCAAGTCCAATGGGAGATGCAGAGCATTTTCAAGACCAGCTTCCATCCTGCAGCTGGAACTCTATCCTGGAGGCAGTGTATGGATTAGCTGGCCAGCTGCTGGGAATTTCCTCCCCTCCGCCCAAGATTAGCTCAAGGACTGAATTTTTTTCCTGTCTGCTCTGCACTGCTAAACAGGGAAGGGATATAAAAAGACTTTAACTGTAATTTGTTTTCAAATGGTCACAGCCAATGGTGAAACAGAGGCAGAGAAATATATAGGCTAAGGGAAATGGCAGACAACCTGAGAATTGATGAAGGTGTTTCCGTAGATCATCCTCCCTAAGCTACAGGGCTCAGTAGGAACAGGCATGAAGGCACTTGGAGGACTGTTTACTTCACATGGTCAGGCCATAGGGCTTAGCTGTAGTGATTCATACAGAACTATCTAAAAATGCTTTAGAAAGTGCAGTTACAAGGTGCTGTGATTAAGCAATGGTGTACTCACCTAAACTTTGGCTTGAGGATGGTGTTAAGAAGCTTCAGCCACTACAGAACAAATATCAGCCAGGACTGTAGTTGGTTGTTAACTAACCTGAGTGAATTGCATTGCAAATCCTAGTGTGATATTTCACAATATTTTGCTTCTCTGTTCCTGGGTCTGGGAAAATAGTTATGGACTGGGAAATTCACTGTACAGTACAGTTTCTGTTTTAAAAAAGTAATTTCCCCTAATGTTGAGTAGGGTTAAAATTAACCAAGAATCTGTTGGGCTATGAGCAGAACACTTAGAATTGAGTGGGAAAGAAATCTAAATAAATGAAGAATACCAGTAAACTGAAATCCAGAGGGGAAAAACAAGTACAAATCTTGATGAAGGCATAATATCAGAATCCTCCATGATTGGGGAGCAGCCACCCTGAACTCTTCTTTGATGCCATCAGTGGTCTTATTTGTTATATCGAGAATAATGTTAAGAGGGTCTTCTCAGATGACTGAAGCAATCATGATAGAATGTGTAGAGATTATGCAGTTTTCAATATGTAAGGCCCTGCATATAGCTAAATATGTGACAGTACATAAGCTTGCAATCTGGAGCCACAACTGTGTTACAATGCTAGCTTTCATTGGGTCAGTTCAGATAAACACAGCCCAGTTCACATCCATCTACCTACCTACCTACCTACCAAATTTGTCTAGCGCCCCAAACTTCCATCTCTGGGGTGGTTTACAACAATATAAAACAAGTTAAAACATAGAAAATGAAAACCTTAAAACAATTTAAAACCACAGCCAAGTTAAAAACCTTGGTTGAAGAGATAAGTCTTTAAGTACTTTTTAACAGTTGTCAGAGATGGGGAGATTCTTATTTCAGCAGGGAGCATATTCCAGAGTCTCAGGGCAACAACAGAGAAGGGCATATGCCCACATGCTGAGGGTGGGGATACAGTGAGAAAATACAGCCACTCTGATGCCACTAAAGGACATCCTGATATGCTGCTGGGGTGTCCTTTTATTGCATGAGAAGAGCATTAAGCCAAATCACCTCTCTGCACACCTACCGATACCCTGTTTAAACAACATGTCAGAACATCCCTCAGTGATGGTACATTCTTGCCATGTCCCTGCCCTCAACACATGAACCAGCAGACACTCATCCATACTAGCTCACTGAGGATTCCCTTCCACAAATACAAAGGTTGTTAAAGAAGTAGCAAGTTCCATGCCTCTCCATTGCATTGATTGCATGGCATGCCACATTTTTCAGGCTCATCACTGCCTCTGAAAACGTTCCTCCATCAACCTGGTTAAAGTATATGAAGGGGGAAGTCCTTCAGCCCTGCCAATTCAAGCCTTTTTGGTGCCTGAAGCAAGCACTAAATGTTACTCCTCCACTTGACTGCATGACTGAGGCGGGGCAACTGATGAGCCAGGAGGTCAGCTGGTCCTTGCAGCTCATGTGCCAAGCCAACAGGCAGCCAAATGACCACACCTCCTCCAGGAGGAAGAGGGAAAGGAAGTGAAGATAAGGAACAGAGAATTGGGCCGCTCTAGCCCGGAGTTTGGCTATGGCTACCTGTTGTCTGTGGTGTTGCTTGCCGTGGCAGAATGGTGACAGGAACAAGTGAACATGTGGGAAAGCAATACATCTCTGAAAGTGTTTCTTTCCCAAATTAGCCACCAGCAAGCACATGACACTTCATTATCTGGTGAGACTGCTCCTGATTCCTCCCTTGCATTGCTTTTGAAGCTTTATTTGGCTTTTGGCCTGCTGAACTGTTGACTACTAATGTGAAATATTTCTTGCATTCAATGGTTCAGATGGTGAGCATGGAAATAACCCTTTTCAGAATGTTTATGATTCTGTGTGCACCAAATTTCAAGTTTCTGCACTCACTCATGACTCAGTGAGTGAGTCAATTGGGCAGTCGGTGGCGGTTGAATGTCTATATATTTAAATGTTTGGAGATTCCCTTTCTCTTTCTAAAACAATACTGTGAGACCCTTTGTGTCTGTGGAACATTCACATTCAAATGTGCTAAATAAACATTGTCTGATGCTGAACATTCCTTGAACTGAGCAGAGCCCAAAGAAATGTGGAACCTGCAGTCAAGTAGCTCATCCATATTTCTCCAGTGAATTTTCTCTTGTGAAGTAGCTGTTCCTCTTATCAGATAATGAATATTAGGCATACATGCACACATGCTAGTACAATGCAACATGCTCTGGTTAAGACACTGGAATGGATCCTCTAATACGAATGGGTGAGCTATTGGCTTCCTATGTAAAATTGGCCAACTCACAGCATCTGTGTGCCTTAGAACCCCAACCATAAAATCAGGATAATGGTGCTTCTCTCCCTCATACTGATTTTGAGAGTAAGTTCATTAAGTTATGTGAAGTGCAGAGACATTATGGTGATAAGCACAATAGGAAAAAAGCCTATAAATAAGAACCATGAGAGAAGTGGTATTAGAATTCAAAATAAGGTATGTCAGAATGGGTAGGGGTCAGCACTGAAATAAATTTTGCTGGAGGCATTTCAATTTCAGGATAAGAGATGGTGAGGTGGTTAAGGGAAAGTGATTAGATTAGTCATTTATATTCATTGGTAGAGAATGTTAGAGTGGGTAAGGGGCATCTGCAAGGGGGATGCTGTTAACTCACATGTAACTATTAATAAAAGAAGTGTCCATCATCACAGGGAAGTGAAAATACAGGACTACATCAAGTTCTCTCTTACTTTTGAATTCATGCAATATGTTCTATATTTTTCACAGCTCCAGTTCCTCTCTTCAAACTCGTGCTTGTTTTCTAGCAGTTCAGTCCTAAACTTATTTATTTAGAGAAACAAGTCTCATCAGTTTCAAGTCTAACTTTTCCCCAAGTAAATATTATTCTTAGGATATGGTTGTATCATGCCCGAGTTTAAGGCTGTTCTGAAGTCACACTCTCTTCCCTGGAAACCATGCACCCCAATATCAGATACATTGTAATCAACAACAAAAATTATCAAAGTGGTTTACACAGAAAAAGAATAAAAGTAAAAAACAATTTGCTGCCCTCCGAATGGCTCATAGTCTAAAAAGAAACATGGTAGACAACTGCAACAGGCATTGGGGGTTGAATAGGACCAGTTGCTCTCTCCTTGCTTAATACACAGAGAATGACCACTTTAAAAGGTGCCTTTGTCCAGTTTGTCCATTTTATTTACTCAAGTCCCGTGATATCAGCATGTTTGATATACTATTGTGACACCATCCTGGTTTCTATATAATCCTTGATTGTCTGAGATTAGCCATGAGACTAATACAGGAAAAAGCAGACCACAAATACAGTTCTGCTGAATAGTATAGAAAAAACTGAATATTCACACAATTTATGATCAAAATTGTAACCTATTTGAGGTATGCGGTAAATGCAAATTTAGTTAGTTTAAATAATGGATTAATGGATTAATTTAATTCCAGAAAATTAATACTTGAAAAATATGTAAGCAGCTGTCAACCTCATTTAAACATAGTTGTGACTATATTCAACACCACTTTTGGTGCAGAAGGATAGTATTGCTGCAAATATTCAAAATTACTATTCTTCATTATCACTTCATATTCTCCGACACAGAGTTGTCACTTATAACTTGGGTTTGGGATTATGTCCAGGTGACCTTTGAATTGTTTCCCTTTTCACTGGACATCACAGAAATAACGGACAAGACAGTTTCACAGAAGTTATAACTCTGAAGGCCAACTCAGAGTCTTAACTTCTCAAGTTGCAGACATATATATATCCACAATGATACTTCCCTCATAGTCCATCTCACACTACTAGATTATGGAATGCACTACCCTGCCTTTACTACTGAGGAATTTCTCAAATCTTATCTAGGATCAAGGACTGAATCCATTATCAATATTACATCTTGGTTAATTTTCAGCATCAGCATTTTCCTCCCGTCTTCAGTTATCCTGAGGCCACAAGGAAGGCAGGGAGAAGGAACCTCTGCAGACCCCCCCCCGTGGTGTCGGAGAAGCCCCCTGGAGGGGCGAAGTACTTAAAAGGTTTTTAAAAATTTGATTCATGAACCCCCCTAACTGAATGCGGGGTGGAGGGTTGATGGGAGGGAAAACTGAACTGGCCAGGTCCTTTTCGGGTCCTTTTCAGATTCAAACCGAACTGGGCCAGCCGGCTTTATGCACACCCGTACCACACACCACATCATGCCCCACCACTCATGCTGACAGTGGGACTTGTCTGAAGAGAGAAGAGCCAAAAGCATGATAGCAGGCGCTTCCATGCAAGACTGGATCAATCCAGTCTCACAGTCACAGAAGTGCCCACCATCACAATTTTGGCTTTTCCCTCTTCAGACAATCCCCACTGTAAACATGTGTGGTGGGGAACACTGCTGTGAGTGGTGGGACGCAGTGGGGGAAGGACTTCCTCTCCGTTCACCCCATTGTACACGACTGCAGTGGGGTGATTTCAGAACATCTGAACTAGTGAATAGAGGCAATCAGCAGTGGTAGTAGTGGCAGTGATGGCAGTGGTGGTGAAGGTGGCTTTCCTTGCTCCTGCTCCTTGCCAAGCCATCTCTTGAGGCAACAGCCTCATCTGGCCTTGTGGATGGGCCAACCCTGCTGTTCGTCGAACTGAATTAAAAATACAGGTAGTATCCTTTTCCTGCAGGGCTAACAGTGAGCCTGACACATGCAATAAGATCAGAGACATGCCAAGAACATGCTTGCTCTAACATCAAAGGACAACGTTATACTGCACTTTCAGGACATCCCTTAATCATGTATAATGTTCAAACAGGGTTTTGAAGTGTGTGCAGAGGGGTGATTCAGATTAATGTCCCCTCACATGTTTAAGGGATGTCCTGAGAGTTCATCAGGACATTGTCCTGTATGTCCTTCTATGAGGTCAGGGTGGGTGCACTTCTGGTGCATCCTCAACCTTATTGTGCGTGTTGGGCAGCACTTATCCAAACCAGTCAAGTAAATATGGATAAGCAATTTTGATTGGGGGAAATGTGCAGGATAAAAGGTTTCCCTCCCTCAGTGCTGGAGAAACTTGTATTGCCTCTAGTTTTTCAAGATGTCTTGGGGAAAAAGCCCTAGGATCGCCACTTCAGAGAACAAAGCAGTGTGCCAGAACACTCCAACGTCCTCCATCTGCCCAAATACATATTTAAATTAATCCTAAGAATAAACTATAATAGAAACATTTCCTTGGTGTGTGATATTGGTAGATGTCTTAGGGCCTGTATATTTTTCCCCTGGAGCTCTTTTTGTGTTTCTAATAAGAATACGAAGAATTCCATCTTTTGCTAATTAAAACAAAGTAAGTCTCTAGTCCTCACTGTTGCCTCCAATGTAAAACAAGTTGCACCTTTCTTCCATTAGCTATCATCAAAGACTAATGACTCAAAAGCCTTTGTTTCTGTTTATTTGCCTACATGAGGTAAAATATTTTCCCCCAAAATAGTATTTTCCCATTATATTTCAATAGTGTCATTATGAAGAATTAACTTAGTTACCTGAAGCTACTGTTTGGTAAATTATAAATGGAAAACTGAGCAACCAACAGGTATGAAATTGCATTAAATGATGCTAGAAACTTCACTACAATAGAACTGCGCCAAAGCAGGAAATAAATGGGATGCTACTCCAGAGTATTTCCAGATAGGCATCCAAGATTATAAGCCAATAGCAAAATGTATTCATTGTACCATAGTATTTTTATTTCTCTCACTTTCCAAAGCAGGCAAAAGGTCCAGGCAGCCTTTATAGATTTAGTTCCCTTTGCAGGAATGAACACAGGTGACTTAAAGGATATTTCAAATATCTGTTTATTCACACATATAGAAGAAGACTGTTCTTACAGAAGCAGCAAATACAGGAAGTACTAGTCCCGAATCAACACTATCTGGCTCCACACTGAAACAATCAACTGGGGATGGGTGGAGCTGTGTGGTTTCAAATTGTGCAGGCACATGTTCAGTAACTAGAGCCTTGTCACCAGAGTAAACATGGCCACACTTGCACAAAAAATGTAAAGCGTTGTTTTTTAAAGTCAAATATAATATTTTCAATGAGAAAGAAACAGGTTTGATTCCAGCAATTATCACAACACTATACATACATACTACATGCATACATAGATATATGTATACATATACCAGGCAGGCCAGTTCTGCCCCCTCCTCTGATGAGTTTATTTTGAGAGATATTTTCAGCTGATTTCATATATATTTGGCAGAACTATGTTAAAATAGTTACTTTTTGGAAGCAAATTATATTTGGAATTGGTCATTTTCTTCCCCCTTAATTTGTTGACATAGTACTGTGATATTTCAAAAATACCATTAGATGTTGAGTCTGGAATTCGATAGGTGCAGCAAAAATATCAGTTGTGAGGGAATGATGTGATCATAATCCTCCAGCTTTGAAAGAATAGCTCTCTAGGACATAGCGGAAGGACTGTGGATCTGTCAACCTGACAGATATTAGGCAACATACAGAAACTTCCGAAAGAAACTGATCTTCTTTCATTGTTTCTATAAATATCTATATGTTTAATTCTTTAAGAGTACCCATGGCTAATCCCATGCATAGCAGCTCTTGTGAGATTTCAGTGAGCTGCTGGATAGCCACGGAACCGAGAGGGGGGAATGGCGGCAGATAACGGTGATAGCAACAACATGGTGATGGCAGGTGGGTGACAGCAGGGGAGGAAGGAAATGGAGGAAGGAAACAGATGGAGGAGAAGAAGCGGGCATGTGGGGGGAGGATGAAGCTGGCAAGCAGGCAGTAGGGGTGTGCAAACAGGTTCAACATCAAATGTGTTTGACATCGAACTGGTTCAGTTCGACCATTCGGGTTTGAACTGAACCACCCCCTGTTTGGTCCAACCCCGGACCGAACTCCCCCCCCCCAATGTTTGGGGGGTCGCGAGGTTGAGATTGTTAAAAAAAATTTTTTAACCTTTACTCCCCTCAGGGGAGTTCCTGGAGGTGGCGGGGGGTGATCCATGAAGGTTCCCACTCCCCACTGCCATCCTTCCTCATGCCCCCCATAGCTGGTTTGGCCACTCTTCAGCCACTCTTCAGCCTTCACCCAGAGGCGTTGTGGCCATTATGGAGCCTGCACGCCTGTGCACTTGGCTTCTGCATGGCCCAGGCAAAACAGAGGCCATGTGCCAGGCATGCAGGCTCCATAATGGCCGCTGGGTGAAGGCTGAAAACCAGCTGAAGAGTGGCCGAACTGGCCGAAGGGGACATGAGAAAGGCTGGCGGGCGTACTCCCCCCCCACACACACACCACCTCCAGGAACTCCCCTGAGGGGAGTAAAGGTTAAAAAAAATTACAATGTTAAGCTCACGAACCCCCCACTGGACCAGACCAAACTGGGGGGGGGTTCAAGTGGGGTGCCAAACTGGCCCGGTTGAGTTCGAGGCTGGTCTAGCCTCAAAACAAACTCAGCCAGCCAGTTTCATGCACAGCCCTAGCGGGCAGGGAAAGGAAAAAGCAGGGGGGAGGAATAAGCTGGCGGGTGGGCAGGAAAAGGAAGAAGCCAGCGGGTGGGGGAGAGAAAACAATGGCGGGCGGGTGGGCAGCTAGAGGTGCAGACGCTCTGTGCCCAGCCCAACTAGTAAAATATAATGTAACTACTAACATAGATGAGTCATTTTCAGTGTTGTTGCTTTTTCAAATAATAGTAAAAAGAAAGGAAATATTTCATGATCCTCACAATAAAAGTCCTCAGTATTAGCCTGTGTTCCTCATTTGTGTAAATTTCCATTAAAGGGGATTAATTGTACCATATTTTAGAAAGCTGTTGTGGGGGTAATCATAAGAAGGACTGTAAAGTACTTTGTGCATTTTAAAAGCATCACATGCTAAATTTCCTGAGCTGTCTAACAAGTAATATATATGTGTGTGTATTTGAAAAAAGAAGTTCCCTGGGCTAATCTTCTACCTACCCATTACGATATGTAGCACAGCAGCGTCAGCAGCTATTGGTTAGAGGTGTGCATGGAAGGGTTTTGCATTTCGTTTCGAGCTCGGAATGCTCAGAACGGAACACAAAACAGCGCCGAGCTTTGACCGAAACACCAGGGGCGACCTGGTGTTTTGATGGAATAAGCCCATCCATTTGGAACATTGAAGCTTTTAGTTTAGTTTAGTTTAGTTTAGTTTAGTTTAGTTAAAATATTTATACCCTGGCCCTCCAGTACACTACTGCTCGGGGCAGCTCACAACATTTATAAAATAGTAACAATGTAAAAGCAGACTAATAGAATTAACCAGATTAGGCTAAACAAGTTAAAAAGCCAAGCTAAAACCACAATCAAAGTTACAGATTTTAAAATTTCAAATTAAACATTATTTTTTAAAAAACCTAAAAAACTAAATGTAAAAACTAAAGAACCCACCAGATTCTTTTCCAGAGCTTACAGATGAAACATTAAAAAGCCTCTTTTAAAATATGTGTTTTTTGTGTTGTTTTTTTAAAAAAACACTGAGGGAGGGAGCATGGCGAAACTGTACAGGGAGGGCATTCCAGAGCCGAGGGGGCACAACCAAAAAGGCCCTGTCTCTAGACCCCACCAACCAGATCTCTGTCTGTTGCAGGGCCATGAACAGGACTGAGTTGATGAGCAGAGGGCCCTGGTAAGTTTATATGGGTGAATGTGGTCCGACAGATACCCCGGCCCCAAGTCGTGTAGAGTTTTAAAGGTCAAGACCTTTAAAGGTCAAGACGGAGCTGCTGTGGTGCTCGAACTGGCATCCTGTGCATCTGTGGGTGTGCTTCTCTGGCCAGAGCTTGCCTGGCCTCCACACATGCACCTCTTGCTGCCACCCAGTGCGGCCCTCACTACCTTCAATTTAAAAAAAAAAAAAAGCTGGAATGCATGGCACATTCTGAACTGAACAGGCTTGTCCATTCTGAGCTCGAAACAGGACCTTCTTTCTAGGGGTGTTCTGTTCTGAGCTCAAAACACTCGGACACTGGCCCATTCCAAGCTTGGAACATTCTGATTTTGAAAGTTTTGAACTTCCCTACTATTGGTGCAATGGTGCATTTAGGAATCACCAGAGGAAGGGAATAAGCTGTCCTTTAGTGCTAGTAGTGGTGCCCTTAATATGTATTCCAGGCATCGCTGCCTCAGTATGTGTCAGCATCATTGGTATCGTCTAGCATTTTTAAAAAATATATGAACTTGCCCATGTACTTCTTCCAGCCATTATTTTGTCTGACTTGGTAACTCATTGCTAAAGGCTGCCCTAGCCAACCTTTGATGCTTTGGAAAGCATATATTACTTACATCTAATTGTTAGTATTTATATTTTTTTGAATAGTTTGAGTCTGCTCAATAAAAGGAGATTTTAGTCCACTGATGTGACAGTTGAGGGGTTATTTTAATCCTTCAGTGTAAGCAAAGAGGTGATGATCACTCCATTTTCTGATTGGTACAGGCACACTACAGCACTACATTTCAAGTACAGAGGTGTTACAAGGGAATAGGCAGGAGAAATCTTTTTGAACAATGACTTTGTATGCATAATATACACAGCAGTCTCTACACAGCCTCGTCCCCCCTTGAATTCTAATGAGAAACAGTGTCCGCATCCAACAAGCAACACTGAGTAAAAATGAGACTGAAAAAAGCTTGTCTAAGGAAGTGTGTGAGGAAAAGTCACAGGTTAAATTTCCTGAGCTGTCTAACAAGTAATATGTATGTGTGTGCATTTGAAATAGAAAGTTCCCTAGGCTAATTTTCTACCCATCCATTTGCTCATTTTCCCTACTAAATAGAAATAGAGAAAGTGAACATTGTTATTATTATAATGCCAACTCATTTCAGCCGGGGGGGGGGGGATCATGCATGGGCTGTGGTGAAGGCAGATGACCTTTTTTGATAATTGCAGTATAATTATTTATGTCTACCTGTTGTCCACTTTACACAAATACTCTCCTTCTCCATGTCTCTCTTTTTTAACTTCTACACTTAAAGGAGAAGAAAGGTTTGGCACTGAACATACTAGTTGTTATCCAAACTAATAGCAATTATATGCATAGCAGAGATGTTTTTCTCATACATTGTTAGTAATGTATTTGCTTTTAAAGGTCAGTCAGGATGTTGTTTCAGCCAGAGTGGACTGAACCAGCCTTCTTTATCATTTGTAACATTCGACAAACAAGAGGATAAATTTATATACACTCATATTTGCATTTATATTAGCATATTTACCTAAAGGTTGTTTTTCTGAGGCAGTGGATGTATCTCATCTGAGGCCCCATTTTGGATTCTCTTCCACAAATTCTTACTTCTCATTGTGCTGCTGCTATTGCTATACAGTATTGCCATTGTTTATAAATTGCCACTGAAAACTTGGACAAAATGTCTCATTTGATAGTATGTTGTTGTAAAGTGACAGACTTTGGTTTTTTAAAAGTCTTATTAAATATATTTCATTTTACTGAATAATGTGCTGAAGGCCATCATTTCATTTTACATACAGACCCCGTAAGTTAGATCAGGTTTAGCAAAATGCTCTGTTTGTAAGTGTAGGTTGTAAGCTTCATACCCCTTGCCCCTTGCAGCTAAAGGAGTTTATAAAAGACATGTATGCTAATCCAAACATCTGATTAAAGTGCAGACAATATAAGACCATTAAGATGGGGTGTGTGTGTGTGTGTGTGTGTGTGTGTGTGTGTGTGTGTGTGCGCCCACGCGCCCACGCAGAAGTGGCTTGTGAGACAGAGTGCTGGAGATAACCAGTATCTGCTCCAGACTTCTGTATAGGGGGTGGGATCCAGAACCTTACCAGATACTTTTGGGAGGTGGCAGCAAAAGCATACGGGCTGCTATCACTGTGCAGGCATGGGGATGCTGACTGACTAGTAGTCCCTAGTGTGGGCAAAGAACATCATGGTTCTACGCTGGGCAGTTCTGGCCATTCAGCACCCACATGCCTTCACAGTCAAAGTGCAGCATGGGAACCACTTCCATGCTTCCTCCTGTACCTTCCAGTAAGGACACCCAGGCCCTCCCTCATGCAACAATGGTGGATTCCAGTACTCAGTGGTGGATGGTGATAGTTTCCAACAAACTGTCCCATGAGTAAGCCATCTCACCAGTCCCTGCTGTAAATACACCCACCATGTCAGCATTTTACTCATTAGAACATGCTTCACACCCACAGCAAGGATTGAGAACGGCATTGCCAATGAGTGCTGATCACATATGAGGATTGTACACTTAATACCCCAGGCTGGGATATAAGCCTTGGCTTCATTCAGAGACAGAAATCCTCAACTGGAATTTCAGTGCCCAAGACAAGAAGTCTGATCATTCACTTCCTCTGAGCTGTAGTAGACAAAACACCCAGAGTCAGTAATTTATACTTCACATAAACCCCAAACAAAAGATGTCAGTATCACAAGAGTTAAACTAACTCTTCCTTGTGTTTATATCTCTTCTTGCATTTATGCGGGCATCAGTATTATGTTATGAGTTGACTGTATGCAATTGTGTTCATATAATCAGTGTAGTTTGTTTTTGTATGTATACCTTTGGCGGGAGGGGGGCGGAGTCCCTTGTCTTCCACAGCACAGCAGCAGTCAGAAATTAATTAACAGGCACTGAATTGTTACTGAAAGATTCAAAACCTTAGGCTGATCGTTCCCAAATGTAAGACTTGTACGAGGCCAACTAAGCTAACCAATTGCAGACTCAGGTCTTTGGGGATGACCTTATTCCCTCCTAGAGCTTTGGAATGGGGAGAGCCACTAGCTCTGGTCCTCATTATGACTGTCTCAGCTTACCAACCAAAAGAGAGGAGTAGGGAGGATGAGAAAGGTGTTAATCCATGGAGCAAAATTCAGAAAGATTTATGCCAGAGCAGAGTACGTATATGGGAGGAAATGAACACGCAGCCTTTTAAAAACACACATGCACAAAATACTCGGCAAGTCATTTGCTTGATAAAACACAGCTTATATTGGGAGGAGGACTATGAGTTAGCAAACCAAGTGGAAATAGACAGAACGAAATCTCTTTTAGGAGAGTTTGCATGATGTCAAATAGGTTAAGGAGCCACGCAGCCCAAATTGAAACCACATTATTTTGAAAGGAATTTTCTCTTTGGACTGTAAGAATGGGAAAATATGAGTAAGAAGAGAAGCAATTAAGGCTTTACACATAAGCAATAGAAAATATTTCTCAACCTGCCAAATGTATTGCACATGTAGGGAAGCAATTGTATTTAATGACAGCAACAACAACATGTCCTAAAAGTGTCCGGGCGGGGGCGGGGGGTGTTCAGTGGTTTGAGCATTGGGTTTGGAGGTGGGGCTTCTAGATAAAAAACCCTGTACTGCCCTGAAATCCACCAGGTGGTGCAGGGCAAGAATTTGCTTCTCACCATAAGCTGCCTGGCAGAGTTGTTGTGATAAATCAAGCAAGAACTGCAGAGCAGTTTGCACACCAAAATGGTCAATAATAACATCTGTTGGGTAGGCTTCAGAGCAGTACCAAATCAGGAAAGGCAGGTGAAGTGTGTGTTTAGGATTTAGAAGGGCCACAAGAGCTTTGGAAAGGCCTCCTTAACACCCATGTCAAAGTGAGGCTTTGTTAAGAGGAAGCACTTGGTCTTCATGGCACATACAAACACTCTCTATATGGCAACGTGGGTATCTTCAGAACACCTTGTGCAGAACACCTAAAATGACTAACTAAAACCAGGTCCTGGACCTGGCTTTGAGGAAAAAGCAAATGACCGTCTTTCTCTCTTGATCTTGTATACTTCTGTTGTTAGTGAAAACTGTAAAACAGTATTTACAAGATTCTGCACAGCGTGAAACCAGTCTTATGCAGTATGCCCAAAAAGCAGACTGGTTCTCTATACAACAGCACAACCTAGTGGCTCCAGAACCAAAGCCCTTGCTGACAAACCCATGGACAGCTGCCTTTTGCTACTTTGCCCAGATACTTATTTGAAAACAAGCACCTGTACAAATGCTCCTCCCCCATTAGTCAATTATCTCACTGGAATTTGTAGAGCATCACGTGTGTATTTTTGCATTAACTCGGAACAGTTCAGAAAAGCTTACTTGAATGATACGCATGGCTTGGGGGGATTGTTGTCATCAGTGGGTGCTTGCTTGAATTATTTCCCTACAGGCTCTTCTCAGGAGGCCAGTTCTTATTTACTTGAGTGGGCTTGGTGAAATCAATAGGACTAATATGAGCAAGAATTACTCTCTTGGACAGGGTTATAACACCAGGCACTCAAAGTCCTCAACAAGCATTTCTCTATTCCTTGATTTTATTTGCAGCTGGTTAGGCTTGCAGCTTCATAATAAATACACAGCAGCATGGTTTTAAATGCTGGAAATATTGTGTAAGACTGCAGATAATTTGGCAGCTCCATATGTTGGAGTATCCATTTGGTAATTCCATATTTTGTAGCATCTTGTCCATAATAGCAGAATAGATCCATTCCCTTCAAAATCTTGATGTAGTTCCAGGGGGACACACACCCCTGACCATCAAATATCCCGTCTTCAATAAGTGTGTGGGTGAGGTGTCTTCCACAAACAGATTGTCCATTAGGATGGAGATGAGAACAAAAAGCTCACTTAGTGCTGACACAATGTTTTCCAACTCAAACTAATAGAAAGAAGCAAGCAGGCTGTTGAGCCAGATCATCTGAGTCATTTGGAAAGCATTTAGAATTCTCTTTAAAGGCAATTAGGACCAAGCTAAAAGCATCAGTGGTTCCTGTGGATGCCATCATCCTTTATTTTCATTATTGCTATTAATTATTATTAATATGAAAACAGCATCCTGCGGAAGCATGCTGCACATGGATGTGTGTGTGCATGTATGCGAATGTAGAGAAGGGGGTGGGGGGGAATAAAGCCCATACATTTCCACTAAAAGCCTGGTATATTGAGGTGATCTGAAGGATGCAGTGATAGTGGGTGACAACGACATATCTATGTTTCCATGTAACCATTTCTGCCTCTTTTTCTGCATAGGAATACTCAGGGGAAGAAATCCTTCATTATTCTTGTTTATATGTCATGCTGTAGTAAGAATTAAATGTAATTTACTGGGACAATAAAATCCTCTCAAGTACTGATATTCAGCACACCGCTGTTGTGTTTGGGGTGGATTTGGAGATGATTAAATGAGTAAATCACACAGATCTGCAACATTCCCCCCCCCCCGCCTCCTCCTCCTCAGATGGCATCTTGATCGTGCATGCACTGTGAACACCAAAAGCCTATAGGTCAGCCCTGAAATTATAGCTAAACCTCAGCTCCTGAGGTACATGGACTGTTTATATCGATGAAAATTTATGATCTCTATACCCTAAATCCCTGGCCTCTCTTTTACATTGACTTCTTTACTATTTGCTGCTTTATTTTATGATGATCCCTTGCCCTCTATAAATATATCACAGTTATTTAACCCTAGATCCCAGCTCTAGTTTTGCCTTATTTCAGGGAGGATCGTTCATTACATATTCAGCTACTTGGGGTTTCATAAGGCTTTGCTTTACATGTTATTATTGTGCTGGAGTTAAAAACTTTCCACTGTTTTCATCTCATCATCTGCTATTTGGTCAGGCAGCCAAGAATGAAAAAAAAAAGGGGGGGGGGGATGTCCTGTTTTTATAAAGGTTACATTTGAGTAGAATTCTTCTATAATCTCCTGCAGTGATTGAGTTATTTTCTATTAAATATTTATCTGTGGAAAACCTGAATACATTTCACTTTAATAAATAATAGTTTGGCAGACTTAATTGGCTATTGTTGTTTTTTTGTTTTGTTTTGTTATAAAAAAAAATAGTTTAGCTTTATCAAAGTCTGACCTAATCCTAGAAACGCGCCATAGAGTAATTAAAGTTTTCTGTGGGGATAGACCGCAATAATTATCTTGTTTTGTCTGAGCTTCTTATTATTTCAGTCTGAAAAATAAAACTGGGAAAAGGGGAAGGGAATATAGATTTGTAAAACCTATTGTCTGATGTTAAAATTGTTAAGGAAATATGAGTCAGTATTATGCAAATCCTGACCTAATCTAAGCAACATACTGGTAGGTAATTGTATTTTTCTTTAAAGGGGACAGACCCTACAATAATTATGCCTTGTTAGTGTCCACATTGCTATGTTTTTGATTTATGTATTTTAGTGGGAGCTGACAGATAAGCAAGAAAAATTGACATATTATAAACTAATAAAAATAAATAATATTGGAATCTGCCTAGAAGCAGTGCACATTGGGAAACTAAATCAATGCATTAATCACACAAATTTTAGAGTAAAGTATAGTTTTTGCTAAATGAAAAAAATGACCTATACTAAACAAGAGCTAAATATTAAAAATTATGAAGCCTCCTTCTATATAGGTCTTTTTATAGTGCCCTAGGCTAAATAATATACAAATTTGTCCTATAATATTTTCCGAAATTCCTAAGCAACATTGCAAGACTGTCTTGTGGCTGGTCCCTCTTTTTATTAAAAAATATCTCATAATAATGCCTTGTCTTTAATACTGATCTTATTTCTGTAAGAAACCAAGATTGAGAATCTTTTCCAATAAAAAAAAATGTTGTCCAGTTGTTGTTTTTTAAAGCACAGCTTGTTTTTTAGAGCTCTTGTTTACTAAAATGATCTTCCTTTTGTGTATAATGGTATTGCCAGTTAAGCACAGAAATATAAAAAAATATGCAATTTTCAGCGTATAGTAACATCTAGTGCTGGGAGTTCTGCTCTAGTGCCCCAGTGTTGTGGACAAATTGACAATATAAATATTACAGAAATGAGCTTACAGTTTGGTTGAATCTAGCAATTGATACTGTGTAACACAAATGGCAGAAACTGATGAACTGTGAATGCTGTACCTTCCTTCAAGCTTCTGCACATATAATCTCATTGTGGTGACATGCATGTGGATGTGCTGGACCCAACGCAGAACCAGTGCAAGCAGTACTGATGTCATTGTTTAGAAGTACAATTGCTTAGGACCTGCATGAATTGCAGCATTTGCATACTCAAACTCTAGGAAACAAATTATTTTCAGAGTGTATTGTCTTCTATTTTAGCAAGAACTGCCATACGTCATACAGGATTAATATTCCCACAGACATTTTCCGTTTGAAGGGCAATGATTTCAACTGAATGGATGGGAAACGGAGGGATGGATTCAGACAAACAACTGAGATGCTGAAGCCACCAAGTGTGATTATTCATGCACTGACATGGCACAAGCAGTCGCCAAATTATATGTTACACGAGTAGAGTAGAACCGTAGTGTCTCCTTTGCAGTAACTTCTCACAATGCTCTGGCAGCATTAGAAGAACAAAATCATGTAGTAGGCACCTACAGCATAATAGGCCTGATCACATGAGCATTTGGGGGTGGGTTGGAGGGTTAGAGAGCTCTGACCCCAGTAGCAGCACATGATCAGAACTTCTGTTTAGGACAGCAAATCCAGGAAACACACGAGTAAGCCAGATGAGGTGCCCATTGCTGAAATCAGGAGTTGGAAACATGGAAAGTCCTCCAGGCCTTCCCAGAATCCTTTGCTCTGCCAGTAGAATGGAAATCCTGATTACATCAGCAGCTGCCCTCTGACCACAAGGGAACAGGAGGCAGACTCACCCCTGTTGAAACTGCAGCAGCTTTAGAATCATAGAGTGTCCCTTGCAGAGTGGCTGATTTTCTACTCCTTGGTTATCATAGGTATTTGTCTAACTTGAACATTGTGATTTTGAAGAGCATTCAGAATCACAATGGTCCCATTAGCTGGGGGGGGAAATAGCAAGCATTTCTCCATCTTCACCACCAGCACTGAGAAAAATGGCATGTCCCTGAAACAGAGCAGCTACCTTGAGGTATTTTAAGGATTGCCTCCACCCTATGAGCCTACCTGGGCTTTGTTATAGTCCTCTGAATCTCTACTGTTTGACTCACCTTTAATGCAAAGACAATGACAGGGCTTTCTTGGTGGTGGTGCCTCATCTTTGTAATTTTATCCCCCAGAGATAGTCATGTTTCTAAGTAGGATCTAAACACTCTGCTATTCATAAAAGCTTTTAACTGCTGGTTTTAGCTTAAACGTAAATGGTTACATTTGCTGCTGCCTCTTGCTGTGTATTTTTTTAATAATGATATTGTTTGATTCTATTGACAGAATAAATATTATAGCTTACAGTTTGGTAGAATCTCGCAATTGATACTGTCTAGCACTACTTCCTTGTGTTAGCTTCTCTAGGGGAACATGGTCCTGGAGAATGGGTTATAAATATTTTAAGTAAAATAATATAAAATAAAATAAAAGATGACATTTTGATTGTGAGCTGTGTATCTTTTGTGCTATAACTGGTCTCTGGAATTGATTGTGGAGATTAAATAAACAAGAGGATGGGAGCTACTTCAGGTTTATTTAATCTATAGTAAAACAGTATTGGGTATGCAGCCCTCAGGAGTTTTATGGGAGTCACAGTTGGCTTTTGAGGGGAAGGGGAGATCGGCAAAAATCACCCCTCCCTGTATGCCAACACAGTATCACTGCACCAGTACTTCATCAGTCTGGATGTCAATTTCTTCTTCTGGCAGAAAATAAAGAGTTAATCGTAAACTCTATCACAAGTAGCTAGCTATATATCAATAATCATGTTGATGGCACATCCTGTAACTGCTTTAAACTACATGACTTCCCAGACTCACTGCTTTTTTCTTCTGGATTTTCTTCAGGTCTTATTTCAAGTTCAGCTAGCCATGCTCATATCCAACTATGCAACAAAGCACAAGGAAAAGTAAGATTGAACCCCCTTGAGTAAGGTATCAGGGTGTCCCTGAGCAATGCTAAGTTGGTCTCCAGAGTGGTACGATTAACGTAAAATTCCTGGATGTTGAGGCTGTTCTACCGAGAAGCTTAGCCCAGGCTAGGCTGCTTGTGTGGAGCACTGGGATCTGAATGGATGCCGGCACTCCTGCCCAGCCTAGCCCCGTTCCTAAGCCTGGGTCTTAGCCGAGGTTAAAGAGCAAGTGCTCCCTTAACCCAGCTGCTGGGCTCATGTGTCTCCTTGAGCTCCTCAGAGCTGCACATTCTAAGCCAGTTCCTGCCATGTCTGAATCGATGTGTGAATCGCCTTTGTCCCTTTCCTTATAGTGAATGACATCAGATATAAAATGTTATTCAGGCTAGTTTTGCCTCCATATAATGCCGAAACTTAATCTCTTCCATCAGAGAACTGTGTTTAAATTTGTTCTTAATATCCCCTGATGAAGAGTAACTCACCACAAAACACATTGGGACTTGGTACATTCTATTAAAGTAATTTATTCCTCACTTTGTTGTCATTTACATTCTGTGTGTGGCAGTGCATGGATGTGACCAGCTCACAAGGAGCTGAGGTGGCTGGGAGCCCTGTGGATGTTAAAGCTTTTCCCTAGGCTAAACTTGTGCTGAAACTATTGTGTGAATAAAGCCTGATTCAGACATTGTGTTGTATGAATGTACAGGTGTCTGTATACCCGTACATGTGTTTGTGTGAATGACTGTGTCTGTGTTCATTTTAAAAGTGAACCTAAATACAGACTGTTCAAATGCATGGCACAGATAGGAAGTATACTGCTGAACCTGTGTTCAGCATAACATGTGAATGACTGTACCTGTGTACACTGTACACTCATTTTACGAGTGCTGAACATAATGTGTGAATGGGCCTTAAGCACTCATAATCTGAGTGGCATTTGCATCACTATCAAGTTTGCCATATTTTTGCCATCTTTATCTCTGTCTTTCCCTTCATCTCTTAGGCTGGTCCTATAACACAGCTCAAGATCCAAAATACTTCCATGTACACATGTGGGGGGCGGGAGGGGATTTTTGCCCATTTTGCCCTCCACTTCATCCCCTTGTGCTAGGTAGAATGCTACTCATGAAGGTAATGACTTTTCAGTGGATGTAAGGGGCAGCAGTAGGAAAAAGAAGCCTGATCACATATCGATCATTGTCTGCAGCCCTTTGGATTCTGGTCATTGCCCTAAGAAGACTTGATGGCTATCTAGTTAAACACATTGTCATAGGGCAAGACACACTGCCTCCTAGCTCCCCACTACTTAACCCACAAAATCATTATCATTCCTTTGAGGGGTGAAGTGCTTCTGGGACAGACTAAAATCCAGCCATTTAGGAATTGCTGGGACCATCTATGATTGCAGGGGATTGTACTCCTAAAATGAACATCCTAAGAACAGCAGCAAGAAGCAGGCCTGAACGTTTTAATAAATCATCTTACAGATTCATGTATAACAGAACCAACTAATTACATTTTTCCCCATTACTGTCCTGGATAAGGTGTGAGCAAGCAACTCAGAGAGGGAGCAAATAGGGGAAGAGAAAAGCCCTTGTATCATTTTTCCAGCCCTTAATCCACCAGAAGCCCTGATGTATCATTTTAATTACAATTTTCAGTGAGGGTGTGAGGTGTGAGCAAGTAAATTGCTTGGAATGATCTTTTCACTTTTAATAATCTTACAAAGGATGAAACAAATGACTTTGGAATATTATCAACATAGTGCAGCTACATTTTATTTCCAAACATGATAGGGTCATATAAAACACCTGCAAAACATTGCTGAGAGTGCAAATTAGGAGGTAAAAGAGCTGTGAAATTACTCACATATCCAATTTAGAAATCTCCTCTCTGATTTTAATGTTCATTTCATATACCTATGGGATAAAATCAGTTCAAAGGGAGATGCCCTTCAGATGAGAAATATGGAGATAAATGAGTTTTTAGCTGCATCGAATGGGTTAATGCTTTAATGAGCTAGGGAATGAGGACTGTGAAAACCCCAGGTTAGCAAGCTTTTCACAAGGCAAGTTGGTTGCCCAACACCCAAGAAGACACGAGACACAAGGGATTGGTACAAATTAGGGCCACAGTTTATTTAACTTTAAAACAACAGAATTAAAGAGCAGGGATTGGCTTTCCACCCCATACAGTGCAGTATCAATAGGCATGCACCAACACAGCATCCCTAGCCTATGGCATAGGGCGATACACCTTGGCTCCAGGCAGCTCCCAGTGCTTTAACGCTGGCCTAGTGCCAGGCCTCTGCTATAGCAGCACCCCCCAATAGCCATCCAGTGATTCCGGGGAGCTTAGCCTGACAGAGTAGATCAGTCAAGGGCAGATCTCCCTGAGCCGTGCACTCTAGAGAGTTGCCCTGGCTGACCTATGGCTAAACACTTACCTGAAGGTGTTCACCAGCCTGAAAAGTTACTCCTGACCACACTGTACCTGCCAAAATTGTGACCAGGAGGGAAAAACAGCCTATCTGTAAAGGTACAGTCAGGAGCAGGAGAAAAAGGACGCACACAACAGGCCAATAAGTTAATGCCCCCAAAATTCCTCCCTGGCCGCAATAGGCGACCAGCCACAGCTCAGACTGTACCTTTGGGAGGGAGGGTGGGGTGCCTTCTCTGAATGAACTGATGCCAATTGGCCCAGAGCAGAATGCGTGGTTGAAGCCCCGCCCCCTGCATGGGCCCGCCGACCAATGAGGCCAAAGGATGCCTCGTGCTTCTTCCAGTGGGGCTGGGCAAACGTGCCACTACGCACATTCGAGCAGCGGGCAGCAGGATTAGTGTCTATCACCTTTTGTGGCCTGCTGGTTGCCCAAGACCACTAATGCCTGACTTGGGCCAATTCCTGCTAGACATAATAGTCAGGACCAACATATTATTTGAGATTAGTGCTAATCTTAAACATTAAGTGGAACATCAGAATGACACCACTCCATTTGAAATGGAAGTCCATTTAGCAACAGAGTCTGGAAGCAGGAAAATGGTGCTATCTCATGTCATAATAAGGATGACAATGTAAGGAAATACCAGATCATAGACAGACAATAGCCATATTCACATGTTATGCTTAATACTCATTCAATGAGTGTACAGTGTTACACAGATACAGATGAACGCAGATACAGTCATGCACACAAAGAAGCTACTCACATGCATGTGCAAAACTAGACTTGGGAAGCCCAGCCCAGTTTTGCACATACACATGTACCGCCAGGATCAGGCCTGGTAGCGCCACAGTGGCAAACCCGCCTACCAAGCCACCATCCAAAATGAGGTTCGGAGAGCAAGCACTCTCTGCCGCCCTGCCACAGCATCTGCCAGCTGTGGCTGATTGCTGCCAGGGCTGGCCAACTGCAGGGATCCCAGTCCGCTACAGGGAGGGGAGGGCAGACCCCCATAATGCACCGTGCACTCACACAGTGCATCATGGGAGCTCCGGGGAGGCGGGGCAATGTGGTGCAATGCATCGGGGACCCCAACCCTCTGAACTACCGGCAGCAGCCAGTAATTGTCTGGGCGGGTGATCTGCCCTAAGGGAAGAACCGGATCGTCTATGGGGAGGTTAGCTTTTAAAGGCTTCCTCTCCATTAGCCCCTTTGCCCTTTCTCACTGCTTGTGAGAAAGGGCTGAAAAACATGTACCTGTGTACCGACGTCTGTATATTCATACAACATAATTTCTGAATAGAGCTAATGTCTCTCTCCCACTCCCCTTCCCCTTCCTCCGCTCTTTAGAGGCCTCTTCCTCATTGTTTCTGGCATGCTTCCCTTGAACTCCTATTGCAGCATTCTAGGCAACTGAAAGAAAGATAGAAGGAGCAAGGGAGGAGAGAGGGAGATACAAATTGTTCTAAGGAAAGACCTCTGGAGGCTCAAAGAAGGAGCTCTACCATTAGCAGAATAACAGTTATCACTAGGCCAACCACGACCACTGTAAAACAGGGCATAGCAGCAAAATAAGGTGAGTTGGGGGAAGTGATCCTCAGTCTTTCATCCCCAGTCCCACCAATATTCAACCCAGAAGTCCTCTGTGGAGACCTTCCCATTTAGCCCTATGCCCTATGTATTTTGGAAGACCGTTTTTTATGCCTATTTCTGCCACAGACTAGTACCACCAGCAGCAGCTTCTCAAGCCCTGCTCTCTGGCTTGCTCTTATCTCAAGCTCTTGGTGGTGACCAGAGACAGGTAAATACCTTCTACACCAGGGTGGCCAGAACCTAAGGGGTATACTCGTGGGTCAAATGGGCTGTAAGCCAGAATTTGACTTTTAAAAAGCCAAATCTGGCCACCTAGTTCTACACCAGTGTGAGGCAATGGTCTCATTTTGGTTCCCCTGGACATGGTGCTATAGCTTATAGCTTTGAGAGTTAGGAAAATAGGAAGCTGCCATATACTGAAGTCAGACCATAGGTCCATCTAGCTCAGTATGGTCTACACAGACTGGCAGCAGCTTCTCCAAGGGTGCGGGCAGGAATCTCTCTCAGCCCTGTCTTGGAGATGCCAGGGAGGGAACTTGGAACCGTCTGCTCTTCCCAGAGTGGCCCCATCTTTTAAGGGGAATATCTTACAGTGAGCACACATCAAGTCTCCCATTCATATGCATCCAGGGTGGACCCTGCTTAGCTAAGGGGACAAGTCATGTTTGCTACCACAAGACCAGCTCTCCGCAAGACCAGTTTAAAAGGAGCCAGAGTTTCAAGGGAGCCTAGATTGGTTGCCATGACTTATTATGCTTTTATTCCCCAAACATTAACCAGAATCAACACAAGTAACCCTTTAATCTTTTTTGCAAACTGAAATCCTACATTTACTAGAATATATGCTTAATTTAAAACAAGCTCTCCTGAATTTCCTGCCTCCTATTAACAACATTCACAATTACTGCACTCCACACTAGAAGGCATCCTTTCTGTAAAAACATCCTTAGGTTATAATACTAATAACCTCAACTAAATTCCACTGAAATTAATGATATTTCTAAGTAAATATGTACAGGATTGGGCTGCCCATCTGAATTTCTTGGATTTCTGTCGAAAACCTGTTATTTTACAAAGATCCTTCTGTGGCACTCATTGCTGTTATTTTCAAGTCTCTTCCCATAATAAGCCCTTGAAGAACATGAAAAGCAGCTGATATATGTACTTCATTCTTGTTCTTGTCCTTTTCCCAGGGGAACAATGTGCTCAGAGCAGTATTTTGTTCAGTAGGGATTTTTAAATCTGGGGTTTAATCTAATTGCGATAACCCTTGAATGAACTAAAATAGTTATATGTACTCATTCTTAATTTCATTCTTCTGCTGTTTTAAATCAGATATATTAAGGGCATCTATTCTTGTGTACACTGATCAATTATTTGTGCATGAAAATTCTATAAGAATGTGTATTATGCATACTGTATTCTAGCAGCTGTCAAGCCAGCTAGAGAGGGATTGTTTTTCTGCTTCTACATAAGAGTGGTATAGTATTATTTTATTTTATTAAATTAGAGCTACAAATCTATATTCATCTAGTCTTTAAATCTGAGATGTAATTATACTTATACATAGGTAAAAGGATATATTTGTGTATAAGTATATACTTAAGCATATGGATCAGAATCTGGGAAAAACACACAAATATATCTCACATCAATTTTTAACTTTTTTCTTTTTTAAAAATGTACTCCCTTTCTTGCATTATCAAAAGTAAGTAGAACAAGACAAAACACAGCATGGTTCTAACAGAATAGAGTACAGAGATCAAAAGAACCCACATCCTCCTGCCTCTGGGTCACCTCACTCCTCTCTGGGGTCACCTTGCTCCCCTCCCCTCACCCGCTGGCCAGACATACCTGGGGTTGCCACAATGGGCATGTGTGTGGTGTGGGAAGGCTGTGGGGGAGAGTAAGAAAGAGTCCTGTGGGAAGTGGAGGGAGGTGGAAGGCTCTAGCAGTGGGGTTCTCCTTCTCCTTCCACTACCCACACATAGGCTGAGTAAATTCACATTCAGGTAATGAAAGAGAGGCCAAATTTCTAGACATGCTAAATGACTGTGCCTTACAACAGTTAGTCACTGAACCAACCAGACTTTGGATTTAATCTTGAGTGGTGCCCAGGACCTGGTGTGAGATGTCAGAGTTGCAGAACCATTGGGTAGCAGTGACCATAGTGTGATCCAATTCAGCATATATGTGAATGTAGAATTGTCAAGGAAGTCCAACACAGATACATTGGACTTCAGAAGAGGAAACTTCTCAAAAATGAGGGGACTGGTAAGAAAGAAGTTGAAAGGGAAAGTCAGGAAGGTCAAATCACTCCAGAAAGCATGGAACCTATTTAAAACCACAATACGAGAAGCACATTGGAAATGTATACCAAGAAGGAGGAAAGGCACCACCAAGTTCAAGAGGATGACAGTGTGGCTAACAAGTAGAGTCAGTGAAGCTATAAAAGGCAAGAAGACTTCCTTCAGAAAATGGAAGCCCTGCCCAAATGAAGAGAACAGGAAGGAACATCAACTCTGGCAAAAGAAATTCAAGGAGACAATAAGGGATGCAAAGAGAAAGTTTTGAGAGCATGTAGCTAGAAGTGTCAAGGGGTATAACAAAGACTTCTTTAAATATATCAGAAGTAGAAAACCTGCCAAGGAGACGGTTGGACCCTTAGATGATGAGGGTGTGAAAGGGATTATAAAGGAGGATAAGGAGATTGCACTAATTCTTTGCATCTGTCTTCACGGTGGAGGATACTGACCATATATCCTCTCCAGAATTGAGCTTTTCAGGTTTAGTGGCTGAGGAACTGGGCCAGTATGAGGTGACAAGGGAAAATGTTCAAAGTGGCCAAATTTGCAGATGACACTAAACTATTTAGGGTAGTGAAATCCAAAATGGATTGTGAGGAGCTCCAAAAATTTCTCTCCAAACTGGGGGAGTGGACGACAAAATGGCAAATGTGGTTCAATGTATTATTATTATTATTGTTTACACAGTCAGACTGGTGTTAATAATAAATAAATAAGATGGATCCCTGACCCCAAAGGGCTCACAATCTAAAAGAAACATAAGATAGACACCAGCAACAGTCACTGGAGGTACTGTGCTGGGGGTGGATAGAGCCAGTTAATCTCCCCCTGCTAAATAAAGAGAATCATCACATTAAAAGGTGCCTCTTTGCCAAGTTAGCAGGGGTGCTAATCTAAGCAAATGTAAAGTGATGTAATCAAGCGTAAAGTGATGCACATTGGGGCAAAAAACACCAACTTCACATATACACTGATGGGATCTGAGCTGTCGGTGACTGACCAGGAGAGAGATCTTTGGGTCATGGTGGACAGCTCATTGAAAGTGTCATCTCACTGCAAGGCAGATGTGAAAAAGGCTAATTCCATGCTAGGAATCATTAGGAAGGGGATTGAAAATTAAAAAATGCTATTATAATGCCCTTATACAAATCTGTGGTATAAATCTTGCCATATCTGGAGTATTGTGTACAGCTTTGGTCACCGTATCTTAAGAAGGATATTGTAGAACTCAAAGGGTGCAGAAGAGAACAACCAACATGATCAGTGGCCTGGAGCACACCTTCCTTATGGGGCTAGGCTACAGCATCTGGGGCTCTTTACCTTGGAAAAGTGGCAACTAAGGGGAGACATGATTGAGGTGTATAAAATTATGCATGGAGTGGAGAG
Source organism: Hemicordylus capensis (assembly GCF_027244095.1). Classification (NCBI taxonomy): domain Eukaryota; kingdom Metazoa; phylum Chordata; class Lepidosauria; order Squamata; family Cordylidae; genus Hemicordylus; species Hemicordylus capensis. The sequence continues at coordinate 273,823,947 of NC_069660.1, forward strand.
GGTGGACAGAAAGAAATTTTTCTCCCTCTCTCACAACTCTAGAACCTGGGGTCACCCCTAGAAACTAAAGGTTGGGTGTCAGCGTTCCTGGGGCGAGGAATCCTCCATGGCAACCTTTCTGCCCTCCAGCACTAAATTCTAGGCATGAACATTGCCTCAGAGCTGGGGAAGGAGGGAAGGCTTTCCGATCGTAAGTAGCCACAGCGTGGCTCCATGCTGTGGCTACTCACAAGGAGACCCCTGGAGGGGAGGCAAAAAGCCACCTCCCAGCTCCGGGGGTCTCCCCAGTATGCCCTGTGTGCTCGTGCAGGGCATACTGGGGCTTCATTGGGGTCGCGTGGCCCCTGAGCTCCCCAGCCCCCACCAGCTCCGTCACGGAACCAGCAATCATGTGGGCGGCCAATTTGGCCACCCAGGGCTCCCGCCGGGATCATGTGTGGGGAGAGTGGACTTAGCCAGCTCTCCCTGCGCAGTTCCTGAAACTAGGTCTCACTGATCATGAGACCCGGCTCACTGCCTTCTTTTCCACAAGTTTTTTCTCCTTCAAAGACCATTAGACAGAAATTGGTCTTGCTAAAATATTCGTTTGAATCTAGGTTTGATGTGGGTTATCAACATACTGGGGCTATTCTCACGATTAACAGCAATTGGGCTAGGAGAGCACTCCGCAAACCTGGGCTATCTGCTCATGAGTAGCCACGGCTCAGCTCCGCACTGTGGCTACTTGTTAGTAGACCCCTATCTGGGAAGCAAAAAGCTGCCTCCCGGCTCTGGGGGTCTCCCCAGTATGCCCTGTGCACTTGTGCAGGGCATACTGGGGCTTCCGGGGGCCACGTGGCCCCACCAGCTCTGTCACGGAGCTGGTAATCGTGTGGGCAGCCGATCCGGCCGCCCAGGGCTCCCTGCCCAGTCGTCTGTGGTCACCCGCTCTCCCTGCAATTTCAGCGAAAGCGGGTCTCATGGATCGTGAGACCTGCCCCTTTGTGTGAACCCACATCAAGGTGGCTTATGACTGGAGATTCCCAGTTTGATGTGAGTTCACACAATCACTTCAAAGATAGAAACCCACTTTAAACCCAGATAGAATGATTATGTGAACAAGATCAGCATGCATTTTCATGAGGTTTACAGAATTATCTCATGGCAAAATTTCTGGTGCACTGAATCAAACAAATGCTGAGGCAAAACCAAAATATTGGAATAGCACACAGCCTTACCAGCATAATCTATTCAACAATGTAACCTCATTTCCTTGGGTTTTCTTTCCTCTTTTATTATTGTAGGTAAACATAGGACCAACTTCATCAGCTCAGAAAAAAATGGATTGTGTAAAAGCCATTACACCAAAAATGGCTACTTTTGAATGCTGCTAGTGGTTTACTGAAGATCATTTTATATAGAGCTGTGCATTCAGTATGATGGCTGTATTTGTGAACTATTAGTGGAAATTAAAAAAATAAAAATAAACCTTCCCAGATGCACTTCTTCTCTAAAATGGAAACAGCAATTTAGATCAGATAATTGCTATCAAACTGCTATTAGCTCAAGGTCAGAACTAAAAATATATGTTCTCACATACAACGTGTGTTTGTGTATATTAGGCTGGATTACATCAACGTACAACATGACCCCCATATAAATATGATGATAACACAGAATAATGGCTACATTTCAAAGGGTAATACACATTATTGAAGATCAGATACCAGGCAGCGGGTTGGACAGAAAGTATGTTTTGTGAGCCAGCTATTCATAAAAGACCTACGAAGGGTTATCCAGTAAATTAATATTATGGAATTATCTTTGATGAGAGCCTTTTTTCCCCTGCCTGTTTGACTGGCATCATTTTTCTCAGAACACATTTTAATTCCAAATATGATACATTTTCACAGTCATAGAACTTTTTCCCTCTCAGCTCAGAGTGACAGGGAAGACAAAAAGGATACATATGAAGGAACTGCCAATTGGGAAAGAACAATTGTTCACTTAATTCAATGGGAAACATCCAACTACTTTTTGTACAAACAGAAAATGTTCCACTTGTGGAAGATGAGAAGAACCATTTTATTTTCTCTTCCTTTTGCCTTGTAGCCCCAGCCCCCCTGTACCGAATGAAAATATGTCCCCAAACCTCAAGGATATATGGGAGAGGCACAAGGACCTGTAGAGGGATTGGTGAAAATCCCCATTCCCAGTCTTCCATTCACAGAGATACTAGTCTGGATGTAGCCCATTACAGTATTTGTTTCCTGTCAGTGGAGAATGAGACACTTCATAAATGTTTGTAACTTCTGTCTAGGCTGTTCTGCTACTCCTACTCAGCTGATACTCAGGGCAGCAGTTGTAAGACTAGAGTTGTTGGAAGAAAGAACAATGGAGATCTGAAGAAGGTACTATGTAAAAATCTGCTTATTTACAAATTTTACATATGGAAAAAGGAATAGTATGGAAATGATATAGAATGGAAATATACATATAGGCTGAATGCTGCATATGCATTCAATCTAAATGCATATGCCGAATCTGAAGAAGAACTTTATGATGGAAATGACACTTGTTTCTTAATGTATCTAAGCACTAAGACTTGGAGAAATGTATATTATAAAGACATAATGGTGGACTTTAGCAACATTATAGACTGTAGCAACATGAAACCTCTGCAAGATATTCAGGAGATTTGGTGCAGGGTACTATCAGTATGCTAATGACACCCAAATCTTTTCCTCCATGTCAACATTATCAGAAGAAGGCATAACCTCCCTAAGTGCATGCCTGGAGGCAGTGATGGGCTGGATGAGAGGTAACAAGTTGAGGCTCAATCCAGATAAGATGGAGATACTTATTGTGCGGGGTCAGAACTCGGGAGATGATTTTGATCTGCCAGTTCTGGATGGAGTCACACTTCCCTAGAAGGAACAGGTACGCAGTCTGGGGGTGCTTCTGGATCCAAGCCTCTCCCTGGTGTCCCAGGTTGAGGCAGTGGCCAGAAGTGCCTTTTATCAGCTTCTTCTGATACGCCAGCTGCGTCTGTTTCTTGAGATAAATGGCCTCGGAACAGTCATACATCTTCTGGTCACCTCCAGACTTGATTACTGCAATGTGCTCTATGTGGGGCTGCCTTTGTACATAGTCCGGAAACTGCAGTTGGTCCAGAATGCAGAAGCCAGGTTGGTCTCTGGGTCATGTCGGAGAGACCATATCACTCCTATCTTAAAAGATCTACACTGGTTGCTGATACGTTTCTGGGCAAAATACAAGGTTTTGGTAATAACCTATAAAGCCCTAAACAGCTTGGGCCCTGGGTATTTAAGAGAACACCTTCTTCGCTATGAACCACACCGCTTATTGAGATCATCTGGAGAGGTTTGTCTACAGTTGCCACCAGCTTGTCTGGTGGCTACTCGGGGACAGGACTTCTCCATTGCTGCCCTGATGCCTTGGAACACACTTCCAGCTGAAATAAGAGCCTCCCCATCTCTTACAACTTTTAAAAAGGCAGTTAAGACACATTTGTTTACCCAGGGGTTTAATTAGATATTGTTCTAATTGTGTTTTTAATAGTTTTAACATTTTAAATTTTAATTGTTGAAATGTTTTAATCTTTTTATTTGTTGTTTTTATTGTTTTGTTGTAAACTGCCCAGAGACTTGCATTTGGGGCGGTATAGAAATATGTTAAATAAATAATTTTCCACATTAAATAGATTCTATAAAGTTTTTATATAAATAAATATCCATAGTAGTATAAAGTTTACTGCTAATTAAATGAGCAGTGTTTTTAAGATTGTATCCTGTACTTAAGGCTAGGTTTGTGTATACTGTGAGCCCTTATTGTTATAAGCTTTGATTTTAAGTTTTAGAAATGTTATCAATTTTGTAAGCCAATTGGTTTCCTTTTTCTGATGCAGTGACACAGAAAATAATTAATTAAGCTTTGACATGCATCTGTACTTTCAAAATCTGATAACACAGAATGGTTACCCAACTCTAATAAGATGGGTGGCATATAACTGCTTTGTAAGATTCACAATCTCAACATTCACAACTTTCCACTGATGAAATTGATATCCCAAGTCTAGGCTTGAGGAGGAGGAGGAGGGGAGGAGGAGGAGGTGGTAGTTATAGGCTGCATTTTTGTATGGTCTACATGATTTGGCATCATCATTGACAACCATGCAGGCTGCTGCATTAGAGAAGCTAAGGCTCGTCAGACAGCGCATCATAAATACCATAATATTTTATGCTTTCAGGAAAACACTTGATTTTAGGTATTTGTGTGTTATCTGCGTGAAATGCATTAAAATGTAAAACTTGACACAGTCTTATTCCCACTAGCAACAAGCTCCCTGTGGATATTTAGCTCTGTTGGAGGAAAAGGCTTCCATAGACCTGGATGTCATTCTCTGAATTTAAAGAGAGATCATCAAGGGTTGTGTGGTTTTTTAAAAATGATGACATCCATTTTATTATTCATGTCTTATTCTTATCCATGTATTCTTTATATCTCACAGAATTACTTGTTAAATAGAATAGGCCAAATTCATCGGTAATACAATTCTGCCAAGCTCAATGAAATAAATGCATGTGAAATGTAAAAATATTTACTAAGTATTACTTTCTCTCCTTAAATAACCTCTGAAATCCAATATTCTCATACATAATATTATCCATTCTGAAATGGAGCCACTTCAAACTGTAGGAGTTTAAGGTGTATATCTCAGACATTTTCAGTCGACACCAAAAAACATAAAGTAACAGTGTAACAAATATGTTTGCAGCAACATAGGGGGTTCCCATCAGGGGTTCCCAAGCTTGGCCATTGTGGCTAGGGATGATGGGAGTTGTAATCCAACAACATCAGGAGTGGACCCTAGATAGATAGTCATCAAGGAGGTCTGATTTGCTACACTTGCCCATCAAGTGTACATTCAGTGGCAAACCTGTCATTGTGTCTGTATATTGTGTGAAATGGCTTCAAAAATAAGCTTCAAATGGCTTTTTATTTCTGGAATTAAATGAAACAGCAGAAGAGGGGGGGGGGTCTTTGTGTGTACTTGCTTATCTTCACCACATCTTTAATTAGAAGGTATGAAACTATAGCATTCTTGAAATGTCAACACCTGATAACATGGAGGCTTCCCTTTATTTCAGATATCAGTCTGAGAGAGAAGTACTCTGCTCAAAGGCACACTCTTCTTTATGGTCTCATGTGCCCCAAAGGGTAGGCAGTGAAAGAAAGCTTCAAGGGCTGTACTCTTGTGAGCTATTTCTCAAAATAACATCACATTCATCACATTTGCCCTACTGGCACAAGAAACAAGGATGCCATGCCACATTTGAATCAGCTGGAGAAGTCATCACGTGTCTTCATTTTTCTGCAAACAGCCAGAAGTCCAAAGATAATTCAGTAAGCACTTAACATTTTGTAATCCAGCATTGTTTGTACTGAGAATAGGGATGAAGAAAAACTGAGGCTAAGAGTTAATATGTGGCACAAGGTGAAGTAGCTAGCAGGGAATTCGATTCAGGGTGAGCAGATAGGCTGCTGGTTTTCAGGAGATGTCTTGGTTCCAGTAGGTTCTGCATGCATATTCATACATATATCATATATTACCAAATGGGAAGAAAGGGTTGGGAGAAACGCTGGGAAATTCCTTCTACTGAGAGACCATTGATCCACCTAGTTCTGTACTGTCTACATCAGGGGTCCCAAAAGAGAGAATATTAGTACCCTGGGGTACTTGAAGAGATTCCAGAGGGTACTCAGAGTCCTCCTGCCTCCCCTCTCTGCAGCCACACTATTTGTTCCCCATCTGAATATAACTGGCTTAAAGCCAATCCAGAAGGGAAGAAAGGAAGGGAGAGGGTACTGCTACTGATTGGCTGGCTACATGCTAAAGCTGAGCATAACCCTCTCCTCAGCCTGACTGACAGGGTTCAGAAAATTAGCACTGACTTTCTTGTCCCATTAGGCCACTTGTACCTCAAACATTTATGTGTCCACCATCTTGAATTGGGGTGGATGACATCATTACAAACTACACCATTGTTTGTTTGTTTGTTTATTTGTTTGTTTGTTTCGGCCCAAGGCCAGCATAAATACAAAAGGGGGGAAAGCAACAACAACAATAAAATACATAAAATACGTACATAGGAACAGAGGAAACTGCCATATACTGAGTCAGACCATTGGTCTATCTAGCTCAGTATTGTCTTCACAGACTGGCAGCGGCTTCTCCAAGGTTGCAGGCAGGAATCTCTCTCAGCCCTATCTTGGAGAAGCCAGGAAGGGAACTTGAAACCTTCTGCTCTTCCCAGAGCGGCTTCATCCCCTGAGGGGAATATCTTGCAGTGCTCACACATCAAGTCTCCCATTCAGATGCAACCAGGGCAGAGCCTGCTTAGCTATGGGGACAAGTCATGCTTGCTACCACAAGACCAGTAATACCTTCAAATAAAGTATACATGGCTAATTTCATTCAAATAAAACCAGTTAATCTGAAGTGCATAACCCAGCATCTCATGCCTCAATCACTCTAAACCAAATCTTGCTTGCTATAGAAAAAAAATTGGCTACCCCCCTGTAAGCGTACTCTGGCTTAGCAGTAAGCAGAAAAAGAACCTTGTCCCCATCAGATGGGCAATTAGAATTATGATGAGTTAGTAATGGGGAGAGAAGCTTTCCTCTTAATTCAGTATAAAATCTACACTTCAGCACCAGATGTTCCGTGGTCTCCACTTCACCGTTCTGACAGGGACATAATCTTTGACCATAGGGCACCTTCCCGAAGCGGCCTTCCAATACCGCCATATGAAGGGCGTTAAGTCTAGCCGCTGAAAGAGCCCTACGATGATCCCTGTTAGAGATGCTAAGTAAATAGTCAGTGAGGGAATGTCTACTGATTTGATCTCCTAGGAATAGGCCAGGGCCTATTTGGGTCACATCCCAAATACGTTGAGTTATGGCAGTTTTGGCCTTGCTATGGCCCAAAGTTCTAATCAGGGGCAAGGAAAAACCCAAGGATGCTAACATTGCATTAATATCATTTTTCCAACAAGTGATAAAGCCATCCTCCAATATCAAGGGAGCGATGCCTGTAGGGCAAAAAATCAGGTTAAGCCAATAAGAAAAAACCATTTCCCACAGTCTCGCTTCTGCAGATGGCCATCCGATCTCCAGCCTAATAGCAGCATTTGAAACTGAGCACGGTAATCTAAGAAGAGACCTAATAAACTTAGATTGGACCGTCTCCAACTTCGGATAATTAGTTTTATTCCCTAGCACGCCTCCCACTAAGAGCAAGGCAAGAGCCTTGGCCTTAAAAAGCTCTAAAGCTACTTGTAGCGAATGAGCTTGTTTCTTTATGTGCAAGGAGCAAATTGCTGAGGCGGCTTTCTGGGCGTTGGCAATAACATAATCCCTATGTGCTGTAGTGCTTCTATTGGCCTGTAACACAACTCCAAGATATTTAAATTGTCTGGTCTGCTCTAAAGTATGCCCATTAAGTATCCACATAAGCGTCCTAGGTCTAGCCACAAATACCATGATTTTGGTTTTATCATAATTCAAAGACAATTCATGGTCATTGCAAAAGCTGGCCAGCTCTTTCAAAATTCGCTTAAGTCCAACCCTCGTCCTAGAAATCAACGCAGCAGCAGCAGCAGCATACAATAACACATTAATATGTTTTTGAGCTAATTTGGGTGGATGAAAGTCCAATTTCCTCATGCGTTCCACGAGGGGGTTAATATAAAAATGAAATAATGCCGGGGCCAAAATACACCCTTGCCTGACACCAGTCCTGGCTGATATTAAGTTAGTCACCTGGCCTTTCCTGTTTAGCCTGACTTTAAGGGTGGTGTTCTCAAACCACACCATTGAGGTATCCCTATGTATCTCTACAGCTGTACCAAATTCGGTTCAAATTGGTGAGGTGGTTCACAACTTAGCCCATTTGCACCTCAAACATTTATGGATGGAAGTGGCTGCAGGGATTGGGGGATGCCCAGCCACCAGAAGTCCCAGGATGCCCCTGAGACCAGGAGGCTTGTTTTAGCCTCCTGGCAGGGGTCTCCTTGCAAGTTGCCGTAGCGTGGAGCCACGCCATGTTGACTCACAATTGGGAAAATGGGGTTAGCAGAGTGCTTGCTCCACTAACCCCATTTAAGGGGTGAGCTACTTTGGCGCGCTGGCCGCCAGAGAAGCACCAGGCTTGCCCGCAAGCCCAGTGGTTCTCACGTTGGGGGGAAACCGGGCTGGGCTCCGCCTGGTTTCCCCCCATCATGAGAATAGCCCCATAGACACAAAATTCTGGGAGATCTCATAAGCTTACTATCCTTAAGGAAAGTAGGCTAATGATATCCAAGACTGTGATGCTAGGGGTCATCAGGACGTCCTGAGAAAATTGAAAGGATGACTATAGTGGTAATCAGTGAAGAGATATTATATAGCTCATAGTCTTCCTATTGGAACAAAAGGGTAAAAGTGAAGAATAACATATATATTTCAAGGAGAGGCTTAAAGTTTCCAGTGCTCTGGACATGAGACCATATTTGGATTGCTACAGAAGGTTGATTTGACACCCTCTTCTTGCATAATTTTCCATGTATTACTGAACACCGAAGACTGCACTTCTTGTTACTGCTTCCTGACACCAACATGCCTCCTGTTGCATGTTTGGCATTCATGAGAAAGGCTGCAACTAGGGGTTTCGAAATGGCCGATAACATCTCCCACAGACCTAGCACATATGCCATGTCCCTTATGCACAAACTGGCATGAAAAATAGATCCTAGGGCAATCCACGCTGCCGATCACGGAAGCGCCTGCCATCACGGTCACAGAACTTCCTTGTTCACAGAAACATGGCCTCTCCCATGACGAGGGAAGTGGGTGACATACTGGGGCTGAACTTATAACTCGCTTTTGTATCACTTGTAACTGATACCCTTGCTAACTGGGCAAAGAGGCACCTTTTAGACGTGATGATTCTCTTTACTTAGCAGGGGGAGAGTAACTGGCCCTGGCCCTATCCACCCCCAGCACAATACCTCCAGTGACTGTTGCTGATGTCTATCTTACATTTATTTTTAGATTGTGAGCCCTTTGGGGGCAGGGTTCCATCTTATTTGTTTGTTATTTCTTTATGTAAACTGCTTTGGAAACCTTTGTTGAAAATCAGTATGTAAATATTTGGTGGTGGTGGTGGTGGTGGTACCAATAGTTAACCACTCTTATTTTCTCTCTAGCGTTCTCTGCACTCGGCCACCAAAAGCCAACTGCACTAAGAACAGCATACATTGCTTTCCATAAGGCACTCGGACTCCATAAAACAACCAAACTTACACCATTGTGAGTGTCCTTAGCCCATGAAAGTTTGGTCATCCATATCACCTTGCCAAGCAGCAAAGGAAATTTTAGCACACATCAGGTGCAGATGTGCACACCCTCTGACTCAGGCTTTAGCAAACCTCCAGGGACAGGGTATTCCACAACTGAGAAGCAGTCACTGAGACTAAGTAAACTTACAAAACTATAGTCATAAGCCTACTTATTTAGACGTGCCACTGAAACCAATGGCTCTTACTCCTGAGTAAGTAGAGTTAGGATTAGATGACACATTATTGCAAAAGAAGTCACAGACTGGCATTCAAGGTTCATGTTTTTGGTGTCTAAAAGAAGGACTTGGTTTTCTTCCCATATATTAAGAACCTCATTTATTGGGGTGCTGGATCCCCCCCCCACTTCCTTCCTTGTGTAACGAGGAATCAGAGCTAAGCATTTTTTAGTAATTCTAGCAGCAGCAGCTTTTCTCCATCTTGGCTGCCTTACAACACCTTTTATAATAAGGATCTTGTGGGCAAAGTACCGGATATTCAAACTCTCCCAAAGGATCTATTCTGCTATTGCTGTGCGTGCATAATGGAGGATGAAGGATATGTTCCCTTGATCTTTAGCTCTGTAAAAAGAAGAAATCAATTATTATGTCTGACTTTCTACCAATGTGCTGCTATTAATTACACTTAACAGTTACAGGACTCACACGCACACGTCCCAAGAAAGAATTTTTCTTTCTTTTTAAAAACCTCTTTTGTTTCTTTTTGTTATTTTTTTAAACAGAAAGTCTGGGAGCCAACATAAGGCTAAACATTAAAGTTGAATACCGACAAGAAACCATTCCTTTAAAAAAAGAAGTTTGCAGCACTAATGAGTGTATGAAAAATATGCTTAATTGACAACAAAGCTTTATTATAACCCAACCCTCTCTCTGGAGACTCAGAAAGGAAGTAGGTTTCTCCTGTTAGGATTTTACAGTTTGTTTTTCCTCATTTTGCTAAATAGTCATAGACTAATATTAGATGGGCTCTTCTAAACCACTCGTGTTGATGAAGTGTCATTTTCATCATTGTTTGCTGGGAAGTTATTAGAGTGCCCTATTTCAAGCCATGGACATTGGCTTGGGTACCTAATAAATAACTACATTTACAGAAACATTTTAAGCAACATTTTAGCTCATATTCTTGTTAATTAATATACTGAGTTCATCCATTATAGGAATAACTACCCATGTCTTAGGCAGGGTTTGGTTGGAGAAAGTCTTTCCAAATGAAACTGAGCTTTCCCATGTGTTACAGAGTCCAAACACAGGCAAGGGCTCCTTTGTGTCCTGGAGAGGTCAACAAGGAGAACCATAGGAACATATGAAGCTGCCATATACTGAGTCAGACCATTGGTCTATCTAGCTCAGTATTGTCTTCAGAGACAGGCAGTGGCTTCTCCAAGGTTGTAGGCAGGAATCGCTCTCAGCCCTATCTTGGAGAAGCCAGCGAGGGAACTTAAAATCTTCTGCTCTTTCCAGAGCAGCTCCATCCCCTGAGGGTTAGGGTCATGCTTGCTACCACAAGACCATGAAGGAAACAAGTTGTTCTGGTAAGAACTAATCTGCATACTTTCTTTTCACTATAATTTTAATTGATAATTTCCACCCCCACAAGTTAGCCCACTTCAGCCTTAAACATTCACATGTCTGCCATCTTGATTCAGGGTGGATGACATCATCACAAACTATGCCATTGAGGTGTCCCTATGTGTCCAACTGTACCCAATTTGGTTCATATTGGTCCAAGCATTGCAAAGTTGAGAGAGAGAGAGAGAGAGAGAGAGAGAGAGAGAGAGAATGCCACATGATCTCATAAGCTTACTTCCTTTAAGGAAAGGTAGCTAAAAAGGCGATGTCAGGCTTCCCTGATCTTCAAAGAACCACAAGATAAGTTGCACCCCCAGCCCCAAGAAGACAGGAAACACTTAGTTGGAGTAAAATAGGGCCACTTTATTAATGTACAGCAGAATAAGACCTGCAATGAGGTACCTAACTAACCAGAGTCTGGGTACTCCTCCCATGTGGGACCGCCTCCTAGGGAGGGCTGTCCCACACCAGGGTGAATGGCTGGGTACTGATTTGGTTAGGCGCCAGGTCCTGACTCCCTCTCACCATGAGGCTTTCCCCCACTGAGGGGGATGCAACCTGACCCACCCCCCAACTCAAGATGCCAAAGCTCTGAGCTGGTGAGTTGAGCCACATTCCCAACCCTCCAGGCCACAAAAAGCCTGAAGGGCTGTTCTTTGGCCCCCTCTCACCCCTAATGGCCCTCCAGCCAAACACCGTTAATCAAACTACCTACCCAACACCCGCACTCTCCTGCCAAGTGACCAGTTCTTTCAGTCCTACCTATGACCCAAACCCAAGGGACTCATAGAAAGACACACAGAATGCCACATGATCTCATAAGCTTACTTCCATTAAGGAAAGTAGGCTAAAAAGGAACTTACAAGTTTCCCTGATCTGTGAAGAACCACAAGATAAGGTGCAGAAAAGGGTAGCCAGAATGATCAAGCTTCTTGGAACATCTTGCCCATGAAGGAAGATTACAATGTCCATGGTTATTTAACCCAGCAAATAAAGATCAGTGAGGAGAGAGAAGATGTTTATTTAAAAATATGCATGATGTGGAGACATTTTTCCCCCCTGTCTCTCATATTGCTAGAACTTGTGGCCACCCAATGAAATTGATTGGCAGTTGGTTCAAGGGAGACAAAAGAAAAAAAACTTTGCACCACTTTTGATTAATTTATGGGATTTATTGCCACAAGATGTGGCAATGACCATAGCCTTAGATGGTTAAGAATTGAGCAAATTTATGGAGGACGAGTCTATAAATGGGTGTTAGCTTTAAGAATATAAGAATAATCTTGCCAGGTCAGGCCAAAGGCCGATCTTGTCCAGCATCCTGTTTTCCAAAGGGGAAGCCCCAAACAGGAGATGAAGGCTGGTCCCTTCTCCTGCTGTTGCTCCATGTAAATTACAATAAATCTTCATTGTCAAAAGTGCTGTTCCTCTGAATATGCTGGGGGCAAATGCTAGAGTGGGCTATTGCCTTCATGTCCTGTGGGCTTCAGTCACTGGTCAAAGCAGAACGCTGACCTATATGGATCTTTGCTCTGATCTAGCATGCCTCTTTTTTTCAATCCTGTGTTTCCCAAAGGAAGTATAATGAATACGGATACGATGAATATCTATACACCACTTTTCAACTAATGTTCCCAAAGTGGTTTACATAGATATAAATAAATAAATAAGATGGCTCCCTGTCCCCAAAGGGCTCACAATCTAAAAAAGAAACATTAGATTTATTATGCAACAGCCACTGGAGGGGTGCCGTGCTGGGATTGGACAGGGCCAGTTGCTCTCCCCCTGCTAAATAAAGAGAATCACCACTTTAAAAAGGCGCTTCTTTGCTCAGCAGGAGATGAACGGATGTCTTCTTAAGGCACTGCACAAGGAAATAAAAGACACCCAAAGACAGCAAAATATCAATAAACTATACACCAATCCTTTAAAATTTTGACTGCAATCATTGCCCCAAAATAATATCTAGATTGAGCAACCTTGCAGCACTAGCAAATATTAACTATCAACAACCTACCCCTGCTAACTTGGCAAAGAGGCACCTTTTAACGTGGTGATTCTCTTTATTTAGCAGGGGGAGAGTAACTGGCCGTATCCACCCCCAGCACAATACCTCCAGTGACTGTTGCTGGTGTCATGTTTCTTTTAGATTGTGAGCCCTTTGGGGACAGGGATCCATCTTATTTATTTATTATTTCTCTGTGTAAACTGCCATGAGCCATTTTTGGAAGGGCAGTATAGAAATCTAATTAATAGCAACAACAACAACAACAAATAAGAAGTCTCTTCCAAGGAGAAGATGGATAAAGCAAGGGGCATTACTTAGACTGGGGATGCCTGCTAACCAACCTGATCTCTCAAATAGCACCCTTGGTCATCCATGCAATCAACTACAGTTGCTATCAGTATGTAAATGCTGGTTCTTGGACATACTGATGAAAGAAGTTTAAATAAATAGTTCTCTTAGCGTTTAAGTGTGCTAGATTATAACTAACTCTGTGACCGGAACACATTGCTATCACAGACCTTTTATTCCAAACAATCTTAACTTATGCCAAGGACTATTCATAAATAGAGTTTTGAAGTCCTTTTCACAATATTAAGCAGAAAACTATCTAGATTCTTATGGAACTGTGGCATAGCATTTTCTATATTCCTTGCTCCCATGCAGATATAAATTATAATTAATTGGCGTACTGTATAAAGGAAAAGATGAGACAGACAAATAGGCAGACAATAATCTGGTTCACACGACTATTAAAATCAGGGTAAGAGCTAGATTACCCAGTTTTGCATTATTTATTATTTATTTTTTAACATATTTTTATACCTCCCAAGTACGTCTCTTGCATGATTGCGAGAACTCATGCAAATTCCTCCAACCCAGATTTTTCCAAGCAGGGTAACCCAGCTTCTCTACCTTGCTATTAACTTAGGATGGAGGAGAGGAGAGCTCTCCTATCTTGATTCTTCAGTCATGAGAACTCACATAGCTCTTCTACCCAGCAGACCCTCTCCCCTCACAGAAACCATGGAGAGCTGTGGCTGCAGCAGGTACCATCCATGGATGTGCCGCTCTGCAAAGCACACTCCATGATCCTAAAGCTTCAGCTGCTTCAGCAGGGCTGCCTCTGCCTCCTTCTACCTTGTGGCCAATCAGAAGGCAGCTTCTGACAACATGAAGCTTTTCCAGTCTGCTGGCAAAGCATGCTAGGAAGGCAGAGGGGCTTTCAGAGGATTTGGAGCGGCAGGGCTTGCAGCTGCCAAAGTCAACGATGGACTCTGCCTTGCTCATCTGTTTCCTGGGATTGTGAACCCAAATGAGGGTTCTGGTCATGTACTGCTAATGGGATAGGAGCTCTCCAACCCTCCAGTCCCTCCCGAATGGTCCTGTGAACAAGCCAATAGATAGATAGATAGATAGATAGATAGATAGATAGATAGATAGATAGATAGATAGATAATGAAATGTTCATCGTTATAGTTTATTTTAATTTCTCTAGTTTTTCTTAATGTTTAAAAAGATGGATGCGTGAAACACCAAACTACATTATGATACTACATTTTTCATGCTGCCCTTACATTGCTGTTTCTGGACAGAATCTAAATTACCCCATATAACAGATCTCAACTCATTGTTGCAAAGCTGGTATTTCATTCCATAAACGTCATTTTAAAAAAAAATAAAAATAAAAATATGGATGTTCATTTAGATAACCCCATGCAAAATCAAAACTCTGCATGTAAATTTTCTGTCCTTAACTAAATACCTAGGGATGTTCAGGGAAGAATTAATTGGTAGCAACCAAAAAGAAAAAAAGAAGTACTTTCAGTGCCCCTGTGAATAATTTATAGCTGCTTCCCTTTCAACAAAAGAAAACGTTGAATGTTTTTGACAATAGCAGGTACATAATTGTTTTATGCTGGAGGCATTTACAGTAACTCATTCATTATGTCATCTTGCTAGTTTTCATGGCATTTATTCGTTCTCTTAGTGGGTGTATTTGAATGACAAGTAAGAGAAATAAGCTCCTGTAAATGGAAGCTGAGAGACAGTATGCAAAAGTGGACACTTGAGGGGGAAAAATAGGAAAGTGAATTATCTCTCTTTTTCTTGAGTGTCCACTCTTGTATGCTGTCTCTTGACTTCCTTTTACAGGAGCTTATTTTTCTTACTTGTCATTCTAAGGAGTAAGAACCTCTTCACACATTGGGTACAATCCTTCCTTGGGTACAATCCTTCTTCAGGTGGGCACAGTGCTGTGGTTGAGAAAGGCATAACCAAGGAGCTCAGTAGATCCTGGATTCTTCTCTCCTGCCCTCATGGTGTGTGCACATGGGCATAAACATATAGGGCACTCTGGAGAACAGGGGGTCTTTGCATGTCTTTTATATCCTCATCCAGCCTTTCAAAGCTTAGCTTATGTAACTGGGCTGAACAGGAGGAAAGTGCAGGAAGAGGATATGGGCATACTCTAGGGGTGTGAACGAACCATTAGATCACGAACCAGTTCAGCTCAAGCCAGGCCGGTTTGACTGTTCAGTCATGAACTGGACTGGAAGTGGTCCAGTCTGCAATCAAACCAAATTGAACCGAACCAAGCCTGGTCCACGGTGGACCAGTTTGGGGCATTTCAGTGGTTCAAGGGGCTATGCTTGTAAAGGGAAATCCAGTGGGGGGGGGGGTGTGATGCTTGAAAAGTCTTCTAAAGGGTGCCCAGGGGGGATTGTGAGAGGGCACCTTTAAAAGTAGATTAAGGTTATTACCAGCTCGACAGCCACTGCCACCACTCCTCAAAGTCCCCTTGGCACGATCCAAGTAAAGGTGCTCCCTCAAGCAGCCCATCTGCATGGCGGTGGCATGGTTTCAGGCCATTTGTGTGGCCTCCATGCATCTGCAGAGGCTGGAACCATGACACCACACAGGTGCATTGCTGAAGGGAGTGCCACACACTTCAGGTGTGCGGGGGGGGGGGTTGGAGGAGTGGCAGTGGCCACTGGGCCGGTGAGAATCTTAATCTATTTTTAAAGGTGCCCTCTTGCGGCCCCCCTAGCTGCCCTTTAGAAGTCTTTTCAAAGATTTTTCCCCACCCCTTTGCTTGTAAAAGGGCATCTGGTGAGGAAACAGTTTGTCCAGGTTCAGTCAAATGGACCGCACTGCCCAATTGGTTTGACAGAATTGGGTCATGGAACCACGGTCCAGTTCAAATTTGATCCAGACTCAAACCAAACTGTAGAAACCAGTTGTGTCACCCCTAGCATACTCAGACCCTCCAATCTTTAAAACGGCCTGTTATGCTATATGTATATGTATAGTTATGTATAGCATAACAGGCCATGTATATTCATGGGTTCATACTGAGGAGAAAAATGTCTCTTCTGAGTCCTATGGGGAGCCCTCTGAAGCATATGGGGAAGAACTGGGTATTATTTAAGGTGTACACTTACTTTTTTAAAGGCTATACTCTAAAATGTTGTGTAGATATGAAAAACAACTATTTGAAGACACATTTTATCTTACAAGAACACTTCTGAGAAAGCCAGCATTGAAAACCAGTCAATTGATCAGATGCAATATATGAAGTGGCCCTAAGAGATCAGTCATTCAAGAAATCATCTGAGAAAATTATCTGAAATTTCTCCTTGGGAGGAAACTTGACAGTTGTTCATGGGGGGATGCTGAAAACCCTGAAATTCAGAGAGCATTTCCACTTCGGAGAATTTTTCCTGTGTCCAAAGCCTTTTTGAAATGTAACCTGGAAGACGTTACCACATTGTGATACCCTTGTGATAAACACACATTCATCACAATGTACAGCCCAAGGCTCCAGAAGCAGCTGGGCAGCTTTTACATATGCTTTGGAGTCCATAGAGGTTTGCATGAGATTAACAGTGACCTCCTGTTCACTGTTCCTTAAGGCTCTACACACGATCAGTGAGAATAGCCGAAAGGGGTTTAGCGGGGAGAGCGGGTTTTACCTGCTCTCCCCACACATGATCACTTACCCCTCCTTGGGTGGGCGGATTGCCCACCCAGATGAGTGGCAGCTAGACTCTCGCGCCTCACCGCACCTTGCTTTGGGGGTCAGGTTAGGAGCCCCAGTAATACACCACGCGAGTGTGCGGTGCATTCCTGGGGAACCCCCCACCCGAATGTGCCCACTGTGGCTGCAAGCAGCCACGGCTGACACACAATCAATTGAATCAATTGAGCTCGCTCTGTTAACCTCATTTAAAGAGTTGGCTCTATAAGTGGACTTGCCACCATGCTGCTGCTGGGAGCCGCGCAGCTCCCAGCAGTTCTCACTGCCAGAAGAAACTGGGCTCGGCTCCCTTAGCCCAGTTTCTGCTGGTTGTGGGAATAGCTTCATTGATTGTCTATACCCAGTTAGTTTCAACAATACTACCGCATTAGGAGTCATCAGGCCATTCACTAGCCATGGCATCAAAATCTCCTTCTGTTCCTCAGAGGAGAAGAATCTTGCCCTGAATTCCATGTTAACTTTAGTGATCAAATATTGCTTTGGATTCTTGGTCATGAATTTTTGTTCCACTTTTGCTTGGTCAAAAATGTCTTCTTTAGGAAAAAGTTGACAACCACCATTAAAACAAGCAACAAATCTCCATAAAATTGCCTTAGCCATCTTCTCATTTCACTGAGCATCTTTCCTTTGGTGATTTTACATCTTACCCTCTTATAAACTGAGAAGCATTATATCTTAACAGCTTAACTCATTAGTTCTGAAGAGTTTGCTGAATGCTGATATTTGACATTAAATTTCCTGTTTTGTTAATAGCTATCAGACTTTTCAGATTTGGACGTACATCAGAACAGATTCCAATTATCTACTATTTCTTTGAATCATAATGTCCTTGTGCCTTGGCCCTTATGCAGGTTGTATTAATCTGATGCTTCTTCAAAGGTGCCATCAGTCAAACAGAGTATATGTTGTGAGCTGTTTTCTGTGATAATGAATACTTTAAAGTAACATAGCATAAATAAAACAGAAGAATTATCCTAATGCCAGTTCAGATATAAAACACTCAATTTATCCAGAAAACATCTTCTTACCATAGCTAGTATTCTTCCTTACCCACTCCTAAATTGCATATTTATTTATTTAAATAACTTGCTAACCTCCTTTCCTATGATCTACATATACAAGTAAGAGAAAGGAATACCACTAAACAAAAACAAAAACAAAACAAAAAAACTCAGGCTGTACAAAACAAACAGTTAACAAGAGTAATCATCTCTCCCAAATGCTAGCCAACTTAAGTTAGTTTTCTACCCCTTCCAAAAAGCCTCCAGAGGACAAAAGGAAGATCTGACTTGTTCTCTATTGCTCTTGAGGACAGGATGAGGAACAGTGGGTTGAAAAATCACAAGGAAGCAGATTCAGAGGGAAAGAATTTCCTAACTGTAAGAGGTGTTTGCCAGTAGAACAGCCATGCAGTGGTGGGCTGTACTTCTCTAGCAGTCTTCAAACAGAGGCTGGGTTGTCAAGGATACTGAAATAATAATTTCTTTCCTGCACTGAGCAGTGGGTAGAACTAGAAGAGTTCCAATGTCCCTTCTAGCTCCAAAATTCTATGGCCAACATCTAGACTAAGATAGCACTCATGCTGCAAAGACTGTGATGTTCCAGGAGTGAAGGACAATTTTCAGTGCTCTCCCTTTCTCTCTGATGCCTACCAAGTCTGCCAAAAATTTGTCCCTTAGGGCTATTCAACCCTCAGGGACATATTTTTGGGACAGTCAGCTTTAAAGAGAAGGGGAGGTTGGCAATATATATATATATATATATATATATATATATATATATATATATATAGCCCCTTCACATCAGCACGTACACAGCATTGCTACACCAAAGCTTCATTAATTTGAATTTTTAGATTTTGAGCCCTTGTGAGACGGGAAAGAATTTTGTTTGTTTATTTTTCAATGTAAACCACTTTGAGCACTGTTGAAAAGTGGTATATAAATATTCATAGTAGTAGCAGTAGTAATGTCAGCCTATGATTCTGTGATTGTGAAACTTGAAGCAGAGGCATGGGCCCCTGCAAGGCCAGGTCATGACCCAGGCCACATAGAGGCCAATTATGCATGTGTGGCAGCCTCCAAAATGGCCACCATGAGGGGGAAAGGCCTGTAAAGGGCTGAAGAACACCCAAACCAGGCACATTTTGCCACAAGGAAGGCCAGTAGGGGGAGGGGGGACCTCCATGGACTCCCCTGCAGCCTTGGAGAAGCCTCCCAGAGGGGGTAAGTACTAAAAAAATTTTAAAAAATGCCAGGGGCATTCAATGGAGGGCAAAAGCAAACTGGCCCAGCCCTGTTCAGATCCGGTTCTGACTTGAACTGAACTGGGCCAGCCGGTTTTATGCACACCCCTACATCCGAATAGTGAGGTAGAAGTAAAAGAACATGGGCCTGTTTCACACTAATTTGAGATGCACATAGAGAGAGGAGAGGATGGAAGCTACTTGCTTAACCAAAAACAGAAAATAAATTATTTACTAGAGTATTTGGGACTTAACAGAGGCCAAAGAAATGAACCTATGAAAATAGGTTGCCTAAAACAGAAGGAAGAGAGTTAACTTCTGCCATTGTTAGAGAGTTAACTTCTTCCAGTGTTAGTCTCAATTTAGTCTCTCCAGAGTCCTTCCCCTACAGGAGGTACCCTAACCCTCCAGATCACCCTCCCAAGCTCAGATTACTCAGATCTCCTCCTTCTCAGAGGCAGGATAGAAATCTGCACAGCAGAGCTGGATCCAGTTTTCAGGGGACCTTGGGAAGGTGGCATCTGGTTGGTCCCCTTCTACCCATGTCCCTCCTCCCCTTCTCATGGCAGGAGACATCAGCTTCTTTCTCTTTGGGTTAGCTAGCATCAGCAACAGCAGCATTCCATGTGATGGCTGTCATCTGCCATGTAGTTCCTCACAATGCCCATATAACATCACAGTGCTATGCAAGGGGGAAGCATGGCGGGCAACGGTCACCACCAACTACAACACTGTAGTTGGTGCTGCAACCAGCCTGTCAATGGGGGTTAAAAACCCTGCACCCTCCATCATAATAAGGAGAAGGGGCTCACCTGGCCAGCAGCCAGCAGCCATCATTTGCTGGCTGGGCCTTTCCCAAGCAGCTAGGCAAGTGTCAGCAGTGGGCCCCTGCAGGCACTGGGCTCCACGCAGCTTCCCCCAGCTTCACTTGATCAGGAGCTGCTGCTCAAAATTCTGGACCTCGCATTGTACGAAGATGAAAGTTGCACTTTCTGATTTTTTGCCAAAGGTTTCAAATGGGCCCCAGGAGATGTATTCTTCTGTGGAGGCAGCCTAAGATCCAAACATTTCACTTGCTGCCAAATGATCAACCCTATAGGTGGTGTAGATTGTAAGATTCCGGCTGGGTGGATTTCACTTCTCTATTTGGTATAGCACCTAGTATTTGTTGGGAAATGTTATGATGTGGTCGTTTCATAGGCTGTATTACAGACAGGAAGTGTGTGTGTGTGTGTGTGTGTGTGTGCTGTCGAGAGTACTTGAACATAAGAACATAAGAATAGCCCTGCTGGATCAGGCACAAGGCTCATCTAGTTCAGCATCCTGTTTCACACAGTGGCCCACCAGATGCCTCTGGGGAGCCCACAGGCAAGAGGTATGTGCATGCCCTCTCTCCTGCTGTTGCTTCCCTGCAACTGGTAATGATAGGTATCATGCCTCTGAGGCTGCAGATAGCCCACAGCCACCAGACTAGAAGCCATTGATAGACCATGAATCTGTCTAAGCCCCTTTCAAAGCCATCCAAGCCGGTGGCCATCACCACATCCTTCATAAGGAAGGGATGTTTCCTCAGAAGGAAACTTACACGGATTGGTTTTTAAAAAGTGTCTGCTTGGGATGTGTCCACCCATACATGACTGCTCCTACTTGGCATTTTAGCAATAGAAGCATTAGTGTGCATAACTATTCCTTAACTCCAACAGAACTGTGAATAAGTAGTAGAAGGCCAGTGCAAATGAGCTGGGGACATGGCACCCAGGAGGGGCCGAGCTGTAATAGAGCAGACAGTTTCAAAAAACCTGTCATGACCGGTGTCGGGGAGCTGTGGAACATCCAGAGGAGCTGCGAAGCGACGCCAGCCAGACTTCTGTCGACGACACCAGCAGCCATCTGCAGCAGCCACCAGCCACTGCCTTCAGTGACTGTCCTGGCTCTGGAAATCCTTCTTCCATCCGCCGGGCACAGATGGCCCATTGCCACTGCCATCCTCATGCTCCTTTGGTGGCTGTCTTGGCCTCAGCCATCCTCATTCCATCGGCCGGGAGACTGGCTGATGGAAAGACATCAGGTATTGCTGTGTGAGTAGGGGTGTGTGTGCGCGCGCACATATGTGTGTGCCACCACTGGGTGGAACCATGTGGAGAGGGGAGGCCGCCTGTGTAGTGAAGACAGGACCACTCTCCTCTCACAACGCCCCTGGCTGCACCATTGATGCTGCCATTTTGCCCCAGCCCAGCTCCCCCTTTCCCTCTCTTGTCTTGTCCTGCCCAGAGCCCTGTGGGCTAGTAGTCCACCCAGTTGGGGGTTGAACTCCACAGTTGGGCAGCTGGGGAATTCAGTTCCCAACTGGGTGAATCACCAGCTGTGGGGCAGGGCCAGACGAGCAAGGGAGAGAGGATGCTGGGCTGGCATAGAACAGAAGCATCAAGCACCACACTTGTGGTTCATTTTCCACACAAACAACCCAGCTTGTTTGCACCAGCCACCACTGTGTGTTAGGGAGAAAGAGACACTGATATCACTTTTCTGGAGTATGATGGTGGATATGGATATCATATCACTGGACTGTGGTGACTGCAGTGCCCAATTTGTGTTCAAGCAGATGCAGATGAATGTATTCATTCATAGTGTGCATTGCAGCCACTGAACAAATACAAGAAGACTATCTGGCCTAAGAAAATGAGCTTTAAAGAAGTTGCCTTGCTCACTCACAGCACAGGACCACAACACTTCAAACATCCATTTCCCCCTGGTTGAATAATTGTTTAGGGACAATACATTTATAAATGGTTTTTACTTTTTGGTTTTTACTCTTTTTTTTTTACTTCATGGGAGGAGAGCTGGTCTTGTGGTAGCAAGCATGACTTGTCCCCATAGCTAAGCAGGGTCTGCCCTGGTTGCATCTGAATGGGAGACTTGATGTGTGAGCATTGCAAGATATTCCCCTCAGGGGATGAAGCCCTTCTGGGAAGAGCAGAAGGTTTCAAGTTCCCTCTCTGGCTTCTCCAAGATAGGGCTGAGAGAGATTCCTGCCTGCAACCTTGGAGAAGCCACTGCCAGTCTGTGAAGACAATACTGAGCTAGATAGACCAATGGTCTGACTCAGTATATGGCAGCTTCCTATGTTCCTATGACCTTGTTACCATCCTGGAATGACAAGAAATGCAGGTCACAGAGAAGTGCAAACTACGACACTCCCATAAACAAAAGAATCAGCCCACACCTGTTGTTTTCTGGGGAACACGAATACCATATTACTCAATACTATCTATAAATTCCTATGGCCCTCTAACATGCTGTGAGTGTAAGGCTCACCTCTTTGTTTCTTCTTATTGATTTAATGTTGTGACTTTTTGGATTTCTGTTCAGCCCATTAGTCTAACCTAGCTGCCCATCCAATCTTCCAAGGCAAACAACTGACACCTGGACACATATAGCATATAATAACTCACAAAAGGTAGGCTTCTCGACACTGATGACAATGGCATAAGTGCATTCCCAAAAATCCAGGTTTTAACCAGAAACATCACTCAGTGTTCCATGAAGTCAGAATTAAACATACAATAGGCTAGACAGGGATTGTCAGCCTGTCATTATACAGCTGGCTGTTAACATCCACAATTAAGGAAGACTACATATCAATTATTATTTGTCTGGAACATGAAGTTCCCGGAGCATGAAAGGAAGGGATATAGCCTGCATTTCTGTCTCCTCTCTTCAGCTAATTAGTGCTGTTTTTAATGGCTTCATCTACCCAGGATCAATTGTCTAATGGGGAATGGTTCTCTGCCAGTTAATAAGGTGGGGAACTGTATAATGTGATTATGTCTGGCTCCAAAATAGTGCTTCAAATAACACTAAAACAATCATGTGATGAAATAAATAGATGGTTGCAGCAATGCGGGCTAATTCTGGAAAGGGGGGGGGGGGAATACTGCCACTCCAGCACTGTTTCTATTGACATTGAAAATGTGGTTCGTTAAAAAGTAGTGAATGACTTTGTTTAACTAAGAAAGGAAGAAAATGGGGTGTTTGTGGTCCAGATTGAAGGCCTCATGCAAGAGAATATTTTGTCCTCCCTACCACTAGTCTCCAGCCGTAACTATCTTTAGAATTGGCAGTGAAATTTTGAAAAAGTGAAATTCAAAACAAAATTGAGGTTTCCTCATGATGAAAAGCATTTGAGAATTTCCGAGGGAAGCCAAACAAGTTTCTAAGACAGATGAAGTGTCTCAAGGATATCTGCACATCCCTGCATTTTCCTGACTGTCAAGTTTTGTATATAGAAACATTTTAATATGGCTTGAACCCTAAATGCCAAATTCTGCATCCCAAACAAGCCAAAGTCTGTGATATGAATACATTGTACACAATGGATTCATTTACCACAATTGATTAATTAACGCTATGCCTGCCAATGAGGAGGGGGAGGCAATCAGCAGCTAAATGGAGTCAGTAGAGCTCCACCTTCTGACCACTGGAAATCCTGCTCAGCCTCTCTCTGGCTTTTGAGATTTCACCAAGTGCTACCCGCACATTTTGGTCTTTTGGTAGCAACATGACTCGCCCCCTTAGCTAATCAGGGTCCACCCTGGTTGCATATGAATAGGATAATTGTTGTGAGAGCACTGTAAGATGGAGCCACTCGAGGAAGAGCAGAAGGTTTCAAGTTCAAGTTCAAAAGGATCTCTCCAAATTAGGTGAATGGGCGACACAATGGCAAATGCAGTTCAATGTTGGCAAGTGTAAGGTGATGCACATTGGGACAAAAAAACCCAACTTCAAGTATACACTGATAGGATCTGAGCTGTTGGTGACTGACCAGGAGAGGGATCTTGGGGTCGTGGTGGACAGCTCATTGAAAGTGTTGACTGAATGTGCGGCAGCTGTGAAAAAAGCCAATTCCATGCTAGGGATCATTAGGAAGGGGATTGAAAATAAAATGGCTAATATTATAATGCCCTTATACAAAACTATGGTGCGACCACATGGAGTACTGCGTATAATTCTGGTCACCATATCTAAAAAAGGACACTGTAGAACTGGAAAAGGTGCAGAAGAGGGCAACCAAGATGATCAGGGGCCTAGAGCACCTTTCTTATGAGGCAAGACTTCAACACCTGGGGCTTTTTAGTTTAGAAAAAAGACGACTGCGAGGAGACATGATAGAGGTCTATAGAATCATGCATGGCGTGGAGAAAGTGGATAGAGAGAAATTCTTCTCCCTCTCACATAACACTAGAACCAGGGATCATCCCATGAAATTGATTGCTGGGAAATCTAGGACCAACAAACAGAGTTACTTTTTCACACAATGCATAACCTACCTCACAGGGTTGTTGTGAGGATAAAAATAAGCATGTACACCACTCTGAGCTCCTCAGAGGAAGAGCGGGATATAAATCATCATCATCATCATCATCTTGTGGAATTCTCTGCCACAAGATATGGTGACAGCCAACAACCTGGATGGCTTTAAGAAGGGTTTGGATAACTTCATGGAGGAGAGGTCTATCAACAGCTACTAGTTGGAGGGCTATAGGCCACTCCAGCCTCAAAGGCAGGATGCCTCTGAGTACCAGTTGCAGGGGAGTAACAGCAGGAGAGAGGGCATGCCCTCAACTTCTGCTGTAGGCTTCCAGTGTCATCTGATGGGCCACTGTATGAAACAGGATGCTGGACTAGATGGGCCTTGGGCCTGATCCAGCAGGGCTGTTCTTATGTTCCCTCCCTGGCATCTCCAAGATAGGGCTGAGAGAGATTCCTGCTTACAACCTTGGATAAGCTGCTGCCAGTCTGTGAAGACAACACTGAGCTAGTCAGACCAATGATCTGACTCAGTATATGGCAGCTTCCTATTTTCCTATCATTCTATGAATCCGCTGCATTACAGTGGCTCAAACCATATGTGGCATTCAGTTATGTGATGCTTTTTCCTGGTGGTTTATTTTATTAATTTAAAGCAGCCTAGGAGGCTCAATCAAGACCAGGAAGAGCATTGGTGTTCTTTGCTTCCCTTGTCTGCTTAAACTTTCATATTCCACAGGCCGCTTTTCCACTTGTGGGCGGGCGGGGGGGGGGAGACTCCCATGTGCTGGAAGATTTTGAAAAATCAACCAGGAACTGAAAGGGTGAAACAGTTCCCCACTGCCTGCTTCTCAAGGCTTCCTGCTCTCAGTCATTAGCCTCCAAGCTGCTTTGCATGATAAAAAAAAAGCCATTCGCATCAAGAATCAAGCAAGTAAATGTCACCTGTAGTCTGAGCCTGAATTTTCTATCCTTTATGCTTTGCAATAGTCTGCATTTTCTTTCTAGCCATGATGATCAGTGTCTGTGTGTCCCTAGCTGTCTTTGAGTGTTCAAGCCTGAACATGTGGAGGACAGCATGGAGCGCATTAGCGAGCCACACCATCTGTGCCGATGTGTCAGAGAGCCATATGTCTCCCAGCTCTCTGCACAATCAGTGCTTGTCTGCAAAGGCAAGTGCTGAACACAGGCAAAGCTTCTTCGTGCATTCTAGTAGGGCCAGCCAGGGTAGTAGGACAAAGGAAGAAACTTTGCCCACATTCGGTGCTTGTGGACAAGTGCTGATGCGGAAGAGGCATAGCCATGGTAAGTATCGGCAGAGGGATGCATGACTAGCCTGCCCGCACATCCCTCCTCTTCTTGCATTCAGTCTGATAATGTCTGCAGAGGGCTCCACTATTACTATGAAGCCTTTGCTGTGCAGCAGGTGTTCTGAACCTTTTTAAACAAGTGTGTTGTTCTTTTACAAACCAGGTTCTTCAGTTCAAATATCCCATAGAGGTATGTGTGTGTGTACACATATGTACACAGCAACACAAATTTAAGTGCTGTAGGGAGACTCCGATCACTGGCTCACATGGGACAAGGTTACTAGTCCTACTAATTTCCATGGGAGTGCTAATTTCTTAAAGCCTGGCATTCAGGTTAAGTTGAGCTTCAGCACAGAGCCGGCCAATCAGTAGCAACGTAGGGGAGTCTGCAGCCTCCTCCCTCCCCTTTTTCAGTGGACACATCACTGAGGATTTATTTTTATTGATTTGATTTATATACCGCCCTTCAAAAATGGCTCAGGATGCATTGGCTTCGAGCCGGTGATTCTCAGATGGGCAACAATTCGTGCAGCTGCAGCAGGTGGGGCTGGGGCAGGACAAGGGCTCTGAGTACCTCCTGGGAGCCCTTCAAGTACAGCCCAACCTCAATAATCACAGATCCAGTTTTGTGTATTTGCAGTCAGGTAATTGCCACCTGAACCACCTAATGGCTCAACAGGAAATGACTTGACTAGCAAGCCAGAGGTTGCTGGTTCAAATCCCTGCTGGTATGTTCCCCAGCCTATGGGAAATACCTATATAAATGCTGAAAGGCATCATCTCACACTGTGTGGGAGGAGGCAATGGTAAACCCCTCCTGCATTCTACCAAAGACAACCACAGGGCTCTGTGGGCGCCAGGAGTCGACACCGACTTGATGGCTCACTTTACTTTAATTGCCACCTGACACTGGTTTATGTGCAGAAAATTGGCATCTAAAGGGTTATTTGGCAACTAAAGGGCCGTTTTAACTAATGGGGCCATTTTTTGGCTCCTTTTTGCTTTTAAAAATGACCATTATTTTTTGCAGAAAAAACTGAAAAATTCAGCATTGGGGGGGGGGGTATTGCTGGTCAGTTGGGGACACATAGAGCACAGTAGCCCTCACCCCCCATTGCCCCTACTTTCTGCCCTTTTTTGCTCATTTTTTGCTAGCTAGGGAACCTAACCTCCCAATTCCCATTGCCCAAATGCCCCATTATCCGTGGTTTTGCTATCTGTGGCCTGCCCGCAGAACGGAACTCCAATGGATAACAGGTTCTCCTGTATTCCTAGGGGTAGTAGTATCACCTGTTGGGAGCCCCTGCTCCACAGCATTAGTGGTTTGAAGGAAAGCTTAGCTGATGGAAGTAGAGTAGCCCTGTTTGTATCTGGCCACCAATCATCCTGAGCTGCTAATGGAGGGAACGCTTGTCTGTTTTGCTCATTCCTCACCTTTCAGCTTCTTAGCTGAGCTTGAAGGTGGCACAAAGAGACAAAACACAATGGGCAGGATCCAGATTAACTTGTTTCATTTTTTGCAATGAAGCTTAGCCACGATTCTCTTAGTCTGGATCCCAACCAATGTGTTTTCTCTCTTTATGCAATGTCCCAGTCTTTGGAAGTTGTTAGTGGAGCACTCTCACCATTTGCTTGGCAAGCCAGCTTGGCTGCTTCCACCCTGAATGGCTCTCTAAGCAAAGCAGGAGATCATACCAGAAAACATTCCCATCATCCTCTGCTCCTCCTCCTACACCTCCACTCTTTCCTCCTGACCCAGTTCATTTTTTGACAGTCTTTTTACTAGTTTCAAACAAAGCCCCATTTGGAAGGGGAGAAGAATGGGCACAACTTCCAGCACACCCTACATTCGTCTGGGATTCTTCACTGTAGTTGTACTTAGCATAATGATTAATCCAGCTGTGGGTGTTTAATGAACATTAGCATGAGGAATGTCAATGGGAGGGGTTGCAATTTCCAAAAATACTTTCTATAAAAATAAACCACTTTGTGGTTTCACTGCCCAAGAGAGTGTATGTTTTAACTTTTCCATTTCTAAATGGCATTTGGTACAGAAGCAGAGCTGGGTCTGCAGAGCTGCAGCATGTACAGTGTGTTCATTTCTTTATTACAAACAGAGAGTATTCCAAGTTGAAAGTATAATATAATATTTAAACCAAGGCAAAACTCACAGATGGCTTCTGGTCTGAGGAAGACCTTGGCAAGATGGTATCCATGGACCCAGCTCCGTCTATCTCCATAGAAATTCCTCAATCCCAACACCTGGGCTGTTGACAAGTGTCCTGGTGGATATGGGCTTTTTTCTGGTTGATACTGGTAGCCACAGCTTTTGCCATGCCCACCTGTTCCCACTGCACTCTCAGATGGAATCTTGGCAGCATTACTGTTTCTAGTAACGAAGAAGCCACTGCCTGAGTGCATTCCTCCGATCTGAGGGAATGGGTCATTCTGGACAGTCATTTCTTAAGTACCTTCAGGTCATTAGTGTGATCACAGGGGACTAGGAAATACCATGCACAGAAGGCGGCAGAATGGACCAAGTATCAAAGTACTGAGATTGGAATGCAGTTTCTCTCTCTTGGCAGAGAAGCCAAGGAACCAAGAGCAGATTCCCTCCCACAGATAAGACCATTAAAGGCTATGCACAGGAGCAACAGAAACCAGGTTGGGGAAGCCTAGCTTGGGTTTGGCTGCCCGTGTGCACTGCCGGGATCGAGCCCAGTCCCAGCGCTGCCCTCAGAGGTAGCCCAGCATTTAACCCCAGCCTTTAGCTAGGGTTAAGGGCATAGGTGTGCCCTCAACCCCAGCGCCAGGGTCGTGTTTATGATTGGACTCCACAGTCTTGGGCTGCACCCGTCTCATAGGGGTATCCTCCAATGCACCATGCTTGTTGAATGGTACATTGTTGGATATCCGGATACATCAACCCGGTCTCCGGAGATCTGTGCTGCTTGGAGCAGCGGGGATCGTTTGGGAGCATGAGCTGCACTCCTAGCAGCTGATGCTCACTTGTCTGGGGGGAAGGTGAGTTGGACCCTGCCTTCACACCTGCCTGCCCACCCACCCTCCTGCACAGTCATGTGAATAGCCTTTTAGATTCAATTAAGGGAGCCATGCTGATAATCAGTGCCCTCCTTCTCCCTTGGGAGATGATCTATTCAACCTTTTAGTTATTATTTCTCTAGTAAACCGCTTTGGACACTTTTTCAAAAAGCGGTATATAAATTATTATTGTTGTTGTTCTTGTTGAAGTGAAGAGGAATATCTAAGAGAACACCGATAGGAAATTAGCTGAAGCCTCCCCAGGAAATGAAAGGTAACTAAAGATTGACTGGGGGAGAAGGTGTGTGCTGGCACAAAAGTGGTAATAGTTAAGGGCGGGCAGTCCTGCATCTGCTAACACAGTGGTGGGAGAATAGCAGCAGCCGCCAAAGAAGCAGCAGCCAAGCCAGCTGTTGTCCACCATCTTTATTTCTCCGTAATGCCCCACGTAGGCTTTCATGAGATTTGAAATCTATCAAAAGGGGGCCCACTCAGACTGCAGCTGCTGACTCCTGACTAGGCTTGGTTCTTCCTAGATTGCAAGGGCATATGTCCCCAATGGGCCCACCTAGGCTCCCTGGGCCCCAGCCACTGCCTTAGCAGGCCACGGAGTGATATCTGTTTCAATGGAAGTGGAACACTTTCACTTTTTAGTTCAGAAGATAACGCACCTAAGCTGAAACAGAGAAATCGTGGCAAATGATTAAAAAAAACAAATTCTCTATATCTTCATGCTTGCTTATTTATTTATTTATTTATTTAACATATTTATTTCTGCCCAAAATTCAAGTCTCTGGGTGGTTTACAACAAAACAATAAAAATAAGTAAAAAGGTTAGAACATTACAACAATTTAAAACTTAAAACAACGTTAAAACTATTAAAAATCATCAAACTATTAAAACAGTATCTAATTAAAAGCCTGGGTGGACAAATGTGTCTTGACTGCCTTTCTAAAAGTTATAAGAGATGGGGAGGCTCTTGACATTCTTGACATTGGTTGGGGTCTGAGTTATGTAAGTGGGAATCCATTTATTCAATGGGGCTTTTGTTTTCCCACCTCCTTATTGCAGCTCTCTGCATCCTCACCCAAAAAAGCCACCCTTGGAAATTAAGGGAAACTCTGTATGGCAGGACATAGAGCACTCGGACCTGTAGCAGGAGCTGGGGAATTGTGGGTGGGGGAGGAACACTTCATGTGAGCAGAGGTTTCTTTATGCTCTAGACAACATTGGATCCAACCCATCATGTGGTGCCTCACTATAACAATATAATATCCCAGTTAGGCTGACAATGAAATAAAAGAAATGAATAGGTCCATTAAAAAATAGGTTATGAAACTTGCATAATATGACTTATGAGCGCATGAATGCAGATGATCATTTGCCCAATTGTAAATTACCACTATGAGCATACATCATCTGTAGTCCTGCCAAGTTATGAAGAACACTTTCTATTCCTCTACTTCCCCGGTTTCTAACTAGGCATGAATGTATAACAAAATTCTTCGCATCATAGTAGAGCAATCAGCTTTCTCCATGACTGTATGCCTACTGAGGTAGGTTACTATTTGGGAAACATTCATTTGCATTCACTGGTGCTTGATTCATTCCCTTCACCCCTAGCCACAATGGCCAAAGGCCATTGGGAGATGAATGATGGGATGGTAGGAGCTGTAGTTCAGCAACACTTGGGGACCCAAGTTTGAGAATTCCTATCATAGAGTGTAATGGTCAGTGGAAGATTTCAGTTCAATAATGTAGGCAGTATGAGGCTCTTCTATTTTTATGAGGTGAACTGATCAAAATACTGAAGAAAAAAGATTATGCTTTTTGCTCATTTCTAGCATCATCTCATGGTTAATTTAGTTGCTTGTATTAGTCTGTCACTGATTAATTACACTTACTACTTAATCTTCTGTTTTTCATAATATTTCTCTGTGAAACTCTAGCAAAGCATTTTGTAAACATTAGGGATGTGAGAATCGATTCATAGCCAAATAGATTCGACTTGAATCGATTCGAATTGAAACTTACCCCTGCTAACTGGACAAAGAGGCACCTTTTACCATGGTGATTCTCTTTATTTAGCAGGGGGAGAGTAACTGGCCCTATCCACCCCCAGCACAGTACTTCCAGTGACAGTTGCTGGTGTCTATCTGATGTTTCTTTTTAGAATGTGAGCCCTTTGGGGACAGGGTTCCATCTTATTTGTTTGTTATTTTCTGTGTAAACCGCTCTGAGCCATTTTTGGAAGGGTGGCATATTATTATTATTATTATTATTATTATTATTGAATCTGAGCATTTTGAGTGATTGAAGCTCAAATCAAATCACCCTTGAGAGTGCTTACCAGATTTGAGGTTGAATTGAATCACTCTCGATTTGAGCTTGAACTGATTCAGAGATTCGAACCTCCATTTCCTCCACAGTGATCTCCATTTTGTCCCTTCTGAGCTTCTGCTATCACTGCCAGAGGTGAATTTTTAGGAATTTGTATGTGTGGGTTCTCGGTTGTGAAATGACGTCTTCATAGGGGATTCCCTATGAAGGGAATTCCCGAGGGGATTCCCTATAAAGGTCATTTCACAACTGAGAACCCAGAACAGATAAACATTTCTTAAAATTTACCCCTTTGCCCGATTCCTTTGGGGGTTGGGTGGTAGTTGGCACCCATGGGGCCCTGCCACACAACCTGCTTTGGTGCCCCCTAGCCCTAAAAAGTTAGGCTGAATTGATTTGAATTTGCATCAGATCAAATCTGAATCAAATTGATCCAGATTTGAGAGCAACAGATTCAAGCTTGAATCGAATCAGTCATCTGAGGAGGTCCGTCTCCAATTACCACCAACCCATTGGTGGCTACACAGAGACGGGCCTTCTCGGTCTCTGCCCCAAGATTGTGGAATGCTCTCCCTGCTGAGATACGATCCTCCTCACCTCTGGCAATTTTCAAAAAACACTTGAAAGCCCATCTTTTCACCCAAGCTTTCTCAGCTTCCTAAATTTATTGGTATAATCTCTGGTTATTTTTAAATTGTTAAATTGTTTTTAGAATTTGTATATTTTTTTAACTTGTTTTATGCTGTTGTTAACCGCCCAGAGGCAAAGGTTTGGGGCGGTGTACAAATCTGATAGATAGATAGATAGATAGATTCAATTTTATCTCAAATAGAATTGCAAAAAACAATTTGTGCACATCCCTAGTAAACATATGTTAATCACTTTCATCTCCTGTTTCCATTCATTCTTTCTAATCCTAGACAACAGCAGGTTGTGAGTTCCAGAAATTTCAACTGCCAAGAAGAAAGGAAGGTACAAACTACTTACTCTGGAGTATTTATTTTTCATAGTCCCATACTTAAATCATGGTTTCTTCTGCAATGCAGCCTAATTCCTTTTACTGAACAGGAAACAAACCAATATGCACTGGCTTCCCAAGCTACCTAAAACAAATATATTTGATGTGAGTATCAAGAGTTACAGAAAATGCTTTACTTTAAAACTCCACTCACAGGTGCAATTATTCACTTGTGTTTATCTAGCACAGGCCCAATTCACATAGACACCTGACCTAACAAGCCTTCCCAGGCATATCCAAGATAGGGCTGAGAGAAACTCCTGCCTGCAACCTTGGAGAAGCTGCTGCCAGTCTATGTAGACAATCCTGAGCTAGACAGACCAATGGTCTCACTTGGTAGAAGGCAGCTTCCTATGTTCCTTTGAGTTGGCCCAAAGAGACCATGCAGCCAGCAAAGAAGCTATAAATGTGCAGGAACAGGCTTCTAGGCACATATCTCTAGCAGGATGGGGAACTGCACACATCAATGGATGCCATAGGCTTAATTTATGCAAACACATGTGTGTGCATGTGCACACACAACACCCTTAATCTTGCAGGTGTGGACTTTGCCCCAACAGATAATTAATGAGAACACTGATCAGCTGTTTGGGAAGGAGAGCAAAGGGCAGGATCTGGTCCACTTCTCCATTCACTCTTCCCTTTCAAACAGGTTACTGGCAGGACTGGTGCATGTTTGGATGGGTTACACATCTGTATAGTTGGACTGGGACTGGTGCATCTTGGTGCCAAGAACTGTTTGCAGTTTTCAACTACTACAATCCACAATGGAGGTTACTACTAAGGCCCATAAAAAGTATGTTATTATTGGTTTGTATTCTCTAATATGACTTGAAAGAGACTTTCAACATTCTGCACTGAAGAGCATTTTGAGACTGATCCTGCCAAGAATTATTGTTTCATACAAGTACATTCTTTGTACTTGTGTGTTTTTTCAGGACTCTCTGAGCTCAATAAGAGAATGCTTTATTTGAGAATTTTGTGGTCCCAGATCAACCTTAGAACAGAAGATATTGCTAGGCAATTTAACACAGCGGAAATTTATTATTAAAAGATAATACATTCCTTGGTACTCTTCCTTGAAGGCAGAATATCAGTTTGAAGAAGTGATTTGTACCACCTTGAGAAGAATTGCTGGCTTCCCATTTTCAGACCTCTGAGCAGTGGTGTAGCAAGGTGAGAGGCAGCCCGTGTTTGATAAATGAACATTGCTACTGCTAAAAAAACAAAAACAAAACAAAACTTGGGAGATCACCTATGCCCCACAAAGTCCCCACTCACATTTGCCACCATTGCTGCCACTCCTCTTCGCCCATCCTTCCACTCCCCTGTGACTCGTGAGCCGGCTCAGCCACTGGTAAGACGCTGGATGGCTCCTTTCTTCTCTCCAGCAAAGGAGAGAGGAAAGAGCACATCTGGCTTCTTATCAGCACCCATCTGCATGCACCCTATGTAGGCATCAGGGTGCATGGCTCAGGCACTAATAAGAAGCCAGATGGGCCCTTTCCTCTCTCCTTTGCTGGAGAGAGGAAAGGGGCCATCCAGCTTCTTACCAGTGCCCATGCTGGCTTCACAAGCACCTGTGGCCTGGTGGGTGGGAGGAGAGGAGCAACAGCAATAGTGGCAAGGCACCACAAATGGCAGTAGATGGAAGGAATGGTGGCAATGGCGGCAAGGCTGACATCCTGACTAAATTTAAAGAAATGGTGGTGGGCAGAGGCAGTGAATGGTGGGGCCCAGTAGCCCTTGTTCAAAGAACATGGGTTAACACCGGTGGTTACGTTCCTGCCTTTGAATCTACTGTTCAAAAAATAAATGGAAGTGAATGGAAAGGTCTCTGCCACTGTGTCACTCTAGATCTGGAGAAGCAGAGGATCCAACTAGACTAAATCCTGGACAACACATGGTTTTCTACTAAATCCCCACCACCACCATAAAACAGCATGTTGTAGGCCACATTACCCCAATGTTGGAATTCTCTGAATAACCACCATTACTCTGTGAAATTACCATTTAATTCGGGGAGGGGGGGGAGTAAACTACCCACACTTCACTCTTGGGCCTGACTCTGGATTTAGTTGGAATCACTCCACCATAGATATTCATGCTTGAGAAAACATGAGAGGCCAACTACACTGTTGCATCCTATTATCCAAAGAGATACTTTTAATTATAAGGCCTTATGCAGACTAGAGAAGTCATGTTTTTGGAAATTTGGAAATTCCGGAGGAAAGAAAGCAGGATGTTCTGTTGGCGGGGGGAAGAAAACTTAAGGAAGAATTGAAATGTTTGCAATATTTACTTTCGTATCAAACCTACCTTAAGAACATTAAAAAGTATTATGTATAATTTAGCACATAAAATTGTACTGTTAGCTATATTTGTGAAATGTAAAGGTAGAAATGACTTAATTGTATTCAGATAATACAATGATGGATGGCAGAGATGGCCAACCTGAGGCTCTCCAGCTGTTCTTCAACTAGAACTCCTGTCATCCTCATTTACAATAAATTGTCACTGGGGATAATGGGAGTTGTAGTCCAATAACAGCTGGAAAAGCCTCACATTGGCCACCTGATATATAAAGATGAAATGCCAAAATTGCTGTATCCTACACATATCTAGAGTATGGTACCTACCTATATCTATGTATTTCCTAGAGTATATCTTCACTTTTGCCCATTGAGAAGATGGTGAGAAGAGGGGAATTAAATACTTATCTGAGTGCATAAATATCTGTGGGGGAGGCCTATTGAGCATGTTCAGTTGTACACTTATCCTGGAATAACTGTAGCAGAGAAGGGCACACCGGGAAGCCTGCTCACCCTGGTTGCAAGCCCTGTCAGTTTCCAAGACAGCAGGCTTTACCACGGGTTTTCTGTGAGGCTTTACATAGGAACATAGGAAGCTGCCATATACAGAGTCAGAACATTGGTCCATCAAGCTCAGTATTGTCTACACAGACAGGCAGCAGCTTCTCCAGTGGTGCAGGCAGGAATCTCTCCCAGCCCTTTCTTGGAGAAGCCAGGGAGGGAACTTGGAACCTTCTTCTCTTCCCAGAGCAGCTCCATCCCCTGAGGGGAATATCTTACAGTGCTCACATATCAAGTCTCCCATCCATAAGCAACCAGGGTGGACCCTGCTTAGCTAAGGGAACAAGTCATGCTTGCTACCACAAGACCAGCTCTCCTCTCTTAAAGAGGGCCTTTCGGTGTGTGGGGTATGAGGCCTAGATGGACCTCTTGGTTTTTTTGGTAAATAATCGCTTGTAACAGAATTTTACTGTGAGTTTGAAATTGCCCCCAAACCAACGCAAAAAGTGGATTTTTAAACTCTGGATTTAAATCGGACTACACTCTAATGCATAATGAAAAACCGAATTGCATGTGAAGTGCTCTCTGATAGCTCACAGAGACTTCGAGGTAAATTTGGCCGATATGTGAATACACACCTTCATTCCAGAGGAGATGCAAGCTAAAAGCCAGATGTGAAAAACTTCCTGGGACTTTTTCACATAGCAGACTTTACTGAGAGGCTTTACAGTGAACTCGAAGTTGTCAAAAAACAAACAAAAAACCAACACAAATTATGGGGTTTTTTTTACCCCGGATACAAATCAGGGCACACTCTAATGTGCAGTGAAAAACCCAAATTATGTGTGAACTGCCCCCTGATAACTCGGAGGGATTTTGGGATACATCTGGCAGATATGTGACTCTCCATTCCAGAGAAGATGCAAGTTAAAGCATGTGAAAAACTTCCTGGAGAAAGAGGCATATAAACATAACTAAAGACAAAATTGTCAAAGGCAGCAGCTTTTATTTTTCACATTTATACCCCACCTTTAAGAATATATTTTTCCCAAGGCAACTTAAGAGGTAGAAGTACAAAACAATGAATAACAAAACAAATAATAAAATAACATTTTATTGCCATCTAAAGAGTAGGACTGATTTTCCCCTTAAAAGTTATTTTTCCTGTTATGAAACATCACCAGTTAGATACTAAAATAGTGCCTAAATCTAAATACCATTACATTCACTGATGAGGGAGAAACACTGTGCACATACAAATAATTATTGCGCAATTCTCTATTCCTATTTCATGGGTTCCAGGTCTGAGCTTTGATTTAAATTAAAACTTATATTCTCAGCCTGCCTTGTATTGAACTGGGCAGATAATTGGACTGGATTTTGATGCAAAAAAAGTGGGGGGGGGACATTTTTTCATTGGATACAATGAAAAAAAATGTCCAGTAAAGCCCAAACTAATACAAGGGTGTCTGATGCACTCTGGATTGGATTGGATTGGATTGGTGGAGGGTGGGGACCTTACTGCCAACAGACAGTTGGCTCTCCTTTCTTCTTACTTAAAAAAAACTGCTGCCGATAGACAGCAGCAGCTGCAGAGTTTAAAAACTCTACCTTTTTCCTTAAAAGGGAAAAAAAATTAAAAAAAAATTCACTCCCCACCGGCACTCATTACTGTTAAAGGTTTTTTGGGTGTCAGCATACCTCCCTGCCGCCCCGTTGCCCTCCTCAGCCGGAAGTGGCCAGAAGTACCGGGCACACGTGCCCTGTACTCAGTGGCGTATCAGGGGGAAATGGCGCCCAGGGCAAGCTCCCTGAAATGGCGCCCCCCGCCCCCCGCCCCCCACATACCTGTGAGGGCGTGGCGGCACCCCCCAGGCGGCAGATCGCCAGTGGTGGCGGCGATTTGGCAGTGGCGTGCGGCGGCGATTTGGCGCTGGCGGGCGGCGGCGGGTCGCCCGTGGCCCACCGAGTGTGGCGGTGGCTGGTGGCTGGCGTGGCGGCGATGCTGTAGCGCGGCCCGAGTGGAGTGGCGGCGGCGGATTGCCTGCCGAGGACGGAGTGCAGGCTGCAGAGCGACGCCAAGCCTGCCTCCTGGCCCGGCGTCACTTCCCAACTGCGCAGGCGCGCCTGCGCAGTTGGGAAGCAACGCCGGGCCAGGAGGCAGGCTCGGCGTCGCTCTGCGGCCTGCACTCCGTCCTCGGCGGGCAATCCGCCGCCGCCACTCTGGCCGCGCTACAGCATCGCTGCCACGCCAGCCACCAGTCACTGCCGCACTCTGCAGGCCGCGGGAGACCCTCCGCCGCCCGCCAGCGCCAAATCGCTGCCGCACGCCCGCCGCCACACTCGGCAGGCGATCGAGGGGGCGGGGGGAAGCCACTTTTTGGCGCCCCCCACGTGACCCCCCGGGGTGGCACCCGGGGCACGTGCCCCCTCTGCCCCCCCATCGTTATGCCCCTGCCAGTACTTCAGGCCACTTCCAGCTGAGGAGGGCAACAAGGCGGCAGGGAGGTATGCTGCCGCCCTGAAGACTTTTAACAGTAACAAGCGCCGGGGGGGGGGGAACGGCAGGAGGGGTAAGTGCACCCTCCCCCACCCTTATAGAGGCACCCCCACTGCATTCAAACTTCAAACTGGACCCCATGTTCGAACCTGTTGGGAGGCCCATAAAAGGGCCTCCAAACAGGTCCGTGCAGATCCCTAGTAATGGCTGCTCCAGTAATGCACCAGGAAAAGGACTCAACATTATGACACCCCTGCCTTCCCCAGAACATTATAGGCCAGCTGCTGGGGAGGAAAAGATAGTTTTTGAACCCAGCTGCTACTGCCTATTGTGGCTATACCTTTTTCGGGTTCAAAGAATGAATGGAGAGCTCATTGTGCTGCCAGCAGGTAAGGCCTGCAATGCAGCTCAATTAGATATTGGCACCCTCCAGTGTGTTAGTGAACTAACGATAAGAATAGGATCCCATCCAAGCCAATCGCTGATGTGATGAACAGTCCTAGTAGTTAGGTGCATCTCATGTGCTGAATATTTATTTTATTTTATATCCTGTTCTTCCTCCAAGAAGCCAAGAGCAGTATACTACATATTTAGGTTTCTCCTCACAACAACCCTGTGAAGTAGGTCAGGCTGAGAGAGAAGTGACTGGCCCAGAGTCACCCAGCAAGTCTCATGGCTGAATGGGGATTTGAACTCGGGTCTCCCTGGTCCTAGTCCAGCACTCTTAACCACTATACCACGCTGGCCCTCACCATCACCTGGTCCAGGGGCTTAGATGTTAATATGTTAAAGAAATACCATTCTAAATATATTATGGATAGTTTATGGAAACTCAGAGGTAGGCCTATAAGAAGGATATTTGGAAAGATTTATTACCCTTGTTCAAATTCCCAAGAGTATTCCCTCCCTTGTGAAGCCTTGTGTGCTAAACTTTAAATATAAGAAGCTTCACAAAAGCAGATTTCACATGAATTGCTGACAGCCCTTAACTATCTCAGCTTGAATGGCACAAACTGCTAACAAATGTAGTCATAAGGATGTGATCATTCTTTACCCTCCTCAGCTTCCTCCCTGAGCTCTCAACAAGCTAAGCCCCTTTTCACTTTCTTAAAAATCCTTTAAAAATGTAAAAGTTCTGCTGAATTTTCTGCTTTCCTAATGAGCTTAACATCTCATACAACCCCTTTGGTAGAGTGGGGGGGAATCTTTGAAAAAAAAGTTTCAATTTTCCTGCTGATATAGTAGTGAGCATTTTTTCCCTAAAGTAACATCAGAAGTCAGTAAAGATGACAACAATGCTACCTGAGTAGGCAAAATGTACTATGTCGCCAATATTATTTTTTAGAAAGAGTAACTCTAATCAAGTGAGTGGTGGTTGTTTGTTTTGCAAAGTTTAAGACTGAACAAGATGGCCAAAGAAATAAATCTGTTTAGCTATTTAAAGAAATCAAATAATGCTTTCCCATGCTTTGACACAAAGTTCTAGATGAATGCATATATACCTTCTAAATTTTATCCCCCACAAAAGCACAAACCTCCTACTTTCATTGGGCCAGGACCTTAACTGATCTTCTGGACAACTCCAGAATGTCAGACACAATGCATCTGCCTGTTGCAAAGGATTCTGGGGCATTTTCTGTGGCACATGTTCAGTTTGATCCCAGACACTAATGCTCAGTTTGATCCCAGACGCTGCTTGGGGCGGTGCAGCCTACCACCTGTTCTCTGGATCCTTGCCCAACTTGACAGCTTTTATCTAGCAGGGAGATTGTTGGAGGTGGCCTAGTTAAGATCATAAATGCATCACTGAAGGAGGGCAGGGTGCCTTCTTGTCTGAAGGAGACAATGGTTAGAATGCTCCTTAAGAAGCCTTCCCTTAGCGATGGATCTCTGCACCATTCTGCAAGGCATGGACGGAGTGTATAACCCTTCCGAGTGTTTTCCTCCTAGAGGTCCTAAGGGAGGGTTCTGCCTCTCTTAAAGGGCCCTCTCAGCCTGAGAACAGTGTGGAGCTCAGAAATGTGGGAAATGGCTCTCACAATTCAGGGTTTTTTTCTCCCAAAAGTGGCCCCTGCTTGAAAAAAGGTTATGATCACTAGACTAGCCATTCCATAGAAACATGGAAACATAGGAAGCTGACTTATCCAGAGTCAGACCCTTAGTCCATTTAGCTCAGAATAGTCTACTCTGACTGGCGGCAGCTCTCCAAGGTTTCAGGCAGGAGTCTTTCCCAGCCCTATCTTTCAAAAGATCTTGAGCTAATAAGTATGTTATGCGTACAGTGCTGACCACTCGCAAGCTGAATGGACAAACCTGAAGGCAGGCTGAAGGCTGCAGCAAATACTGCATCTTCTCCAAGATCTCCTTCTGGAAGAGGTCCCAAGGAATAGTCTTCTTTAAATTCAGCCCTGTTATACACCAAGATCGCAATATTGTCACTCGCTGCTGCCACCTGGGTTCTCCAGCCTCCCTTGGAAGGTGGGGAGGGGGAGGGGGATAGGATGAAGCCCTGTGATGGTCAATGCCATATTTCAAGTAGTTCAGAGATTGGATCTCCATTGGATCACATGGATGCCCCTCTGGCTAAGGATCCTCGCTGATCGAAAGATCTAGTCGAAAGATCTATTGGAGAGGAGAGCTGGTCTTGTGGTAGTAAGCATGACTTGTCCCCTTAGCCTTTATTGTTCAATTTTTATACTGCCTTCCATAAGGCATCCCAAGGTGATTTACAAATGTTAAAATACAATAAAACTCCATAAAAATCACATTTAAACCCTTAAAATCAGTTGAACAGTATAAAACCATAAAACACCAAAAAACAACCACC
This sequence comes from Hemicordylus capensis, assembly GCF_027244095.1. NCBI lineage: Eukaryota > Metazoa > Chordata > Lepidosauria > Squamata > Cordylidae > Hemicordylus > Hemicordylus capensis. The sequence goes on from NC_069660.1 coordinate 273,864,360, forward strand.
ATAAAAAGATAAACAGAAGCAAGGAAGCTGAGAAACCTGGCAGCCTCTTAAGGGTAAAAACCTGAACAAATATAAAGCAATAATAAAATAATAATAGCAATAATAAAAAGGTCTTTAATGTTTTTTTTAGAAGCAGCCACAGGTGTCAAAGAGCAGATATTCCTCGGGAAAGCATTCCAGAGCCTGGGGACAACAACAGAGAAGGCCCTGACCCATGTGCACAACTATTTAGCCTCTCTCAACATTAACTGCAATTTAGCCTCTCTCAACATTGGCACATGGAGCAAAGGCCCCGCTGATGTCCTTCTTGGGCGAGCAGCAACCTTTGGGAGCAGGAGGTCCTTCAGATATCCAAGGCCCAAATCATTAAGGTCTTTAAAGGTAATAACTAGCATCTTGAATTGGATCCAGAAACAAACAAAAACAAACAAAAACATCTTTGTCCTGATTTTGACTAATTTTTTTTAAAAAATATTTTAAATTGTTTTGTATTGCATTTTGTTTCTTGGCCTCTGGGCTCCCCAGAAGCATCTGGTGGGCCACTGTGGGAAACAGGATGCTGGGCTGGATGGGCTTTTGGCCTGATCCAGCAGGGCTGTTCTTATGTTTGAACAGTTATTGTCACCATATATCAAAAAGAACATTATAGAACTGGGGAAAGTGCAGAAGAGGCAACCAAAATGTTCAGGGGAATGGAACACTTTCCTTATGAGGCTCTTTCCTGTGGTTTTCCCAGAGGCTTCTGGTGAGCCACTATAGGAGATAAGATGCTGGACTGGATGAGGTTTGGGCCTGTTGGAGCTAGGACCCTGGCAGCATCAGCTCTCAGCTGCAATGTCTCATAGTGACCTTGGGCGGGAGGGGGATTAGGATCATAGATAAAAGTGCTAGACTCCTCCCCTCTTTGTTAGTTCAGTTCTTCCTCTTTGTTCTTCCATTTCATTTCTCCAGAGATGGCTGTTTGTTTTGGTCTCTCTCTTCAGCCATGAGCTACCCCTGAAATTAAGCTGCAGACTTTTTCACATTTGTTTGTAACCTTTTCTTTAAATAAATCCTGGTAGTCCTTCAATACTAAAGAACGGTCTCAAGACCTCTTTCTCCCCAAACTGGTTTTGCTTTTCTATTTGGGGACTGAACTGCCATTTCCCCCCTACAGGGCCAAATCCAGCAGGGTGGTTCCTCTGTTCTTCTGAAGTCAGTGAATAGTAGGACCACTGAACACAATCTCATTCTCCTCCTGTATTCACTCTGAACTGATTCTGCTCTGATGTACTCTGAAGCTCTTAAATCTGGGAACTTAGCGTTGATTATTGCAAACGAAATGTGGGAACTGACACCACTGAAAATGACTGCATTTGAAGAGATATAAGGAGATATGGACATTCGGTGACTGTTTATCTTCAAGGTCCTGTTCACACATTCAGGTCACCACCTGACATTGTGTTCACCAGGTAAGGAGCACATATGCATAAAGTGGCCTGAGGTGTTGTTACCAAGCATTACTTTCCCTTCTAATGGAAATCTTTCCCTTCTGTTTGGCAGCTATCATTTTATCACATCTCCTTTCTGTGAACATGTTCATATTGACTCTAGCATCTGTGACACATCTAAATGTGCTGTTTACTTTGCATAGACATGGGTCTGCATCGCACCAGTGAATCAGTTTGGAAACAGCATTTCTTGAACAGAAGAATATGCCATGCATGTAAATTCCATGACAGAGGCAATTTACACAGCACAAACATATAAAGGCCCCCAAGCATGGTATTCAAATCAGAGAAAAATGAAATACTTAACAAGGCTGGAATTTTGAACACAGCAATGAACTATAGCAATATAGTAAGACTCTAGAATTTATCTTTCCTAAAGATCTTGATCTTGATCTGGCAGGTGATTCTCTCCTGAGGCAATAATTAATTCTGCTGCTAGGTTGGCTTGAATCTCTCCATAGCAGAAACCTTCAGTTATGACAACTGTGTCCTAAATTTATGATACATCTATGGCATAACAAAGCTTTATCCTGCCAAAGTACCCTCACACCTCAGGCACTTACAGATGGGGGGAAGTAGGGAGATTGGAAGTAACTGCACCGAACAGGGGCATGGCCACTGGCGCTTGTGAAACACACAGGCCCACATGAATCCTTATTACTGCAAGTCTCTTGACAATGTAAAACTCCGCTGTCATGAAATAGACAGAGGACTCAGTGAAGTCAATAGGAACATGTGTAAGTAAGTGCTTTTAATCCAGAGTCTTGCCAGGCAACAATGTGGAACAATAAGGTTGGCTAAGCACAGAACAAGGACATGGGTTTCTAAAAGTACAAGCTGAGGGGCCAGCTAGGCTTTTAAATAAGCAATGTTGTTTATATCCAAACATCATATCCAAACTGGATGCATGTAGAAGGAGCAGGTACAGTTAGGATTTGGCTGAACACTTTTTAGGCGGGACACTTTTTCTCATACATGATATAGTTTACCCCACCTTTCTTCCAGGGATTTCAGATTTCCACTCATGCCAGCTTTATCCTCACAGAGGGCAACTAGCTGAAGGGCATCTAATGAAGGTCATGGATGCAGAGCTGGCCCTGGGTTCAAAGGAATGCCTTTGGCCCCTGCTTGGTTTATCAGTGTTGCCAAGTTGTATGGCTCATGCAGGTCTGCAAAACCTAGTGGCCCAACTGCTGCCCCCTGGTTTTCTCCACAGTGTCCACGAAAAGGGCCCAGAGCTACCTCTCCATTACTTTCTGCCTTGCTGCCAATGCTCTCCTACTCCAGTTCTGGGATCCCACTGTAGTTTCACAGGCCTTCTGTAGTTCCTTCTTCAGTCTTCTTCTTCTCTTTCTCCAGTACTTGCCCTCCATTATTTTTCCAAGCTAGTGCTCTCTCTGTGTAGAGAAATTAAGCAGGGAAAGCTCTTTCCTGGTTTTGGTTCTCTCCCCACCCACCACCCACCCCTGCCTAGCTCACTGCAGACAACATACTCAACAAACAGTGAACTACCAAGCTCAGGTCAGCAGTACCTTAAGGCAGGCGCCCTGGGCAACCTCCTGGCTCACCTACCCCTAAGGCCAAACCTGCATGGGATTTGAAATTGGACTTTCTATACCACCCAAACTCACATCTCTGGGCAGTTTACAACAGAAAGATTAAACCATTAGTTAAAACAGAATGAATGACAGGAACATTAAAGCATTAATTAAAACAAAATAAATGATAACAGAACAGATTGATACATTACAACAATTTAAAATTTTAAAATATTTTAAAACAATGTTAAAACTATTAAAACACTATTCAGTTAAAAGCTTGGGTGAACATATGCATCTATAAAGACTTTTTAAAAGTTGTCAGAAATGGGGAGGCTCTTATTTCCGCAGGGAGCACGTTCCAAAGCTTCGGGGCAGCAGCAGAGAATGTCCATCCTCGAGTGGCCACCAGAAGAGCTGGTGGCAACTGCAGACAGACCTCTCCTGATGATCTCAATGGGCGGTGGGGTTCATAACGAAGAAGACGTTCTCTTAAATACCCAGGGCCCGAGCCATTTAGGGCTTCATAGGTTATAACCAGCACCTTGTATTTTGCCCTGAAACTTATCAGCAGCCAGTGTAGCTCTTTCAATACAGGAGTAATATCTCTGAGATGACCCAGAGACCAACCTGGCTGCCGCATTCTGGGCTACATACAAGGGCAGCTGCACATAGAGCGCATTGCAGTAATCCAGTCTGAAGGTTACCAGCATATGTACCCCTGTCCTAAGGTCATTTATCTCAAGAAATGGACACAGCTGACATATCAGCTGATGATACAATCATCATCAGTATTTTTTTATTAACCTTTCATCTATTTTAGCATGTATATATTTATTTATTTTATTTTTATTTATTGTTAAATTTATACCCCACCTTTCATTAAGAAAATCCCAAGGCGGCCCATTAAGAAAATCCCAAGGCGGCTCACAATAATATTAAAAAACAAGGTTATAAAAAAGACACATTAAAGCACTGAGCTAAAAAAGATAAAAACAAATCTGAATTAAAAAATTAAAACACACGCATAAAAATATAACCAATAAAAAGATTGGTTGTGGGGGGATATATATGAATGACTGAGAAAGAAAGAAAGAAAGAAAGAAAGAAAGAAAGAAAGAAAGAAAGAAAGAAAGAAAGAAAGAAAGAACTCTTACTGACTCTAGCCTTTGCCATCAGTACTACATATAAATATATATCAGCATTTAGAGGGCAATGAACTCACACAGGAAATACTTTATGTAAAGGATTCAGAAAGAAAAATACTGCAGAGAGTTACAGGCCTTAATACATTGTAGAGCAGGGAAGGCATACCTTACAAATTAGGCTCGCCATCAGAAAGCAGCCATCTTTGCTCTCTGCTGCGTGTGTTCTGTGGCTTTGTCCATCTAAACTGCATGCTGCTCAATTTTCAAGAATCTATTATTGCCCAATATGGTTTATTTTCATTTCTGTCTAACTACTGGGAGCTTCATTAACAATCCTTTTGGGAGAAAGGGCTACACAGAAGGCAATTCACACAGTCTACTTTGGAGCATGGGTTAGCATAATGGGAGGGGGGGTTAACACAATTTGGGCAGCAAAAGAGTGGGGAAGTGGCAACAAATTCATATGAGAACCTAACAGGATTCTTTTCTTTTTTTAAGGAAGTAAAACAAATATAAAACATCCATATTTGATGTTTGCTTTAAGGCGTGGGAGATATTTGTTGCAATGGGGTATAGCTATAATTTAACAAATGGAGGACAAATGTACCTGGGCCCCTGAGGTGGGCAGGGGGGCTGCTGACTGGATGATAGCTCGCTTTTCATTTTTCACTGTTGATGGTGTATGAATATATGACATGAAGATATGTAGTAGGTATACGCATAAAGGTCGATTCACATGTAATGCGGAACCGTGGGTTCAATGGACCCGCGGTACCACGCCCTTTCCCCCTGCTCTCCCATCTGCATTCGGACATACTGGAGAGCATTCTCTCTGCAGTCAGCAAGACTTCAGAGACATGGGGGAGCTGACTGTGCAGGCTTCCTTCTTGCTTGAAGGACAGCCTGCACAGCCAGTCAGGGAGAGGAGAGGGAAGAGCTTCCTCCCTCAACTCCATTCTGGCTGAATGCAGCCTCCAGTGCCGCATTCGGATGAAAAGGAGGCTCCCTGGACCAGTGTTTTCTCTAATTTTTTTCATCAGTGTACAGAATGAGTTTTGTTCTGAGCGGCAGTATCAAGCAGTGTGTGCGCACATGCATTCAGAATAGGGCCTTCCTGATTCAACCTGAGCGGGATCTAAAATTAACTGAGTAGACATCAAAAAACGAGAGAGTGCACGCGCGCACACATGCCTTAGAGGGAACACTGCCCTGGACCCTCAGTTTGGAGCCCAGGAGTCCATCTTTACTTCTTGTCCCAGGGTCCATTCCAACCTTGCTATGCCCCTGATTAGATGCCTCATCAAATGAAACATTATAGGTACGCTCTCCTGCACACTTTAGAGAAACTTTTAAATTCTCCATGCTCACGTTAAGTGACTTAGATACGTCTTCCAAATGGCAGTTAATGCAGAGCAGTCATCCTGAAGTGAAGAGTCTCCAATATACTTCATATTGAACCCTGAAAAATGTTGCATGTTCTCTCATTTCAGATTCTTCCTCGTGTACTTCTAAACAAATATTTTTTGCTCTATAGAAAAGGCCTATTTGCATAATTTAGACACACATTCAGTGTCAGAGAAGTCTTTCAATATGTTGACATTCGTGTTAACTTCAAAAAAATATCATGCCATTTTCTATGGAGAGATGAACAAATTCCTATAATGCAAAATTCTGTGAAAAACTTTCACTATTTTGAAGGGTGGTACAAGGTACTGTTTGCCGTTTATCATAGTTCTGCTACAGAGAAGTAATTCCGGCTTTCCCCCAAAAAATCAAAAGAGCATATTACGTCTTTGCTCTATTTTTCTTTTCTTCGTCAGTATTATGAGTTTTGCCTGGATGCAGATAGCCTTATTTAGCTTTTTTTGTCCTTAAAATATATTTTAAAAATTATAAACGAATAAAACACCCCATTTAACCATTACTGGTGGAATTTCTTTATTCCCCCTTGTAAGTGGTTTTGCTGGCTCTATAATACTGTTTTGGCTGCTTGTAATCTCATGAGTTATGAGTGTTATTTCCTTACAATTGCACATATTTTCCATATTTCACGCAACCCAATTATTTATCACACACATATACATGTGTTTTGAATTATTTTTAAATTAGCTGCTTCTTATTCTATACATTTTTTAAAATTACACTCAGTGTTTTTCAGCCTCAAAATAAATGATACAGTCAGCACTTTATAATGGGTTTCCTATTTTCATATGCTATCTGCCTCTTTGTTTTCAAAGAATGCACTTTTTTTTTTTTGCACTTTCTATGTACCTTTGGGGAACACTTAGCTTATGAACCTTTATTTCACTTATAGTGAATCACTGCCCCCCTTTCCTGCAATGTCGCCCTCCCCTAAGGTGGCTCCACAGAGTTGTAGGATCAACACCTTTTCTGTTCCTAACCCTACAAAAGTGCTCATGGTTCAACTGAAGTTCTGGAAAGATGAAATTACTCTCATGGGTACTAGAGAATATTGCATTTCATTGGTTTATCAGTGAAGTTTATTATAAAACAGATAACCCACAGAAACAATATCTAAGTTAAAAACACAAGAACAATGGATTTGCTCACAAAATTAAAATGTCTGTCTCTGTCAGTACTACAATAATTCTTAGGGGCTGTCATCCAGGCTAATGGCTGGATGAAGGACAGAGAGATAGGAGAGCAGGGGTGATTTTTCACCCCTTTCTCTGAAGCCCACTGTGTCTCTTGAAAATATGTCCCTGAAAATTGTGCAGCCCTCAGGGATGTATTTTTGGGAGGCACAATGGACTTCAGAGAAAAAGAGAGATCAGAAAAAAATAGTCTATCCCCCCCCCATTCTGCTGTGCCAGCACTGTGTTAGTCACACACAAAAATTAATATCAGCCAGCTTATTTAACACACTAGATGAACAATTAGAAAACGTAATTGAAATTACATTAGCAATAGTTGTATTATTAATTATCTCCATGGCAGGGAACCTCTATCAACTGGAAGCCATAGATAAGGGAGATATAGTAATACATTTGTCTTGGGCAGACAAGAAATAACAGAACTTTGCACTATGAGGCACATTACTAAGAGGTTAGTTCTAGATAAATCTGTATAATACTGCATAACACGACTAGCGTACTCTCTCACCAGATATTGATGTGATGATGATAGGTGACACACACTGTACTAAGCTCTATTCTAGAACACAAGCCACCAATGCCGGGACAATTCCATATCTTCCTACTTGTCTCTGGATTGAAAAGGAGTCACTACATTTTTGTTTCAGCTGTTGGGAGGGGTAACCTACATCTGCTGGGATCAGAATCTTCCACCCGGGCTCAAGCTAGGATCCTATAGCACAGAGCTATAACTGATGAATCATAATTCAAAATGTATCTTGTCTAAATACATATTTGTTGCATGTGATTCAGATTTCTTCAGCTTTTGAAAAGCTTTGATTGGTGTAATATGCCATTACCCCAGCATTCGCATAATGATATGTAGGTGCTTAAGTACAACATTCCCAGGAGATGGACTGTGTTTAATGTTACTAATGTGTGCATTTGCAGCTTTGGGATTGAGACAGGCACCCACTACACAATGCTTATGCTGTGACTGAAAATGAGTGACATGACTCTTTCCCTTTACCACTGTTATGAAGAACATCCTTTCTTTTTTCCATTGACAGGAAAGCACTGCCTTTGAATGCCAGTTGAAGGGGAGAAGGAACAGGAGAGGGAGCATGCCTTCATCTCCTGCTTGTGGGCTTCCCAGAGGCATCAAGTGGACCACTGTAAGAATCAGGATGCTGGACTAGACAGCAGGATCTTATGTTCACTTCTACATTGTACAGCCCCAATAGGGGATTATTTGTCCATCAATAGGTTTTCTCAAAAAAGTCATGTGTGCAACTTCACCAAAGAAGACATCCCCATGCCAGGGACCCTTCACTGGTTGGCTAAATTGACAAAAGACTAGGCCTCCATGCCAGGAACCTAAAGCACGATTTTATCTAACCTTTCATATTTTCATTGACAGGACGAATACTGGTTGTGAAAAAGGCATTAAGGTCTTGAGGCTGTGCAGTGAATACTGCACCCTCAACAAGACCATCATTATCACTGCATATTGAGCCTACCATTTGGAGTTCCTCCATACCATTTGGAATTCCTCCATACAATGAATGACTTCTCCAAGGTCAGAGGCACCCTCAAAATGTGTCTGTAATTGGGGTGGTCACGTTGTGACCCAGGCCCCTGAAGTTTCTAATCCCTATGTTGGTGATTTCAGAATTGTTTCCCATGAAGGTCCCACAACTGCCAAATCTCCTGGAAACAGAGCCTAAAGGGGAGGCCACTGTAAAGCTCTCTGATAAAGAGAAAAGTATATCACCTGATTATGAACCCATGGCTGTCACTTCAATCTGAATCAAGCCACCTCCCAATCAAGCAAATTTGCTCTCTCTCCAAAGGCTCAGTTGGGGGGAAAAAAAAGGTGAAAAACTGAGGCTATTCAGTTGCATCACAATGCACAGTTCCAAGCCAGACTGTTATCCTGTTAAATTAAAGTCCCCTGAAAGGGAATCTAGTAGTTATTGGACTCATTTGGTACTAATAAGAAGGCTAGAATCATCTTTGGGCTTCATTAGGGCAATATCAGCACACCTTGGGATTCTAGAAATGACCCAGAATCTAGCAGAATCTGACAATGATCTGCTATATGGAAGCTTGTTCTTTGATCTCAGATACCCATTCCCTGCTGCCAGTCACTAAATGATCCAGATTGGTTCCCTTCAAGTCTTCCCTGTTATTTTGCAAAGAAGAGAACACAGACTAATGTAGTTCCAGTGCAGATCAACCATGTAGTTGGGGAGATCACTCTTTTTCATCCCTTTGAAGTTCAAGATTAAATGCAGACACCTGGTACCTCTCCATTCTCATGACGCCTTGATAATAGCTGTGATAAAGCAAACATTCTATTGTTCTCCATAATTTATTTCCCAGAATGATTCTAAAAGTTCAATTGTTTGTCATAGTTCCTTGGCAAATATAAATTCTCTTTTATGTTTAGATGCCTTTTATTTTTCATCACAAAGTTAATTTTTATGTATATCCCTTATCTGCTTTGCTACATTTTTCTTTTCAGCTTTTACCTAAGAGCAGTCTATTGTGAAATTTCATGTGTGGTCTTTTTTTCGTCCTCTTTCCCCCTCTTTCTTTTTCTTTTTTTAACTCAGCTAAATATATTCTACAGCCTGCTTATTCTACTTACATTGTGAAGTGAGTTGGATCTTAATTTAAGTTTCCTCTTGGGAATCACAATCTTTTTCCACAGTGTTGCACTTTTAATATTTCTTCTTATTACAAGGTTATAGAAGGTAAATCTTGATACCTTTATGCAGCTCCTGCTGGCAACACTCAAAGGGAAAACAAAAACAGACTCACTTCAGCATCTGGCTCTGTGTATCTTGATTGCTCGCTTCTAATGCTGCATTCCTGAAATTCAATACTTTTCTACTGCCATGCTTAGTAAAACCTCTTAAACAAGACTGGAATTCAAAAATCCCATTATCAAATAATTTCGGATCTTCCTAGTATTTTTTAACATTCTCAACCATTTCCTGTATATTAGGAATGTAAGTTCTCTGTGGCCTCTCTTTACCTTAATTCTCTGAATTTATGAAACTGTCTTCTGTGTAACTGAGGACCTTGCAAAGGAAAAATCTCAAATTTTGATAGTCCAAGAATGGCATTCAATTTCCCCCCGATCCTTCTTTCATTTTTTAAACTAGCAAATCTATAATACTCTAATAGATACAGATTTTATGTGGAGAAAATGACATGGATATGTCAGGTTCATTTACTAAAAAGCTGGTGTCATTGATAGGAGGCTTAAGCCAAGCTAGAGGGTGGAATTTTTTTTTTTTAACTTAAAATGGCTGGCAATAACAAACAGAATAAAGGCAGATGTAAGGCCTGTTAGGCAAGAAAGGATACTCAGGACCACGGATTGAATTCTTACAAATGTTAACAATAAGGACCTTACCCAGCCCTGCTCTCAATGCAGCAAACCACCTTATAGACTTCGCTCTGAAAGAGGAGGAAAATTTGTGAAAAGGGAGCTCTCTGAGATACAATGGATGCCCTCTCCAGGGTAAAGTAAGAGTAAGATGATCCAATCATGCTTTTTGGTATGACATGAACTACTGTTTCCAAGATCAGCTCAGTAGAAGTTCTTTAATTGTCACTAAAAGGCAGGCTGACATCGAGAAGGTGTGAGGGTTATCGATGTCACATTGACAATGCTAACAAAAAAGTCTCAAGAAAGGCCCTTGTTATCGTGGTATTCTAAGGGAATTTAAAGTGTAATAAAACCCTAGGAAAACAGAAGCTTGCCTATCTGGAAATATATAGCAGGCAATAAGAGTTCATAATAATCCTGTATGAAGTATGTGGTAAGAAGAACTTTGGAAAATATTTAATAGAAACTCTTTGTTTTAGCAGCTAATGGTTTACAATGCACTCATGGTGCACATCCCTTTTGAATTAAGGAAACCTTATCAAGGCTTAGAACTGGGTTGGCCAATCTGAGGCTCTCCAGGTATTATTGGACTACAATTCCCATCATCCCCAGTCAGGTGTCCAAAGTGGGGTTTTTCCATTGGTAACCAGAGTGCTTTCCATCAGGAATTCAGTCTGTGTGCCACCATTCAATTATGACCCAAATGAGAACACTACAGAAAGTCCAGCCAAGGCAACTTTCTTGCACCAACAGGTCAGTTTCACTGAACATCAAGCAATTTCAACTGGTATTACTCACATGACCCGAAAACATCCAGCAAGTTTAACTGGTTTCATTAATGCCTGACATGCAAGATAGCTTGTGTATTAGAGGTGCTATTTCATGGAGTGTGAGATGAATTCTCTTGAATTGGAGATGAGCTCTGATAGTAGTTGGACGTTGGACCCATAGGGAAAAGGATAATAGTTTTTAGCTGGATTGAAAGGGTGATTTCAGAGCTTCTTTCTCAGAGTTAATTTCTCCCCAAGCAGGGAGAAGGACAATGCACAGACAAATTCAGGTACCAGAGTCTTATTGGCTGAGCTGGACCTGCCTAAACAATCCCTCATTCTCTGATTGTTAGATAGACATAGCTGGTTGATTTCTGCTTACATGATTTGAAGATTCTATTTAATCCTATGACATATAAACTGAGAAATTTCCCTGGGGTTACACAACTAACAAAACATCTAACACAATAACATGGCTCTGCTACGTTGCCTGCACTCTTGGCTAATGCTGTAACACAGATTACTGAAGAGACTAGTACATAAGAATGTGACTATACCCTACATACATTCTAAACCTGTGGCAAGACAGTCAGAGCTGTCAAGCCTCAATATAAGATTCTGAGTCAGGCTCGCTGACAAGTCTGAAGAACTAGGAGATCACATTGCTGACTATAGACCATCTTCTTCACCTTCAGGTGAACAGGAGATGGGGACGAGAGCTCTAGATGTCTCTCTCAGGGCCTCAGGGGAGAACTCCAGTTGTGGGCTATCACATTTTCACAAGGTGGCAAACCTGGATGTGGGCTGTGCCACTGCAGGCTGCACAGGATGGGATACTTTCCCATGAAAAGGTGTCTCTACCAACAGAAAACTAAATGTCAAGGTGAAGACTCTGCTAGAACCTTTCTCCCTGAGATCTAGAGATTATTCTCATATGCACTGGAAACTGGGCTTATGGAACCCAGCCCAGTTTCCAGTGCGTGTGCGAACTGCCAGCAGCAAGCACGCTTTATCCCCCGCCCCTTAAATGAGGTTAGCAGAGCGAATGCTCCGCTAACCCCATTTATTTGATCATGTGCCACTGCATCTCTGTGCCATGCCAACTCATGAGGAGACCCCCAACCGGGAGGCTACAACAAGCCTCCCAGTGAGAAGCTCCCCAGAATGCCCCGTGCAGTTGCATGGGGCATTCTGGGACTCCTGGGGGCTGTGATGGAGCCAGTAATCATGTGGGCAGCCAATCTGGCCACCCAGGGTGAGCTCCCTACTCATCTGCAGGGAGAGCAGGTCAAGCCCACTCTCCCCACAGAACCCTCTTAGGCTCTCCACACTGCTTGTGTGGCGAGCCTTCTAGTTTTCTAGATTGGAAGAAATTCTTTATATGTAGGAAAACTCAGATATTTGAAGCCCAGCACAAGTAATGCAGTCCTGGTGCAGCTTCACCACTTCAGTAAAAATTAGGTCTATGTGGCATGCATTTGATTATTTTTTACAGGGTGCCTTATCAAGGCCAACAGAATAATGCCCAAGAAGGAAACAAAAGAGTACCGGCTTACAAAATCATCAACTGCTTCTAGCAAGCCCATCAGTGATGTGGATTGGAGATATGGAAACTTACTTAGTGGTGCAAGTTCCATTATGAACACTGAACATAATGGCTGATAAGTTATACACTCATCAGAGAAATGCTGATTCTTATGGCAATTGGAACTTGTCGTCTGGCTCAGTTTCCAGACTGAAGGTTGACCCAGGGGCTAAATATAACCTCTGTGGAGCAAACAATATTGTAATCTAGAGATGTACATATCAGAACATAAGAACATAAGAACAGCCCTGCTGGATCAGGCCCAAGGCCCAAGTCCAGCATCCTGTTTCGCACAGTGGCCCACCAGATGCCTGGTGATTGGGCATCTGGTGGGAACGTTGATTGTACAGAGATATGTACAGAGATATGTACAGAGATGTACATATTGTAATCTAGAGATGTACATATCAGGCGGTATAGAAATATGATAAATTAATGAATGAATGAAGGGTCCTTTCTACAGAGTGCTGCATATACGCTTAACTGCCAGCACCCAAACTGCAATATTTTGCAGACTAGAAATGTATCCCCCAGCTCCCCATTATGTATTAATTACTATTGTGAGAGCCCTGTCAAATGTGATTATATGAGCATCCAAACTGATGCCAAAGCAGCACATGATCCAAAAATACTTTTCACTACAAGGTCCAGAACAAAGAATAGAGATCATAGTGGCCTGAAGTAAGATTTGTTTGTTGTTTGTTTCTTTGTTTCTTTATTACATTCATATACTGCATCATACAAATGTCTCGTACTCCTGGCTTGGCTCAAATTTGAGCAGGTTCAGGGTTATAGGTTTTTTTAAAAAAATACAAAAAATTAAGACTCTCCACTGGGTCTGGGTCAGAGGACACCGCAATGGGGGTCTCTGCTATCTCCCCACCACCAGCCTTCTCCCACTCTAAAAAGGGCCAGTTTGGCCCATTTTCAGGCTGTTCCGGCCCTTCCTCCCATATTGGTGGCCATTTGGAGGCCGCCATGGATGCCCAATGGGCATCTGTGTGGTGGGTCATGATCCAGGCCACACAGAGGCCCAGTGGGCATACACAGTGGCCTCCAAAATGGCCACTGCCACTGGAGGAAGGGCTGGAACAGCCCCCAAATCAAGATGTCTCTAGGGAAAATAGCACCTAGGGCAAGCACTGAAATTGTGCCCCCTGTCTAAACATCTGACACCCATCTTTCAGATAACTTTACCATAATATCAGCTGAAAAATACAAGTCAAGCTCGTTAATCTTTTAATATTTCAAAAAATATTTAGCAAAGGACATAGCCAGACCAAAAAATGCTGGAAAACTACAAATTTCAGTATGCTGGGGCTCATGAAATACCCAAATAGTTTGTGGAGGTGTACTTGGAAAAGTAAACAGAACTGCCTGTCTAATCCTCTACTATGCATTATAGCATCACTATTACATAAGTTTTAAAAATAAATGGAGAATTTGACTTTTCCCAGATACTCTGAAAATGATTAAAGGATATGCTGAGAAAACTGTGTCACTGCTTGGAATATATTCTAGTATTTCAGAAAGACAGTTAAAATGAGAGAAAGAGAGCAAGAAACTCCCAGTGGGCCTTAATACTAAAGATTTCACATTGATTCAAAGGCAAACTCACCATTAATAGCCATATTATTAAGATATCACATTTAACTCACTTATCACAAGAAGCAAAGTAAGAGCAAATGAATACAATCCTAGCTCATAAACTTCAGCTCAGTATTCACAAGCCCTGCTTCTCTGTACATAGTGCCAAACTGAATATGTGTACAGTGACTTATATTATATTAATTTTTTTATATTTTTATTTTACCTGTAGCCATTTTGGGGGGCTTCCTAAAGGCCGTGGGGGGGGGGTCTGCAAAGGTTCCCCCTCCTCTAGGGCCTCACAGGGACCATTTGATCATGTGCAGTGGCCATTTTGTTTTTGGCAACCATTTTTTAAATTTTTTGATTTGAAAAAATGGTGCCCCCCTTCAAGTGGTGCCCGGGGCACGTGCCCTGCCTGCCCTACCCTAGATATGCACCTGCCCCAAACTGGCCCTTTTTAGAGCAGAATAATGCCAGGGGAGGAGGGGAAGATGGCAGAGACACACACCCCCACTGCTGCTGCCACCAACCCGTACCCAGCAGTGAGTCTTAATTTAAAAAAAACAAAAAAAAAACACCTTAGAACCACCAAAATGGCTTCGAGCTGGCTTTGGGGGGTTCAGCTTGAGTTCATGCCAAACTGGGCCTGGTCTGGCTCAAGGGCGAGCTCTTGAGATGCCCTGGTTTGGTGACGAACCCTCTTGACCTCAAGCCAGTTCTCACATCCCTACCCGGGAGTTGTAGTTCAGCAACAGCTGGAGGAACCGTGGTTGGGAACCACTGCCCTATACCCTAACCCTTCTTCAGATATTAAGTTGTATAAGTGTACAGATGACTGTACACTTGTACATGCTTTTGTGTGAATGACTGTACTTGTGTTCATTTAAAAAGGGAGCCTGGATACAGGCCCTGCCAATGCTGGATATAGGTAGAAAGTGTAATTATGTACCTGTGTTCAACATAACTTGTGAATCTCTGTACCTGTGTACAGATCTGTACCTGTGCACAGATCTGTACCTGTGCGCATTGTACACTTGTATACAAGTGTTCAGCATAATGTCTGAATAGGGCTTATGTGTGTGCAGTTTGCACATATATGTGCTCTTTCTGCACCATTGGGGACCTTGTATTTTAAAGGGTTCCAGAATGCACATAAGTAGCCTATGGGCATGCAAGTTGAACACACAATGTCTTTATTCACAAAGGAACAAAGGACTGTGTGGGGGTTGGGGTGAGGACAGCAGGCATGATCCTCCATCCATTTGTTTTACACAGTTTAAGATCATGAAAAGGGATGTGTGTGTGACTGAAGAACAAAATTGAGTTATCAGATGTGTGCATCATTTCCCCAAAGCAAGATACACAAACCCATTGGGTACCACTATGGAATTTGTATTTGACAAACAAAAACGACACCATGGGCTTTAGTCAAGTTCACAATTATATTGCAAACACAGCCATATATATTCACAGTTAATAGGATGGGGCCACATCTGGTAATTCTGTATGCTTCATAGGTGGATCAATAGCATAGTAATGAATGGCAAATGATCACAAAATCAACAATCAGCATTCATTTCTGCCTCAGAAAATCTGAATTATCAATAGCAGCACTATAAAAGTCACTGCTATTATTGCCACTCACCGAGCGGACTGTTTTTACTGTGATGATCCCAAAGAATGAGAAGTACAAAGTAGGTAATGAGATACCTTACCTTTTACTGCAGTCACATCTCCTGGTTACTAGCAAGCTTTCAAGTTTCACAATACTCCAAAAGTTGCATCATATACACTGCTTTACTTACTGATCTGCAACAACCCAGGCCAACAACCAGTGGGTCTTCTAGCGAAACAATCATATTTCTCACACTCAGACTCCAGGTGACTTTTAATATACAACAACAGCACCAAGCTAACCAGTTTTATAAGGGTGATATAGAAAGGAACAATCTCATACTCTGTGGGAGATGGCAATGGTAAACCCCTCCTGTATTCTACCAAAGACAACCACAGGGCTCTATGGTTGCCAGGAGTTGACACCGACTTGACAGCACACTTTATTTTATAGCTATAGAGCCAGCGGCGGTGGTGAGGGTGATACCGGGGAGGCAGCAGGAGGCACCTTTAACTGTCATTTACTAGACGCTTACCTCTCCTCCCGCCACACCTGAAAGTTGTTTTGAGCAGCGGCGTGCCACCCATCACCCACTGTGCCAGAGGATCAGCTCCACCACTCAGCTGGCCTCTGCACATGCACAGAGGCCGTTTGCTGGCCACACAACTGGCCTCCGCCTCCTCCAGCACAGCGGGTGCTCGGCAACGTGCCACTGTTCTAAACAGCTTTATGGTGCGGCGGGAGGAGAGGTAACCATGTAGTAATTTAGTGTTCAAGGTGCCTCCCACTGCCCCCCTGGCAGGCCCACTGCATAGAGCACCAGCCCCCACTGCATAGAGCATAGAAACCAAATAGTCCGAGGCTTATGTGGATTCAGGCCAGAGCCTTTCACAACATCCTAGGGCAAAACATATCATCTTAAACAAAAGAAAGAAAGAAAGAAAGTTTATTCTGAAAATTTAACAACGTGCAAATAAGAAAATATAGATAAAAACAAAGGCCGCCTTCCAGCATAACGGCAAACCATGGATCCAGTGGACCCACAGTTTGCCTCCATTCCCCCAGCATGCTCCCAAACAATTGCAATCTGCAGTCTGGGAGATTGCAGTGGGTGAGGCACTGGCTGTGCCGGCTTCCTTCGACGTATGAAGGAAAGCTGCAGCAGCCATTCAAGTAGGAAGGAGGCAGGAGCTTCCTACTCTCAATTCTGGTTTGTTCAGCTTTCACAAACTGGAGAACACCAGTGGCAGAATTCAAACAACACGATGCCACTTTTGGACCTGAGGTTTCAGCGGTGAAACCGAATGGTAATCGGAAGTTCAAATTTAGGTTTTGGGGTTAAAACTAACCTGCTGTTTGGTGACAAAACCACAGGTTCACGCATCTGGATGACCAAAATCTTGAACCTCTGCCACGGTTGCCTCCAGTTTCATGTTATGTCCGAAGGCAGCCACTATGATAAGTTAACTAAAGTTCTGGCTTACTAATGGAAAATACATAAACAACAACATCTTGGTGTGTTACTAGGACTATTATTACTATAGTTGTATCTAGCCCTTTCTCCTAGGAGCTCAGGGCAATACACATAATTTTATTTATTTATTTTCTTTTGCTATCTTTAAAGACACTGGCTGACATCTTGACTAATGAAGCACCAGTGCAATGGGAGATTTAATGGTGCTTCTGAAAAGTTCAGCAAACTCAACTCCACTGCTGGCTCAGTGGTGGGAGCAAATTTAAGTGACCTCCCCTTCCCCAGAAAATACTCTATGCCAGTGCAAATTACCCCTGATACATATTTGCACCAACCTTGGGCCCCCAGATGTTATTGGACTTCAACTCCCATAATCCCCAGCCCCAACGGCCTTTGGTTGGGGATTATGAGAGTTAAAGTTCATCAACATCTGGGAACCCAAGGGTGAGAACCCCAGCTCTATGCCACCCAAAAATATGTCCGTGAGGGGTGTACAGCCCTCAGGGACATATTTTCAGGTGACACAAAAAGCTTCCAGGGGGAGGAGAGGTCACTAAAATTACCCCCAACACATATTTGCACCTGTGCAGCATTAGTTTGGAACTCTTCAGAAGCACTGATGCATCTCTGATTGCACCAGTGTTTTGTTATTCAGGATGTCAGCCACTCTTACCACACTTGCCCACACATATGTACACTGACTTGGGGGGATTTAGGCATCTAACAACGACTAGAAAGGGAAGGAGGAGTGAAGGCTCTAATAACCTGGTGGCTAGAGGGCACTGGAATGTGGGTTGTGCTCGCTTCAGCAGCACATATACTATAATGTATACAGAGAATACACATATACAGAGAAGATTAGCATGGAATGTGGGCAAAAGGAGGAAGAAGAGCAATAGTGGGAGAGAATAAAAGGTGGAGGGGGAAGAGCAATCATTACCTCTCCATATCTGGTTTTTCATTGTGTGATGCCAAAAAGGGAAAGACTTCCCATCAGGAGATCTGTGTCCCTCTCAAGATTTAGGCAAAATAAAAGCAAGGAGTTGTGGGGTGCCAATGAAGCCAGAAGCTCTCTTTCCCACATACGTTGGGGATCTGGCCCATGGCTTCCTGTCTCAGGGGGGCTCTAAATGTTCTGGGGGGTCTCCTCAGAGGCCTGCTGCCACCCCACAGTGCCATGCATATCTAAGCTTTTTTGCCTGTAGCAGCAGGGGAGGAGAGTATGCTGCACCTTGAAGTGTTGTGTCACCAGCTGGCCAGTCAGCCGGGCCGGGGGGGCCAAGGGGGGGCTTCCCCCTCCTGTTTCCAAAGGAGTCCCAGGAGGAGGCATCGAGGGAAGTCCAGGGGCACATCTCCAGGTGCAGAGGGGAAGCCAGGGCAGCAGGCAGGAGAGGACCACAGGTGGGGCCCAAGCAGCCACGGTGGGGCATTCCTAGCTGGCCAGAGGAGGAGCCACCTCTGAGAGGGCCAAGCAGGAAGGGGTGTTGTGGGGCCTGTGAGGGCCATTCGGCTGCTGCCTCCCTCCATCCCTCAGTGGCATGGAGGAGGAGCACAGGAGGCAGCGTGATGGGGCACATTGAGTGGGTGATGAGGGCCAATGAGCAGGTGCTGGCCGCTGGCCTGAATGAGTCTTCTTGCTGCTGGGTGAGCAGGGGAGTAGGCCAGGCAGGGAGCTCATGTACCCACCTCCTTTGCGCCTCCTCCCTGCAAAGGCGGGCTGACCCTGGGTGATCAGCGCTCTCTCTGCCTGCAGAAGCTCCTTTCCCCCAAGGCCAACCTCTTGCCCTCCAGCCACAGAGTCTCCAGCAGGGGCATTGCCTCCATTGGACAAGGGGGCACAATCACACCTGGTCCCACAAGGTTTGAGATGCCCCCCCAAGTCTGGGCATAGGGTCCATTGGACAAGGGTGCCCTGCAGCTGGGGCATACGCTCTCTTTCTGAGCGTGATGGGAAGCTGGGCTGGGCTTCCTTTCTCCTCCCTTCCTCCACACTTCCTCCTCCCAGGCAGCGGACCACCCATCAATGCCCTCAACACTCCTGGCCGCTGCAGCCATACTGCCCGACCCTGATCTGCTGCCACCCACCCCACCACCCGGCAGAGGACGTTGACCCTCGGCAGCCCCGCAATCAGCAGACCCACACTGTCAAGCTGGCACTGCTGCTGGCCATCCTCCCGCTCTGCACAGAAGGTGAGCTAGCAGTGGGAGAAGGCTTGCGGGGGGAGGATTCGTTTGCCCCACCCCTTGTGTCTGACATCAGATGCATGGGGTATGGCTTGGGCACTGCGCAATGCGTGCTTTATACACACACCGGAGGCCCCATAGCTCCTATTTGTCCCCTAGCCACCAGCAACCTCACTACAGCCCTGATCTCCAGGGGTGCTTTCAGTCTCCTCCAAGCTTGCTTTTCACATATGGAGCTCTCCTCCCTCACTCGCAATTTCCCCCCCTTTTAAAAAAAATCCAAGCCCCAAACATCTACAGAATTGCTTCCAAGAACGCCCAGATAGACAGGCCCACCAGCTGCTGCACCCACCTCCACCGCCACAGGGGAGGGCTGCGTGGTTCATCCCCCCCCCCAGCTGCACAAATGGTGGTGGAAATGGCGGGGGGGGTGCTCTGAAAACCTTCAGGTGCGGGCTCCAAAATGACCTAGGTGTGCCACTGGGTGAAGTACCAAATCTGTAGCACTATGCATGCCCACAACACTGGGGTTGCCCACTTAGGGAATGACCTAACCTCAAAGTCTCTCTAGGGTTACACTTAGGAGTTTAAGGGCCTTTTGGTAGTCAAACTCTGGAGTGGTCCTGTGGGAAGCTCACACAGAGAATGACTCAAGGACTCTGCTTTCTAAGCGTGTCCAGAGCAATTCTTCCCACAGCAGATCCAGACAAGAAATGCTCACGGATAGTGATTTCAGTTCAATAGCAATTCTGGATGGGTCCTCATGGTTCAATGTTCAGCAACCCAGTGATTCAGCTATTCAGAGATATTTAATCCATTTTCAGGTGGGCCTTTCTTCCCCTTATCCAGGGAGCAAGAGCTTAACTACTAGACACTAGACACATATGTATGCATTCAGACAAAAACTGCACCATTAATTATTTGCCAAACAACAGCTTTCATTCTGCCTTTTACTTGGAGAGTCACAGCCATTGTTTCCTCTTTCTCCTGCTTCTTTGGCAGTATTTAGCACTTTCTCTCTCCTCAGGTGATGCTATACAATCAAGGTCCCATAGTGAATGTGATAACCTCACAATTCTGTGCAGTCAATCAGATTTGGCAATGTGATGATATCACTGAAGGCAAATAAAGCTAACTCAAATCAATACTTCCTCCATGATATGCCTTCACTCTGAATGGATGAACAGATTCCCCTACTTTTTGACGTGATCTCTTTAAAAGTCCCCCCCCCCGCCCGCCAAATTGCATTGGTGGTGGTGCTTACAGAAATTTCATAAAAGAAAGCTCTCTTTCTGGTTCAGCCTTAATTTAAACCCTGTGACTGCTTTGTATAAGGAAAAGTATCTTTGGAATGCTGTAGTTTTGAGCAGAAATGTGGGAAGGGATCAGAAGCTGCACTTAATTCCTTACCTGCCTCCTGTTGTTCTATGCGAAATTGGGCCCCCACCCCTGTTGGTTCCAGACACATGCATCTGGGTCCCCACCCCCCCATGAGAAAAAATGGCGTGGAAAGCAATTTGAGTAGGAAAACAGAGGGTGGAGAAAGGGTCCACCACTTCTCTGCTCAAACTACACTCTCCCAAAATGGCTTTTTTATATCAAAAGAAGCCATTAAAGTTTAAATAAAAGCATATGCATTTAAAATCTAGTAAGTGTTTGTAACCTGGTACTTGAACAAATATTGTTCAAATATTGAACAAATATTGAACAAATATTGTTCAAGTTGGTTCACCTCTCAAGAAGTTGGTTCACCTCTCACCTCTTAGTTATAATTGTTGCTTTATGGGCAAGTGTTTGGGGAAAGTAAACAAAAGTATGGTAGTAGTTATATTTCAGATGTGATGCAATACAATGAAGATTTGATCCCAATTAGAAATCAAGAACAGGGGAGAATAGGTGTATGCCACAAGGTTCCTGCAGTATCTTGTCTTCCAGAAACAGACCTGATACTACAAAATGGCTGAACTTTGGTGATAGATACAGATACAGATAAATACTAGGAAAATGTCCTGGAATTTGCAAGCATATTAGTGTTTTATCTCTGTGACTCTATGCTAATCCTGGAACTATGAGGTATCATTTCTCATGCTGTCCAGTGGGAGAGTTGTTCCATGACAATTCTCATTCAGCTAACATTTTCCAGGACAGTAATGAAGTTGTGTGTGTGTGTGTGTGTGTGAGAGAGAGAGAGAGAGAGAGAGAGAGAGAGAGTCTGGTAGTCTGGATGAGGTGTGGAACCTACCACTGAAAATGGCGTGTTTCTATCTGTGGTGGTTTGGTCTGGGTGTTTCATGTCAGTGAGTGAGTGAGTATGTCCGTCAGTCAGTAAGTCAGTCAGTGAAGCCAAGGCAGCTTTATATTATAATACACAGAGCAGTATATATAACTCGTCTCCACAATGACCAGGGTGTGTGTGTGTCATGTAATAATTTTTTATTATTATTTCTTGTTTACACAGTCAGAAAGGTGTTATTGACTGGTTTGTTTTATCCAGACATCGAGTCCTTCCCAAGGACCTGGGATGGCTGAATTTTATCATCAATACTGTTGGTTATTATAGATATCGTCGCAAAATATAGGCTGTTCCCAGTAAAGCTTCTTTTTGTAATTGGCTGATGGTGATTTCTGTGGCCCCTATGGTGTTGATGTGCTCTTCAAGGTCTTTTGGAACTGCACCCAGGGCGCCAATTACCACTGGGATTATTTTGGTCTTTTTCTGCCACAGCCTTTCAATTTCAATTTGTAGATCTTTGTATTTGGTGATTTTTTCTATTTCTTTTTCTTCTATTCTGCTATCCCCTGGTATTGCTATGTTGATTATTTTGACTTGTTTTTCTTTCTTCTTGACTACAGTGATATCTGGTGTATTGTGTGGCAGATGTTTGTCTGTTTGTAGTCGGGAGTCCCATAATATTTTTACATCTTCATTTTCTTCAACTTTTTCAGTTTTATGGTCCCAGCAATTCTTGGCTACAGGTAGCTTGTATTTTTTGCAGATGTTCCAGTGTATCATCCCTGCTACCTTGTCATGCCTTTGTTTGTAGTCAGTCTGTGCGATCTTCTTACAACAGCTGATCAGGTGGTCCACGGTTTCATCTGCTTCTTTACAAAGGCGGCACTTGCTGTTTGTGGTTGATTTTTCGACTTTTGCTCTTATTGCATTTGTTCTTAGTGCCTGTTCTTGTGCAGCCAGTATTAAACCCTCTGTTTCTTTCTTTCTTTCTTTAATAATAATTAATTATTTAATTAATAATAATAATAATAATAATAATAATAATAATAATAAAAACTTTTATACCGCCCTTCCAAAAGGCTCAGGGCGGTTTACATTAAAACACCATTAAAATCAGTTAATAATTAATACAAAAATTATAAAAGCATAAAACAATGATTAACAATTAAAAACATTGCCTAGGAAGCAAGAGGTTGCCGGTTCAAATCCCTGCTGGTATGTTTCCCCGTCTATGGGAAACACCTATATCAGGCAGCAGCAATATAGGAAGATGCTGAAAGGCATCATCTCATACTGTGCAGGAGGAGGCAATGGCAGACCCCTCCTGTATTCTACCAAAGAAAACCACATGGCTCTGTGGTCGCCAGGAGTTGACACCGACTCAACAGCACAACTTTAGAGATACTGTAATTTTTTCTCCTCCTAGTTCCACAACCTCCCATTCTTGTTGTTCATAGCATGCACCACTTGAGGGCAGTGAAGCTTAATTAAACGTTAATAACAGAACAGCTAAAAGGGACTGGAGATAATAGGCTGGCAATAAAAGGAGTTAGAATAATTTTAATAATGATGTTTTTGACTAATTAGGTCAGAAGTTATGTGGATAAGCCTCAAGCTTACATGATATGTTTGGCAGCTGGCTTCTATGCTCGGGATAAGAAAGTGGGTAGAGCTGTTGCAAGCCGTGCAGTTGCTTACAAATTAGGTCCTGCAGAATCCAATCACTGGTAAAATAAAATGCAGTAATGGTAGTTTTTCATGATTCAGTGGACATGGAGCCCATTATCAGCCACAGAATTTATTCCTTCCTCCCCGCTCTATGCTAAGTTGTAAAAAGCAGTACATGCAGGAAAATAAGGAAACATCATATGAAAAATATTTTCCTAAAACCAAAACCACAAGTCTTGATGCTGTTGAACAGAGCTGTGGTTTCCCTTTATGCCCCAAAGAAAAAAAGCAAAACAAAACAAAACACATTTAATAAATATGTTTAATAAATACATGACCTGCTCTGCATAAAATAAAAGGAACCTCTTTTTCCCCCCTTCTCTCCATTCTGTATAAATGATTCCCTTTGCTGTCTCGGTTTTATAGGCTGGGTTCTTCTAACATCACCCGCATTATAATTGCGCACCCACAGTATTATTCTGGCAGGATGTACTATATAAATAAAAGATTACCAGTCAAGAGAGAACAAAAGGGCAGCTGGTTTTTATAATCCTGTTAAAATAATATTGTTTAAAATAATATTGCTATAATTCTCTACAAAAATACCACTCAAGAAAGGAGATGTAGAAAATGGAAAAGGGAGTTCTGGAGTAAATGATGAACCGCCTTCATGCAAAGCAGTCTAAATAGAAACTAAGGATTGGTGTTACCCCAAGCACAGCAGAAAGTTGCCCCACACCCTGGGCTGGGACGAAGACAAGAGAGACATGCATGGATGTTCTGGGCCACAACAACTCAGGGTTGCAGCCAGAGAGAAAGCTTAAGGAGCAACTCCTCATTTATTTTTTCCTCCTTGGAGCAAAGAAAAGACACATGGGGGCAGAAAATAGGCTTGTTCACATGAACATAAGAACAGCCCTGCTGGATCAGACCCAAGGCCTATTTAGTCCAGCTTTCTGTTTCACACAGTGGCCCACCAGATGCCTCTGAGAAGCTCACAGGCAAGAGCTGAGGGCATGCCCTCTCTCCTGCTGCTGCTTACCTGCAACTGGTATTGAGAGGCATCTTGCCTCTGAGGCTGTAGGTGGCCTATAGCCCTCAGACTAAAAAGACCAAACATGGCCCTATACAGGATTGGAGAAGTACCCAGCCAAGGTAGGACAGCCGTGCATGTTCCTGAAAGGTGTTCATGTGAACTCAATATACCAGGTAGGAGGTATATTGATCAAGGCAGGAGGAGGGGAAAGTGAACATGTGGGAGTGGGATAGGACAAACATGGCCAGCCGATGTTCTGTTCCCAGCACTTTATCGAGGGAACATTCTCTTTTGAGAATGTTTTCCTTCTAGGATAAAGGTTCTAAGGCAGGGCTGCTCAACCTTTTGGTCACTTTGGCCAGGGATTGTGGGAGCTGTGGTCTAAGTTGAGCAGGCCTGTTCTAAGGCAAGAGCTAGGAAAGAATGTCTCCAGCTGTCTGTCTTGTTTGGGTGACTTCACCCTGGCTCAACATCAAAACAGTCCTGACTGGTCCCTGCTTCTCACAGCCAACGCACTTTACAGGTGTGCCAGGAAAGCTCTTGATAAAGGCATCAACCTCGAGCAGGTGAGCATTGAGACTGAGGACATGCTTTGAAATAGGAAGTCACAGGATCAATTCTCCACATCTCCACTTCAAAGGATCTCAGGGGAAAAGGGTGGAATGGCCCCTGTCTGGATCCTTGAAGATCTGCTGCCAGTCAGTGTGCAGGAGTGGGATGGATGGACTAATGGTCTGACTCAGCATAAGGCAGCAGCAATGTATAAACAATTTTTTTTTAATTTTGTGGCTCCATTGTGTTTTATTTATTTATTTATTTATTTTAGCAGGGGGGACCCTTACTTTTAAAGTGTCATTTTTGCCATCATCTGTGTCAGCAGAAGGCACTCTAATGCATGACCATGATCTTGGATATTCAAGATGGTGGGTGCCATCTTGAATACCTGAGTCAGGACACAGCATTTTACAAAGGATACCGGTGGTGTGTGTGTGTGTGTGTTTTGGCTAATGTTGTGGTGAGTTCGAGGGGATTATGGAATTCATAAAGGCCCTCCCTATCTATCATGTTTTACACTGAGGTAATGGTCTGGAGCCGAGAAAACCACTCAGAAGGAGACGTGAGGCATAGTCCATAGGAACCATGTGTCAGGAGCCAAGAGTCAATATAAAGGAGCACATGGGGCAATCCAAGAGCATGGTCAAGAGAAGCAGAAGCCAGGAATCTAAATGGAGCAGCAAACAGGAGCAGACAAGAGCTTGGTCAGGGGAAGCTGAGGATCAGAAACCAAGAATCATGACTAACTAGGAATAACAGACAGGTGCTTTGGCAACAATGATGCTTCAGCAACAGCTTACTACAGCCGGAGCTCTTATATAATCTGGCAGCTGGTTACAGTCTGTAGCTCTGCCCCCTCTTCCCGAGACTGTGGCTGTTTAAAGGGGCTGATCTTGATTTCTTAACTGCAGGTTCCTATGGAGAGGAGATGATTCTTCAGCCCCTGGAGGATGGTCAAGGTTGTCCTCTGAATCAGAGGATATGGGTGGAGCATCCTTGGGGGAAGGTAGATGCTCCTTAGGAACAAGGGTCTCTTTGGTTTCCTCACTCTGTTCCGATGTGGCTGGTGATACACTTGGTTTCCAGAGGGGAGCCTTGTGGCTGGATTGTGTGCATGTCTCCAGGGGACACAGGGCCCAGGGTAATGTGTTGTTCTCTGAGCTCTCCCTGTCCACCGATGCATGGTTGAGGGTGGGTTCGGTTGCATGACATTATCTTTCCTTCTATAATTTTAGCACTTATAGGACAAGTCAATGCTGTGCAAGTGTTAATGTTTATGTGCAACCTTTTGGTAGAACAAGTTAGAACTCCTCTTTGCTAAGTAGGGTCTACCCTGGTTTGCATTTGAATGGGAGACTACATGTATGTGCTGTAAGATAGCCCCCTTAGGGGATGGGGTTGCTCTGGGAAGAGCATCTGCATGGTTGCATGCAGAAGGTTCCAAGATCCCTCCCTGGCATCTCCAGATAAGGCTGAGAGAGACTCCTGTCTGCAACCTAGGAGATGCCACAGTTAGTCTGTGTAGACAATACTGAGCTAGATGGACCAATGGTCTGTCTCAATGTAAGGCAGATTGCTATGTTCCTTTGTTCCTTTGTATTTTTAGTCCCCTTCTTCCCTAATGCAGCAGGTTTCCATGAAAAAAAAATTAGCCTGCATATTCACACTTCAGCCAGTTTCATTAGGATTACTTTGATTTCAGTACTGTTAATTGTGCACTTCAGGAAAATTATTGGAAGTTTTCACTTGTGCAGGGATAGCAACCTAAGATGATGTGCAGGCTGTACCAACTATTTCCAGTATGTGCTTGGACATATACCAGAACAAGAAGAGATTCAGAGTGCAAGCATACCCTTTCGGTTCTGCAGCAACTCAGGGGCATTTCTAATTTAATACCCTGGTGACAATAGCGACCTACCTCACTCAAAGTAGACACAGTAGAAGTGAGAGTGGAAAAGGTCAACAAAAAAATCTCAGCAACAACATCTAAGAAACCATCATTATTATCTACAACACTGCAGGAAAAATTCATTCCAGAGAATAATGTTTGGATTCTTCCTTGCAATGAAACAAGTGATTATACTAAATTGTTTCCTAATATCATAGTCTTTGTGTAAATGAAATTCAATGTTAGAATGTCACCTATCTGGGAAAAAATGACTGTGTGTTAGAAGCACTAAGGCTGATTCATATTTCTTGTCAGATACTCAAAAGCATTTTTATGTTCTTATGGAATTATATTATATCCAAAAGAAAATAAATAGGCAATTGTGTGCTAGAGAAAGCTCTTGAACAACAAAGGGGAAAAAAATGACCCTGATGAGTTGTATTTGCCTGTGTCCACCCCACCTCTACAGAGACCATGTTGACCTGATGATTTCAGCCCTAAACAACTCTCACTGGAAACTACAGGGAGAGAGTATGATGAAGAAATAAGCAATCGTGCATAATTTGCTAGCGTGAGAGGCAATATGGATAAAAATCAAGACTGCAACTGGGAAAACCTGGGTTCAAAACATAGCCATGACTCTCATTGGATGACCTTGGGCTAGTAACTATCTCTCAGCCCAAGGATAGGCAACCTCGACTCTCCAGCTATTAGCAAACTATAAATCCCATCACCTCGAGCCACAATTTATTGTGGCTAGGAAGATGGGAGTTGTAGTTCAACTACAGCTGTAGTTCCAAGGTAGCATACCCCTGTCTCAGCTTAACCTTCCTCACAAAGTTGTTTGAGAATACAGTGAGGTCATTCACACAAGCAAAATCTACCCAGGTGTGGGAGCTGTGTGTTCTCCCAATTTTCAGTGGTGTGGGTGAAACAGCTAGATAGGAGAATGATTGTGTGGAAGCAAGATAGGAGGAACAGCTACACAGGTTTCCCTCCTACCTTGCTTCCACACAATCAGTCCTCCCTCCTCCTACCTAGATGTTTGCACCCACACCAGGGGCACAGCAAGGTTGGAGTGGGCCCAGAGGCAAGATTTTAAAATGCACCCCACCACTGAAGATCAGCTCATGAAGTAAAGAAATCTTAAATGAGGCTGAATAATGGTAACAAAAAGCATAGTAAAATAGATAGATAGATAGACAGACAGACAGAGGTATGTGTGTGTGTGTGTGTGCACAAGCGCATGTGTATGTAACCTATGTGCCACAATAGAACATCCTAAATTATTTTGTTAAAGGTGTTGTAAATTGTGGACGATGCAAGTCATTTAATGGTACTAGAGAAAGTCATGCTGTTCTGGTAGCTCCAGGTCTTAACACTCATATCAATTTTGGAGGATGAATACAACTGAAGGAAGCCCGGGTGGGTGCGTGGCTGGGAGAGTCAGTCATGTGACTTGCCTCTCCCCCCCGCAAGTCAGTGGGCCCCCAGACAACTGTCTCCCCTTGTCCTATTATAGTTACGCCCCTGACCCACACAACTGAAAATTGGGAGCACACACAACTCCCAAACCTGGGTAGAACACAGTTTTCGCTTGTGTGAATGACCTGTGTGTGTGTGTGTGTGTGTGTGTGTGTGTGTGTGTGTGTGTGTGCATAAACCACATGTGCTGGCTGGAGCTTCTTGGAAAAAGGTGAGCTAGAAATATAATAAATAAATGATAATGAAAGCACACACAGATATATATATATATGATTAGATAGATAGATAGAATAAAAACACAAACACAGAGGCAGTGAGAAAGTGGCGGCTGTGGAGAAAGTGGCATTTTTGATATCTTTGGGTGGGGACCAAAGAATGGGAGAGTGGTAAGGATGGTGCACTACACTGGGAATAGGAGAGAGGTAAGGACTGGGAATAGGAGAGTTGGAGGGATGGGAATACACTGGGAATAGGAGAGTAGTAAGGATAGTGGACTACCCTGGAGCACCTCCCATGGGTAGTGTGTATGCTTTTGTTGGGAGAAAACCAATTGAGTCCCCTGATCTGGAGTTCCTCCAAAACCCTTGAGAGGAGTTTGGGAAGAATTATCATAGCTTATGTGAGAATTATAGTTATTTGATATTTTGAAGGGCAAACTGAGGAATGATTGTTCATGGCTGACACTTAAAAATACAGCAACAACTCCAAAGGTTGAACTTTATGATCATTAAGGTTTCTTTCAGCCATAGACAGGGCTGCCAGTTGGAACAAGCCTATTGTCTTGCATGCCTCCCACACTTAAGCTGTATGTAATTGATATCATCAGTACCCAGACACATAGGAAAATAACAGAAGTATCCTACAGTGCACCTAGATTTTGCTAAAGCATATCTAAGCAGTGTAGGTTCAAAAACAAAACGTTTCTTAAATGATTCCGGGCAAAGGCACCTCATGCTGAAACGTCTTCTTTCCAAAGTGGGATTTAAAACACAATTTCTGTTTTGCTTCAATCAGCAAGCAATAAAATAGAATTACGGAACCCGCCAAAACAGATCAATGGCCTAACCTTATTTAATAAACTATGTGAGCTTTTAAAGTTCCAAACATCTACTGCAGTATACATGCCGAACTTGCATTCCTAAATGTTAACAATCTACCAGGCCAATTGTACAGATGATTTAGTCATTATGAATAAACATGAATTTCTGATCCATTTTGAGTCAGAGATTTTAAGATATGTTCAGGCTCCTGCAGATCACCAAGAACCTCCAGGAAATTGCATTCATATTTTTAAACTTTGTATATTCAACAAAAATCCATAATTAACTCCCACCAACACCGAAAAATTGGGAGCTCTTTTATACTATATGATTATGAAACCAAATAGGAATGAGGAATGGCTGTTCCCCCCCGCCCACACACACACCACACCATCCAGTGTTCCCTCTAACAGGGATTCCCAGATGTTCACTACAACTCCCACCATCCCCAGCTGCAATGGCCTTTGGCTGGGGATTATGGGAGTTGTAGTCCACCACATCTGGGAATTCCTGTTAGAGGGAACACTGCCTCCATCCTTGAGTGTCTATGTATAGTGCTCTTCAGGTTAAAGCTCTACATGGCAAAATGGTTCTCAGAGGGAGAAGCTATAGTTAGGAACATAGGAAGCTGTCATATACTGAGTCAGACCATGTGTCCATCTAGCTCAGTATTGTCTACAAAGACTGGCAGCAGTTTCTCCAAGGTTGTAGGCAGGAATCTCTCTCAGCCCTATCTTGGCAATCCCAGGGAGGGAATTTGGAACCTAGATGCTCTTCCCAGAGTGCTCCATCCCCTAAGGGGAATATCTTACAGTACTCACACATGTAGTCTCCCATTCATATGCAACCATGGCAGACCCTGTTTGGCTAAGGATACCAGTCATGCTTGCTACCACAAGTCCAGCTCTTCCATTTCAGTGGTAGAGCATATATTTTACATGCATAATGATTTATTCAGCTGTCAGAACAAAGGGTCATGGCCTATACTTTGACTGCCATCGTGAAACGACATGATGGGTCAGCAAAGCAATACCCTGCTGAGGTCCTCTAGAACCCCTTCCCATGTGCTGTGAATTGGGTTTGTATTCAGCTGTTAGCACATCAGTTGCAAAAGGTTACATCAGTTACCGATACCTTTAATGGCTGCCAACATCCCCTAAGACCCCCTCCCATGTGCTGTGAATTTGGTTTGTATTGAATGGTAAATGAAAAAGTTATTAGAGGGAGACACACACATGGACACACAGAGATTTCATAAGCCATTTGCAAAGTAGGCTTAAAAAAAACCCTGTATCCGTGAATCCTGGGCCCTACATCACACTGATTATAAGGAACAGATTCAGATTCCAAGCTCAATCAATATACAGACTTTCCTGAGCCAGATTCAGGATTCCAGCATCACCACCATCACCACTGACAACAATTGCACTTCCTTAGCAAAGGTCATCTATCACTTTGAAAATATGTGTCATGATCCTCATCCTGGAGGACTGGTTAGACCATTGGGTTTGTGGAAGCTGCAGCTTGGCAGCTTCAATTTTCTACATATCTTGGAGATCACTTAGTCCTGATTCAAACCTTAACTGAGCCTCTTTCACACAGTCAGAAACTGTGTAGGTCGAACACATAGAGGGGCTCGGGCTCATGCCCATTCTGCTCAGAGCCAATGAATATGAAGTCAGAAACAGGAAGACTGGGTGCAATCTTGGTTATCCTCCATATGTTTAGCCTACACATTGTTTGGCCAAGTGGAGTAAGCTCTATGTGGGAAAGAAAAGCAAAAGGAACTCAGATTTCTTCTTTCCCTGTTTCTGTTTTAAAGTGGAAAGTGGGATTCACAGATCCCATCCATCATTAGGAATGTGAGCTCCAGAAGACATCTCATACTCCCTTGTAGTGAAGGTCATAGAACTCTGGTTTGTCGTCATTTTCAGGTTACTGGCTCAGCCCATTTAGAAGGACTTTGTTTACGCTAGAAACTGGTGCTTCATCCTTCTGTATGTCCCTCTCCATTGCCTCTTGTGTGTAAGTGCAGACAAAGTTGTGCCAGAGTTCAAGCTGATTCTTCCCTGACAGCATCCATTGTCCACATATACACCTTCACAGGAATACCAGTCACCAGGGATGGGTCAGCTGGCCCTGTTAGTGTGAGAGACTGATATTGTTGAATAGGAGAATACAAATGGAGGTTATCTGCACTCGACATTAATAGTAACCTATTGGACTGAATTTGAAACTCACCAATACCAGTAGATTAACATGGCACAAATGTACTGAATAATGGGGAGCAAGATTGCATTATGCCCAGATCCTAAATATTTACATTTATCCAATCCACCAATCCATTGGTGTAGCATTGCTATAACAATAGTATAATATCTTTAGGATAATTTTGTTGTTGATATGAGCCTCGTAAGTCTTCATGTACAGCAATGAATGCACTACTGAGAGACCTTAAAGGCCAAGACAGATCATCCTGGAGAGAAAATCTATCTATGTGGTTGCTATGAGTCAACACCGACTTGATGGCACTTAATCAGTCAATCAATCAAAGTACTCATAAGAACATAAGAACAGCCCTACTGGATCAACACAGTAGCCCACCAGATGCACCTGGGAAACTCACAAGCAAGAACTGAGGCATGTCCTTTCTCCAGCTGTTACTCCCCTGCAACTGGTATTCAGAGGCATCCTGCCTCTGAGGCTGGAGGTGGCCTAGAACCCTCTGACTAGTAGGAGGACTATAGGCTTCATGTGTTGGAATATCAAGCCTGAGGATCAGACAATTAGAAACATATTTTCCTCCAGTATATCTGGTTTAGAAGACCCCTAAAGGCCACAATGGACAACAATGGACTAGGTAGGACTTTGGCTCTTCTTATGGTCTTACATGTATATGGGTATCTGACTTCTTTCCATCAGGGAAACTGCTTGCATGTAGAGTGGAAGAGCCAACCTTCTTTTGGCTTGTAAACATTAGAGGGCCCATGAGCAAGAAGGGCTGGCTCTTTCCCAAATCACATTGCAGTTGTCTTCCGCAGTATGGAAATGTGTGTGGAACTTTGCATTTTGTTTTCTCCTTTCAACATTGTCTTATTGTTCTCCACCTATTTATTTCCAACTATCAAATTCTAAGGAAGAAGAGATACTATTTCCCTACAAAAATAAGGTTAGGGCTGTCATGAAGATAATTATTCATAGCAGAGGCTTAGATTTTTATCTACAGGTTTTTAAAAGCTCATATGTATAACAGCAAAGGCAGCTGGCTCATAAAATCACTGAATGCTTAACTTCCTTTCTTAATGAAGCACTCGTTTGTAGCTACTCAGCATTTTTGCCTTTTAAAACCTCTCTTCCTTTAAAAGCCTTTCTTTTTCCATGTCTGTGTGTGACCTACATTTAGGGATGTGCACGAATTGATTTTTTGATTCGATTTCACTCTCAATTTGTCTTGGGTCCGAATCTGGCCAGCTAGCACAGGGGTGATTTGTTTTGTCCACAAATCTCCCGAAGCAGGTGGATTCGGGTACACATCATTTTGTACCCAAATCAATTCGCACAGATAGCAGGTGCAGGGAGTGATTCTCTCAGCAGCAGGAAGGGGGTGAAAAACAATTTGCTTCTCGTTTCCTCAGTCAGGAAAGCAGGAACAAAAAGCAGAGAATCCACTCCAGGCAGCAAGCAGGCAAGGCAAAACAAAACTCCTCTGGCACTTGCACTTGCACTTGCACTTGCACTCTCTCTCTCTCTCTCTCTCTCTCTCTCCTCCCATGAGGCAGAAAGGCAGAATGGTGGCTGGCTGCCTCCTTAAGTCCATTTGAAAATCCCTCCTTCGAACTCCCCCCACCCTTGTCCCTTCTTTGACCCTTCCCCTAGCCAATGCGGGGTCAGTCACCCCTGGCAACACAAGATTTGAATGGAAATGAGCCAATTTGGAACCAAGGGTGTATCACCAGCCAATCGTTGCACACTGTAAGTCATTGATCTGAAGTTTGGGAGGGTGGGTTTTGTTTATTTAAAAAATCCTGACATAAAATGGAGACAACAAGAGATGGCCACAAAATGGGGGTCTGAATCTACAAAATTTTCAGGTCCAAAATCTGGGTGATTTGTTTTGTACCCGAATCTGGCCAGCTAGCACAGGGGTGATTTTGTGTGTGTGTGTGTGTCCACAAATAATCCAAAACAGATAGATTTCAGTACAAATAGTTTTGTACCTGAATCGATTCGCACATCCCTACCTACATTTGAAATGTAGATGTCTATGTCTGTATGTGTGTATAGCCACACACACGTCTAGGGCAGGTTCAGATGATATAGAAAATAGTGAAATGCCAGTTAGTGGCATGCAGCAGTAAGCTCAGTTTCCTGTTTCAGGATGGCTGTGCTGACGTGGGGCATGGTGTCTGAATCTACCGATGTCAGCATATTCTGACCAATGTATGGTTTCAAACCCAACATCTGTAATCAAGATTAGGATTTGGTTACAGATGTTGGGTTCAGAACCATAAACAGGGCAGAATATGCTGATGTTGGTAGGTTCAAATGACACGGCCATTGTCGGCACAGCTGTCTCAACACCAGAAGTCAGGCTCACTGCCACACTCTGGGAACTGATGGTTGCCATTTTCTGTATCATTTGGGCCCACACCTACAGTTCAAATAGTGCCATGCAGGGTTGTGATAAAAAAAGTAATAGCTGTGGCTGAAAATCCAGACTAAATTACTCTTGAGTCATTCCATTAATGTCAACTGACTACTCATGAGTAATATAGTCTGGAGATCATCCAACAAAATTGGTAATTGTCTGGTTCTAACACAAATGTGGCCAAGTTGTAAGGCTCAGTTGAACTACACATTAAATGCCATTTTGTCCCAAAGTTCTTCGGGATGGGTAATAAGCTTCTGTATGTGTTCAGCCTGCCTTTGGCAATCCAGAAACCTAGAGCCAGCTGCACATCAGAGAAAGGTGTTCATTGTTAAGAGCTCAGTAGCAGTACCAGATGCAGTCTCCAAAATATCCAGGTAGGGCTGGGAAAGACTCCTGCATGGAACTTTGGAAAGCTGTTGCCAGTCAGTGAGGCGATTCTCACGAACAGCAGGAACCTGCTTCCTGCTGCTCATGTGCAGCTCCTGGTAGCAGCGCGGTAGTGAGCCCGCTTACGAAGCCCGCCACTTAACCTCGATTTCAGGCACAAGAGCGCCCAAAAACTGGATGAAAGGTTGTGTGCAGCGCAGTGCAGCACAGCGCAGTTCTGCACCTCAGTGACTCACAAGTTGCCTCCCAACTGGGAGGCTACAACAAGCCTCCCAGCATCGGGGGGGGGGGCTACCCACAAGGCACCACGCACTTGCACAGTGCCTTATGGAACCTCTGAGGGCTGGGAGGCCCCTGAAACCCGCCAGCTCCATGATGGAGCCAGTAATTATCTGGGCAGCTGATCCAGCTGACCAGGTAGTGCTGCCTGGTCATCTGCAGGGAGAGTGGGTCAACCCCACTCTCCTCACAGACCCCATTTTGGCTCTATACATGGATCGCATGGATCGCCTCAGTGTATCACCTCAGTGTAGACCAGGGGTTCCCAACTTATTGTACTCCTAGATGTTGCTGAACTGCAACTCATAGGAACATAGGAAACTGCCATATACTGAGTCAGACCATTGGTCTATCTAGCTCAGTATTGTCTTCACAGACTGGCAGCAGCTTCTCCAAGGTTGCAGGCAAGAATCTCTCTCAGCCCTATCTCACATTTCTTAAAAGAGTGTGTGGTAGCCAAAAGAGTGTGGCAGGGAGTAAGCAAGCTGTTAAAGTGGCCTGATTTGGAAAAACAGACTTGGGAAGTACTGACCTCGGGTTTGAGCGATAGAACCTCCTTTCAAGGTCCCAGAAAGAAACCTTCAAGGAAACGGGACGGAACGGGTGCCCTCAGACTAGGGAATTGGAACGTTCCCCTTCTCATATTCAGGTTAGTAAACCTGTATGTCATTTATGCAATGCTCCTGCATAGGAATAGGGAGGGAAGACGCGACCAAGAGATTCGCGCAGATGAGACAGTAAATCTTTTCTGGAAAAGTTGGTATGGTTATGTGCAAAAAGACAAGAGTATCTCTTCTAAACAGCAATGGGACAAATTATGGAAATGGACGTTGGATGTAACCCCCCCCCCCGATTACCTGATGTGCCTTGTAATCCCCCACCCCCGAGTTACAGTACTACCTACATATACTTCATAACCTTGTGGGTTTCCAAATCCTTGTGTGTAAATCTTTGTAGATATATCATGTACAAACAACCACTTTGTATATAATTGTGCTTTGGCAATGTACTGTATGCTTTGGTAGTTTGTTGGTTCAATAAAAAAAAATCTTGTCCTATCTTGGAGAAGCCAGGGAGGGAACTTGAAACCTTCTTCTCTTCCCAGAGCAGCTTCATCCACTGAGGGGAATATCTTGCAGTGCTCACACATCAAGTCTCCCATTCATATGCAACCAGGGCAGACCCTGCTTAGCTACAGGGACAAGTGATGCTTGCTACCACAAGACCAGCTCTCCTCCTTACATCATCCCGAGCTATGATTTATTGTGGCTGGAGGTTATGGGAGTAATAGTTCAGCAACATGTGGAGTACCAGTTTAGGAACCCCTTGTGTAGACATTAGTGAACTAGATGGACCAATGTATGTAGCACCTTCTTCGATGAAATTTCCATCGGTTGTTTTGAAAATAACATAAGCTGTTTTAGAAATTCATTGAAGGTGGACGTGTGAGGTACAAAACAACCCACTGCATGTGTCCATAAACTATTGTTACATTTCTGTTTGAACAGTGCATGGATGAAGTGCTCATATATTTTACAAAAATGTAATTGAAAAATTGATGTTCTTAAATTTTTTGCAAATGTGTTATATGCCCTCAATCCATACAATATATTCCCACTCCCCCCACCACCACTCTTTTGTTTGCAACACCTACCAAACCAATTATCCAAATCAGAACTCTTCAAATTTGGCTGTACGCCATGGGCAAATACCTCACCATGGCTAAGAAGCAGCTGTGGCTTTTAGCCAGAAAATCATGTTAAAGCTGCTTCCAACAACAGATCAATTGTGATGGTGGTGGACCCTTCACTGGTAAGTGTGGAAAAGAATGAGAAACGGTAGATAATATGACTGGAATAACTTCACTTGCTTTGTTTATGACTTTTGTATTGCCTGGGGGAAAGCGCTGGAAAATACTGCAGGTCTATGGATACAGCAGCTACTGCAGTAGCAGTAGATATGAATAGATATATTTCAGATATGAAACTAGTCTATTATAGATGTACATAGATATACTGGAGATGGATAGTCCACAGAATGCCTATGAAGGGTACACAGGATCTACTAACCATGAGGTCTTGGGTTTCCCTTTCTGATGCTATTAGAATTATCATTGGCAGTCATGTTGTTGAATGCACCCAAGCAAAATATCCTCTATTTTTTGCTACACTAAATTCCCTTAAATTATACATTCAAATATTCTTTAACAATACCAGTCTCATAAGGGATCTCTTGTAGGAAATAATGACCCAGAGGCAGATTGTGAAGCAAAGGGTCAAAAATGAGAAAGTTCAGTTCTCACACTTTGAAGGTGTTTTGTGTATTGGATTGCCCCAGAAAACCTGCATGGTGTGGAATAAAGGTAAAAGTAAAGTGTGCCACTGAGTCAGTGTCGACTCCTAGTGACCACAGAGCCCTGTGGTTGTTTTTGGTAGAATACAGGAGGGGTTTACCGTGGTTATCTCCCACACAGTATGAGATTATGCCTTTCAGCATCTTCCTGCATCACTGCTAGCCAATAGAAGTGTTTCCCATAGTCTGGGAAGCATACCAGCAGGGATTCAAACTGGCAACCTCTGGCTTGTTAGTCAAGTCATTTCCCCGCTGTGCCATTAGGTGTGGAATACCAAAGTAGAAAGACTTCAAGGCTGTTCTCATGAGCAGCCAAGACTGGGGTAAGGCAGCCAAGCTGATATTCATCTGGCCCATTATAGGGCCCATTATAGGGCTGTTCTCACAATCCTCAATAGGATAGGAAGTGCACCCTACATATATTTGGGAGCTGTGTGCCTGTCTCATCTGATTGCTGGGTATAGCTCCTGGGTAGGATAGAGCTCTCCTAACTAGCATGAGTCTCACACAGGATGAGCGTGTGAGAGCTCGTGCTCTTCTACACAGCACAAGCCTCACACGATTGCCCCGGGTGAGTGGAGAGGGCATGGGGGGAGGCTGCTTTCACCTTACCTTCCACCCAGATGACCAAGAAGGTCCTCTTTGGCATGCCTCCCACACACCCACATGAGCAACCCTGCTCCATGCAGCTTCGTGAAGCAGGGAGCAGGGCAGAGGGATCCAAGGCCGGAATTGGTTGTTCTGGCCTCCGGGCATCCCTCAGTGCAACACGTGGCATGTGCGTTGCATTGGGGGTCCCCCCCACCTCAGATGGGTGCTCTATGTGCATGTCTCTGTGATTCCTCAGGCTGCATGCAGCCCAAGGAGCCACATGATACTCGGTAGCTAAGGGTGAGAGAGCCTCAGCTAAAAGCCAGATTCATTAAGGAGGTTAGAGGGGTGGTGAGCAGAGGGATCCGTGGTAATCCTGCCACTTCTCACGACCAGCCTAACCCTGCCTGGGGTAGCCCAGCCTCACACAGTCACTTCCTCCCTCTCCTGCCTTGCTTTTCACTCACAGATTATCACTAACTGAGGTGTGCGCACACAGCTCCTGAACTGGGGTAGGATGTATCTCTATTGCAGATCGTGAGAAGAGCCCTTATGGATATGGACACTTGAACATCTGAGAATGATTAGGTATCAAGAAAACTTAACATACAAAAAGCCTTGCTGCCCCTTCTCTCCAAAGAAAATTTAGATCTCCGAGTCCTCCTTGAGAGCTAAGCTTTTAAATTCTGTTTAATAAAAACAGCACCCTTCTGTGTTTTTTTTAATCATCTTGCTTTCCCTGATGTCTTCTGAAACTGACTCCAGCTTATAGTCTTAAGCCTGCTCCCTGTTAGAATTCTGCTCCTGATGCAAGAAGACATCTCCTGATCTTTACTCCTGAAGTCTTATCCCTGCAATCTGTTCCAGAACCTTCATCTGGAATGTCTTCCTGCTAAACTTGTCTTGAATTCACATTTTGGGGATGGTGCAAATGATACAGCCAGCAGCCCACGTGAAGAAGAAAGGGTCATGCTGAGAGCAAGCTTTTTGGGACATCCTCCACAGATGTCCTGATGCCCTACCAGTACATCCCTTTATCATGTATGGTGGCTGCTCATCCAAATAGCCCCAATACACACGCCCCAAATGCCTGCTTAAACAAGTGGAGTGTGTGTGTTATGGGGCCATTTGGATCAACAGCCCCCCACATATGAGCAAAGAATGTGCCTGGAGAGCATCAGGATGTCTGTGGAGGATAAAACCCTTATTTAATTTTTTTCAGGGCACAACCATGGCATCTTCAAATGACGACTTGCATGAGTGAAAAAGCCATCACAGATGTAACACTGCAGATAGCATTTTCATATCACCTCTTCAATGCTCTCGAATAGTGCACACATTCTGAATTAAAATAGGGGATAAATAAAAGCCTCACATAATGTACTGTTACAGGGCCTTTTCAGACCATACGTACATCCTGGCAAATAAAATACAAACAAAAGTAGCTTGTCTGGGAGCCTGGTTTACATATGCATGTTGATCACTATGATTATGGTACACTTGATGAATGTGTGAGATGTGATGACATAAAAGCTCTTCTGTGATCGCCCATGACTCATTCACACATGTGAGTTGTCACTCAAGGTTGCTGTTGTCAAATGATGAGGGATGAGAACTCAAACGATGGGCACATACATATCAACAAATAATCTGATT
Organism: Hemicordylus capensis; assembly: GCF_027244095.1. Taxonomy (NCBI): domain Eukaryota; kingdom Metazoa; phylum Chordata; class Lepidosauria; order Squamata; family Cordylidae; genus Hemicordylus; species Hemicordylus capensis. The sequence continues at coordinate 273,903,572 of NC_069660.1, forward strand.
ATCCCTTTATTTGATTGTCTTGAAAAAGGAGCATTTCCAATCCGCTACCCAGAAGATTAAAAGAAAAAAAATTCTATGTATATGGGTGGAATTTCCTTAGACAGGTGATATTTTGTGAGCAAGGAGGAGTTTCCTGCATCTGTGGTAGGAGGAAGCAGCTCAGCTTTCTCACAAAGACAATTTTTCTGGTTGGGTAACACTGTTTGGGGGCACTGCTGTCTTTATTCCAAGGAACCCCTTGATTGGTTTCTCTGCCCTCTTTCTCTCCACTGCTAAGATGCAAGCATCTGCCTTCAGCAGAGGAAGTGAATCTAAGACAATAAAATGCATACATTTTCTTTTGAACTGCAGGGTTAAAAACATTAGCGTAAATGGTGGCTGAAAATCTGAGATTAAAGCATGAATCTCATTCCAGTTCACTTGTGCCTGTGAGTGGGGGTGGAAATGAATTGAAGTCTCTAGACCACAGGGCCTTAATGCAATCATCCATACAGCAAATTACCTGGAATGATTAGATTGCTGAAGTGTACCCATGGGTCCCTACCCATTATGTATTGGGGTGCTGGAATCTCTGCTCTTTCAAAAGAGAAGCTAAAATTAGATGAGATATTACCATTCTGAAACAGCCACTAGAAACGGTGAAATATCTCCACCACCGTTCTTTTGCTGCTTTCCATTCTTCTTTTTTCATATCCATCCCCAAATAAAGCTCGGTGTCTGAAACCATTTTACTCATTCCTTGCACAGAAAAGAAAGTAAACACAGCTGTAAGGTTTTAATGGCCTGAAGATAAGTGTACATATTTTTCTTGTTTTTGGTATCGCAGGCTGTTGACTGAATTTCAAAGTGAGCAATAATAGCAGAACTGTGAGCAATTGTTCTGATGTGGGGTGCATATTAATACTCAGACAGGCCATCTTTGCAAAACATACCAGTGGCGAAACATTACCACTGCCATCCTTCTAGGCAATAAAATCACCACAAATTGCTAAATTGTCTAAGTACTGAATGTTTCTGTTGGGAGAAAAAGAGAGAGATGGCAGTTTCTACGGTAACTGACCCACAACACAATTATTACTCTTGTAGGCCTGAAGTCTGCCTGGGCTAGGTAAGACAATGCAGCCAGGTATAAAAAGAAAAGGCTAACTGTTACATCAGTGGAACTTTATAAATGAACCCAAGACACTAGCCATAACAGATTTTTGTGTTCCGTTCTGAGCTCGGAAAGGAAAGCAAAATCCCCAAAACATTTCCCATCAGAACAACCAGTCAAGCCAGTTGGAACAACCTTGTTCCAACTTGGAACATTCCAAGTGCCATTTTGGACTCCAAATGGCACTCTTCTGGCCTCTGTGCATGCGCGACAGCCATTTGCATGATCGTGCTGACCATGCAAATGGCTGCCCCATGTGTGCAGAGGCCAGAAGAGCATCATTTTGGACTCCAAAATGGCTCTTGGAATGTTTCACGTATTCCAAGTTGGAACGGGGTCATTTTATTCTGAGCTCAGAAAAGGCCCTTCATTTGAAGTGTTGTTGTATTCTATCCAGTATCTTCTATGTTTTGTTGTTTAGAAGTTTGTTCCAGTGAGGATCCTGTAGAGAGTGTGGAGGGTGGAGTCAGAAAGGAAAAGGGAGGGGAGAAGGAGAAGGAGGAAATGGAGTTGTTTCTGAATAAACTCTTAGTGAAATCTATACAAGATTACTTTGAGTTTGTGAGGGAAGAAGCTATAAAACCAGAGTGTTTTGTTCCAAATCCAGAACACTCAAAACGACCTGGTTCGTGGTCAGAATGTTCCAACCATGAACTGTTCTGCACATCCCTACAAGACACACACTCTTGCCCCTCCCCACACACTCTTGCCCCCTCCCCCATGAATGTCTGTATATACCATATAGTTAATTATTAGATTGAGCTTAAAAAACAGAGAAATCTGCAAATGACAAAATATCATTTTCCCTTCTTACAAAGTTATAACCCTCATTGATAAGTAACCTATTGTGAAGAAATGCTGATAAATTAAGACCTAAATCCTTAACATGCTTCCTCCTAAATATGGCACACACTTGTAAGCACATTGCTCTAACTCAGGGGTTCCCAACCTGTGGTGCTCCAGATGTTGCTGAACTATAACTCCCATAATCCTCAGCCACAATAAATTGTAGCTGCGGACAATGGGAGTTATAGTTCAGCAACATCTGGAGTACCACAGGTTGGGAACCCTTGCACTAGCTGAAATGACTCAACCCCAAAGCACCATGTTTGTGGAGATAAAGGTGATGTAAATATCTGCCTGTGGTGCTTCATTTATGATTATTCATTCACACATGCAAATCACCACTTGATGAAGTAATCACCATGTGATGAGGGTGCATGCATAAACCAGCAAATTTTAAGAGCCAAGCAAGGTAAGTTAGGCTTTGAGTTTATTATTGTTTGTTTATTATTGGTGTCCGATAAGGGTTAATTTGAGGCAACATACACAGCCCAATGGTATGCAAAGCAGGAGCAACCATCAATAAAGGAAAAGTCAGTTCTGTGGAGCAGCTTATCATTTGCAGTCCATATGAACAGATTACAGCAACACATCAAGAAGGAAGAGTTGCATGTACCCAGGGGCATATCTATGGTAGGGAAAGCAGGGCACGTGCCCTAGCTGCCACTTGAAGGGGGGGCGCCATTTTTAAAACTTTTTTTTTTTAAATGGGCACCGAAAACAAAATGGCCACCGTGCATGCTCAAATGGCCTCTGTGAGGCCCTAGGCCATGCCAGGCCTCCCAGAGGACATTTGAGCATGCACAACAGGCATTTTGTTTTCAGCAGCCATTTTAAAAATCTTTTTTAAAATGGCCACCACATGTGCTCAGATGATCCCTGTAAGGCCCTAGAGGCCAGCGGGGGGGAACCTTTGCAGACACCCCCCATGACCTTTAGGAAGGCCCCTGAAGGGGCTACAGGTAAAAAATTTTTTAAAAACATTAATATAATATATGTCACTGTACACATATTCAGTGTGGCACTATGTACAGAGAATCAGGGCTTGTGAACACTGAGCTGAAGCTAATGAGCTAGGATTGTATTCATTTGCTCTTACTGTGCTTGTTGTGATAAGTGAGTTAAATGTGATGTCTTAATAATATGGCTATTAATGGTGGGTTTGTCTTTGAATCAGTGTGAAATCCTTAGTATTAAGGCCCAGTGGGAGTTTCTTGCTCTCTTTCTCTCATTTTAACTGTCTTTCTGAAATACTAGAATATATTCCAAGCAGTGACACAGTTTACGCTGCATATCCTTTAATTATTTTCAGAGTATCTGGGGAAAGTCAAATTCTCCATTTATTTTTAAAACCTATGTAATAGTAATGCTACAATGCATAGTAGAGAATTAGATAGGCAGTTCTGTTTAGTTTTCCAAGTACACCTCCACATAGTATTTGGGTATTTCATGAGCCCCAGCATACTGAAATTGGTAGTTTTCCAGCATTTTTTGGCTACGTCCACTGCTAAATAGTTTTTGAAATATTAAAAGATTAACAAGTTTAACTTGTATTCTTCAGCTGATATTATGGTAAAGTTATCTGAAAGATGGGTGTCAGATGTTTGGACAGGGGGCGCAATTTCAGTACTTGCCCTAGGTGCTATTTTCCCTAGATATGCCTCTACATGTACCAGTATAGATGGCTATGCTATATTTAGTCCATAACGTCTGAATGAATGGTTTGAATTCTGCTGCATCTATCTCCATCCTTTGCTTTCCCATGAAACTGCTTATAACTGGATTACCACTATTTTTTCTGATCCACTACTTCTACGGATGTGCACAAAACTTCTTTGCCTGATTAGGTTTGAATCCAGATTCGAAACAGGCCAGGCATATTTGGTTTTGGCACCCCTCGAGCCAGGTCTGGTCTGGTTCGAAAGAGAACCAGTTCGGCCCTGGTTCGAGAGTGGCGGGGGATATTTAGTTTTTAAATGATTGAAATGCTGCTACCGAGGGTTGTAGTGGCCTCAGGGGGTGCTGAGGCAGCTGCGGGGGGTGGGGATGGATCTCCAGCAGTTCTCCACCCCACACACACCAATCTTCCCTCAAGTATCCCCGGGCCAGTCCAGCCTGTTTCGTGATCGTTTGGGCCCTGTTTGAGTATACAGTGTCCATTTTTTTACCACCACGCATGCACATGGGCCATTTTTTAACCAGGTCTTGACCCAGGTCAAGAAAATGGCACATGCACATGCACAGGAGACAAAAAATGGCTGCCGTGTGCACAAACAGGACCAAAATGGCCTAAAATGGGCCAGCGTGGGGGGCATCAGAGACCCTCCGCAGCCACTGCAGAACCCCCCAAGGCCACCATAGCCCTCAGCAGCAGTAAGTAAATCATTTTAAAACTAAATTAAAACATTGTCCACTGCCCTTGAACCAGGCCCAAACCGGCCCGGGAAGTTCAGTTTAACCTCAGACCAGATTCGGTTCGGTCTGAAGTTGAGTCCTTGAACCAAACTACTTTAAGTGCAAACTGGCTCAATTTTGAGCCAGTTCACCCATCCCTAACTCCTTCTTAACAGTGACCTGGCACACACCAATTAATCACAGAAGCTGTTCCTAACATGGAGAGAACTGCCAGGGAAAGTCTCACTAGCTGACTAAGGATGAATTAGCTGTATATGCTTAGTTACTGTGAAATGGATCCATTTCTATATACCATGTCTGATTCAGTTTTTTGTTATTTCCACACACATTTCCTAAAGCTCTTTAGTTTGCAAAATGGTTTTAAATTGCTTCATTTTGTTTGTTTGCACCGCAGTTCTCTGAGGTAGATTTCCATAATTCCCTTTTACAGTTAGGGAATTGTGCTAAAAGACACTGGCTGCATTTGCACATAATGTGGAACCACAGTTGAATATGCCTGCAGTTCCGTGGATGTTATGTCCAAAAAAAGGGAACCGGAGTCCAGCGTGGCACTGAAACCAAGGGTTCAGAACTGGAACTCCAGTCTGAACCCTTGGGTTGTAATGAGTTTCGTTGCCACAACCTAAGGTTCCAGGCAGCCTGCGGTATGTCCGAATTCAGAACTGCAGAATTCCTCGACCACAGGTGAGGAAGCTCCTCCCTCAACTCTGGCGTGATTGGCTGTGCAGGCTGTCCTTCAGTAAAGGAGGAAGCCTGCAAAGCCAGCTTCCCCACCTCTCTGCAGTCTCACTGACTGCAGAGAGACTGATCTCCTGAACATCTGGATTCGGAGAGCAGGGGAAGGGGGCACAGAACCACATGTCCATTGGACCCATGGCTCCTTGTTTCGTCCAAAGGTGGCCAGTGACTAAGTCCATGGCAAAGGTGAGGCTTGAAGCCAGTCTCCTGGACCCAACCCTAATTTCATTCTACTGGCTCTCTCTCTCTCAAAAAAAAACACAAAAAAAACACACACACACATAGAAACATAGGAAGCTGCCAATACCGAGTCAGGCCATTGGTCCATCTAGCTCAGTACTGTCTACACAGACTGGCAGCAGCTTCTCCAAGGCTGCAGGCAGGAGTTTCTTTCAGCCCTATCTTGGAGATACCAGGGAGGGAGTGGAACCTTCGCATGCAAGCATTCAGATGCTCTTCCCAGAGCAGCCCCATCCCCTAAGGGGAATATCTTACAGGGCTCACACATTTAGTCTCCCATTCATATGCAGCCAGGGCATTCCATGCTTAGCAAAGGGGTCAAGCCAAGACCAGTTCTCCTCCTTAAAGTGGAGACTACCTCAGAGTTCTTGTGTGGGTGAATATATTACATATTGTGAAGCACTCTGTATGCTTGAAGAAAGCAACAAGAGTGAAAAAGAACAATAAATGTGCATGCATATTTGCATTTGGAAGAGGAATCGCAACATTCTTTGCATTCCTATAATATTTGCCATATGTAAATAAAGTGTGCTTAGTGTCACTCTTTAGACTTTGCCACTTATTGGCAGACAGGCTGTCAATTGAGACCCATGCTTTTTCTGAATAATCCCATGTATTGGGCCTTGTGTGGGCCTCTGGCACTCTAACTGTTACTATGCATCTGGTGCATGGTTGTTGCCAGACAAGAGAACGAGGAAGGGAGAAAATGATACCTGCCTTATGGGAGGATCATGCTTATTATATTGAGAGTTGCTGCCACCTGCTGGGAAGTTGAAGATATTGAGGGTGTTGACATTTCTTGTAATATACTGTGCGGGATGGGGTTTGCCCCTGGTGGGGCCTGCCTGGCCCAACTTTTGGATGAAGAGGTTGTGTAAGGCCCCCTTCTGACATTACAAAATTCCTGCTTAGAAGTAGTAATGTGTAGGGTGCACATGCCGTAATGTACATGTTTGTAGGTTGGCTTAAAATTACTGCCTATACACTTGTAACACATTAATAAGTAAAGTGTAAAGTTTGCCGTCAAGTTGATTTTGACTCCTGATTTTCTTTGTTAGAATACAAGAGGGGTTTACCATTGCCTCCTCCATTGCCTCGTCAGTGTGAGATGATGCCTTTCAGCATCTTCCTGTATCGCTGCTGCCCGATATAGTACCAGCGGGGATTCGAACTGGCGACCTTCTGCTTGTTAGTCAAGCATTTCCCCGCTGCACCACTTAAGGTGGACAGAAATACCTTCCATTTGGGTAAGCTGTAATGTATAAATGGCACAACTGCTAGATTCCAGAGGCAAAGCAAAGTTTGCCAAAGACGCTCTGTCAGCATAACATGGATAAGAAACATTCATGTAGTATTGTCACCAACATTTTATATACCTGGCTCATGATACAAAGTTGTTCAGCTTGTATTGCTTTCTCAAATTACAAAGTGAGCTCCATGTTTCTAAGAGTTCGTCTTCAGCTCAGTCCCTCCAGTGGCTGTTGCTGGTGTCTATCTTATGTTTCTTTTTAGATTGTGAACCCTTGGGGATCAGAGAGCCATTTTATTTGTTTATTTATATCTGTGTAACCCGCTTTAGGAACCTTTGTTGAAAAGTGGTAAATAAATATTCATTGCATTCATATTCATAAAAAAAACAAGCCCAAACACCTGTGTCTCCCTCCCTGCAATAATATTCCAGGTGCCAGGGATGCTGGGACATGCCGTTTCCAGGGCACCTCACAATCCTGCTAAGACTGAGGTGTTCTAGGGAAATCATATTTCCCAGGGATCCTGGTGCCTGTGACACAGTCATAGGAACATAGGAAACTGCCATATACTGAGTCAGATCATAGGTCCATCTCGCTCAGTATTGTCTACACAGACTGGCAGCGGCTTCTCCAAGGTTGCAGGCAGGAATCAGCCCTCAGCCCCATATTGGAGATGCCAGGGAAGGAACTTGGAATCTAGATGCTCTTCCCAGGGCAGCTCCATCCCCTAAGGGGAATATCTCACAGTGCTCACACTTCTAGTCTCCCTTTCATATGTGACCAGGGCAGACCCTGCTTAGCTAAGGGCACAAGTCACGCTTGCTACCACAGGACCAGGTCTCTTCCCACAAGAGAAGTCATTGCAGCATGTAAGGCATGAGGGAAAGAGGTGTCACAGAGAGGCTTCCAACAAGACCTCCCAGCTGCTGCTTCTACCATGTAAGTGGGAAGGGAAGGGAAGTACAAGAAGCAGCCAGACCTGTCACACTCCCAGTGATGTCACTGGGACCACAATGAGGTTTACATTTTGAAGTTGGAGTCAGAATAAAAAACATTTTCATTTTTGGAAAGCAACGTGGTTTGCCAAGCCCCATTCTAAATCAAGCCAGGAAAGAGTTCACCCATCAGGTCACTCATTCCATGAAAATGGGATCAGGATTTAGCATGCAGGTTCTGGAAAGCTCTGAGATGTGTAATGGGGTTGTAATGCTATGCTTTGTATTATGTTGTAGAGTGTTTACATATAGATACCTTCCCTTGTGTTAGATTTTCCAGGCTTCAGTTACTGTCCTCATTTCCCCTTGCTCCCAAACATAAATTCAAACCCTCCTTATCTATTTAATATACCTGGGTGGTAAGTGGAGAACTCCCTTCCAGAACACCCGGTTGTTATTTATATCTTTAGGGAAGAAGTTCATGCAGAACGTTGGATAAGAACCCTGCCAATCTACGATTCTGGCTGGAATTTTGGCAGAAAGCTGATTATTACAGAGTCAGCTCTTGTCTTGATTCTGTGTATCTTTCCTTCTGCACTCCTAAGTCAGCGCTCCAAAATTGGAATTAAAGGGATATCCTTGATGGGTGTGCCACTGAGTTGTTTCCTCTTGAAACCAGTATGGGCTTCTTTGAGGAAGAAACTATCAGATTAGTTGGGATCTGATAATCACAGGAATTCATTGAATCATAGGAATTGATTGAATTAGTTTGCTAGAATGTAATATTTAGGTATTCTGTAATTCCATAGATATGTAGCATCTAATATCTTCCAGCCCCATCATTGTTATGATGAATGTGAATATTTGAGCCAAGTGGATGCTTTACATGAATTTTAAATGGAATAACATTGAGTAAGAATCTACAAAAGGGCAAGGCAATGTTGTAGAAAATAAAATATCAATGACTATTAGTGGAAATGGGCATGAGTGTGTCTCTTTGAGCTGATCATTCTGGTGAGGGGACTTTTCCTTGACACACCCCACTGCCCCGGGTTCACACTGGTGACACAGTTGGAAAGGGAGAGACCCTGATACTTGCTGCCCACAGGATCAAGAATGTAAGTGCCGTCTGAAGGGAGACAGAACAATGTGTGTGCAGTAGCAGGGAAGATGGAACAAAGTTAGTTCACTATAACATTCCTTTTACTTGAGATACAAAGTTTCAGGAAGCCTCATTCCTTACTTCCTGCCGCACTGATGTAGCCACAATGGTTTTATCCAACAGGCAGCTTTGCAGCAGGACAGGCTTTCTTAACCTTGGGCCCGCAGATGTTGTTGGACTACAACTCCCATCATCCCCAGACATGGCCTTTGTGGCTGAGGATGATGGGAGTTGTAGTCCAGCAACTTCTGGGGGCCCAAGGTTAAGAAACCCTGCAGCAGGAAGTGCCTGAAGTTAAGTCATTTTGAGCACTGCATCAAAGTGACTTTTTGGGAACACATATAATGTGCAGTAACTGGGAATCAGGGGTGGGGGAGGGGAGCTTAATAATGCCACTGGTGGCTATGGGCTGGATGTGGGCTAGCAAACGGAGGTTAAATCCAGACTAGATGGACATGATGCTGGTCAGTAGAATAGCCATTTGGGATAGGATGATTCAACTGGCTCTGGATGGGGTTGTACTCCCCTTGAAAGAGCAATGCACAGCTTGGGGGTGTTGCTGGCCCTGACTCTGCATCCAGATGCTCAGGTGGAGGCAGTGGTCAGAGGTGCCTTTGCACAGCTTCAGCCAGTGCACCAGCTGCATCCCTTTCTTGAGAAGGCAGATTTGGCCCTGGTTACCCATGCCTTAGTCATGTCACGGCTGGGTTACTGCAATGTGCTTTATGTGTGGCTGCCCTTGAAGAAGATTCCAAAATTTCAGTTGGTGCAGAAAGCAGCTGCCAGGGTTCTCTCTGGAACTGCTTGCTTGAAGCATATTATACCTGTTTTGAAAGAGCTGCACTGGCTGCCTATTGGTTTCCAGGTCCAATTCAAGGTGATGGTTATTATTACCTTTAAAGCCCTTAATGGTTTGGGCCCTGGATACCTGAAGGACTGTCTGCAGCCAAGGGTTTCTGCCTGGCCAAAAAGCTCATCAGGGGGGCCTTTGCTCCATGTGCCAATTTTGAGGCTAAATTGTTGTGCAAGCGGGACAGGGCCTCCTTTGTTGTTGCCCCCAGGCTCTGGAATATTCTCCCAATGATTATCTGCTCTTTGACATCTGTGGCTGCTTTTAAAAAAACAACTGAAGACCTTTTTATTTGTTCAGGCCTTTACCCCTTAGGGGTTGCCAAGCCTCTCAGCATTCCTGCTTGGTTGGTTGGTGGTGGTTGTTTTTATATGGTTGGTAGGGATGTGCATGAACCGGTTCGGAGGCCATGTTGGAGGCCTCCGAACCGGTTCGGAGCCGGACCAGTCTGGCGGTCCAGCACCGAGGGGGGGGTCTACCTTTAAGGGTGGGGGGGTAGAACTTACCCCTCCCGCCGCTCTTCCCCCTCCGGCGCTGCAGTTTAAAGTGAAGTTTTGGGGGCAGCAGTGTTCCTCGCTGCCGCCCCTGCCCCCGTTGTTACCCGGAAGTCTCCGTAAGAGCAGCACACATGTGTGCGTGGCGCCGCACGTGCGCCTGTCGCTGGTGACAGGCACGCGTGCGCCACCACGCGCGCATGCATGCTGATCTTACGGAGACTTCCGGGTAATGACGGGGGCAGGGGCGGCAGCGAGGAACGCTGCCGCCCCAAAAACTTCACTTTAAACTGCAGCGCCGGAGGGGGAAGAGCGGCGGGAGGGGTAAGTTCTACCCCCCCGCCGCCCTTAATGGTAGACCCTCCCCTCGGTGCCGGTCCGGACCGGTCTGGACCGATGCACATCCCTAATGGTTGGTGTTGTGTGTGTGTGGTTTTATACTGTTTAACTGATTTTAAGGCTTTAAGAGTGTGTGTGTGTGTGTGTGTGTGTGTGTGTGTGTGTGTGTGTGTGTGTGTGAGAGAGAGAGAGAGAGAGAGAGAGAGAGAGAGAGAGAGAGAGAGAGAGAGAGAAATCTCTCGCAGAAGCAGCTTGTAGGGATGACTTGAAATGTGTCTCCTGCTCCCTCCCTGGTCCTATCCCCTCACCAAGTTCTCTCTCTCTCGCTCTCTCTCTCTCTCTCACACACACACACACACCCCTTGCTGACCTCATCCCATCCCCCAGTCACCCGACTCACCATTTTGTTCAGCACTAATCACTGCCCTGCTTTCTCTGGCTTGCCTCTTCAGCAGCACACAGTACTCCATTCTCCAACCAGCACCTGGCTTGTTGTGGCAGACAGCAGGCATTCCACATCACCGGCCAGCCTCTCTCACTGCCATCATTGAGCCATCTCTCTCTCTCTCTCTCTCTCTCTTTTTCCCCACCCTCATGGCTAGAGGACAGTAAAATATCCTGGGGGTGTAGGCAATACTTCTGCATGGCACCAGCATCACGGGGAAGTAGCTGCTACCAGAGACAGGCTCTGAAGCTAGATATACCATTACTCAGAAATTTTTTCTTACAAGTTCCTGTGTCCCAAATCTACAACTGCTATTGCTTCCCTTTGAAATCTCATAATTGCTGATGAAATGCTAATGTTGAGTTCACTTCAATAGCAACTGTATACATTTAAGGAGAGGATACAGACTTTGAGGTCATCATTCACATCATCAAAAATTGATGATGGGCTACCTTGGTAGCTTCCCCTCCTATTTTGCTTCCACACAATCACTTCTACCCAGGTTCTCCTCTTACCTGGCTTCCACACAACTGAAAATTGGGAGCACACACAGCACCCCAATCCCGGGTAGAATAGAGTTTTTGATTGTGTGGATGAAGGACCTCTCTGACAATCACCTCTGACAATCGCCTCAGAGTACAATGACTTCCTGTGAATTGTTTCTTGAAGACCTACATCTGTTTAGTACATCCATACCCAGATGCAAAGGAGGTGGACTTTGCCACTTGGGCAATCCAGAGCCAGCTTTAGGGGTGGGCAAGCTGGGTGGGTAAGCTGGCCAGAACACCCACCTGAAGAGGATGCTGAGCTGAGCTAGAGGGAGGGAGCAGAACCAGGAAAAGATTTCTCTGTCTAAGTTCTGTCTTATGGAGAGAGGGTGAGGGAGGGGAGAGAGACCACGCAAAGGGGTAAAGGGAAAGACAAGGGCTTTCCCAGATGGGTGGCTTTACTGCAGCAGGAAGTGCCTAAAGTCAAGCCATTCTGAGCACAGCACCAAAGTGCTCCTTTTCTGTGATGCATATCATGCACAGTAACTGCAAATCATCAGGAGCTTTCCCACAAAGCAGGCTTTACCATGGGTTCACTGCCGCTGCGAGGCTTTACTGTGAGTTTGAAGTTGCCCCCCAAAACTGACGCAAAAAGTGGATTTTTTTTACCCTGGATATAAATCAGGCTACACTCTAATGCACAGCAAAAAAAACCCGAATTGTGTGTGAAGTGCTCCCCAGTAACTCACAGGGACTTCAGGGTAAGTCTGGCCGATATGTGGATGCATACCTCCATTCCGGAGGAAATGCAAACTAAAAGCTGGGTGTGAAAAACTTCCTGGTGCAAAGCTGAATAATACCATTGGCTGTATGAATGGCACCTTCCGCTGCTGTCCTGATGTCACTGTAAATGGTTCCCTCGTATGAAGCCCTGCCCCGCAGCCTAAGTGTAGTGAAGTTGCTGCATTCAATCACCATTTGGGAAAGCTCCTGGAGAGAGGGAAGAAGATCCAAGAAGCTGCAAAAGGCCTGTGGAACTTCAGTGGGGTCCCAGGACTGGAGCAGGAGAGCACTGGCACGCGCACACACACACACAAAGGCAGCAAATTATGGAGCTTGGACCCTTTTCATGAGCATTGCTGGGAACAGTAAGGCCTGACAGACTTCTAGGTTTTACATCCCGGCACAAGTCACAGAACTTGGTAACACAGATAAACTAACCCTGGATAAACCAACCCTGGTGGGGGCATCAAAAGGACTCCTCAACAAGGGCACCCTTTATGCTAGGGCCAGCCCTGAAGCAACCTTAGATGTAATGTGAATATTTTTCTCTCTCTCTCTTCCTCTCTTTGCAAAAAAAAATTCCATTTATATTAATCTAGATGAAGTAATTTGCTGGAGGTAATTTCACTGGCACCATCTGAGTAATCCTGCTTATTCTGAATGTTAACAGGTAACTAAAAATCAGTTCTGTTGAGATTTTATGAGTTCGTTAAAAAACAAAAAGAGCCTTCTAAATGGACTTATTATTGCACATTATAAAAAATTTCATTCAAACACGGGGGTGCACAATCTATAGCTGGAGCCTTCCCTCACTTAACAGTTATCCAGCTTGAGGGACAAACCTAATAAAGGCAATTAAAGGAGGGAAGCAGCAGGGAAGCAGAGCACACCAGTCTGGTTACAATGGCATTCCTGCTGCTTGGACAACAGGAACACAGCAAACAAGGAGCTGCTCCATAAAGACAAGGAACTGGGGAAAATAATGAGTTTTAAATTATCATAGAGGTTGACAACATCCCTCTTTAAACAAAGCAAAAAAAAGGATATAAAAATTCAGTTATATATGATAGGAAAGAGCACCTATAAATAAAATAATAATAATAATACTCCCCCCACAAAAAAGCCACCCTGGAAAAGTTATTATGGAATGGAAGCTGTATGCTGCCTAGCTGTCAATGAAAATGTATTGCTGCTCCATTCCCAACCCCCCTTCAAAATTAAAATGCTCTGTCTGGGGACAGTTGTTGACTGATAAGGAGGGACTGCCTGGTTTTCAGTGTGACATTATTTCTTTGCAATAGCGTGAAGAAATTAATTTGGTTAAAGGGAAGGCACCAATGCAAAATTGAAATAGAATGAATTAAAAGAGGCTTTCTTCTGGAAGCAGGGTGCGGTATCGCCCCCCCCCGCCCCGCACAACACACACACACACAACGTATCTTCTTTACCTATATTTCCCTCCAGTTACTAAGACTGCAAGATGTGTTTTCAGACCAGTCCTTCCTGTTTTTCAGATTCAAATAACTGAGGAGTAATGACAGTCGGGGGCATTAGGAGAAATACTCCATACATGTTTTGATTGAACATTTCACATTCAGTATCCTATTTTTAAAGAGTTTTATATGAGTTGAGTGAATATCAGGCAATACAAAATTTGTATGGAAATGGACCACTAGCCACACCTTTGCTGTCATTTGTGCACAACGCCTAGGGATTGAATGGAATAGAATACCTACTGTATATAAAAATACTCATTTTACAGCATAATGAGATGGGACCTTTTGGGCCACCTGGAATCAAAAAGCAAAGCATAAACAAAACCATTTTCATTATGTTACATCTGATACAGGATCTCATAGAGCTAGATTTGGTTTGTGTCCCTCCCGCCCCAGCAAATAGCATACAGTATTTAGGATCTGTTTTGTTTCGCTGAAGCACAGTAACACTTGCTTTAAATATTCTTCTCATTAGATATTGCTCAACACTGTGTTGGAACATGGATGAAGTCCCGTCATCCCCGAGGAAAAAATTAATTACACCCTGGCAAAAAGAGCTTGATGAAGACAGCCATTATTTGTGCCATTCTGCAACTTTCAACAGTTCTCTAAAAGAAAGACACTTCATTTCAGTCTGGTTAATAGTTCAAAAGAACACATATGGTGTACATTTAATTATTAACATAAAATATGCTGCTTGCTCATTCTAATACCAAGATGAAGAAAAACAGTGTCAGCTGCCTCTATTTATGACATCTTTGATGAATTGTCAGTTTAATGCAACTACTGTGTGCATTATGTAGGACTCGTGCTTAGAACCATATGTATAGCAGTATGTGTGCTTTGTCATTTTTATCTTGTCTGTTTCTACAATCCTGTGTACTAGCTCACATTTTACAGCTGGGAACTGAGGTCCAGTGCTCTTTTTTTTCTGAGTAAAGTCACTGAGCAGGATCCAGAATTGTGTGGCACTAGCCTAACACGGCTTCCCTAGTATAAGGGTGCTGCTTGAAGATGCTGTGTAAAGAAAGCAGCCTATTCTAGACTAGTTCTTCCGCTAGCATAATATGTTGCACTACCTCTAGTCGATGTGGAGCATTAGCAAACTGTTGCAGAACACGCAGCATAATACGTCGTACAGTCTTGCACATGTCCTGGAAAAGCTTTTCTACTAGAGTTGAGCAACTCCTTAGAGGCAAGGGTTTGCGGGGTAGTGCAAACCACTTAGAAGCACAGATTTCATCACAATACACAAGCACAACTCTAGTCTGGATCCTCCCGCACTGAGTCACTGTGGTAAAGCTGTAGTACATCTATACACTAATGGGTCATTGTGTGGTTTTTAACCACACAATGTTGATTGATGGATTTCTTTTTTCTTTTTTTAAAACAAGTCCTTATGAAATGAAAGATGGGTAACTTCCATACTTGGGTAAACTCTAGCAGGGATGTGCATGGACCGTTTGGCGTGGTTCGGTACAAATTTGGTTCAAATATGGACTGAACTGCCCCAAAGTGAATTAGTTCATGGTGGTCCAGTTCAGTCGCAAACTGGTTCTGCACATCCCTAAACTCTAGTTTTCAGTGATTTGCTTTGGTATAATACAAACCTCCTTTTAGAGAGGGCATATGAGATAGTTTCCAAGGTAGTAAAAATTGTTGGAATCAGGGCCAGTGGTAGGGGTCAGAACTTGGGCTCACTTCAGATCCCTGAGACCACCTGGGACATGAAACTTGGTCATTCACCTTCAAGTTAAATATTCACTCTTCCACTCACTACCTCTGTTCCTAGGTATTGACATTATTTCTTCTCTCCTTTTTATTAT
Organism: Hemicordylus capensis; assembly: GCF_027244095.1. NCBI lineage: Eukaryota > Metazoa > Chordata > Lepidosauria > Squamata > Cordylidae > Hemicordylus > Hemicordylus capensis. Next base: position 273,919,029 of record NC_069660.1, read on the forward strand.
GGATAATCCAGATTGTATTGCGACTATATGTATCATGGTATTCCAGTGTTTTCTATGATCTCACATATTTTGTAAGAACCGGATTGTGACTTTTCTGACTTTGAAGAATACAAGTCTGACCAGTGTACTGACAGAGTGCAACTACTACACATGGTGGTTAATTCTGTGGTTGGTGATGCCCTGACTTTTTGCATTGATTGCTTGGCATTCCTGGCTGCACTGACCATTTTCATATTTTTACTATGCAGAAGTTTCTCCCATAGCCAGTGATTTGTCTTTCTTTATATATAAAACCCCATTTCATTTTTATTCTGAAGTGTGAGTACACACATAAAATGTGTTTGTTGTAGATGTTTGGGGTTTTTGCTAAAGCGCTATTGTTCACTGCTTATAAAAAGTAAAATTAAGAAGTGAATGGCGGGATTACTCTAGATGCAAATAGTGGGATTGCTCTGGATGCAAAGAAAAAAACCATCTAATTACAGGGTTGATTGCCGGGGTGGGGGGTGGGGACAGGAAATGACTAATGAAAGGATCCATTTCAGTATTGCCATTGTCTGGGAGAAGCAAAAGCCCTGTGGAGGGCTTTAAAACACCCCAGAAAGGGACTTCACTACTGACTGAACCAGACTGAAATCCTAACTGCACTACTTAGAACCAAATGGGACTTAGATCCAAAGAAACATATGATCTTCCCTGTTGGGATGGGTGTTGCAGGATGTTTATAGTGAATACAAGCTATATTTAAGTGTTGTGTGGAACAACAGTTTTTAATTCCGCTTCCAGCTGATTGTGGATGAGTAATGCCTTAGCAGTGCTAAAGGGTCCTGGTGTTGAAGGAGGCATACTGACACTCAGACACGTAATGACACATTACACACATTAATGTGTGATTCTGCTTCCTGCTCAGTTTGATTGGGTTTGGCTCTGACCTTTGGCTTGTCTTCCACTCTTGGTTCTCTTTTGGTCAGCTTGTCTTTGGCCCTTGCGTTCAACTCTAATCATGGCTGGTACTTTGATCTTGGTTCCCATTTTGTCTTCTCAGCTTTCCCCATTGGTTTCAGTGACTCCTAGGCCACACATTCACATGTAACACGGAACCCCTGGTCAAATGGACCCCCCGCCCCGCTCTCCTATCTGAGTACTCTCCCTGCAGTCAGTGAGACTGCAGAGAGGTGGGGGACTCTTTGTGTGGGCTTCTTCCTGGCATGAAGGACAGCCCGCACACCCAATCAGCCAAGGAGCTTCCTCCTTCAACTCTGGCTACAGCTAATGCAACCTGCAGTTCTGAATTTGGACGACACACAGGCTGTGTGGAACCTCAGGTTGGGGCGATAAAACTCATTACAACCCGAGGGTTCAGAATGCAGATAAAAAATTGAAACCGAGCGTGGGTTGCCTAGCAGAACTGGAGTTGCAAGCATTCAGATGACATGGTAAGAAAACCTCTGCCCCCTAAAACTGGTTCCGCATTACATGTGAATAGTGCTATGGCCCTAGCTCAGTTCCTGACCCTGGTTCCCTTACTCCTAGTTATCTGCTGAGCCTTGCCAGTCTCATCTTCGGGCTCTGACCTAGTCTTCAGTGGCGGTCCATAAACCAGTGCTGGCACTGCTGCTGCTGATTCTGCAGCAGTGGGAAGGGTTGCATCGGATGAGGAAAGATGTGCATGCCCATGTTCCTTGGCTTGCCCAAGCAATGGAGAGGATATATTGTTTGAACTGGCTCAAATATGGGTAATGTAATAGCCGAACTTGGATCAAATCCCCTTCACGCATAAGCCCTGGGGGGCTTAAGATAATATCTGGTTTCAAGCTAAGGGTCTGCATGAGAGCACTGGACCAAAAACAACTCTGGGGGCCAGGGCTATGTACTGCAGCATAAGATAGACAATATTATTTCAGCAAAGTCTGACAGTAGACTGTAGACTTTTATAGTTGTTGCCCAGACACAGTGAATTGGCCCTGCCTCTTTCCATGGAAAGGTTTTGTTCTTTGAAGGGGTATCATCTGATTCTCCCACCACCACCACATGCTCTGGCAATGCTGTGAAGGGATCTCCTCTGCAACCAGCAGAGTATCAGAAATCTCCTCCAGGTTAGAGGATTCAGGCAGGGCTGTGTCCTGGGTCAAAGTGGGGGCACTGCCTTTGTTCTCCTGGTTCTCCCAGTGTGGGGGTCCATGTGGCAAGGGGACACCTGGGATCTAGATCCTGACTAGTTCCCAACCCATCTTATTCCTCAAACTCTCTGCCTCATAGCATGAGCGGGAGAGTACCAGATCTGGGGTCATGACTGATGAATACAGTGACAGAGAAGATCATGTGGGAAGAAGCAGTGGTGAATCACCGTGAAAAGTATTTCTGTGTGTATATATCATTTTCACCTTTTCAAGGTAATAACCTCCATGGCATTTTGAATTACATTTCTGTGTCTGCAAATGAAAATGGGACTCAGAAATGCTTATTCCCTCTCAGCACACTGTATGGGATTGTACATTTGATTCATGGATATACTCCTATATAAACAGATGATGCTTGCTTAATTAACTCTTCATTAATACTGTGGAAAAGGTTAATAATATATTAAAGGAGCCACCATGTAATGAGTCACTCGAAATCTAGCTGTCTCAGTATTTTTGATAGGTCATAATCCCATCTTTCTAGACAGAAGACTTTAAGGTTCTTTTGTACAGTGGCAGCCAGCGAACACGGTGCTGCTGACCATGCAAATGGCCTCTGCGCATGTGCAGAGGCCAGGTGAGTGCTGGAGCCATGACAGCCACCGCGTGGCATGTCGGGTGAGGTGCTGCTGCTCGCAGTGGCTCGCAAGTATTGGCGGTGCCACCGATGATCACTTGTTAAAGGTAACTCTTGCCGCCACTCCCCCGCCCCGCCCCAGCACCACACTAACCAAGCTATTTCCTCTCAGTCTTACCTCCCTAGTTGCTATATGGGATGGTAATGATGCGTACCTACCTTACAGGGTTGTTGCAAAGGTTACAACAACATAATCTACATGAAGCCCTCTGCACACTTGATGGCACTCTGCAAATGTTGAGTATTCTACAAATGCAATAATACTCAGCATTTGTTTCGCATCATCAGGTGGTGCTATACAAATGTACACAGATAGTGTCGTCAAGTGTACACCACCACCCAGTGGCCCTATACAAATGTACACAGAACTCAAACATATAGGCACTCTTTTTTGTGCCTACATTCCACTAGTCCTTCCTGGTTTTGTGAAGGAGATTATCCAGAAACAAGTGTACACAATGATCCTAATAATGGTTGTTCATAAATATCTCCCACTAATTCTGAACTCTGTTTAGGATTACAACAGCCAATGTCCACGCTTAGTGACCACATAGATAGATTCTCTCCAGGATGATCTGTCTTCAGCTAGACCTTTAATGTCTCTCAGTGCTACATTCATTGCTGTTGTAATCAAGTCCATCCATTTTGCTGCTGGTTGTCCTCTTCTTCTCTTTCCTTCAACTTTTCTCAGCATTATAGACTTCTCAAGGGAGCTGAGTTTTTGCATAATGTGTCCAAAGTATGATAGTTTGAGCCTGGTCATTTGTGCCTCACATGAAAATTCTGTTTTGATTTGTTCTATGATCTATTTGTTTGTTTTCCTGGCTGTCCATGGCATCCTCAAAAGTGTTCTCCAGCACCAAAGTTCAAAAGTGTGAATACTTTTCCTATCTTACTTCTTCAAAGTCCAAATTTTGCATCCATAGAGTGTCACAGGAAAAAACATTGTCCGAACAATTCTAATCTTTGTAGGTATAGACACATCATGGCACCTAAATATCCTTTCCAAGGCTATTCCAGCCAGATCCTATTCATGTTTATTCACATGTTTACTGAGTTCAGTGGAAGTTATTCCCAAGTAAGTGCATATCAGTTTGCTTCCTTATGACAGAGCCAAAGCAATCAAATAAGTATTTGCCTTTGACTTCAATAAGACAAAAACGCACTCCTTGTTCTTTCGATATATGCCCATATTTTACTTTGCAGCCAGAACTGAAATAGCTTTCAGATTTTTTTAAAAAAAACATTTTATGTATGTAGCAGCTAACATATCAATCATCTTGCATGTCTCATGAATCAAATTCTTATACAGTAGAGAAGCAAACAGAGTTTTGGCTCCTTCTACTTGGTTCAGGCATCAACTTTTCCCTCATTAGCTCCACCCAATGCATAAGTCATCCCCTGTCATTACAATTTCTCTGTAATAGAAAACAGGGCCAGAGAATTTACTTTGGTTGGGACATTGGCTCTGTTGCTAAAACTAAAACCATCCAAAACAAAAAGGGGAAAACCCTGGAATATTTTCATGCGTGAAAACAAAAGGAAATGGGAAAGACTGCCAGCACTAGAATAATACATACCCTCTTCTGTCCACTTTAATTTGGAATCTCAGTTTAACACTGTTAGGACAGTATGAGCACAGTGTGTTTGCATACCAGTGAGTGAAACACACAACCTGCTTACCTTCAGTCGAGCTTTGAGTTGGGGATAGATCCGAGGGGCAATACTGTCGGCAATTTAACTAGATTTACCTGTGCAACTGGGGGAAGTTCTATGCAGAATATCTTTTATTGTAATGTCTGCCTTCAACATGACCACATCGTGGTTTCAGTTAATTTAGAAACATGGGCACTTTTCTCAAAATGAGTTCACTTGAAATCCCTGCATATCATGTCTCTAAGCATCTTGATAATATATATTATGTACTGTGGTGTGCCTTAATTTCATGACGGATGGGGAAATGCCAACTGGGTCCATTCAATCCAATGTTCATTTGTCTCAGAATGAATGCTTGCAGTATCTGAATGCCAATGAAGGGTCCCATTCATTTTTGTAATGAAGGTGAGGTGGACAGGTTATCTTGTAGCACAGGAGATGGCAGGATTTCTCCTTCTCCTTTAACTCACCTCACCTTCATTACAAAAATGAATGGGACCCTTCATTGGCATTCAGATACTTTTTAAAGTGTAGAAGGAGTAGAGTAGCTTCTTTGAGCAGCTGCCTTCTTGTAGCCCCCAGACATTGCATCATTCCAATGCACGGTGGAAAGAGAAAAAGGGGTGAGGTGGCACCCATGGTTCCCCCCCCACCCCCGAATGTTCCAGGACAATGCAACATCTGGGCATTTTAGAGAAAAACCTATGGTGGTCGCCAGTGCACAGCCACTGGGAGAAGTCAAAGCAGACCTCCCCAACCTGCGGCCCTCCAGATGTTGCTGAACTACACCTCCCAGCATACCCAGCTACAATAAATGGTGGCTAGGGATGCTGGGAGTTGTAGTTCAGCAACGTCTGGAGGACCACGGGTTGGGGAAGCCTGATTTAAAGGGATTACAAAGAGGGGAAGGCTGCCGTACTACAAGGTAAGGCACCACAATATGAAAATAGGTGAAGGGGGTAATTAAAATGGGGAAACCCATAACAAGCTGAATGCAACAAATGAATCCTGTCACAAGTTAGTATGTACAGGTTGTATTTTATTTATTACATTATATGTGTGTGTGTAAAGGTTTCATACACATGTATATGTTTTTATGCGAATGACTATTCATGCATTCATTTAAAAAGTGCCTCCAAGGAGCCCAGAGCAGTGCACATGGTTATGTTTATCCTCACAACAACCCTGTGAGGTGGGCTGGGCTGAGAGTCACCCAGTGAGGTTCATTGCTGCATTGGGAATTGAACTCAGGTCTTCCTGGTCTTAGTCCAGCTTGTAACTGTGACATTATCTTCCCCTAATAAACATGGATTGTATTACAGTTCTCTATGCCTCTATTGGATACTTCTTATTAGAGACTATCAGTCTCCAAAATCATAACATAGGGTGGTTGTTACACAAAATGGAATACGAATACTGTCATTATCTCTCAATAATAGCCACCTTGTGCTGCAATATGGTCTTGTGAGCAGCAGACACTAAGTCCGTGGGCCTTTGGCTCGGCCGACCATGGGATGAGTGTGCATGTCCTGGTCCCCCTCCAAGTGATCCACTTTGCATAATCATGTGGTAGAGCAGTTCATTTAAACCATCTCTCACATTCAATTTACTATGACGATGATGAGTATTTATATACTGCTCTTCAACCAAAGTTCTCAAAGCAATTTACATGGAAAAATATAGAATGAATTATTTATTTATATATTTGTTTGTTTGTTTGTTTATTTATTTATTTTTACATTTTATATCCTGCTCTTCCTCCAAGGAGCCTAGAGCAGTGTACTACATACTTAGGTTTCTCCTCACTACAACCCTGTGAAGTAGGTTAGGCTGAGAGAGAAGTGACTGGCCCAGAGTCACCCAGCAAGTCTCATGGCTGAATAGGGATTGGAACTCGGGTCTCCCCTGTTCTAGTCCAGCACTCTGAACACTACACCACGCTGGCTCCTATAAGATAGACACAGATCATGGCTGACCAGGGATTTGAACTCAGGTCTCCAAGGTCCTAGTCCAACACCCTAGCCACTATGCTACAGATCTCCAGTAAAAGCCACTGGAGGCAGAGGTGCTCTTAGCCATGGACCTTGGGGATCTGGTCCATGGCCTCCTGTCTCCGGGGGGCCTCCAAATGTTCTGCGGGCATTCCCAGAGCCCTCCTCCTGCCCTGCGCCCACCGTGCCACTGCCCCGCACCCCGCCATGCTGATATTTGCAATTTCCACCACCATTTGTACAGCCAGGGGGGTGTGGGGGGTGAGTCAAGCAGGCCTCCTCCATGGTGGTGGCAACAGGCACAGCGGTTAGTGGGCCTGTCTGTCCATGCATGCAGCATGGACAGGTTTTTTTAAAATAAGGGAGGATCGCATGGTGTGGGCTCCGAAGCCCTTCAGGTCTGGGCTGATTTTGGACTTAGGTGCGCCACTGACTGGGGGGATGCTGTGCTGGGGTTTGATAGGACTGGTTGCTCTCTTCCTGCGAAATATAAGAGAATCACCACTTTAAAAGGTGTTTCTTTGCTCAGTTAACAGGGTATAGAGTAAATTTAGATACTACAGTAAAGTAATTAAAAAGTAGTAAATGCCAGAGTAAAGTAGTTTTAGAAACTAGAGTAATTGTAAATAGTAGAGTCAAGTAATTAATTACAGTCAAGTTCTAAATATTACTCTCAAATAGTGGTAAAGCATGCGGACAAACCATCCCCAGTGCCACTATGCAACATGGAACAGTGTGCCTGGTAGGGGAGGGGGTCAGGGCGTCTTGGTGCGTGTGGTGGGTAGATGGTATCATCCAAACTAGCCCATTGAATCACATTACAGAATTGTCATAAATCACTCAGACACCGCTCTCACAGCACCCCTGCCTACAATACCGAGATAATAATATTAGACTGCAGTGTGGGATTGTTGCAAGCAGCCTCAGTCCATCACCCCCTACAAGATGGGCATAATATTGCTCCGCTCTGTTCCCCCTTCCATCTGAAATAATACTGAACCATTTAGGTCTTCCATCCTAGCATTTGCAAAGCAATATATTGAATGCTTTTTAAATCACATTTCCCCACTACACCAGAAAATCTGAGTTTGAAAGAACAGAAACTCACATCTTTGTTTCTACTTTCAGGAGCTTCTGCCCCATCACTGAAACAATAAAGCCCTGCATTTCTCCATTGTCTCCTGTGAACAGTGGGCATGTTACCCTAATTAGAGAAAGTCATGGCATCAAAAATAACTAGGAAATCTTGCTTACAGACAAAGGAAATATCAGTTTAGTACCATCTTATGTCTACGTTTCCCCATACCAAACATACTGCTATTAAGTCCTAGAACTACAGATATGCATGCAATTTCATAGTCTGCTGTGCCACCATGAGGCCAAAGAATAAAGTGTATCAACAAATACAGAATGGCTGGTCTTTTCTTGGTTGTCTTTTTCACAATACATACATTATCCCAAATCCTGGTCACATCTGGAGATGTCTGAGCGAATAACAAAGAGGCCAAAACTACAGCATATGTAGATAAGATCTGGGGATCTGATTCCCAAATCAGATTTGTAGAGGATTCCAGTCAGGCATATAATATCATTCAGAAATGTATTGAATTAATAATTTCTAAGCACTTTTAATTGTACTGGAATGTTTAATTACAAAACCTCATCTAATGTTTCCTCATACACAAAAGCCTGTGAGGCAGGTTTAGTCTTGCATGAAGCCCAATGGAAAAATCCCATTGTGAATTCTGTTTTCCATTCTCATCCACAGCAATGGATTTTCACAGGAAATATATAGTATAAATTGAAAATCAATTGGTTACACCAAGACTTCTGTTTTTCAATTATTTTTCATTTGTTTGCTCTAATTCAAGCCATGGGTTATTTTGTGCATGTATTTTTGCTCCCGTCTGCACTGAATCATGGGGTTTGTGGTCTTAAGACTGCACTAAGAGGCTGAAATCATAAACATACTTACTCAATAGTGAGCCCTATAGAAATCAAGGGGACTTACAGTCAAATAAATATTGGCAGCTCTAGTCATTCAACTGAATGGGCCTTGGCTGGCACAAAGCAAAGGCTGTTGTGAGGTATTAGATCACAGAAGATGGTTTGCAAGAAAGTATTGAAATATTGTGAGAGCAAAGGTCTCATGAAGATAAACACAATGTTCACTTTTGTGGTGTAGGGAAAAAGACGCATATCTGGATGCATATTTAGCAAATTTTGCAAAAGCAATGTGGGGTGCAGTATACAGAGGCACTCTTACCCCTGGACTTCAGAGCCGAAGTCCAGAGCCTCCACAGCCTCTGGGGTTCCCCAAATCTCTTTAGTCTGTCCCCGGTGGAGTGGTCACCCAGCTGCATGATGATGCTTAATTTGTCGGGGTGGGTGGGCTCCAAAGGCCTTTAGGTCCAGGCTCCAAAATTACCTAGGTGCATCTCTGGCAGTATGACTGCTTTAAGCAGTGCCAGGTTTCAGAAGGCGATGTGCCTGAAAGTGCAAGAGAATCCTTGAAACTGCAGGCTGTATGGATCTGGAGATGCAGGCAGAGATGCCAGGTGCAAACCCGGACACCAATCCAGGATTTACCGTATTTATCCAAATCCAAGATGAGGTTTTCCCCCAGTTCTTTCCTCTTAAATACTGGGGGGAGGGGGGTTCTCAGATATAGAGTCCTCCTTCGTTGGGGTTAATACAGATATAACTTGTTTTTAACCTATCTTTTAAGGCATCCTCTTAAATTCAGTCGCCTTATATTTGGGTAAATACGGTAGTCACCCAGAACCGTCTATGACAGAGTCCCCAAGTCAGAACATCTTAAAGGTGACATCTGCTAGATTGGAAGTTCCCAAAGAACCACTGCCTTCATCGCCAAGGACCTCTTGATCTCCACCCTCACATGGCAAAGATAACAGCCAAACTCCAGCCAGACTCCGCTGACCAATGCCAGAATGCCATTATCATGCTGGGTGATGACTCCTCCCTTAAACATCTCTAACCATCTAAAGGGGCAGGGCCTGAAACAGTGAGGCCATATAAGGGCTCCATTTGGCTCCAGGTCTCTGCCCTTTTCAGAAGCCTTAGGAATGTATGGAGGTAAGGGAGCTGGATTGCTCTTCAATCTACCTACATTCAGTATGAAATAGGAAGAACCCCTGATGCATACAGCTACACCCATGGAAGACCTTCTCCACATGATCAGGCACCCTAAGAATATAAGAACAGCCTTGCTGGATCAGGCTCAAGGTCTATCTAGCCCAGCATCCTGTTTCCCACAGTGGTCCACCAGATGCAACAACAAACAACAACTATTTATATAATGCTTTTCAACAACATTTCCAAAGCAGTTTACATAGAGAAGGAAGGAAGGAAGGAAGGAAGGGAATAAGATGGATCTCTGTCCCCAAAGGGCTCATAATCTAAAAAGAAACATAAAATAGACACCAGCAACCGTCACGGGACGTACTGTGCTGGGGATGGATAGGGCCAGTTACTCTCCCCTTGCTAAATAAAGAGAATCACCATGTTAAAAAGGTGCCTCTTTGCCCAGTTAGCAGGGGTTGTGGGAAACCCGCAGACAAGAGCTGAGGACATGCCCTCTCTCCTACTGTTGCTCCCTTGCAACTGCTATTTAGAGGCATCTTGACTCCTCTCCTGTTTTATCAGGGTTCCCAGTCACATGAAGAAAGTCCTCTGTGTCAAACTATGGGAGTCATAGTTGACTCCCATAACAGCCTTGTTTGGGTTTTCTTTGTGCGGGTCAAATACCCATTCTGAATAATGATGCCAGCCTTGAACATATTTACTTGACAATAGGACCTCTTGATTTCAGCTGGGCTTATTTTCAAGTACGCAAGTTTACAACTGTACATGTTGGGGCTATCCCACCCAGTCTTTAAATGTTATCCATGCAGTCTGATAATTTCTGGAAATGGTTGAAGTCATACCAAACTTCATAAGATTGTTATGACTAAAAGAGAGATAAATGTTACATTTTCTGATTCATAGAGTATGCTCAGATTGATGTTGATGCATCAGAAGGCAACTTCCTATCTTGTACATACACTCCAAAGTCCTACTGAAATCACTGCGAACCACATATAATGTCTTGCACCATGCATGGACAATGTACCCAGGAACAGCATCAGAAGAATATAAGAATAGCCTTGCTGGGTCAGGCCCAAGGCCTATCTAGTCCAGCAGCTTGTTTCCTACAATGGCCACCAGATGCCTCTGGGAAGCCCACAGGCAGGAGATGAAGGTGTGCCCCCTCCCCTGCTATTGCTCCCCTGCAACTGGTATTCAGAGGCATCTTGCTTTTGGCTGGTGATCATGGTGGTGGATCAAGGGAATTGTAGTCCAACAACATTTGAGGACCCAAGTTTGAGATCCCTTGTCTAAGAAGACAGATATTGTATTCATGGACAAGGGCTGGTATGGGATGCTGTCATGGATGCTGTTCTTGGGCACATTATCCACACACTTTGCTGAATAACCGAAAAAAGCTAGTTTCCTGGTATCTGAACCATGTTGAAGAAAAAATGCTTAAAAGCAGAGTGGGCAGTAATGTAAAGTGGGGAAATATTCACTTCCCTCTATGCACTCTTTTAACCTAAAAAGTAGATATTCTCACTTCTGCTTTGTAAGTGGATGGGGCAGTATTTTACAAGGTGGTTGCCCCTAACAGCTAGCTTGGCCCTACATTTCAACAACAGGGAGTCACAAAAGGGAGAAGAGAGGGAAGGGAGATACAAGAAGTACAAGTGTGGGCACACATCATTCCATGTACTTTGTTTTGGCTGGACTAAAGTTAAGCCAAAAGCTACATAGAAAATGTGCATTTTGAGATGTAATGCAAGATTCCTTAAGTTTTCCTTTAGTTTCTTTTCTTTTTTTTAACTTTAAGTTCCTAATATGTGCAAGTCAAGGAGAGAGAGAGAGAGAGAGCGAGAGAGAGATGCCAAATGACATGGATTTCACCAATGTGGATGAAAGGCTGAATTGAACTGCAGCAGCCCCCTCTTGTGGACTTTCTGTCCAATTGGATGTAGGAATAAATACCACCAGTTCAAGTTGTTTCCTTACTGACTAAAACTGAAGTGATACAAGAAACCCACATTTGAAATGATGGCACCATGCAGCAGTTCATCAATCAATCCAATTAGAAATCTGTTCTCAAAGAGGGATGAGATTCTAATTTCATTAACATCAGGGGTCATATTTTTGTTCCCTTTGATGATGCTCATGATCATGCCCGCATTACTAAACCAGCCAATTCACTAAGAATTATATATATCAAGGCTCTTTTATAGGCACAATCATTGCTTGCCTTAGATAAAAATCAGCAACTGTTTCAATGATGGATTTATGGAGAGAAAGTTACATGTAATGCTTTGATCGCAAGATATTCAATAGTCCAACTGAAATATCTGCAGTAATGAAACTGGTACACAGTGTCAATGAGATGGGGAATTCCCAGGACCATTAACAAAAAGGGCGGGGTGGGGGGACAAACTACTATAGGTTCTAACTAAATAAGTACTCAGTTTGTTGTAACAAAATTTTGTAGCCCAGTACATTTTGGTTATAAGCGCTTATTTGGGGGAAACTGGAAAAACATCCATGTGAACAGAAATTTGATACAGTGACTGTCAAAATATGTACCATGAAATACTCTAGAGCAGTTCACATGATCATAAATTGGGTAGGATAAGTATCCTACTGAGCTTTGGGAGCTATGCACACTCCCAATTTTCAGGTGTGTGTGAGCACACTTCGTAAGCCAGGAGCCAGGTAGGCTGGCTTTCCATCCACCCTCAATTAGGGTTGTACATTTTGTTTTGTTTTTCTGTTTTGTTTTTGGCCTGAATCCAAAACACCCCCATTTTGTTCTTTGTTCGAAATCAGCCAATCCGAAACACCCCAGTTTTCTTCTTTGTTCAAAATTGCAAAATCCGAATCCGAAATGTTCTAGATTTTAAAAAATGGCCACAGGGAAAAACTAGTGGGTGGGGGTGGTAGTGCCCAATGGGTGGAAACTACCACCCAAATTTCAGAGGAATTTGGCAAAGGGCTGATTTTTGGTGAGTTTTTGAAGTATAGGATTTTTCCCATAGGGAAGAATGGAGGTTTCAGCAAAAGTATAGCTTCATGTTGGGGGAAAGGGGTGGCCCAGAGCAGAGTAGGGTGGGTGGTAGTGCCCAGTGGGGGCAAGGAAGCTGCCAGAATTATTTCAAAGGAATTGGGCAGAGGGCTGATTTTTTAAAGATGTAATGGAGTTTGCGCGTCTGTAAAGTTCTTCCTCATAGGGAATGATGGACCTCCATAATTCCTGACCCATAACTCCACTTGGGGGGCACCAGGGTGGCCCAGAGCGAGTAGTGGTGTAGAGCACATAGGGTGCCAGCCACCCCCATGGGTTGCTTACCCATGCGGTACTGGGTTCTGTTGTTTCTGAGATGTTTGAGTGTAGATTCAGATTCTCTGGTTAGCATATGAGAGTGGATTCATGGTTTGTGGTTGAAAATCTCATATGCTACCAGAGAATCTACACTCAGAACACCTCAGAAACAACAGAACCCAGTGCCCCATGGGTTAGCAACCCATGGGGGTGGTTGGCACCCTGTGTGCACTACACCACCACTCACTCCCAGCCACCCCAGTGCCCTCCAGGTGGAGTTATGGGTCTTCTGAAACCTCCATTATTCCCTGAGGGGGAAACCTTAAAGAAGCTAAAACTTCAACAATTCCTAAGAAATCAGCCCTTTGCCCTATTCCTTTGGAATCTGGGTTGTGGCAGGCACCCCTTGGGGCACTGCCACCCAACTCACTGTTTTGCCCCTCAGACCCCCTTTCTGCCCCAAATCTGCCCAAAGACATGTCAACTTCAGAAATTCTTTAAAAATCAGTCCTTTTCCCAATTCCTTTGTAATCAGGATGGCAGCAGGCATCCATTGGGGCACTACTACCTGAACCACTCTTCTCCCCCCAAAGCCCTCTTTCTGCCCCAAATCCACCCCAAATAACATCAACAACAGCAGAGCTTTGAAAAAAAGTCAGGCAGATTTCCAAAGTTCATTCACATCCACATCCCCCCGCCTAAAATGCAATTGATCTACACACAACAGTGTGAAACAACAACAATGAAATGCAGACTGCCTCACTGGCCAATGAGGGTAAATGCACACTGCCCCACTGAGGGTAAAATTTACCCTTAAATTTGCTTAAAAGGAATAAGGAGGCAATTGCTAGCAGATCAGCCCATGCTTTTGCTGGCCAATCTGTGGGCTGGAAGGGCTGGAAATTCAAACAGATGTCAAAACTCAAAATGGAGACTGAAGGAGAAAGACATTTTGCGATTGCAAAATGGAGTTCCAAAACAGCCGAAACAACAAAACGTTTTGTATCCGAAACAGGGACGTTTTGTTTTGGCTACAAAATTTTCTGGTTTGAGCATTGGGTGTACTGTTTTGTTTTGGCTACAAAACAGCCGAAATGGCCTGTTTTATGCACAAAACGTTTTGTATCCGAAATGAAACGCTCATCCCTACCCTCAATAAAATCCTGGGTATAAGTGCTGGGTAGGATGACACCATCCTACCCAGTTCCTGGCTCCCAGACTATCATTCCCTCCTCCTCCTACCTAGACTTTTGCTAAAAAAAGACCAAAAATTGGGAGTGCACACAGCTCCCAAAGCTGGCTAGGATGCTTTTCCTAACAAAGGAGGCCATGTGTGTGCTGTTGTTGCAGAGCTGGGAGAGAACGCCATTGGCACATGAAGATAGCTGGGAGGAGCACCACTATTGACAAAGTGGCAGAGAGTGGTGGAGGCGCAGGTATGCACCTGCTCTCCTCTGTTTTAAAGGGGCAGGGGATGCGTTCCAAATTGCATCTTGAAACATGATTTGTACACATCCTTAATCATGATAATATACAATCTTACTAGAACTACATCACACTCAAATTGCTATTCAGGACAAACCTAGAATTACAATAATAATGAGACTGGAAATATTGATCCTTCTTTATTTTCTACTCATTTCTCAAATTATGCACTTCTATAATATCATGATATCAACAAAACTAAAAGATACTTAAACTGATCACAGAAATATACATAAGCAAATCTTTTGTTCTACTATTACACTTGAGAACATGAATATTATGTATTGTATTGTAGCACAACCTCAATGAAAGATACAATGCAACTGAGATTCATCAAAGAGACAGAGAGAGTTGTAGAGTCTAACAAGATCCTATAGTAAGGCTACAGTATGGCTGTTATTTAAAAATAAATAACCCAAAGCCCCTTCATCAAGGACTGATATACCACTTCTATGCTATTGGTGACCAACAATAAATGTAATCCCCTTTTTAATCCCTTGAACACTCATAACCAGGATCATCATTAGGGGGTGGCCCATGGATCTTTTTATAGTGGCTTCCTTCTTAAACACAAAGCAATCTTATGTTTGTTTATATAAGCTTTATTCAGATACAACTCCATTTTCTCCTTCTTCTTTCCCTCCCTTTCCTTTCTGATTCTACCCCTGACCACCACCCCCTCTACAGGATCTGCAATGGGACAAGCTTCCAAACAAGAAAACATAAAATAAAATATTGTGTGATAGTATACAGCACATCCGTCACCATTGTAACAAACAGAATTGAATTGATTTTAAAATTACTGGAAAGATCTTGAAGTCCTTCAGGTGGTTCCCTGTCATACACA
Organism: Hemicordylus capensis; assembly: GCF_027244095.1. Taxonomy (NCBI): domain Eukaryota; kingdom Metazoa; phylum Chordata; class Lepidosauria; order Squamata; family Cordylidae; genus Hemicordylus; species Hemicordylus capensis. The sequence continues at coordinate 273,934,225 of NC_069660.1, forward strand.
CTTCTCCTAGTTCTTGGGGTCTCTGGCACAGGAGATGTTAGTAATTTATTTTCTGGTAATGAGGATTCTCCATAACTAGGGGTGTGCACAGAACCGTTCTGGGTGGTTCAGTTTGAATTTGGAGAACCATTGCTGTTATGGAGAATCATCGCTGGTGGTTCAAATTTGTGTGGTGATGCAAATGGCTTCCACACATGTGCGGAGGCCGGAACCCGTCTCCTGCCAGCCCGCACTGCTGTGGGGGTGCTGGGGGTACCAACGGGAGCTGCCACCGCTGTGCCGGCATGGCAAAGTGCCCTCTCACCTGCCCCCCACCACCTACCCTTTCAAATCCTTTACATTAGGGATTCCCTTTGCTTGTAAGGGGGAATCCTTATCAGATTCCCCTTTATGAGCATAGCCACCCAAACCTATCGAACCAGGCTGAACTGGTGTGATCCAAACTGGGCTGAACCAGGCCTGGTGTGATTTGAACTCAGACTGCCCCCCCCCCTTTGGGGGTGGTGGTCTGGTTCGAATTTGAACCAGTCAGACAGGGCCAGTTCTATTTGAACTGGTTCTGCACACCCCTATCCATCATTTTCATCAGCCTCATCTGTGAGGTCAAACCTCTCGTGTCAGACTCCCTTCCCTCTTGTCTCATAGTATGCATGTTAGAAAATGGAAGTGTTCCATTTTTTTCCAACATCTAATATGACAGAATCTCCTCAGATTTCGATAATTTGTTTTGGTCTGGGATATCAAGAACATCCCTTTCTCACTTTATAAGGCATCCATACCTGAAATGTTCACTGTTTTGCACCCCGTTTCTGATCCACACACAATTTATATTTTTGTTTCTTCTCCCTTACCTGATAATGAACCTCTGCATCCTCAAGGTGAAATAGCATGGAAAGTCCTGTCAGTTGTTACCATTGGGTAAGTTTGGTGGTAGCTTTGCATCCTCTCAGAAATTCAAAGGGTGATTTTTCCCATAGTAGAATGAGAAGTAGTTTGATAAGCAAATAGAGTTGCATGGATTGCTTCTTTCTAGGGTTGTTGTAGGATTGTATAGTAGCCAATGTATGGCAGTGACAGGAGTATCAGCAAAAACATATGAGAAATCAGCAAATATCTGTATATTGATGCTCAAGGGCATAGCAAGGTTGGAGTGGGCCCAGAGACAAGATTTTTAAGTGCCCCCCGCCCCTGAAGCTCAGCTTATGAAGTAAAGAAATCTTAAATGAGGCTGAATAGTGGTAACAAAAAGCATAGTAGCTGGGGGGATCAGTCATGTGACTTGCCTCTGGGGGCCCCCCAAGGCAGTGGGCCCCCAGACAACTGTCTCTACTTGCCCAGTTATAGTTACGCCCCTGTGGATGCTCCATCAACTGTAATACAGGTTCTGTGCTATTTGGGTCTAACACTGTCTATAGATCTTTCTGATGTTTCCAGCCCAATATTGAGACTTCGGGATGTGCACGAAACCAGTTTGCCCGGTTTGGTTCGAATCTAAAACAGATTCAAACCAGACTGGCCATATTGAGTTCTTGCATGCTGAATGAGGGCCTGCTTCAGTTCGAATTTGAGCAGGTCTGGGGATACAAGTCATGGTTGTTTAAAAAAATTAGGATCACACTTACTGCCTCTGAGGGCCCTAGTGGCCTGGGGAGTGCTGCTGCGGCCATGTGAGGGGGCATCTCCAATGGCTCCTTCTCACCCCACCAGCCTTTCTCCGGTCTCCCATGGGCCGTTTGGGTCCTCTGTGAGCATGTGGTGGACATTTTGGAGGCTGCTGAGCATGCGTGTGGGCCATTTGCATGGCGGGGTCTTCTGTCATCTGGTCCCTCCCCTATGCAAAGAACCAAGTTCTCCTTCAAAGCCATTGTCATCGTGTTGCAGCAGAGGGTGAAGCAAGCAGTGAAGCTCCTCTGTCAGCCTGAGGGGGACACCAAGTACCTTCTAGACCCCTCAGAGGGAGCCCCCCCCCCGCTTTTAACTTTTGTTTGATTTATTTAAAACTTGTTTTTGATTATTATTTTTTACCCTTTAACTTTTGATCTTTTTTTAAAAAAAAACTTATGAGCCCTTTTGGACAGGATTATTAATTCTAAAGAATGCTATAAGCCACTTTGAGCCTTTTGGGAAGACCGGGATATAAATGTAACAAAATCCATCCATACTTCATTCTTGTGGTTGCATGACTGAGTTTGAAGATCCTAAGGAGGGCTGTGGATGCAGGTCCTGGGTCTTTTAAGTACCTAGAAATGTCCCTGCCCATACCTAGGGGAGGAGAATTGGTCTTGTGATAGTGAGCATGCATTGTCCCATTTGCTAAGCAGGGTTTTCCTTGGTTTGAATTTTGATGGGTGACTATACATGAGCACTGTAAGAGATCCCCTTTAGGGGATGGGGCAATAGCTCAATGGCAGAGCACCTGCTTTGCATGCAGGAGGTTCACTCCCTGGCATCTCCTAGTAGGGCTGGAAGAGACTCCTACCTGACACCTTGGAGAGCCACTGCCAATCAGTGCAGAAAATACTGAGCTAGATGGACCAATGGTCTGACTCAGTATATGGCAGCTTCCTATATTCCTAACTAAGGCACAATGTTTGTGCTACTTGTGTGGTTGCTACCAACATTCTAAATTGTTGATAGCAACTGATAAAAAGGGTCAGGAACTGATAAAATAGGAAGCTGTTTGTGGGAAGCAGCCCCACCAAGATCAGGCAATTTGAACTAGCTGGAAATGAGTGCTTCTTCGGTATCATTAAATCTCTCCAGCCATTTTAAGAGGCACTTCACAGAGATTGTTTCTCAAGTAATTCATATTGTGCCATATGCAATGTGTGTTTGGGGCTTTTTAGTTTAAAACAAGATAACTGCTAGGGGACATGAACATGATCGGTGCTTATAAAGTTATGCATGGTTTGGAGAATATGGACATAATTTTTCTTCTTCTCTGAGTCAGGGCCATCTGAGGAAATGGATTGGACGTAGATTCAGGACAGGCTAAAAAAAAGTCCTTGTTCGCAAAACACATAATGAACTTATGGAATTTGCTACCACAAGAGGTGATGATGGCCACTAACTTAGATGGCTTGAAAAAGAGGTAAGACAAATACATACACTATGGCCCCATTCAGACATAATACCAAATCATAGGTAAATGTGTCAGAGGTTTGAGTTTGTGATCATCCCAAAGCATGAAGCCACAGTTTTGTCACCCAGCTCCATTTTTGCTCTAAAACCTGAATTTGAGCCCTCGTCCTGAATTTGAGCCTTTGTAGTGAGTTTTGCTGCTGAAACATAAGGTTAGTTGGGTCCATAGTATTGTCTGAATCCTGCCGCCTGCCATAACCTGGATTTCATGTGCAATCTCTTTCAGTCACTATAGAGAGGTCAGCTCAGAGCATCCCATATATGCATCAGATCTAGGGTGGCCATGTCACTAGCCACCTCTCAGAGCTTCTCTCTCTCTCTCTCTCTCTCTCTCTCTCTCTCTCTCTCTCTCTCTCTCTCTCTCTCTCACACACACACACACACACACACACACACACACACACACACACACAGCAAGAGCAGTACTACCAAAAACCAAAGGGGCGCATCCTAAATAATTTCACCCTCTTCCTAGCAGGTCTCTGGATAAATGTGATGGGGGGCATGTGGTTCATGCCATATGTGCTGGAGAGTAGACTGGTGTGGATATGTCACAAATGGACATTGTTGGTAACAAACTCATTCTGCAACCATATGAAAAAAAATAGAAGGATCGCTTATGCAATCTAGCTGTGACCAGTGCAAATGGGAAGAGAGGGGCCCAATCCTCTCTTCCAGGCAGAAGGAAGAGGGAGGACACAGGACCCCCTCAACTGTGGAAGAAAGTGGTACAAGTGGTGTGAGGAAAGGGTTAAAATGTCTTTGTCCTGCTGAAGCCAGGTGAACACTGCTGAAAAGGTAAGATTGCACTGGGAACACCCCCTCTAACATCGCAGCCAGTGGTTGCAGGTTCACCTGTGTGCTGATGCTTTGCCAAAAGTCTGGCAATGTGAGAGGAATGGAGCTTGCTGGGATACAGCCTGGCTGGGCTAGGAAGACGAGTGGTTCCTCTGGCCAGAAGCTGGTGGTTCCCAAACCACAGTTAGCCAGTCATCTGTAGTATGATTCTCGGCTTCACAGATTAACCACAGCATTGTCTACACGAGGCAAGGGGCCAATAGGTCTGTCAATGGTCATGGTGGCTAAACGGAACCTTCAGTTTGAGAGACAAAATATCCACTGAATAACAGTTGCTGTGAAGCAAACTATGGGAAAGGTAACACAGGAAGATACCTTTGACTGAGTGAGACCACTGGTCCATCTAACTCAATATTGTCTACTCTGACTGACAGTGGCTCTTCAAAGAGCTTCTGCATGCAAAATGAATGCTTTAGCACTGAGCTAGAGCCCATTCATTTCTTTAATAAAAATAATAATAGCACAAGGCTTTTACACAGGAGTCCTTCCCCGCCTTACCTGGAGATGGCAAGAAAAGAATCTGAGACCTTCTGCTCTACCACTGAGCTCCAGTCCCAGCCCTCAAATCTGCTAAGAGCTATTGCTTTCCTGACTTGGGCTTCTGGAGGCATACTGTATGGTTGGCCACTGTGGGAAACAAGATGCTAGATAGATTAAACCAGGCATGCACACTAAGCCGTGCATCTTCACTCTTGAACTGTTGCTGCTATTGAGAATCGTGGCAGGACCTCGCAAGAATAAAGACACAAAGCTTAGAGCACACATTGCAACCCCTATCCCTGCTAGCAGCAGAACTGGACTCTTGGCTGTTGTGGAAGCCATGCACATTCATCCCCTTTCCATGGGCAGTGTGCTGCACAGTACGTGAGCCAGAGGTGTGTCTAAGGCCACTTACAGAGAGCTTTGTCACTTAGCTGGGATAGGAGATAGGATAGCTTTGTCACTTGGGAGGAGAGCTGGTCTTGTGGTAGCAAGCATGAATTGTCTCCTTTGCTAAGCAGCATCTGCCCTGGTTGCATTTGAATGGTATTGTCTGAACTACATGTGAGCACTATAAGAAATTCCCCTTAGGGGATGGAGCCAAGAGCAGAAGGTTCCACGTTCCCTCCTGGCAGCTCCAAGATAGGGCTGAGGCACTGTGCTTTGAGGAGGGCTGGTCTTGTGATAGCAAACATGGCTTGTCCCCTTAGCTAAGCAGGGTCCACCCTGGTTGCATATGAATGGGAGACTAGAAGTGTGAGCACTGGAAGATATTCCCCTCAGGGGATGGAGCCGCTCTGGGAAGAGCAGAAGGTTCCAAGTTCCCTCCCTGGCATCTCCAAGATAGGGCTGAGAGAGACTCCTATCTGCAACCTTGGAGAAGCTATTGCCAGTCTGTGTAGACAATACTGAGCTAGATGGACCTATAGTCTGGCTAGGCATATGGCAGCTGCCTATGTTCCTATGTTCCACCTCTAGCTAAAACAAACACTCATACAGCGGAGGCCAAACCTTTTGATACACATGCCACATGGCAAGCCCTAAGGCTGAGACAATGGCACTCTAGAGCACACAGCTTCTCTGGGGACCAGCCAGTAGTCCAGTATCTGCCCGTGAGTCAAACAGGATTGTAGGCTGGGCTCTACAGCATAACGAGACCCATAGCTTGGAATTCGTTATTAACCTCGCCACCTTTTAAGATCTTCAGGGAAGGTTCATCTGAGGGTGCCGCTGGCTCATCTGGTGACAACTTAAAGGAGAGCCTTCTCTGTAGTTACCCCAGAGTTGTGGAATGCACTTCCTGATGGGGCTGTTCTGTCCCTGTTGACTTTTGGGAAACAACTAAAGGCACATCTCTTCAGCCAAGCTTTTAGCTATTTGGTAGTTTTTATAAGCATTTTAATTTGATCTTTGTATATGTTTTAACTGTTAAAATCTCATGGTTTGTTTTATTGCTGTAAACCTCCTAGAGACTTTGATAGTGGGTGGTATAAAAATATGTTAAATAAACAATAAATAAAAATAAAATAAAATAAAACAAAACAAAATAAAATAAAATAATAATAATAATAATAATAATAATAATAATAATAATAGCTCTGCTCCTGCTCTCAGGGCATTCCACAAGCCCACTTCTGGCTCCGGTGCCATAGCTAGAACCTCTGCACCACACAGGTTTGCAATGTGTGTGGCAATGTAAATCAATCTAGAACTTATTAACTCAATATCCTGAGTTTCATCTGCCAGGAGGATCCATAGCAAAACAATTGCCATAGAATTGGGTGCAGTGGAGTGAGGGAGGGATTGTAGGGATAATCCAGTTATACCCATGCAACACAGAGCAAACACTATACACTCCCTCTGCCTTTTCCCCACTGACTCCAACATATCCAAAGTGTAGGTCAGCTGAGCACATCGCTTGGAGCTGACTGACCATGATCCGCTTGGCATTGGACTGACTCCAAGGGATGCCCTTGCTCCATAGAGTTTAATCTACTTCGGATGCAGGATACTAGTTGCTGGGACTCCCAGTTGGATACACGCACCCGGTGCCTTACATCAGCCAGCACCAGACCTTCCAGATCTCAGGATGTTAACTAGGAATAGGATGCTGACAAGTGTGCATAAATGGCTAGGTGTAACAGTAGTCCTTAAGATGCAGATTTGCAAACTTCTGCGTCTTTAATTCTTTGACTTTCAGTAGGTGTTTGCTTTGTGAGTCATATAAAATCATTACATAAGGCATACAAACCTAGTTTAAAGACAGCATTTCACCACATGAGGGCAGCCTTTGAATTCCTTAAAAACACACCTTTTTCTATGTCCATATTTTAAAAAATGTGTTAATGTTAAAAAGAGATTCATTTAGTAAGAGATCCAGGATATTATGTACAGAGAAGATGAAAAGAATGGCATGGAAATTGATGGCACAAGAATATCCTGGTCTGAAGCCATTAAAGAAAGTACACATAAGGTCTGAGGACAAGAAAGACTAAATGTTATAAGCTTCTTTTTTTATTACTCCAAAGCCATACATGCTCACTGTAACCCCAGTTGAATGGCTTGATGTGCTGTCCTCCAAATAAGGTTAGCTTTTATTTTGAGATGAAAGTTCTATGGCCATTACTGAAATTCCAAAATGCAATGTAACCTCAGTTGAATGGAAAGCAAGCAAGGTTGTTGAATACGTAGACCACAGGGCTGGGTTATGAGGCATGGAGGGTGTGGGAGGGGAGCAGACAGATGCCTCATGACTTGATTACTCAGGGCCTGGTAACTTTCCTCTGTTTTAAAGACCAATGTATTTGATGTGGGGTGAGGCAGCAGCTGAAGCTTTGTCCACTCCACAGCATTTGGTCAGTGATGACTGAATCTCACATGCACATCACCATTTCTTACTGTAGACATCAAGTCATGGTGAACATTCTTGTATTAACTCCTCATTGTAACAATCCTTACCCAACTATAACAAAGCCTAAGGGTATAATCTGAAGGCACATGATGTAGCAAACTGCTGAAGCTAAGCAGATCCGAGTTGGGTCAGTCCTGGCAACCAGCATGTACACTGCCTTGTGTTCCATACTGGGAGAAGCTGGGCTACAAATTAAATACATAAACGAATAGAAATATGACACATATTTATATACCACTTCTTAACAGAAGTTCCCAAAGCGGTCTACATAGATATGAATGAATAAAACGTCTCCCTGTCTCCAAAGGGCTCACAATCTAAAAAAGAAATACAATATTGTCTCCAGCAACAGCCACTGGAGGGACACTCTGCTGGGGATGAATAGGGCCAGTTGTTCTCCCCCTGCTAAATAAAGAGAATCACCACTTTTAAAAGGTGGTTCTTTGCTCAGTTAGCAGGGAACATATATGTAACCGTGTTTGCTCACATGCATTCACTGCAAGCTTCCTTCTCCTTTGCTTTCTATCCCACAGTCGGATTTTAGACTGTAAACTCCTTGGAAGCAGGGTCTTTTTCTTGTAAAACTGTACAACAACATATACATGTATGCTTATCATCATGATTCCATAGAGCAGAAGTTCCAAATCTGTTGCTCTCCAGATGTTGCTAAACTACAACTCCCATTATTCCCAGCAACAGTTTACAAGCAACAACACAGTCATTTAGATTCTGTTGCTTCCAATCAAAAAATGGGGTGCAATGACCAGCAGAAACATAAAATAAATGAGTGGAGATGTTTGAACAACCAAATGTATCTTTCTATGACTTCCATCTCTGCAGTCCTGTGGTCGACCATCTAGCCCCTGGGTTCTAGGAGAAGTGGAGGACCTTAACTATATTATTAGCTTGGAGAGTGTCTATGTATCCTTGGTCCATCAGGCGTGGCCCAGTAGCACAAGCCACCCAAGTGATCACATAAGGCAGCAATTATTTTAGGGTTGTAAAATTGTCAAGCACTCAGGAGTCAGGACAGGGCCTTCTTGTACTTGGCCCCAGGCTATGGAACTTGCTCTCAGATGAGATCCAATGTCTCCCAGTCTTTCGGAGGAGACTGAAGACTGCCCCTTTAATTCAGGTTTTTGGTTATAGGGTAGCTCCCCTGTTTCCCTGATGCTTGCAGCTGTTTTAGTGTATTTTAATGACATTTTTAATCTACCTTATTTATTAAAATATTTATATCCCACCCCTCCAGCACAATACTGCTCACAACAGAAACAGGATAAAAAAAAATTAAATCAGTAAAACAAAGTATAAAATAAATAAATCAATTAAAACAGACCCAATTAAAAATTAAAAACCCACTAGACCATAGTAAAAGACATTAAAAAGCCTCTCTAAACAAACAAGCTCTAAAGCTTTTCCGGGAGCCATTCCAGAGCTTAGGGGCCACAACTGAGAAGGCTCTATCTCCTGCCTTCATCAACCGAAATTCAGTCAATGGTGGGACCATGTGAGTAGGACCTGAGATGATGAGCAGAGGGGCCTGGCAGATTCATTTGGCGAATGCAATCCAACAGGTACCACATCCATACGCCATGTAGGGTTTTAAAGGTCAAAAGCAGCAATTTTATGATTATTTTATCTGCTGTGTTTTATTGTTCACCACCCTGGGGTCTTAGGATGAATGGCGGTATAGAAATATAAATAAATAAATATTTTTATTATTTTTAATTTTTAATTATTTATTATTATTATTATTATATTTATTTATTTATTTTTATTAATTTGATTTATATACTGCCCTTCCAAAAATGGCTCAGGGTGGTTTACACAGAGAAATAACAAATAAATAAGATGGATCCCTGTCCCCAAAGGGCTCACAATCTAAAAAGAAACATAAGATAGACACCAGCAACAGTCACTGGAAGTACTGTGCTGGGGGTGGATAGGGCCAGTTGCTCTCCCCCTGCTAAATAAAGAAAATCATCATGGTAAAAGGTGCCTCTCTGCCCAGTTAGCAGGGGATAGATAAGTAAACAAACAAACAAACAAACAATCTCTCCTAACCAGCAAATAGGTGCTTTTAAAAGTTTGTGGTGCTCTCATATATAGCAAAGGGGAAACAACTATACTTATTCAACCCAGCACAGTGTCCTCCAGTGGTAGCTGCTACTGTCTTCCTTGCAGGGGTGTAGGGAGCTCACCGGTGGCTGCAGGACAAACTCAACTGGTTCCACCTCCGTGTTGATGTGCATGCACCATATGCAAGGGGATGTGGCCACCAGTGACAAGACAGGTGCACTGTCTGGCTGCCTGTTGCACTTGGCTCTTCACTCCCACACCATTGGGGTCAGGGCAGATGTGTTCTTCCTCTGCTTCACTCTGAGCAGAGAAAGAATGCATTTGCACCCAAACCCAATGGTGCATGAGCAAAGCGTTGAGTGCAGAAGTGAGCCTCGAGTGGTCCCAGGAAGTGCTCAGGGCTGTGGCGGCTGGAGGCTGCTCATCCCCTAGGCTCAATGGAAGCCATGCACCTGCTTTCTTGTGCTTCTTTAAAGATTATGAGGCCCTTTCAGGAAAAAAAAACCCCACATTTTAATTCTTTTGGCTATATAAAACCACCTGAGAATATTTATTTATTTATTTATTTATTTATTTAAAAAGCATAATCATGCTTCTCTTTATTAAAGGGTCTGGTTATGGTTACCACCAGATCGTTTGGTGGCTACTCGGGACCAAGCCTTCTCTGTGGCTGCCCAAGGGCTCTGGAATGCACTCCCTGTCAAAATTAGAGTTTCTTCATCTCTGGATGTTTTTTGTGTTTTTTTTAAAGACTCTTAAGACACACCTGTTTTCTTTGGCTTTTAATTAATTGATTAATTTTAAATGGTTTGTTTTATATTGTGAAATTGTTTTAATCATTTTATCCTGTTTTGTATTTGGTTTATTTTAACTTATGTGCACCACCTAGGGATGCACATGTCAGGCGCAGTGTTGAAAATAAAACTGCAAATGCTAAGGTTGCTAGCATTATGAAGATTTGACAAAAATGTTTCACAAAGGAATGTGATATCTTTAGGAGTGGGCTGAGTAGCAGATTTTTTTTCAACTGCGTGTGGAATGAATTTTGTTCTGGGCAGCTGTATTAGCGCAGTGTGTGTGAATATATATTCAGAGTGGGACCTTCCTGATTCAAACTGAGCGGGATCTAAAAGTAACTGAGAGGACCTAAAAAATATTTTGTGTGTGTGCACATGTCCATGCCTTAGATGAAACACAAATCAGGCGGCATATAAAGATAGATAGATAGATAGATAGATAGATAGATAGATAGATAGATAGATAGATAGATAATATGGAAGTTGGTCCTCAGCAAGATCCTTGGATTACACTGTGCAGCCATTTGGGGCAGCAAAATGTCTCCATCTAGTATTGTAAATACCTTTTTGAAAAGAAAAATAAAACATTTACCATCTTTCTTCTGCTACTCATCCCATTCCTAAATATATCACATTCCTTTGTGAAATATTTTTGTCAAATCTGCAAAACAATGGCATTTGCAATTTTATTTTCAGACATCATCCCTCAGTTTTAATGAGGTTTGCCACAATGAACCAGAAACATAAAATATATCTTCCAGTAGAAACTGTTTATGGCGGTACGCACTGGAGCAACAAAGCTTCAAACAATACAGTGACTGTCTGGGCATTCATTATATTGTCAATGTGCTAACAATCAAAACATTGTAAAGGAAAGAAGAGAGAAAAGAAATAGAGCTCTGAAGCCCATTTTGGAGGAAATGCCAACATGATATGGTTCAGTTAGACTCATGAAAGGCTGAACAAATGATGAGCTCGGCCTGAAGACAACTCAGGGACCTCAGTGGAGGGATGAATAAAACTAAACCCTGCTTATTCACTAGCAGAAGGAATCTTCATATCCAGGTATTTTAGAAACCTGAGGGTCCACCTGAACAGTGATGTAGAAGTTTCAGTTTCCTGGGGGGTGGGCATGAGGCACATGGGAGGAGAGGTCTTGTGGTAGCAGGCATGAATTGTCCCCTTTGCTAAGCAGTGTCCACCCTGGTTTGCATTTGAATGTTAGGGAATGTAGTTAGGGAATGGGGTCACTCTGGGCAGAGCACCTACATGCATAGAGCACCATTAGCTTTTCTCCTTGTTATATTACTTCTTATCAGAGAATCATAGAGTGAAGAGCCCAGAGAGGCAGCTGTGCCTCCTAAGAACTTGCTGCGTTGCTACAAAGACAACACAGGACTGATCGTGTTGTTCGACTGACTGATAAACCTGAGCATGAGAGCTTGCTGATGCTACCTGGCAGCCGTGGGGGGGGGGCATGGCCTCCCCCAGGAATTCCAGAGGGGAGCTTGGGTCCCGCCACCCCCACAAAGTTTACTCCCCTGCACCTGGATGCTACCTTAAAGACATGACCGGGACTGCCATACTTGTTCTTCATTCAGTAAATAGCAGCAGCAGTGAAGCAGGATCAGGACCATGAGGGCAAGAGAGAATTGTTGTGTGGGCCAATAATAGCACTCTGCCCTCACTGGATGACCTGCTGCTGACCTGGAATAAAAGCTCCCATTGGCACCAATGGGAGCTTTCATTAATAGCGGCCACAGGGAGCCCACTCATGGGAACATAGGAAGCTGTATGATACTGAGTCAGACCATTGGTCTGTCGAGCTCAGTATTGCCTGCTCTGATTGATAGCAGCTCTCCAAGGTTTCAGACCGGGGAGTTTCCCACTACCTGTTGATGCCAGGGATTGAACCTGAAACCTTCTGCATCCAAAGCAGATGCTCTACCACTGAGCAACAAATCCATCCCCTCCAGACTGAGACTGCGATGGGGACAAAACCCCACCTCATCAAACACCAGTTTTTATTCCGTAAATAGTAGTTTTTATTCAGGAAATCCATGGGAGCCAAATCTGGCTGCTATTCACTGGATAAAAAACAAACAAGGAGGCCCCAATCATATGCTTGAAGTACCATCTAGTTTGACCCTGAGTTTAGTAAAACATCTACCCTTTGCTCTAAGAGGTTCATCCAGGTTGGCAAGTTTCCTCTGCTAACAGTGCAAAGAGGCAGCTTTTATCTGATGATCAAAGACTGTAACAAAGAAAGTAAAGGCACATTTTAAAGTGGTGCTGCTCAGGGTAAGAGTAGCCTCTTTTGTGAGTGTCCACAGACGACTGCTCTGGATGTCAGCCAGTGGAAGCAATTTATATGAAGAGGTTGACAGCACTTATGGATGATGCATAGAAATGTGAAATCATAATGAAAACATTTAGTGAAACATATTCCTCTATATCTGTAGCTCAGTACTATTAAAAAACCACACACCCTACAATTGATTAGAAGAATGTCAAACATCCACTGAAAATATCCTATCTTCCCCAGGATCTTTTCCAGACAGGGCTGTTACCCTGAATCTCCTCCGGAAGAGAAAGTGTGCATTCACACACCAGCCAAATGTACACCAAAGTCCATTCGAGATCCTTGGAAGCACTCCACACACAAATTGGGCTTTGTCTTCCAATTTCTAGGTTGTCTTGATGGACAGTATCTCCAGGTTTTAAAACGCTGGTTTCAAGAGAGTTTTTCTGAAAATGCCAGAACAAATAGGGAGAGGCACTGACGTAGTAGACTCATTGTGTTCCTATCGAAGGAACAGTCGCTCGCTTGCTCTCTCCCCATTGGCTAGAAGGTAAACACAGAGACATGCAATGCAAACCTGCATCAAAAAGCAAACCCAAGAGCTGAGGGAAGGGCTGCTTCCCTCAGATGCCTTGAGTGTAATTCGAAGTGGCTTCGCTCAACATTTACCCCGCAGCATGAAGCCATGTGTGAATAACTCCCAGCTGCACTAAATCCAGCTACAGCCAGGGAGCTTTAGATTGGCCTCTCCTAGTCTAGAGCAGGGATTCTCAACATTGAGTTCCCAGATGTTATTGGACTTCAACTCCCATAATCCCCAACCAAAGGCCACTGGGGCAGGGGATTATGGGAGCTGAAGTCTAAGAATGGCTGGGGACCCAATGTTGAGAATCCCTAGTCTAGAGGATGGCTAGCTGTTCCTAGGCCTGAAGTGGACGGAAGTAACATCTGCACATGCACCCGGCCCCCTCACATATGCACACGCTGTGCACATTGCGCATGACATGTATGCGATGTGTGTGACGTGCATGCACCAGGAGCAACGTGCGCACGTGTGCAGAGGCCAGGCACATGCGTAGATGTTACTTCCGGCCACTTCCAGCCAAGAACAGGGGAAGGGGAGGCAGGGAAGTACGGTGGGGGAAGACCAGCGGGGGGCGGGGGGTAAGTGCATCCTCCCCTTCCCTTAAAGAACCACCACCACCCTGGCGCCAAACCACAGCTCCACAGTTCGATACACACCACTAGTTTCTTGCTTTCCTGTTACTGGGTGCTGAAGCACTGGTTTTGATTTGGTAGGGAACATTAGATGTTGTCATTTATGCCACAAGAATTTCAAGGTTTCAGATCTTAGGTCCAGGCACATAACTGTATGATCCCCATTGCATGTTGAGGTCATCTGGAGAGGTCTGTCTCTACCTTCCAAGATTTTTAAATTGTTTTTAAGTATTCAAATTGGTTTTAAATTGTGTTAGAATGGTTTTTATATTGTTTTAAGTAGTGTGTTTTGTTTCTATGTTTTTTGAACTAGTTGTACGCCACCCAGAGCCATCTTAAGTGGTGCAGTGGGGAAATGCTTGACTAACAAGCAGAAGATTGCAGGTTTTTATCCCCGCTGCTACTATATCAGGTAGCAGCGATATAGGAAGATGCTGGAAGGCATCATCTCACACTGTATGCGGGAGGAGGCAATGGTAAACCCCTCCTGTATTCTACCAAAGAAAACCATGGGGCTCTGTGGGCGCCAGGAGTCTAAATCAACTCAACGGCACACTTTACCTTTTCACAGCCCAGAACATCTGGATGAGGAGGTTTATAAATGTAATAAATAAAATAATAACAACAACAATAACATCAAAAATTATTTTTTTAAAAAAATACCAAAAACAAACAGCAAGTGCCGCCTTTGTAAAGAAGCAGATGAAACAGTGGACCACCTAATCAGCTGTTGTAAAAAGATCGCACAGACTGACTACAAACATAGGCATGACAAAGTAGCAGGGATGATATACTGGAACATCTGCAAAAAATACAAGCTACCTGTAGCCAACAATTGGTGGGACCATAAAATTGAAAAAGTTGAAGAAAATGAAGATGTAAAAATATCATGGGACTTCCGACTACAAACAGACAAACATCTGCCACACAATACACCAGATATAACTGTAGTCGAGAAGAAAGAAAAACAAGTCAAAATAATCGACATAGCAATACCAGGGGAGAGCAAAATAGAAGAAAAAGAAATTGAAAAAATCACAAAATACAAAGATCTACAAATTGAAATTGAAAGGCTGTGGCAGAAAAAGACCAAAATAATCCCAGTGGTAATTGGCGCCCTGGGTGCAGTTCCAAAAGACCTTGAAGAGCACCTCAACACCATAGGGGCCACAGAAATCACCATCAGCCAATTACAAAAAGCAGCTTTACTGGGAACAGCCTATATTTTGCGACGATATCTATAATAACCAACAGTATTGATGATAAAATTCTGGCATCCCAGGTCCTTGGGAAGGACTCGATGTCTGGATAAAACAAACCAGTCAATAACACCCGTCTGACTGTGCAAATTAATAATAATAATAATAATAATAATAATAACAACAACTACTACTACAATTGAGTCAGGGTATGTGTGTAAATGCCTGGAGCTGGAAGTCTTAAGCGGCCATCAGCCACCTCCCCCAAACCCCCTCCCACACTGGGTGCTCCACCAACCATTCTCCAATGCTACTGCGCTGTGCAGCAGTTCTGAGACAGAGCTGCCTCAATCCCAGAGAGAACAGACAGCCCCTTTAAGGCAGGCCTGTTGTCACTGGCCTCTGTGCAGTGCAGGCTCCGTGTGCGCTCAGTGATGTCATCAGGCCACGCCAGCATGAAACAGGTAGGTGCAGCAGTGGCAAAGGTGGCTGGAAGGACAGCAGTGAAGGTGACTGGCTGAGTAGCTGTGGTGATGGAAGCAGAGGCGTATCTAGGGAAAATAGCGCCTAGGGCAAGCACTGAAATTGCGCCCCCTGTCCAAACATCTGACACCCATCTTTCAGATAACTTTACCATAATATCAGCTGAAAAATACAAGTCAAGCTCGTTAATCTTTTAATATTTCAAAAACTATTTAGCAGTGGATGTAGCCAAAAAATGCTGGAAAACTACAAATTTCAGTATGCTGGGGCTCATGAAATACCCAAATACTATGTGGAGGTGTACTTGGAAAACTAATGTCTAATTCTCTACTATGCATTGTAGCATCACTATTACATAAGTTTTAAAAATAAATGCAGAATTTGACTTTTCCCAGATACTCTGAAAATAATTAAAGGATATGCAGAGTAAACTGTGTCACTGCTTGGAATATATTGTAGTATTTCAGAAAGACACATTTAACTCACATATCACAAGAAGCAAAGTAAGAGCAAATGAATACAATCCTAGCTCATAAGCTTCAGCTCATTATTCACAAGCCCTGATTCTCTGTACATAGTGCCAAACTGAATATGTGTACAGTGATATATTATATTAATTTTTTAAAAAATAATACCTGTAGCCCCTCTGGGGGCTTCCTAAAGGCTGTGGGGTGGGTCTGCAAAGGTTCCCCCTCCCCTCAATGGCCTCTAGGGCTTTGCAAGGACCATTTGAGCATGTGCAGTGGCCATTTTTAAAATATATATATTTCCAAAATGGCAGCTGAAAACAAAATGGCTGCCATGCATGCTCAAATGGCTTCTGCGAGGCCTGGCATGGCCTAGGGCCTCACAGAGGCCATTTGAGCATGCACAGTGGCCATTTTGTTTTTGTTGCCCATTTTTAATTATTTTTTTAATTAATTTTTAAAAATGGCACCCCCCTTCAAGTGGCACTCTGGGCACGTGCCCTGCCTGCCCTACCCTAGATATGCCCCTGGATGGAAGGGGCATCTTTAAATCTTGCCCCAGGGCAGTCTTCAACCTTGCTAAGCCCCTGCTTATGGCTACAGTGACTGAGTTGGCTAGAGGTTTGTTTGGATCTCGTCTCAAGTGGCCCGCATGGATTGCAAGCCTCTGCTCAGCCACAGCCATCACTTATACCTGGATTCTCAAGAGTAGTTTTTCCCCCCACAGGGGCAGCATATCTTGCAACAATTCTTGCTTCCTCCTGTCCTTCCTAGACCTAATAAGGCTTCCACTTACTATCACTGGTGAATCTCAGATACATCTTACAACCTTGGCTTGTCAGGTATTGTTGAACTACAACTTCCACCATCCCCAGCTGCAATTTATTGCAATTTATTGTAGTTCAACAATCGCTGGGGAGCTGTGGTTACCTGTCTCACTTACACGGTGCCAACTACCACCTCAGCCAATTTATTGTCAGATTGCATGTTACTTTAAGCATGTGCATTGCAAGAGTGTAATTGTTTTTTGAATGTTATATAGTCAGTTTTCCTCACCACCTACACAGGTTAGGACCGCAAAGGAAAACGCTTCAATCTAGCCTCCTCATCTGGAATGGGCCTTCCCATTGCTGTTATTTGCCAGGGAGGGGGAGGAAGCTTCCATTAGTACACTCTGTGTAAATATTACCATATTTACCCAAATCAAAGATGACCATGAATTTAAGGTGACCCCCTTTAAAAATTGAGGTTAAATACACTTATATCTGTGTTTATTCAAAAGGAACAGGACTCTGATTTTAAGACAATCTCCTGATTTCTAATATCAAAAAACCTGGGGGGGAAACCTAGTCTTGGATTCAGGTAAATATAGTAGAAGATAGATTTATAGACTTTTCTTTTCCAGAGAGATTCTGCTATATGGATGACTGCAAAAACTAAGCAATGTGTATATGGGTGGGGGAGAAATTTGTTAACCTAAATGAAGTTTTTGAACCTTTTGAGAAACTGTGAAATCAAAAGTGTTATAATATGTTGGACTTCCAGGATCAGGAACAGCTAAAAAGGAAGTGTTTGAATGTGTGTGTGTGTGTAGTTTAAGGCTTTGACTTCAGCCATAAAAAGCTGAAACAGTCTGCTTCTCCTTTTGTCTGAGACCCATGCTAGCAGGCAGTTTTCCTTCCTGTTCCACTTTTTAAATTTTCACTTTTATTTTATACTTTTCTATGCATACATCCTGCTTACCCGAAATGTTTATGGAGGCTCAGTAGAACTAGTGTGTTAGTGATGTGACCACTGAAATCCTGCATTTACTGTGCTTGGTTTTCAGTGGAGTTCCTTCCATTCAGTTACTAGCCAAATATGACCTACTTCATTTGTGAAATGGGACCAAGAGCATAAGGATGCACTTGTATTTGAAAAGAGCAGCTTCCTATTGGTTTCTGTATCTGCCCCCCTCTCCTCGATCCCTCCCTCCTTTTTGATTGAATGGTCTTTCTAGGCACAGCTGCAGCATCTAGCAGAGGAAATCCATAAATCCTTTTTGGCAGGAACTTCATTTTGTATTGACACAATAATAATATGGAACTCTAAAAATAGCCTCTAAAATAACAGGTTTGTCTGCTCATAGCTCCTACATCTAACAAAGTTGTTCACAATGGTGGTTCAGAATATGATATCTTGAAGGAATTGAGAGCCCATCATCTGAGATTTGAGGATGAGTATTATTGTAAAATTAACAGTAATAGTGATATTTGTGATAGGTAACCATTACTTTCAAAAATAAAGGAGGGAATGCAAATCAAATCTCACTGATTTCTAGAGGATTTACTCCAGAGTAGGGTCTTATTTAGTGTTCTAGTTTGACTGCTGTGTGTTCACTGGCACGTGTTAGCATACCATCAATTTATATTTAAATATGAATATTAGCAAGAAAACTTGGAGATTAAGAAGTCTCCAAAAAGTAAAAACAATAGTTGCCATAAAACATAATAAAAATGCAAAATTGAATAAGATAGCAGAATTACAGCATTAAAGTAAGCTGAACAGTAGTTAAAAGATGTTTCATGGTCAGAAAAGACATTTGGGCAAACAGAGAGAATGGCACAGACAAGTGTTACAACTGAGAAGGTTCTTGCCCTATTCAACTCAGATGGTGGGACCCCCTAGAGGAAGACCTTCAAAGACTGTATGTATGTATGTAATTTTCATGCCACCTAACCCAGATGGTTCTAGGCAGCAATTAGCTAATAAGTCAACTACCGCATTCGTACTTAACATGAAACCTGAGGTGGCCAAACCCACAAACTGTGAATTGCATCACAGACATTTGTCCAACCCTGGTCTGGCAACCTCCATTTTTAAAGGAGGGGAACCCCTCCCTTTTCCTGGTCTGCCATGGCCACATCTCAGCAAGCTCCATAGCACTTGCATTGCCAGATTGTGGGCAAGATGTCAGGACATCTATGGAGCAGCAGCCATTGGCCACAATCTTCAAGGGGGGGGGGGGTTCTGAGTGCAATCAAGTCTTTTCAGAATGGTCCACCAGCCCTCAGCAGGGAAAGGACATTTAAAT
Organism: Hemicordylus capensis; assembly: GCF_027244095.1. Taxonomy (NCBI): domain Eukaryota; kingdom Metazoa; phylum Chordata; class Lepidosauria; order Squamata; family Cordylidae; genus Hemicordylus; species Hemicordylus capensis. Next base: position 273,953,236 of record NC_069660.1, read on the forward strand.
CACTTTAAATGCCATGTCATGCAAGCCCTTCTTCTGACAGCAATTGCACTGCTGCCCTCATTGGAGCCCCCAAACAAAACTGTCTCACACAAGCACAATTTCTGGAGGAGGGGTTCTTGGGGGGTACCATTTTCCTGCTTCTCAGGAAAGGGAAAGGGAAAGGGAAATGGAAAGGGAAAGGGAAATGATGACTTCTTAGGAGGGGATATATATCTTGTATTTATTTATTTTAATTTATTTACATATTTCTATACCACCCAAAACCTATGTCTCTGGGCAGTTCACAACAGATAAAAACAACATTGAGGGAAGGCAAATGATCCTGGGGTCCGGACCACTGTGACCAAGGATGCTCTTGCAATGGCTCACCCCGGCAAAGCAGTCCATGGAGACCAAACCATACTTCTGCCCCTGTAGCAGCTTGCCACCAGCAGACTAGCACTCTCATGAGAGGGCCAGTCTACTGGGGAGGACCTTAGGCTTGCAAAATACTTCCATCATACTTCACACTCATGAGCTGAGCTAACTCAAAAAAGGGGCCTCTGTTATCTCTGGTTAATGATAGAACTTTTGCACAGCAACACCTCCCCCACTCTCCAGGGAAGGCTTTCATGCACATAAGGAGATTTTGATGTTCCATGTGCCCAGGCATAGCCGGGTGGGCAGACCGGGAAAACACCAGGACAACACCGGGACTGTGGACAGAGCTTTACTCTCATTGAAATTTCCCAGGTTCAGAATGGTGTTGTGCTGTATGCAGATCTGTCACTGCAGGCAATGATGGGAAAGGAGAGCCTCGATTTCCAGCAACCCCAGGAGAGTTGGGTCATCGTTCCTGGCAAAACCAAAGATGGACATGTTCAAATGGGCAGACAGGATGGCAGAGGGCATGCTTTGACAGCTTCTTTGCAGCAATAACCAAGACAGGTAGAGTTGTTGCCAGGGTACCTGTCCCCATGGCTTGCTTCTATAGAACAACCTGGCTGGGTGGCATCTGCCATCCAGCCCCAATAGCCTGACACTCTCACGAGAGAGCAGTCCATGGGAGAAGGGGATGTCATCACACATAATTAGTGATTCGGCTCAAGACCTCTGTTCCCACAGATGGTGCCTCTCATGAGTATCCCCATGGCCTTACTCTCTCATGAGTGAGCAGTCCATGCAGAAATGGAGAGGAGAGCTGGTCTTGTGGTAGCAAGCATGACTTGTCCCCTTAGCTAAGCAGGGTCTGCCCTGGTTGCATACGAAAGGGAGACTAGAAGTGTGAGCACTGGAAGATATTCCCCTCAGGGGATGGAGCTGCTCTGGGAAGAGCATCTAGGCTACAAGTTCCCTCCCTGGCATCTCCAAGATAGGGCTGAGAGAGATTCCTGCCTGCAACCTTGGAGAAGCCGCTGCCTGTCTGTGAAGACAATACTGAGCTAGATAGATCAATGGTCTGACTTGGTAAACAGCAGCTTCCTATGTTCCTAAATATCATCCATCATCATCACAGAGAGGGGATCTCTCATCAGTGTTGGCAATGCTGATCCTGATGCCTGGCGCTTCTCATGAGTAAGCACACATTCCTCCAAGGGGAAGGGGCTGGGCCCCCTTCCCCAACATTGTTTTTTTTTTTAAAAAGGAAACAAAAAAAATCATTTTTTAAAAAAAAGCCATTCAAGAATTCCTGTTTGGGGTTGTTTTCTAAGTCCAACCCTGGGTATTGCCACACTGTTATATGTTGCTGTCCCAGTGCTCTAATGGGGTTGCCCTGCTTATGTTGCCAGCTTGAGAGCATACACTTCTGAGGGAAATGTAATCAGTATCAATCAATCAGTTAACTTGCTACCTTCAGTTCTTGGTCTGGGTGAAGCAATATTACAACTGTTCACCTATTTGCCTTGTTACTGGAGAATCATATTATGATCAAAATTACTTTTAGAACCATCTTCTCCCCCATATGCCTGAACATTGATATTGGAGACCCAGCTCTGTGTTTCTTTCTCCACTGCTGAAAGTGAGGGAGATAGACCCAAGACCTTTTCTGTGACAGGGCTCTGGAATGTCCACTGGGCTGTGTCTTTTTAGATGTGCAGGAAAGCCAATTTTATTTCAGTGGCCTTTCAATATCTTTTATTGAAGGATTTTTGTTGGTCTGCTCTGGTCTTACATAAGAACAGCCCTGCTGGATCAGGCACAAGGCCCATCTAGTCCAGCATCCTGTCTCACACAGTGGCCCACCAGATGCCTTTGGGGAGCCCACAGGCAAGAGGTATGTGCAAGAGGTATAGACGTGTCCTCCATGAATCTGTCTAAACCCCTTTTAAAGCCAGCCAACCTGGTGGCCATCAGCACATCACATGACAAGGAATTCCATAGATTAATTATGCACTGTGTGAAAAAGTACTTCCGCTTGTGGGTCCTAAATTTCCAAACCTTCAGTTTCATGGGGTGACCCCTGGTCCTAGTGTTGTGAGAGAGAGAGAGAGAGAGAGAAAAGACCAAGAGCTGGTCTTGTGGTAGCAAGCATGACTTGTCCCCTTAGCTAAGCAGGGTCCACCCTGGTTGCATATGAATGGGAGACTAGAAGTGGGAGAACTGTAAGATATTCCCCTTAGGGGATGGAGCCACTCTGGGAAGAGCGGAAGGTTTCAAGTTCCCTCCCTGTCTTCTCCAAGATAGGGCCGAGAGAGATTCCTGCCTGCAACCTTGAAAAAGCTGCTGCCCGTTTGTGAAGATAATACTGAGCTAGATAGACCAACAGTCTGACTCAGTAAATGGCAGCTTCCTATGTCCCTATGTCCCTACCCTCTCCACTCCATGCATAATTCTATACACTTCAATCATGTCTCCCCTTAGTCGCCTCTTTTCCAAGGTAAAGAGCCCCAGATTAGGCTTGTGCCCTAAACGTTTCAGAGGCCATTGTAAAGGCCTCCAAAACTTTTCAGCGCTGGGGCAGGATTCGGTGCTTCGGCACCAGCAGGGATACTACTTTAAGGGTGGGGGAGGGTGTACTCACCCCCCCCCGCCGCATTTCCCCTGCCGGCACTCTCCAAATTTCAAGCCCCTCGGGGCGGCAGCGTTCCTCCCTGCCGCCCCGTTCCCCCCGTCGGCCGGAAGTGCCCGGAAGTCGCGAGCGCGCGTGCACCCGTCATGCGCGCATGTGCCCGCCCGCCTGCCATGCACGCGCATGCACAACGGGCTCCTGTGCGCTCGTGACTTCTGGCCACTTCCGGCTGATGGGGGGAACGGGGCAGCAGGGAGGAATGCTGCCGCCCCGAGGGGCTTGAAATTTGGAGAGCGCCGGCGGGGGAAACGTGGCGGGGGGGTGAGTACACCCTCCCCCGCCCTTAAAGTAGTACCCCCGCCGGTGCCGAAGCCTATTCAGGCACATCCCTACCCCAGATGCTGTAGTCTAGCCTCATTAGGAAGGTGGTCTAGGCCAGTGATCATTTTGGTTGCCCTCTTCTGTACCTTTTCCAGTTCTACAATATCTTTCTTAAGATACGGTGAACTAAAGCTGTACGCAGTACTTCAGATGTGGCTGCACCAAATATTTGTATAAGGGCATTATAATATTAGCATTTTTATTTTCAATCCCCCTCCTAATGATTCCTAGCATGGAATTAGCTTTTTTCACAGCTGCCGCGCACTAAGACAACACTTTCAATGAGCTGTCCACCACGACCCCAAGATCTGTCTCCTGGTCAGTCACCAACAGCTCAGATCCCATCAGCATATATGTGAAGTTGGGGAGTTTTTCGCCCCAGTGTGCATCCCTTTACACTTGCCTACAATGAAACGCATTTGCCATTTTGTCACCCAGTCCCCCAGTTTGGAGAGATCTTTTTGGAGTTCCTCACAATCCGTTGTGGATTTCACTAACCTAGATAGGTTATATATTTTTATATATTTTTGCTAGGAGATTGGCAATTTCACATTTGAGTTCCTTCAGAACTCTTGGGTGGATGCCCTCTGGCCCTGGCGATTTGTTAATTTTTAGCTTTTCAAGACAGTTTAGAACATCTTCCCTTGTCACCTCAAATCCACCCAATTCCTCAGTCGCTAAACCTGAAAAACTCAATTCTGGAGAGGGTATATGGTCAGTCTCCTTCACCATGAAGACAGATGTAAAGAACTGATTCAGCTTCTCTGCAATCTCCTTATCCTCCTTAATAATCCCTTTCACACCCTCATAATCTAAGCGTCCAACCGCTTTCCTGGCAGGTTTTCTACTTCTGATATATTTAAAGAAGTCTTTGTTATTCCCCTTGACACTTCTACCTATATGCTCCTCAGACTCACTCTTTGCATCCCTTATTGTGTCCTTGCATTTCTTTTGCCAGAATTTATGTTCCTTCCTGTTCTCTTCGTTTGGGCAGGACATCCATTTTCTGAAGGAAGTCTTCTTCCCTTTTATAGCTTCCCTGACTCTACTTGTTAGCCATGCTGGCATCCTCCTGAACTTGGTGGTACCTTTCCTCCTTCTTGATATACATTCCAACTATGCTTCTAGTACTGTGGTTTTAAATAAGGTCCATGCTTTCAGGAGTGATTTGACTCTCCTGACTTTCCCTTTCAACTTCCTTCTTACCAGTCCTCTCATTTTTTAGAAGTTTCCTCTTCTGAAGTCCAATGCATCTAGGTTGGACTTCCCTGACAATTCTCCACTCACATATAAGCTGAATTGGATCACACTGTGGTCACTGCTACCCAATGGTTCTGCAACTCTGAAATCTCGCACCAGGTCCTGGGCACCACACAGGATTAAATCCAAAGATACCGTCTCTCTGGCTAGTTCCGCGACTAACTGTTTTAAGGCACCGTCATTTAACACATCTAGAAATTTGGACTCTCTGTCATTACCTGAATGTGAATTTACCCAGTCTGTGTGTGGGTAGTTGCAGTCACCCATTATTACTGCCCTGTCTCTCTTCGACGCCTCTCTTATTTGTTTCTCCAACTCCAGGTTACTCTCGGCGCTTTGATCCAGAGTGCAATAGCACATCCCTAGTAACACATTTCCTTTCAGTCCTCATAATGTTACCCATAATGATTCTGTGGAGGACTCTGGTCCACCTAGGTTTTCTAGCTTATTGGAATCTATCCCTTCTTTGATATACAGAACCACTCCTCCCTCAACCCTCCCCTCCCTGTCCCTTCTATAGAGTTTATATCCAGGAATAATAATGTCCCACTGATTCTCAACATTCTACCAGGTTTCTGTTACACCCACTATATCTATGTTTTCATTAGTAACCAAGTACTCCTGCTCACCCATCTTGTCTTGGAGGCTTCTGCCATTGGTATACAGACACCTATACGCCGGGTCCCTCACCTGGTGTTAGTGTGTGCTATCCCCCTTACCATCATTTGACCTATTTGGCAAGCTGTCCTGTGATTCTTTCTGCTCAACTCCTGGCTCTACTCACTCCCCTTCTGGTTTATCCAAAACATGTTCACCCTCACACCTTAGGGGATTTTGCCAGCCGAAGCAGATACCACCCTGTTCCTGCTGTCAATCCCCAAGGCATCATTTTAAAAGCTGCTCTGCTACCTTCTTGGTTTTTAGTGCCAGCAGTCTGGTTCCATTTTGGTTCAAGTGGAACCCATCCCTTTTGTACAGGCTTCGCTTTCCCCAAAATCTATCCCGGTGCCTAATGAGTGAGATGCCTCTACCACATCCCTGAGGGTCTCATCCACACACCTCTCTGCCTCCTTGAGCTTCTCCAGGTCAACCACCTTGGCTTCAAGGGAACAAACTTGTTCCTTGAGAGCCAAGAGCTCTTTGCACAGCATACACCCATGGCTTCTGTCCCTCAGGCAGATAATCATATATGCAACATTCTGTGAAATACACTGCTGGCATTCTACTTTCAGAACTAGTTTTATTAGGTATTTAAAGTATATGGGGTTTGGAGCTAGGTACTGGGTACAGTTGTCAGCTAATTAATGGTTTTTAGTTTTGTCCTCCAAGAAAATTACAGAGATTGGGTAGTACTCACCTTATTCTTGCCTTGTGTATCTCCCTACAGCTTTTCCCACCAATCTCCCTCTAAACTCCTGCAAAACTCCTTCAATATCTGTTTGCAAATTCCTGTTAGCAAATTTCCTCTGGTCTGAGCCTTGTAATCAACACCAGCTGTCAAACTGACTCAGCTCAGGAATGTGGGGCCTCCCACAAGCTGGGGCCCTCAGCTGGAATGAATGAATCCCCCACTCAGGCTTCTCCTCTGGCAAAGACACAAAACACTGCCAGCCAGCCAGCAATCCAACCCTAGGAGATTCCCAGCCCTAGCTTCTCTTTCCCCTCTTGTTTTTGAATTGTGTTGAATTGTCTTGTTTTATTAATTGTGTTTGCTCTGTATTAATTTGTGTTAGCTGCTCTGAATACCATTTTTTTGCAGCACAGCGAAATAAAAATACAAAGTGGGGGGGGGGAGAGAAGAATAAACTTTAGAAGAAGAAAGTAAAGTCCTTGGTGAGCACTGGTAAACCTTGGCTAAACTGTCTCGCTCCCTCTCTGTACCTAATAGTGGTCTCTGTAGTCTTTCCCTGAAAATGTGCAACAGGGGTAAATTCTCATCTTTCAACCTCTGCAAGGCTTTCGTAGCACAAAAGACACTGTGAAAGGGGTAACGGAGCCATTTTTGGAAGGGCGGTATAGAAATCGAATAAATGAATAAATAAATACATAAATAACAATTGGTGGTGGGTCAGGTGTCACAGGTGGAATCCCCATCGATGCTGGATCTGTCCTGAAGTGCATCCAGCAGCCCCAACTCTACCCCCACCGCCTTATAAGCGGACGCTCCAGGGACTACTGAGAGAAGTTGGAGGGGGAACATTCTAGTGGAGTGGAAGAGCCCATTTCGCCTCAAAACCGGGGGATGGAGCAGGAGGTGGTGGGGAATCTCCTCCGGCATGAAAGTCGAACCCAGTCCCTACACGAGGCTTTAGCAATGCAGTTCCGCAACAGAAAAGTCGAGCTTCCCGACCCCCTGCAATCGTGGGAAGAGCACCGCGCAGCTCATGGGGGCAGGAAAAACTTGCTCCCCCCCCCACTTTCTCCCCGCGCGTAGGAGCCGAATGCGGTGATCCGGCAGGCGAGCGAGCGAAGGGAGGAGGAGCGGGATGACTTCATGCAGCCGGAGCGCTGCGAATTTGGGATCAGCAGCTGCAGCTGGATGCTGGCGGCCGGTGGGGTGAATGACAGCGGGAGAGACATCCGGACGTCTGCCCAGCGCAGCCCCCGCGCCGTCCTAAAACTGCCGCCGCCCGGGCTTGCTGGGGCGGAGGGTTGCTGAAAAGCAGAGGAGGCATCCGCCAGGAGGAAGATGCGTTGAATCGGCCGTCGGGAAGGTGAGTGGATTTGCAAGGTGCTCCCTCCCTCCCCCCCGCTGTCTGCATTAAGCACTGGCGGCCGGCCGGCCGGCCGGCCTCAGGGAAAAAGGAGAGGACGCAACACGTGCAGAGGCGGCGGTGTGTAGGTTAATTGTTGGCTTGCTAGGCGAGGAGGCGAGAGCTGCAATGGTGTGCCGGCGGGGGGCTGACCAAGGAGCAGCGGTAGCTGCTGCTTGCAGCTTAAATCAACAGTGCTCGTCTGTGCTGGAATCCAAGTGGGGATCCCGCGTCCTCCCCGCCCCTCCTTTGCTGTGGGGTCTCCTTCCAGTAGATGGCCACAGGCCTATTGTTGCTACAACCAGCCCAAGGGGCGCTTAAGTGCAGAGGGTCACAGGGAGGACCTAGCTGCCTGGCCCCTTGTTCTTCAAGAGGAGAAGTAGCTGCTTCTCTCCTTCCCCGCACACACAGGGACGTGTCGCTTCTCTCCCCGCGTCCCCCGGGGCAGCGGTTGTTTTCTCGGCTTCCTAAAAATAGCTTGGAGTAGGGGGTGGGCGGGTGGTGTTTGCCTGTCTTGGCTTTCTGGTCGCATGTCTTATCACTAGCAATTGCAGTGGGCCTGCGGCCCTTCTTAATCAGAGGGCCTCTGTTCTGTAGTGTTCCTAGTGTGGTGGAAATAAGGGGCAAAAGACAAATTCCAATGGGAAGAACTAAGGGGTGATCCTTAAAACATGGGATTTCATGTGGCAGCTTTCTTAAGGGATGCTAAAGCATTAGGGCTGTACTACTCGGAGTTCAGGCTCAGGGTTGGGGCTTTTGAGTGGGAGAGGAACTTGCTACTCCTGGATCCAGTGTATAATATTGTTGCCCTCAGGGCCTTGCCATTGCTGTTGCTGCCATATTGGGAGCTGGTCTTTGGGGTGCCCCATATTTGTCATCTGCATAGCTGATAAGTTCATGTAAATAATGCACAGTAGGTTCACTGTGGTTTTAAAATGGCATGGCAGAAGTGAGGGCTATGCTAGAGAAGTAGCTGGTGGCATCATGTGAGGATAAACATTCTAGAACCTGTTGTGATGTGGCCACCTTTGGCATTTGGACCAAAGACTAGAATTGGCCTGATCTGGTCCTATTTAGATCTTAGTTGAAGGCATGCATTTTACCCTGTTGTGTTGCTCTTTGCCCAGTTGCCATCTTTTCAGAACGGTTAGAATGTGTAAATGGTGGGTTCACTGTTTGCTCTAAGAGGCAGGGGTGTAACTATAATAGGGCAAGGGGAGACAGTTGTCTGGGGGCCCACTGCCTGGGTGGGACACCAGAGGCAAGTCACATGACTGACTCCCCCAGCCATGCACCCGCCCAGGCTTACTTCAGTTGTATTCATCCTCCAATATTAACGTGGGTGTTAAGGCCTGGAGCTACCAGAACAGCATGTCTTTCTCTAGTACCATTAAATGACTTGCATTGTCCACAATTTACAAAACCTTTAAAAAAATAATTTAGGATGATGATCTGTTGTGGCACATAGGATATATATATACTGCTTTTTGTTACCACTATTCAGCCTCATTGAAGATTTCTTTACTTCATGAGCTGCGCTTCAGTGGGGGTGGGGGCATTTTAAAATCTTGTCTCTGGGCCCACTCCAACCTTGCTATGCCCCTGCTAAGAGAGATTCCCAGATATTGTTGACTACAACTCCCAGAATCCCCAGCTGCAGTGGCTTTTGCTTGGGGGTTATGGGAGTTGTAGCCAACAACATCTTGGAATCCCTGGGAACGCTGGGTGGGTTTCCCACCACCTACTCTGAGTCGATGTTTAGGGACTCTCCATTCTAATGCATTTTCTTCAATGTCAGAGGAAGTGCTAGGCAGCAGCCCTCCTCTTTGCTGTGGGATGCCTTCAACGTTGGAAGCATTTGGCTTCAAATCCACAACGGGTGGTTGTCTAGAAATCTATCATTTCCCTCCAGTAATGGAAAATCCTTCCTGCCTGAAACATGGATCTTGTGCCAGGATATGCAATGTGTTATGCCAATAGTCTGCTCAACATGAAGTGAGTTTCCTTTCTGTTTGTGAAAAGGAAGTCACAGCGGTAAATAGTGGGCATTTGTTTTATTTAGCAGATATATTTTTTTAAAAAGGGGAAATGCTTACTGGTGCCATTTCTGATTCTGCCCCCACATCTTATTAATTCAGATAACAGGCTAAAATGTGTCTTCATCATTGTCTGAGCCTCTCAGGCTTGCACAAGTGAGAGGTATCGGTCAAGCAAATTATCGCATTTTGATAATGATTAGGGATGGTGTGCATTCCAGCCTCCAGAAATTTGCCCTCAAAGGGCTCCATTCCTCCCATGGTTGGCCAGTTACTTGTGCTTTGGGGGACAATTACAAAAGTAGAGTCGAAAAGGGCCTTGTAGAGCATCTAGTTCATGCCCCTGCTTGATACAGGAAATCTGGAGCGAGAGCATCCTCAAAGATGGATGCCCAGCTTCTGCTTGGAAGACCCTGAGTGAGAGAGCCCTCACCACCCCTCTAGTTGTGAATCCATCAGTGTTTGTGATCACCTAGCTCATGCTTAACCAGTTTGCAAACCAAAATATCATGGGGAAATTTGTTAAATACTTTTCTGAAATCAAGATGAATGATGTGCCCAGAATTCCCACAATCTTCTAACCTAGTAGCCTAAATCACAATTAGATATGATTAGTCTGGCATTTATTCTTCATAAATCCATGATGGCTATTAATCACTGCATTGTTATCAAGATGCTTGGATTGACCATTTTATAATCTATTGTAGTATCTTCCCAGGTATTAAAGTTGGGCAGACTGAACTATTCTCCCAGATTCTCCTTTTTCTGCTGTTGGAAGATTGAGGCAACTTTAGCCTGTCTCTAGGATTTCTAGAACATCTTGCCTGTTCTCCAGGATTTCTCAGGAATAATAGGCAGAGATTCAGAGTAAAAAGCAAGTTATTTTAATAATCTAGGATGCAATTCATTCAGGACTGAAGACCTGAACTCATTTAAGGCTAATGCCTTATCATTCTTGAACTGCAGTCCTGACCCCTTATTATTCACACTATTTTTGTGAATACTGTTCCCCTGTTCTCCTTCTGGAAGAAGAGCCACCTAATGGCACAGCGGGGAAGCAACCTGCCTAGAGAGCAGGAGGCTGTTGGTTCAAATCCCCCCTGGTGTGTTTCCCAGAATATGGGAAACTCCTATATCGGGCAGCAGCAATGTAGGAAGGTGCTGAAAGGCATCATCTCAGACTGTGTGGGAGAAGGCAATGGTATTCTGTATTCTCCTGTATTCTGCCAAGAAAACCACATGGCTCTGTGGTTGCCAGTGACTCGACACGACAGCACAATCTTTCCTTTTCTGGAAGAAGACAGAGACAAAATAGAAGTTGAACTGCTATGCCTTCCCTGTTTTACATGTTTACATTTTGCCATCCTTACTGAGCAGCAGGCCTACCACTTCCTTTCCCTTCCTCTTGCTTCGAGCATACCTGAATAAGCCTTTTTTGTTGCTCTTAGCATCCTTCTGAGATTTGGCTTTCCTGACAGCAGTCTATATGGCAGCATCAGTGAACTATTTCAAAACCCACATCTATTCTTGCCTCTATATTGAACTATATACTCTTGCTTTGTATGATGAATGTCTTCATTTGCAGAGCAACAAAGAAAGTTCTTTAAACTAGGTCTGAATGGTGATCATGCATATTTGACAAAACATGAATCTTAATTTAAGTCCCTAATTCTTCTGGGATATATTCTATGCCTCAATTTTTGGAGTGGCCATAATAGCCATAGAGGTCATTCACACAAGCGAAAACTGTATTCTATGTTTGGGAGCTGTGTGTGTGCTTCCAATCTTCGGTTGTGTGGGTGCAAACAACTAGGTAGGAAGAGGGAGAAGTGATTGTGTAGAAGCAAGGTAGAAGGAAAACCTGGGTAGCTTTTCCATTTAACATAACATGTGAATAAAAGTACAGATCTGTACCAGTGTACACTATAAACTTGTATGTATGAGCACTGAACATAATGTGTGAATGGAGTGTTGGTTGATTGTAGGCATGAAAAGTTAAAACTGGTATGGTTACGGCTATCTCACACTAGCTAATAAGCAGCTTGGGGTGGGTGGTGAGGAACTATTTTTAGCAGAAAAACCTACCAGAGGGGAAAGAACTCCCACTCCACCTTCATGCAGAGCTTCTGCTCTGAGTTGCAACCCCTTACAATTGCATTTTGTACAGGGAGGAAAAAACATGAGGGCCAGGCTACACAAAGCTGAACATCTGTGCAGCTTGGCCCCGAGGAAAGGGTCTCTAAAGCAGGCCTGCTCAACTTAGCCCCCCCCCATCTGATTTTGGACTACAGCTCCCATAATCCCTATGCACAGTGGCCAATAGCCAGGGATTATGAGAGTTGTATGTTAGCATCTGAAGGAGGGCTGAAGTTGAGCAGCCCTGCTCTAAAGGGTTACACTGTGACCCTTGTGGAATCCATTGTGAGGATTGATATCCATTGTGAGGATTGATATTTAGTTCAGTTCTCATAAAAATGCTCCCACTACTTGGCGTGCCTCAGAGGGTAGGGTTGTCTCTCTGAAGCAGATGTTAGCGTGGGAGTCAATTATGGACGATACGAAGAAGCTTCTCCACACAGTGAGGAGGAGAAAAATATAGAGGTGTTTGTGGGAGGACAAAGAGGCAAAGTCATTTTGCATGGAAAGAAAAAGGTATTAATTAGTGCAGTAAGATACACTGAAGTGTAAATCTTCAGTGGCTTCAGTGTGTCTGCTTATTTTAATGTTAAGCAGAAAAGACAGTCTGGCTCAGCAGTGCATCCTGGATAGAGGCTCTGCCCTTCATCTTCTGCTTTCCTCCACTGTGCTGGTATCTACCTATGCTGCTTCCTTCTCTCTCATACCTAGACTTCTTTCTCCCTCTCTCACAGCATTGAAACTAATTGCCAGGAAATTAAGGGCAGATAAAAGGATGTACTTTTTCACACAGCGCATAATTAATCTGTGGAATTATCTGGATGTGGTGAGTTGATGACCACCACTAACTTGGATGGCTTAGACAAAGTCATAGAGGACAGGTCTTCGTGGCTACTAGTGTTGATGGCTATAGGCTGGCTCCAGGCTGAATACCAGTTGCAGTGGAGGAATGACAAGGGTGAGGGCATGCCTTCATCTCCTGCTTGCTCTTCCTTGAGGCATCTGGTGGGCCACTGTGAGAAACCGGGTGTTGGACAGCAGTTATATGGGGATGGGGGATAACAGATCTTATCAGTCCTGTTCTGCAGGTGGTGTTCATGCAGCCTCACACAATCAAACCCTTCCTGCCACCACTACCCCTCCCCCCCCAAAGTGCTGCAAAATCAAAGGTCAATAAATGAATAGAGGATTGGAGGGGATGGAGTAGATCTGAGTGATGAGGAGTCTGGATATAAATGCATGGGATGTGGCGGGTGGGGCGCGGGGAGAGAAATAGAAAATGAAAACAAAAGTGAACAGATATTAATGCAGACCTAAGGAAACTTTTTCAGAGTATATGCTCCTTTGTATAAAGGAAATGCCTGTCATGTCCACAGGCTGTAAGAGAGACCCCATTTTTGGAATATTTTAATGAAGTTCCTGCACCTGTCGGTAAGACAGACATGTATGTGAAATGCAAACAAAGAGATACAAGGCCAAGAAGTTTTTCATACAGGGCTTTTAAAGCCCTTTAACTCGCATCTCCTCCGGAATGGAAGGGATGCATTCACATACTGGCCAGATTTACCCCAAAGTCTCTGAGTTATTGGGGAGCAGTTCACATACAATTCGAGTTTTTCACAGCATGTTAGAGTATAGCCTGATTTATATCCTGGGTCAAAAAATTCACTACTTGTGTCGGTTTTGGGGGACAACTTCGAGTTTGCAGTAAAGCCTCCCAGTAAACTCGCAAGCCTGTTGTGTGTCAAAGTCCCTGGTAGTCCGAATGAAATGGCATTATGAGCAGCATGTATCTGTCTTCTAGAAAATGCAACCTACACCTATCTCTGTGTACATATTAAGGTTATTAGACAGCAAGAATGTACTTTTACTAGAAAACGATGATTAAATAGAATCTCCCCGACTTAAAGCATTTAAAATTGAGTCCTTTTGTGAAGTGATTTAAACATTGAATTGAATTGATTTGATTTAAATAAAATCAACCCTGGATAGGCCTACAGCTCTGTTCTTCTTTGTGTTGCCTATGGGCCACTGGTGGCCCGCACAGACCACAGTGGCATCCCCTCACTTGCCTCTTTGCCCCCCTTTCTGCCCCCTTGGGTGTCTCATGCTCGCGCTCGCAGGCTCTCTCTCTGCTGACATGCTGCCACCACACCGGCCTGTGCTAACCACTTGCTCCTGCCCCCTCATGCTTCCTCCCCCCCCCACCACTGTGCTGCAGCCATACTGACCCCCCCCTGCTGCCCACCTTCCTTGAGGGGAGTAAGAGCGAGAGAGCAGGGCAGTGTGGTAGCAGTGGTGACAGCTCGTGGAGGAGGGGTGGCGGAGCAAGCACCCTATCCCCAGCCGCCATTGCACTAGCCGCCCTCTGTCGTCGTCCTCCCCCCTGCATGCTTTCTCTTTCCCCCTCCCGCCCCTGTGCCCAGTGCCACTGCCCCATTCCTCCCCCCTCTTCATACAGTGAGCCATCTCAGTGGCTCAGACCCTGCTGCAAAAACAGTGAAGGCCACTGGCCTACAGCTCTGGCAAGCTGGCCGTTCAGCTGCAGCTTCTGCACTCTGCCTGTATGGCATGTGAGTTGCTTAAAAGAATGGCTTTATAACCCTGGTGCAGGGGTTTGGGTTGTCCTCTCTTTATGTACCCTTCACTCCTACAACTATGTCTGGAACAATAGCTCCAACACCTAAGAGCCAAAGGCTAGTTTGAGGTGCCTTTCTCATCAAGGCTGAAAACTACTCTTAAAATTCTTAGTTGCCAGCAACACATGCTTATGGTAACCATGGCACCCATGATTTCTTTTCATGACCTTGATTCAGTGAACACAAGTACCCGCTCTGAATTATCCATTCAGAGTGCTACAATATGAACCATTCTCTAATTCAGAATGGTGGATCACACATTTTTCGTTTCCCCACCCCAGAATTTTTTTCCTGTAATAGCCTTGAAAATACAGTCAGCTTTTGAATGTCTGTGGCAGACTCCTATTTTCTTCTTCTCAGGGCCTGACTAATCCCAGGCTCCAGAAAGCCATGGCATCTAGACTAGAATATTCAGAGGGAAGGTTATTTAATAAACTCTTTACTTGTCCCTTGAAACACTGTATGTATGTATGTCACTAGTAAAGGGGATTTTTAAAAAGCCCATTTATCCTCCCACTCCACTGTGTCCATCTCTAGGTCTATGACTTTGTCAAGTGCTCATTGTCTGGCTTCTAAATTGTTGGGCTGGCTCCTACTTCCAAAGAAAACTTGTCAAGGTCTTGGTCTTCTCCTGCTTATTTTAAGTCGGTCCTTGTGATCTCTAGCCATAGCTATGCCTAAAGCTTTCCCAGATGGCTGTATAAAATAGTTTGAACAGCACCTCTATCTCTTCTTCTCATGCTGGTCCACATGTTGTGCATATTTTTGTTTTCTGCTGAGCCAAACACATTGCTGCAATAGCCATCCTTTTTCTTTTTGTTGTGTAGGGTGGCATAAGTAGGTGCTTCTGTTGACACAGCATTTTTGCTGTCAATGGAGCTATTTGTGTACTAGTTTGCAGCAGTGCTTGACTCATACCTACTCCAACAGGGAAGGGTATGGGGTCAGGCTGCACTGGAGATCAGTTTATAATGGAGATTAGTTACCTTTCAGTGTATTCCGGACCAATGATTTGGACCAGCTAAAGGAATAGTAAAAGGTAGGGGTAAGGATTCCCATTTTCAAGCAAAGGGGATTCCCTAACTATAAAGGGGTTTGAGGGGTGGGTGAGAAGGCACCTTATCGGCAGTGGCACCAGCAGCTGCTCGGCAGCAGCCCCTCTCAAACCTGCTGGCACTCTTCCTGCACCGCGGGCTAGCAGGCGTCCCAGTCCCGGCCTCTGTGCTTGTGTGGAGACCATTTTTATGACATGTCTGAATGCATGGAGGTCATTTATGTCACCACACAAATTTGCTTATGTCACTGGATTCCCCTTTCCCCGGTGAAGTATTGGATTCTCCTTTACAAGCAAGGCACTTTAACAGGACCAACCAGTTCGGCCCAGTCCAACAGCACAAACCGAACTGCTAGCTAGTTCCAACAAACTGGTTCATGAACCGGTGGTTCAGTTCAAATTTGAACCGAATTGCCCCGGATGGTTCCTTGCACATCCCTAGTAAAAGAGTGAATGTATGTAGCATGATTATTCTAATGTGCATTCATGCTTGTAAGTATACACTTGTGCTGGTAATAGTTATTTCAAAACCAAAATAATAAATAAAACCAAAATAATCCTTGCATTTACAGGTTGATAAGCTGGACTTCAGTCCTCTAAACAGAGGAGCTCGGATGCACATTTAAGAACATAAGAACAGCCCTGCTGGATCAGGCCCAAGGCCCATCTAGCCCAGCATCCTGTTTCACACAGTGGCCCGCCAGATGCCGCTGGAAGCCACAGGCAGGATTTGTGGGCATGCCCTATCTCCTGCTGTTACTCCCCTGCAGCTGGTACTCAGAGGCATCCTGTCTTTGAGGCTGGAGGTGGCCCACAGCCCTCTGACTAGTAGCCACTGATAAGCCTCCCTTCTTAAAGCCATCCAGGCTGTTGGCTGTCACCACATCTTGTGGCAGAGAATTCCACAAGTGGAATATGTGTTGTGTGAAAAAGTACTTCCGTTTGTTGGTCCTAGATTTCCCGGCAATCAATTTCATGGGCGGCAGCTATGAAATTTAGCTCAAAGCCATTATATTGTCACCAATGGCTTCTTAACATTTTATGCTTCAGTGTACATCTAAAAAAGTGAGCTATAGATGTGATAAATGGATGACTGAAAACTAGTGTGTCATACATGAATTCTCATCTGGGAGCAGGGTTTGGTCTTCCTTTTGCATGCATAGTTGGTGACACCTAGGTTTAATGTTGTGTAGAATGTGAAATGGCCCTTAGTGGTAAGGAAACAACATTCTATGAATAACTAACCTAGAAGCCAAAGGTGCTCATTATTTGTCTTGGGTTAAATTTTTTTTTAAATTAAAAAGTAGCTTCATGGGTTCAGCCCTCATGAGCCCAAGTCCAAATCCAGCTTTCAGGAAGGCTGTAGTTAATGAATAATCACTCAACTACTACACACCTTAACATGTGAGAATGTTGTATTTAAGGAACTAATTCATCTTTGTTCTAGAACTCAAATAGAATACATGATTAAAATAGAGTGTGCAGGAAGAAAAACTGGCTTGCATATTAAAGTGCTAAAATGCACGTGAAACTCGAAAAATTAATTTGTGCTGGAAGTCTTCAGGCTGTGTCTAAGGCAACCAAAAATAGGTTCTAATGTCTTCCATTTAAAAATAGTTAAGATTGTCCTGATTTTTAATAATGGGTCCTAGTTAACATTAACTTAGTGGTTATATTTCAGAGAAACATGTAGCTTTACAGTTCCTGTTAGTAGAATTGATTGCTTTTTCAACATGCATCCTCCATTGGGAAAGGACTATGTTTCTACTGTCTCTGAAATACATCCACATGGAGGATTGGAAGGGATACATTCAAACCATTCACAAAATATTGTCCTTTTCTGAGAAACTTTATTAAAATGAGAGCCAGCATGGTGTAGTGGTTAGAGTGCTGTACTAGGACCGCAAAGACCTGAGTTCAAATCCTCATTCAGCCATGATACTTGCTGGGTGATTCTGGACCAATCACTTCTCTCTCAGCCTAACCTACTTCACAGGGTTGTTGTGAAAGAGAAACTTAAATATGTAGGTCTCCTTGGAGGAAGAGCAGGATATAAATGTAATAATAATATTATGCCCCAGTGAGGAAAATCAGACATCACCAAGACCTGGCAATGGCTTAAGAATGGCAAATTGAAGAAAGAAACAGAGGGTTTAATACTGGCTGCACAAGAACAGGCACTAAGAACAAACGCAATAAGAGCAAAAGTAGAAAAGTCAACAACAAACAGCAAGTGCCGCCTTTGTAAAGAAGCAGATGAAACAGTGGACTACCTAATCAGCTGTTGTCAAAAGATTGCACAAACTGACTACAAACAAAGGCATGACAAGGTAGCAGGGATGATACACTGGAACATCTGCAAAAAATACAAGCTACCTGTAGCCAACAATTGGTGGGACCATAAAATTGAAAAAGTTGAAGAACAGACAAACATCTGCCACACAATACACCAGATATAACTGTAGTTGAGAAGAAAGAAAAACAAGTTAAAATAATCGACTTGGCAATACCAGGGGATAGCAGAATAGAAGAAAAAGAAATAGAAAAAATCACAAAATACCAAGATCTACAAATTGAAATTGAAAGGCTGTGGCAGAAAAAGACCAAAATAATCCCAGTAGTAATTGGCGCCCTGGGTGCAGTTCCAAAAGACCCTGAAGAGCACCTCAACACCATAGGGGCCACAGAAATCACCATCAGCCAATTACAAAAAACAACTTTACTGGGAACAGCCTATATTCTGCGACGATATCTATAACAGCAACAACATTGACAATAAAATTCAGCCATCCCAGGTCCTTGGGAAGGACTCGATGTCTGGATAAAACAAACCAGTCAATAACACCTGTCTGACTGTGTAAACAAGAAATAATATGTAAAATAAATATAAATATAAAATAAAATACAAATGTAAATATTACTTTTCAGGAAAGAAGTATTTATTTTAAGCATTTTAAAAAATCCCATGATGCATAGCCAAAAATCTGTGTTACACTTGATGTGTAATCAGCCTTTGGAAGAATAAAATTGATTTTTAGATTAGATTTGTTTCACTTCCATGGTGGCAAAAAGTGACTGAAAAGAGTTGTAGCCAGTTCCAGCTATCGAGGACCTGTCTGTCTCTATTATCTGTGTAACTGTAAATAAGCATGTCCATGCATGCGTTACCTTCTTACATGTACAGAGAAAATTTTGGGTTGAATCTAGACTTATACTTGAACAGTCATGAGCAGAAGGGGTCTTTACATTACTTTACTTAAATTTATGGTCATGGACCAAGACATGCAGCATAAAATCTTATAAACAATAAAACATACAATTTTAAAGTGCATAGATCTTCTACAACTTATAATGATATAACAGAATTTAGCTGTAACATAAGATACTACATCATCCGGATCTGACAAAAGAAAATGTACAAGAGCCTCAACAGATGACCCCCACAATATGTGTATCAACGGAGAGATCAATCATTGTCTAACCTCGTGATAGAGCTTGCAGTGGAGCAAAATATGTGATGGGCAGGGGTCTTTTCTCCCCTCCCTCCCAGTGTTCCCTCTAAAGCGTGCGCATGTGTGCGTGCTCACATGTTTTTTTACATCTGCTCAGTTAATTTTAGATCCCGCTCAGGTTGAATCAGGAAGGCCTCACTCTGAATGCATGTGTGTACACACTGCCTTGATGCTGCCACCCAGAACAAGACCCATTCCTCACACAGATGAAAAAAATGAGAGAACACTGCTCCCTCCCTCACTGCAGCTCTACTGAAAAATCACTCCAAAGAGTGGAAAAACCACTGGGGCATGGAATGTGGCCTGAGGAACTGGGGCGGGGGGATTGTGGGTGGTGGGGAGAATCCCAGAAAACAGATTCAAGAACCTTTTCATTACAAGATTATTTCTTCATTTTGTACGTGTGTGTGTGTGGTTTTTTTTACCTGCTTATGTGACCAGTTCATGTATCTAATAAAATGGAGCAGTCACAGAGCCTCCTTGCGTCTTCGTATGTTGTTGGACTACAACTTCCTTCATTCCCAGCATCAGTGGTCAAGGGTAGAACCTCTGTTCCTGCTGATCTGCAGACTCTTAGTATGTATTAAAATATTAAATCTTTTTGTAATCTAGTCTACTGATGGATAAATCTCGTCACCCAGAGATAAGACTCCTCATACCACATGTATGATCAATAGAGAGAGCCTTACTTGCTGTCCAGGATGTGATGGTAATTGGACTTCAAAGGCTTTGAGATAGCTAGACTGGAAATTGAAGAATGGGAAGTTCTCTTGCTGTGAATGTGTTTGCAAACTGATGGTGTGACCTGTTTGACGTCTGTTTAGATGAAGTATTGATGGCATAAGCAATTTCAGAAAGCAGCAATGCAGCAGAAGCACTTGCTGATTGACTGGAACTCATGCAGAACTCTAAATAAATAGCTGCCCTTCAATACCTCTCTTTGCTACTGTCTGCTTTGAGGGCACCATAGTCAGCAGACACAGCAATTGGACATCAACCCAGGTGAGGAAGATGGCTCCCACAGAGACTGAAATCATCTGGTGCCTGAGCATAAACTGGTGGCCTATTTATGGGAAGGCCCTATTTTCCTTTTTAATATTCTCAGGCGGTAACACCAGTAAGAGGGCTAAAGAGAGGACTTTCTTGTCCCTGTTTCCAACAGCCTCTGCCTTAATGCTCTGATGCATGGGAGTCATTGATACTGTATATCAGTGAACCCTGCTAATTTGGCAAAGAGGCACCTTTTAACATGGTGATTCTCTTTATTTAGCAAGGGGAGAGTAACTGACCCTATCCACCCCCATCACAGTACCTCCAGTGACTGTTGCTGGTGTCTATCTTATGTTTCTTTTTAGATTGTGAGCCCTTTGACAACAGGGATCTATCTTATTTATTTATCATTTCTCTGTGTAAACCACCCTGAGCCATTTTTGGAAGGGCGATATAGAAATTGAATTAATAATGATAATGATAATGATAATAATAATAAATATCAGATCAGCAGTGGCAGTAGAAACATCTGGTAGGCACTGGCCTGTTCTTCAGTTCAGGCCACTACCTGGGGTGTCCCGTGCACTGAGTAAAGGATTGGGGTTGTGTTTGAGGGAAAGCACAACCACAATCCACATAGCAGTGCATGATCCACCTTGACATCACCTGATATATTTTTGAAGACAATAAGGTCATTCACACAACCTTTAAGTGGGGGGAGGTAGGCAGGATAGCACCTACCTTCTTCCCAGATGATCTAGTGTATTCCTGTGGCTGCAAAGCTCACACATGACCATCTGGAGGCTGGGTAAATGCAGCCAAGCTTCCAGAAATCCCACAATGCACCATGCAAGGAGCGTGGTGCATTGGGGGATTTCCCTAGAGCCGGGTGCTCTAGCCGCCCAACTCTGTTTCTGCTCAGACTTCAGGCAGCTTGAGCAGACTCGCTATCAGGGACCGAGGGAAAAGAAGGGCATGTTCACCATGGGTAAACGCCCATGGAGAAAACTGGGGCCACCTGGTGGGACAGTGCCAGGATCAGCCCCAATCCCAGCACTTCACACAAGTAGCCCTACCCTAGTAGGGCTGTTCATGTAACAGCCTTAGTGCATTTTAAAGAAGAAACTAATTTCTTCAGGAAATCACACAGACCAGCAGGATAACAATATTCAGAATGAATTCTGTCAAGGCAGGCTATGTGTAATGGAAGTTGTATGACATTGCATGCTGATGGTTAGCATACTGCTAATTTCATCAAATCTTTAGTTGAAGCTTTTAATATTGCCATCTGTTCTGATGCTTTTTGGGAGATGGGCTTAGCTTTCTGACAATGAAAGATATTTATGTCCTTTAATGGTTTTTTAAAAAATTTTATGAGAGAAGTAACCATTAAAGTTTCAACAGCTAATGTTGATTGATTCAGATGTCTGGCTCCAGGGGACATCAGCAAACTGCCCTCTATGGGCTCGCCTGCCTTTGCAGGCCCTGAAAGAGTCACTCCACTAGCATCATACAAAAGCTATGAGCACAGAGTGGATCCACGGTGGGCCTTTCTGAGGGTCCTGGATCCTCAGCAGTTCTCCAACAGTGGATACTGATGCTTGCCCTGGGGAAGGCATGAAGGGATTGGGGCCGTAGCTTCATGGTAGTACATCTGCTTTGCATGCCGAAGTTTCCAGTTTCACTCCCTGGCATCTCCAGGTAGGGCTGGGAAAGACCCCTGCCTTCAACTTTAGAGAGCCACTGCCAGTCAGTGTAGACAATGCTGAGCAAGATGAACCAATGGTCTGACTTGGCATAAGGCAGCTTCCTATGTTCCTATGAAGGTTGAGGTTATCATGTTTATGTATGTCCTGTATACAATTCCCATCTAACAGAATGCAATCCAGTCCTATTCAAAACAGTGGAATTTTTACTGTTGGTTTTAATGAGGTGCACTATACCCATCGTTTCCAGCTGTACTGTGATTTCAAAGGACAATAGACTGATTAAACTCGGAATATCTGGGTTCCACATACTGGATATGTGATCCAATACCTTGGTAATTGCTGTTATTCAACAAAGCCTTTCAGCACTCTGAACATTCTTGAGGATGCAGTGTATTAATATCCATTTGTCATCTGGCTACTTGTATTCATATTTATAGTTCCACTCTCTAACACTGGTCATTGACTTTTGTTACTTATAAAGGCCTCTTATCAAAATGTGAGGAAAAGAGGTGACTTCAGTAAGGAGCAAACCCTAGTCAATGTTAACCATGACTACTAACCTTGTTATAGGCATAACTACCATGGCTGAAACAAGTTGGATAGGGCAAGGGAGTTAAGCAACATGTGATTCGGCATCCTGCTCATCTGTCCCTTAACCATAGTTAAGGGGCAGATAGCATTAAAACTTAACATCTCCACAAAAATGGAGGTAGAAGAAATGAATCTATTTGGAATCCTCCTGTCCATGTGGTTGCTTCATCCTAACTTTGGCTCAGACAAGACGAATCGCCTTTTTATCTCATGACTGCTAGGAACCTATGGTGACAGAGTTGGTTGAGGGGTATGTGCATGTGCACCTTCCTATATGGATGCCTGTTGATGCCCTTCATCATTCTAAAATATTTTCAAGGCAAGACTTGTCTTGGGAGAAGTCATGCTGATGCTTTCTCAGTAGGTAATATGCAGGGATCTGTACTGAGACCAGTGCTTTTTAATTTACTCAAATTATCTAGAAGTAGGGGTAAGGAGTGAGGTGGCCAGATTTGCAAATGGCACTGAAACCAATTGTGAACCAATTGTGAAGAGCTCCAAAAAGATCTCTCCAAACTGGGTGAGTGAGCAACAAAATGATAAATTTGACTCAATGCAAGTAAGTGTAAAGTGATGCACATTGGTGCAGAAAAACCCAACTTCACATATACTCTGATGGGGTCTGAGCTGTCAGTGACTGACTAGGAGAGGGATTTTGGGGCACAGTGGACAGCTTATAGAAAGTATTGACTCAGTGAGGAGTAGCTTTGAAAAAAGTCAGATTCCATGCTAGGGATCGTTAGGAAGGGGATTGAAAATAAAACTGCCAATATAATGCCCTTATACAAATCTGTTTAAATGGCCCCATTTGGAATAGTGTGTACAGTTTTTGTCACCATATCTCAAAAAGGACATTGTAGAACTGGGAAAGGTGCAGAAGAGGGCAACCAAGATGATCAAGAGCCTGGAACACCTTCCTTGTGAGGCAAGGCTACAACACCTGGGGCTTTTTAGTTTAGAAAAAAGTGATTAAGGGGAGACATGATAGAGATCTATAAAATTATGCATGGTGTGGAGAGAATGGATAGAGGAATTTTTCTCCTTCTCGCAGCACTAGAATCAGTGGTCATCCTATGAAATGGATTGCTAACAAAAGGAAGTACTTTTCCACCCAGCATGTAATAGATTAATTAATCTATT
This sequence comes from Hemicordylus capensis, assembly GCF_027244095.1. Taxonomy (NCBI): domain Eukaryota; kingdom Metazoa; phylum Chordata; class Lepidosauria; order Squamata; family Cordylidae; genus Hemicordylus; species Hemicordylus capensis. The sequence goes on from NC_069660.1 coordinate 273,976,426, forward strand.
GAATTCTCTGTCAAGCTATGTCGTGATAGTGACCAGCTTAAATGGCTTTAAAAGGGGCTTAGACAAATGTATGGAGGACAGGTCTATCAATGGCTACTAGTCTTGATGGCCATAGGCTACCTCCAGACTCAAAGGCAGGATGCCTCTGAATACCATTTGCAGGGGAGCAACTGCAAAAGAGAGGGCATGCCCTCACCTTTTGCCTGTGGGCTTCTCAGAGCAATATGGTGGGCCACTGTGTGAAACAGGATGCTGGACTAGATAGGCCTTGGGTCTGATCCAGCAGGGTTGTTCTTATATTCTTAAGCCATTTTCCTCTGTATCTTGCCAGATGTAAAATACGTGACAAAATGATTAGATGTTCAGACTATTTGTACATATGGGTTTGGGTTTTCGTTGTTCTCTCTGCCTTTATTTTAGTTGCAGTTGCTTGCTGAATGAGTTTGGCTAGAGCTTGGCAGCAGTTGAAAATGGAGCAGGACTCATTAATTCATAAAGGAATTGGAGCATGTGAAAATTTTGGTCTCTCAAAAAACTGGGAATGCGCATGGAGAAAACTGAATAAACAGCAAGTTTAGTCTGAGAATTTTAAGTAAGCATCCTTTGTAACTTGTTCAGACAAGTTCTAGCATTGGATGTGCTTCGATGGACAAACAAAACAGTAAAAATTTTAAACAAAAAATGGGATCTGGTATTCTGCCATATGCTTTGCTGTGACCTGTTGAGATATTTTGTTCATGGGTAACTTTTTTGTCAGTGTGGGATGTTGAACCGAAAGCAACACAAAAACATTGTTTTGTATTGTGTTAAACATATTTTACAATGTAACATCTACATAGCATGATTAAGAGTGTTAATTAAGGTGGCTTTATAGCAAGCCCCACCATTTTCATCTGATTTTCAGCATCTGGGAACCTAACCCCCAGATTCCCATTGCCCTAATCCCCCATTATCTGCAGATTTGCTATCTACGGGGGCCCCTGTGGAACAGAACCTCCAGGAATAATGGGGTTATCCTGTACATAAATGAAATGGTCCCCTGTCCCAAAGAAATCACAATCTAAAAAGGAACATAATGTAGATATCAGCAACAGCCTCTAGAGGGGGGCTATGCTGGGATTGGATTGGGCAAGTTGCTCTCCCCTGCTAAATACAGAAGAACCGTGTTCATGGTTCCACATATCCATGGCATGTCTAATAGATACCTGTTTCCAGTATATGCTAATACTAATGAGTTAAAGCCCACGTATCCGCGGAGGTAACTTCCGGACACAATTTTGTCTGGAGGAGCCCAGGAGCAGACAGCAAGAGCCATTATGGGCGAGGAATGGAACCCCCACAAGTTACAAGGTTCTCCTGTATAACATAATTGCCACTTTCAACCAGATCAAAAGAGATCTGGTTACATGTTCTGCAACTCTTGTCAGATGAAAAATTTCTCTTACATCTTGTATGTGAAAGAGCAAGTAGCAAGCAAAAAACCCATAGACTCCGGTGTTGCAAATCCTACAAATGATGTTGGGGTTCTCAAAGTTAATAACTGACAAGGACTGATCTTCCACAGAGAAGAATGCCAGCATTGTGGATGTGCCAGGGCTGATACACACATGACAGGCACCCCTGGTGGTGTTACACAACAGGGCAGTTGCGCAATGAGTTGAAACAGCATCCACACAGTTAGGCAGCACCACTTCTATTGGAAGCAATGAAAGTAGTGCTGTATGGATGCTGTCTTAAGTCATTGCATGACTGCTCTGTGGGGCCACACTGGCAGGGTTGCCTGCCACGTGCACAGCAGCCTTGGCAGATCCCTAATGCCAGTATTCCACTGCATGGAATATAGGCCACTGTTTCTGGTTCCTAGAAAATATTGATGAGATACTTGCTAGTACTATTCTTCAGTATGTCACAAACACTTTTCAGAGTTTCAGACACTCGGTACATTTGATGGATCTGGATCTGCCTTTATTTTAGCACAGTTGCTTGCTGAATGAGTTTGGCTAGAGCTTGGCAGCAGTTGAAAATGGATCAGGACTCATTAATTCATAAAGGAATTGGAGCATGTGAAAATTTTGGTCTCTCAAAAAAGGATATGCTACAGGTTTGGGTACAAATTTGGTGTGCACTTGAAATAGCTGCATAGTGGGGGGAAATAAGCAATGTGTTGGTAAAACCAGTAGACCTGGACTCTGGAGAACTTGCTTTCACACACACACACACACACCCCGCCCTCCCCCCTGCAGCTCTAAATGTCACTACTCCAGTACTGGGCTGTCTTTGTTTTTCTGCTTCAGAAATTCTGCAGATGTACCTTAGATTCTGCTTCATCTCCTTGCTGCAATCAGGGAGAAAGTGTGTAGCACAGGGATGGACAGCTGTTTCCAGGGGCTTAACATGACCACCAGTATCTCCCCTGGCCCAAAGGATCCCCAATACTTCCCTTGCCTTCTCTGGGACTATTTTCCCCCTCTCCCCTTACTCATATCGGTGTGCATGAAATGTCACCCTACTTGATAGCGTCCCATTCAATTCAGTGAGACTTGCTTGTGAATGAGCAAACATAGCAAAGACAACAGTGAACTGGCCAGTTTGGACACCATAGCTAGGGTCCATGCCTATTAGGAGGCTCACCTGGCCAGCCACTGAAGCCCAGTACGCAACCTACTTGCAGTTAGGCAAATCAGCTGGGAGACTCATACCACTGCTGCTTTCACTTGGCTTTCCCCATCTGCAAATGGGAGCATCCCCCAGAAGCTCCAGGGTCAGAGGACTGCTGCTTTCTCTCGTCTTCTTCATTGCCCAATGAGATTTCTTGCAATGTCTCTGGGAGGAAAGCCCATTGGCTGATGGGAGGGCAGAAGCACTTGCCACAAAGGGACTCTGCAGCAGCAAAAGCTCTCCTTCTTCCCACTTCTCCATTCTCAATAGAGAGGATGAGGTGGCACTAGGGATTGAGGTCAAGCCAGCTTGGGTCGAAGTCTCGACCTTGAACCGAATCTTTTGGGCTTAGTCCGAGGGTGGTAGGAGACATTACATTTTTTTTTTTAAAGGCAATTTACCACTGCCAAAGCTTTGGCAGCCTGGGATTTGTGTGTGCTTGGTGGCCGGGGTGGTGGTGGTAGTGGTGTGTGCTCTAGCAGCTCCCCCTGCACTCTCCCTGGGTTGTTTCGGCCCTGTGTGTGCATGCGTGGTGGCCATTTTTGGGGCTGCTGCACACACAAACAGGGCCGAAACTGTCCTGAACCAGCCTGGCAAGAGGCCAGTGGAGAGAGGGCACCAGCGGAGACATCCCTCCCACCTGGTGCAGCACCCTCTGAGGCGGTCAAAGCCTTGGCAGCAGTAAGTCACTATCTAATTTTTTTTTAACTGCTCCCTGCCCCACTCAAGCTGGTCCTGAAGCTGTTCAAACTCAAAACTGAACCGGCCCTGGCTCCAGTGTGCACAAAACCAAACTGGGCCCAGTTTGGCAAGAGTCTGGTTCAGTTTGAGCTGAACCAGGTTTTCCAGCTTTTTGCACATCCCTAGGTGGCAGTTCCCTAGGTGGTTTTTTGCACACCCCTAGGTGGTTTGCCAGTAAATAGGTTCATGCTGGGCCGTGTTCCCTCTAACAGGGATTCCCAGATTATGTTGACTACAACTCCCATAATCCTCAGCCAAAGGCCACTGCAGCTGGGGATGTTGGGAGTCTTAGTCAACATCATCTGTGAATCCCTGTTATAGGAAAAAGTGATGCTGGGGCATTATCAGGGAGACCCAACATGCCATTGCAAAGCTCTGCTCCAGAGTACAGGACTCATGCATAACATCAGTGCATAACATCAGGCACCTGATAATTGTGTTGGCTCCCATGTGCAGATCAGTCAGTAAGGAAAGTGCTGTATCAATCATCTGTTCCTCTTCACACTGGGGGCAGGGTGTGTAAGAGTCTTTAAAAAGCCCTTTGTGGATCAACACAAGTGAACATGAGTAGTGGGGATCTAAGGTTGCTGACCTTCTAGCCCTCAAAATATATATCCCCTGCTGAAAAACTAATTGTAAAACAAGGATATAGCAGGCCATTTGCAGGTACTAAGCAGTCCTCCACCTAGCTGTGTGTCCTGGTAATAGTGAGCTGAGAAAGGTAGGATTTAATATTTTGGCGATTAGAGAATAGGCAGGGAATTGGTGGGCTCTGAAATTGCAGCAGTGGCAAGAGAAAAGGTGGGAAAGAACTTGGGCTATGCAAGAGTATAAGATTGGATTTAGAGTGGATGATGAATCTAATCTTACATCAGATATGTACAATTTATGACCCATCAAACTAAATCAGCTTTCCAGTCATATATGATGACTCAACAAAGGCTTGTTTTCTTTATCTGTGCAACACTGCAAATAGAGGTTCGTGTTCAAGTGCTTGGTAGGTCACAATGCTTGGCTGACGGGCGGCATTTGACTCGATGGGTCCCAAGCTCTAGAAACCTACATTAGATCATTTTTTTAAAAGACTGGGCCACCTGAATGCTTTGGGCATTGCTGTATCAGAAATATATTCCATGGAAGTCAAGCACTATCACTCTTATCTGTGTTTCATGTTTTAGGCATCTATTATTTTTATGTACAGCTTTTATCCTAAATGATCCCCAAACACTCTGTACAATATATTCTATTACAGTGTTTCTGCTTTGGAGATTAGAGGCTTCAAGGAGCTATTTCCTACCTATTGTATATTTTTGAAAGCATCCAAAGAAAGAGTCTTTGATCTGTGGAATATTCTCTAGCTAGGGGAATGAAGGGGGCGGGGACTCTCAAAACTGCTGAATCGTGTTAATCCACGATGACCTCCAAGCAGAAAATTCTCTGACTCCATTGCGGAACATTCGTTGCAAGGTTGGCATTTAAAGAAAATCAGGTATCTGCAGCATGCAGCTGCCTCAGTCATAAATAAAGTATGTGGTGAGGAGTGGTCCACTTTCACAGTTTACTAACTGATTTCATTATTGATAATTGAACTTGGTTATTGATTTGAACTCTTCCTGTACTGAAGAAAGCCTCAAGCCTTTGGTCATGGCACTCCCTTGCAACCAGAGAAAATCGATGTGTTAATGGGTGGTAGATTTATAGCTTGGGAGAACGTATTCTGGCAAGGTTGTCTTCTATTAGACAGTAAAAAAATTTGTTTACCACATTATGTGTCAGGAGTTTTATAGTGGCAAGGCCCGTCTGTTTTCCTGAGCCTTTTCAGTCATTCTCTATAGCTACCAGCACTCCACCAGTGGGAATTGAATGTTGTCTTTTCTCTTTCATGTCTTGTGGAAACAGGGAAATGGAAGGACATTTTAAAAAAACTACTGTACATTGCACAGTAGTAAGACTATCGGTAGCAATACTGTCAAATTTGGTGTCATTTGCAGTGTCCCTGTGGTGATGAGGGATTCACAGGAATGACTAGCATCAACTAGTAATTCACCAAACCGTTTGCGAGAGATCTGTCAGGATTTTGGACTCCAAATTGATTAACAAAAAAGGGCTTAAAAACCCTATCTGTAGTATGTCAGATGTAGATTTGGATTATTATTATTTATTTTGTGTGATCAGTGTGCATAGTGCTTTACAGAGTTAAAAAGACACAGTCCTTGCTCCAAGATATTTACCATTTGTAATTTAACACAAGGGCCAATGGGGAAGGGTTGGGAATTGGGCAGAGGTAAAGCAGAGATGGCAGCCACCTAATGGCTTGACTAGCAAGCCAGAGGTTGTCGGTTTGAATTCCTGCTGGTCCGTTTCCCGGACCATGAGAAACACCTATATCAGGCAGCAGCAACATAGGAAAATGCTGAAAAGCATAATCTCATACTGCACAGATGGAGGCAATGGTAAACCCCTCCTGTATTCTACCAAAGACAATAACAGGGCTCTGTGGGTGCCAACAGTCGACACCGACTCGATGGCACACTTTACTTTAAAGCAGAGATAATTTGTACTTGCAGATTATTCCAACATAAGGGTGATAGATGTGGTGCTAATTGGCTCCTATCCCTACTTTTTCCCCCTCTGGGTCTGTGCCTCCCACAAGCCACTTTGGATCTATCTCTGGTGGACCATGGAGTTGTGGTGATGGTTGGGGTGTGTGGTGGGGACAAAGTGGATCTCCTGAGCCTGAAACCTGCCCATGCTTGAGTGAGTGAATCAAACTTGCCTAGCATTGGAATCCTTCTCTTGGCCCAAGAGGCTGAATCCAGAGGAAAGTCAACTACTGTGTCTGGAACATACTTGGTTGCCAAGATTTCCCAGAAAGTATGTGGACTGTCCATCTACAGCTCCACTCTATTTTTTTATTTTTTTTTGTTGGGTTGAACATCTTGGTTTCCATCTTTGCCAGTACTAATCAACATCAGTTGGGACAACAGGCTTATTTTGGGCAGCCAGTGCTCAAAGTGCTACAGTGTCACCATGAAGATACTAGCACTGTCCTCCAGCCAATTCCATTGTCTTGTGGTAACACTACAGTTAGCCATTCCATGGCTCTTCCTCCTTAGTTTTCAGTTGGCTCTTCCTCCTTAGTTTTCAGTTGGCTCTTCCTCCTTAGTTTTCAGCTACTGCTCACTGGAAGCAGTTTGACTGTAAAGGGTGAACACATGCGATAACAATGCAGCTCTGTCCTTAAATGGAGGTAGTGGTTAAGGACATGCTGCCTCGCAAGAATTGTCCTGTAGAATACCAGTTGTGTTGCTATTCCTGTTACAGATAGGGCAATAGCTATTTGATCACTTCTTTGTCTGGCAGAATGCTGGCTCAGGAGTAGTTCGGGAGCCCAGAGGATGTTTTTGACCAGTGTTAATAGCCCTGAAGTATCCTGAATAGACAAAGTCATAAAACCTGTAAAATAGCACATGCCTACTTCCATCTGACGAGCAAGGTTGATGTGTGAGTTCATGCTGCATGCATGAGCAAACGAAACCAGCAGCTTGGAAAAAATAGGCAGTTTTTTGGTAAAACAGATTGAATTTTGCAGAAGGTGGGCAGAGAGCTGAAGAACCTTAGTCTGCAGGGTTTTCTCACTGGGGATGGGATGTAACCTGTTGCTGCTTGTAGGAGTGCTCTCCTATTTCAACACCATCCAAAGTTTAAACTGTATATTTGTAGATGAACCAAATTCAACAAAAACCCAAGAAGCTTCCTATGATCCTTCTTCGAAAGAAAGCCAGAATTCAAGAAGTTCTGCTCACATGGAATTTCTTGCCTCTTGGGCAGTTGAGGAGTGGGTGCGTACCCTAATTCATCTATGTGAGCCTTTGAGGTCATGAAAACATTCTGCCAAAGTTATTGCCAGCAAGCCAGAGGTGACCAGTTTGAATCCCTGCTGGCATGTTTCCCAGACTATGGGAAACACCTATATCGGGCAGCAGCGATATAGGAACATGCTGAAAGGCATCATCTCATACTGCTCGGGAGGAGACAATGGTAAACCCCTCCTGTATTCTACCAAAGAAAACCACAGGGCTCTGTGGGCACCAGGAGTTGACACCAACTCAACGGTACACTTATTTACTGATTGTGCATCAGTAACGTTTATACATTTTAATTTATTTTTTTACATTTATATCCTGCTCTTCCTCTAAGGAGCCCAGAGCAGTATTTATAGTTATGTTTATACTCACAACAACCCGTTGAGGTAGGTTAGGCTAAGAGATAAGTGACATCGCACAGTCATGAAATGAGTTTCATGCCTGAATTAATTTGAACTTGAGTCTCGCTAGCCCTACTGCAACACTCTAACCACTACACTATCCTGGCTCTGGTTTGTTTGTTTATCATTTACATAATGCCTGATATATATACATATCTCTAGGCAGTGTACATAATCCAAATTGCAATATAAAAATTAAATACCCAATTAAAACACTTTCACAGAAAGTGAATATGGAGTCTTTATGCAGTAGAGCCATTAAGAATGGACTCTTGAGCCAAAGACCAACCCCCAGGCTCTTCCATCATGTGTGGGGCACCACAGCAGCACTGCCAGGCATCTCCTCTCCCTTCCCCCACAGAGTTCAGGTGGGTCAGAGAAGCTGGTGTGCTGGCCCTTTAAGAAAGCACTAGGGCAGTGCATGCTCTGCTAACATTGGTTCTTTCAGGCTGAGCCCATCAGGCAGCTAACCTATGCTGAGAAAGGGGGAAGAGGAGCCACGAGAGACAGCTTGATCATGGAAGGAGCCAGGCATGCTGCATTGTAGCAGCTCCTGAAAGTGCCAGCCCAGCACACCAGGTGCCAGCTCCTCCGATCCCACGGGGTGGAGTGTGAGCAAAGGAAATCATCACATACTTCTGAAGACTCTCAAGCCTCAAATGTGCAGATTCTTTCTTTCCACTCCCCCCTTTTCTTCTGTCTTTTTTTCTTTTTGCACCTTCTTTCTTTCTGTTCCCCCTCTCCCTTTTATTTTTTCTCTCACGCCTTTCTGTCACCTGTCCATCCCTCTCCTCTTTCCTTCCTTCATCCATGTATGAATGCTTAGCAGGGAGGTTGTCTTAAAATGATTTAGGTGCTCCTCAGATAACATGGTTTCTTCTGCTTCTCCTTCTCAAACACTGTATACCAGGCTTTCATGAAGTCCAGACTCTGCAATAATCTAGCTGCAACACTGTCTTTATGTATGGGATGGAACTGGTGGGTATACTTATGCAGTGGGTAGCTTTGCATTAACTTTATTTTCAAAACACTCATCCCTAGTTCTCTCTCTAGATTTTGCATAAATTATCATCATACTTTAAATTCATCTGTGTGTGTAAATAGGGCACTATTGATAAATCTCAAAGTGGGATAAATGATCAGTTGCCTTATATATTCCTATCCACAAGGCCATGTTAACCTGTTGCTCTCCTTTGAGAGTATGTTGTGTCCAGAGGAGGAAAAGTAAAGACTGCATATAAACTGGATCTCAAAATGCTTGCAGTAAACTAACCTGTTTATGCATTGCCAAAAATGTATAACTATTCCAGACGAGCAGAAAGGAAAATCTGCTTCCCAGTGGTCTCCAATTTAATGATGGAAATTGGTAGGGTGTGGGGTAAAGGATAAAAATAGTGGTGCCCATGCAAGTAGTTTTCTAGTTCATATTTAGTAGCTGTGTAGGAGTACAGGCGGACCTTGTCCTTAGTCCCAATTGCTGTCTCCTAGATATTTGATGCATGTGTGATTGTATCAGCACATTAGTCTAACCTCTCATGTGAGGGTCTGGTGTCTGCCTTTTATCAGGTGGAGGGAGGCAGTAAAATGCATACGGAAAATATGGCTATATGAGGCTTAACTACTGGAGCCCCTTGCTGAAGGGGGAGAAAAATGGGAAGCTGGATACACTCATGGGGCTGTAGATCTGGGCACTGTGATTAGTTTATGCTGCCCTCCTTTCCTGAATAGTAGGAAGTTCCATAGGTGCCTTTTCTTGGTTCCGTTGATTTGATTGCTCTCTCTCCTGTCTTTCTACAAGAGTGTTCAGTTCCTTATAGGGAGAGAGCACTAACATTTTTAACAAGTATTTACAAATGTAGAATATGAGGGAGCATGCAAGCATCTCAATAGTGCTAATTAGTTTATTCAGAAATGAATGTGGCTTCCTCTAAGTCACCCATGGCTCTTTCATCACAGTCAGCTTTTTTCCCTTTGCTGGCTGCTATCTTCACGTTTCTTTCTGTCTGTATTTTCCTGGTTTTGGAGTCATTGTTTCCTTGTTCTCCACAAGCAAACTTCTTAAAGGAGGATGATTGTGCCTGTCAAAATGTGAGAGAATCTAGTTCGTGTCTAGCATAGGGTTCTCTTCTATCACTTCTGATATCTTTGTCTTCCATTATGGTACCAGACTGAACAAAGGACTTTCATAGGGGTGTGATTTATTTAAAATTGAAAAATGAAATGCTGATAAGACGCACTAATTTATTAGCTCCCAAGGGATAATGCTATGTAAACCTTCGTTTTAAAGTAGCTTTCTCTGAAGCTTTAGAGACCCTGTAATGGTCTCTAAAGGGCTGGATAATGGATAATAATGGGTCATCCTAATGTGCCAGGAATCATTGCTTGCCTGCCTTTAATTCTACAGGAGGCTTTACAGACAGGGCTTCTACCCAAATTTCCTTTGGGAGAGAGAGTGTGCGTTCACACACCAGCCAAACTTACCTCGAAGTCCCTTTGAGATCCTTGGACCCACTCGACACACAAGTCGGGCTTTGTCTTGTGAATTCTAGCTTATCTCGAGGTATTTCCGGGTTTTTAAAATGCTGGTTTTAAGCTACTTTTTCGGAAAGCCAGAGCAAATAGGGAGAGGCACTGACATAGAATCATGAGCACAATAAGAGGGATACTCTCTTTACAAATGCAGATGTAGCTCTTTAGTAATCTCCCTCCACCATTGGCTAGAAGGAAAACACTATGTGAACTTGCATCAAAAGCAAACCCGAGAGCAGAGGGGAGGGGCTGCTTCCCTCAATGCCACGAGTGTAATTCAAAGTGGCTTTGCTCATCATTTACCACTTAGCATGAAGCCATGTGTGAATAACTCCCAGGAGAAGCTGTCGTTTTCTTTCCTGTATGGAACTTAGGAAAGCACACTTTATGTTGATGTACACAACTTCTGCTCACATATTGTGCTTAACACATGTACAATCTGTGTACAGTGTATGCACATACAGACATTCACATGTGCGCATGTACAGTACACTTCCTATCTGTACAGGCAAACCTAATTATATGCAGAACTGCTATTCACGGTTTCATTTATCTGTGGGTGTCAAGTAGATACCCGACCGTATCCAGATATGAATGGGTTAAAACCCACATATCTGTGTCTCCTAAAGGGCTGGAAATGACAGTGGATGTCATCTGTGGCCACCTTTTTGTCAGTGGGAGCCATTTTTGGTTCATTTTGGGGGGAAATACATGACTTTCTGGGGACTGGGACGGGGCATTGCTGAATGCCAGGAGCCCCACAGAGCATGTTAGGGCATCTTATTTAGACTGTTTTTGCAATTTGGGGTGTTTTTTTTAGTCTGGGAACTTAACCCCTGCATTCCCATAGACTCAATGACTCATCCATGGTTTTGTTGCCTGCAGGAACAGAATCCACACAGATAATGCGTAGTGTAGTGGTTAGAGTGCTCGACTAGCACCAGGGAGACCCGAGTTTAAATCCCCATTCAGCCATGATATTTGCTGGGTGACTCTGGGCCAGCCACTTCTCTCTCAGCCTAACCTACTTCACAGGGTTGTTGCAAAGAGAAACTTAAGTTTGTGGTACAACGCTCTGGGCTCCTTGGAGGAAGAGTGGGATATAAAATATTGATGATAATAATAATAATGGTACATCTGTACTCTGCATTTAAGGGATCCTCTACCCAGGTTCACTTTGAAAACAACTGCAGGTACAGTCATTCACTCAAACACATGTGTACAGATAACTGTACACACACAACAATGTCTTAATAATGAGAGTGTAGTGACCACATTGCAACATATTTCCACTTCCTGTGGGAGAATTCCATGTTCACTGACTTTAAAAAAAAAAAAAGCATATTTGAGAATTGTTCCTCCTCCCAAAATATAAAGAAGCCCACATTATGGAGGATACACATTATATCTAACTGCAGTTGCATGCATGGCTTTCATTCTGATCATCAAAATGAATGGTACCCAGCTGCAAATGCCACTATGAATAAGACTAATATGTATATACAACTAATATTTATATACCATTTTGCAACGAAAGTTCCCAAAGTGGTTTACATAGATCAGAGGCGTAACTAGGGAAAACGGCGCCCGGGGCAAGCACTGAAATGGCGCCCCCCCCGTGCCCCCCCCAACATACGACATTATACTTAGGTTTTTCCTCACAAGCACCCACTGCTGCCGCCAAGCCAGGCCACTGACTGGCCGCCAGGCGCCAGCAAAGCAATGGGGGGGGGGGGCCGCAGGCGGCGTGGAAGGGACCGCTCGTGGGGAAGGGGGCACCAACGCACTCCCTTGACTGCTGCAGCGCTGCTGCACTGAGCAGGAAACATTTGTATTAACAAAAAAATCAAAAAAATTTTTAAAAAATTGGTCATGGCGGCGCCCCCCACATGACCAGAAAAGATGGCGCCCGGGGCACCTGCCCCCCTATAGTTACGCCTCTGACATAGATTAAAACTGCATTCAGCAGTCCTGTCTTCTTAAAGGTTTATCTCTGTGCAGGCTTGTCTTGTCCTTCCCTGAAAGGGTTCCACTCCAAGCAAAGCTGCTCTTCAAATAGATCCATATTGAGGAAGTTGCATTCCAGCATGTATGCCAAGCTGGGCTCCATTCAGCTGTCAGCATCCCTTTTTGGGAATAGAGAAGCATTTATAATGATGGTGTTCTTTTTTGGTACAAGTCTAGGAATACTGGAAAGTTTAATTGAGAAGCTACCATGAACTATGGTAGATAAGATGGTAGAGAAGATTCAGTGAAAAAAACTGGAGAAAGGCCAAGGAAAGTGAGTGAAAAGAGATGGGTACAAGAACCAGTTAGGACAGAGAAGGAGCCCCAAAGAGTTTAGGAAAGTTTAGGAAAAGATTAAAGAAGCTGGTGAAACCTTCAGTGGAGGATGCAAGGTGTTGAGAGGAGAGGACCCTGAGAATGCTGGGAGAAAGGAGGAGAGAGAGAGATCAGTAAAAAGGAGCTAGCAGTAAGTCAGATGGCCTCCAGGAGAGGGCCCCTCCAGGAAAGAGAGTGGAAAAGTGGTGAAAGAACCAAAGGAGAGACTGAGGGCCTCCAGAAGGGGACACTGGGAGAGTTTGTGGAAGGGGAGAGAGAAAGCAGTGAGAAAGGACCTGAGGTGAAGGACAACCCAAAGGAGTTTAGGAAGGGTGGGGGGGGAGAGACCAATGAAGGTTTGCCCCAGGAACTAGAGGCAAAAGAGAAAGGAGGGAAGGGCAAGAGGGAGAAGAAACTGCTTCCCTGCCTGTAGAGGGAGGCTGCCCACTCCACAGTAGAAGGCTGAGTAGATGGGCTGAGCTAATTCTAGTGCTAGAGAAGGAGGCAGCTCCCTGTACTGTTGGAAGAGGGGTGATGAGGGTATGAAGTTTGCTAGGGTCCAGTGACAAAGAACAGAGGAAACAAAAAGGATGCATAAGCAAGTTTAGTAGGGACATCCAATGGATGTTCCCAACTGGTAAATTCACCTAGAGGCTGTTCTCCTGGAGTTTTGCCCTTGGCTCCCCATGGGAGAGCCTTTTAGAGCCAATCAACCTTCTAGCCTAGCCCAAAATGCATACTCTCACACACCCTTGGGGGGAAGGCTCTCTTATGCAATCTGTTTGATTTGAAGAACAGTTAGCCAGCTTCTCTGTGCTTAAGCTGGGGTGTGATGATTTGAAGAAGCAGAGGGTCAACAGCCTTGGGACAGACCTCGGAGACGGTACACCATGGGGCTTTTGATTAACTATTCTTATGGGGGGTGGAGAGGACAGTCTGGATCTTTCCTTGTAGAGACCTATTAATCAAAAACCAAACAGACTTAAAGGGGAACAATGAGACAATGGATTCCAGGACAAGACAAAAGGATGGGCTTGAGATCTGTTTTAGGGAGGTTGCTCTCTTAGCCCTTGGGCTTAAGCAGATCCAGGGGAGAATTGATAAGAGAAAGGGGCTGATTGCAGTATGTCAATCATTATCCCTGGGAATAACAGGGATTCCCACATGTTGTTGACTACAACTCCCATAACCCCCAAACAAAAACCATTGCAGCTGAGGATTCTGGGAGTTGTAGTCAACAACATCTGGGAATCCCTGTTAGAGGGAACACTGGCTGGTTGTAAAAAAAGAACCTGGATAGGTTCTAAATAAAAAAGACTTTTTAAAGGTGAGCTCCTGCTCTTGAGTTTAAACTTCTACCGGTCTTGTGCTGTGGTATGTTACTGCTGTGTGGACCATACTTTGTTTTTATTTTGGTACAGTGTGATAACACTGATGAAGGACAGTCGAAAACATTGTTAAATATAGTCTCAGTTGACCCTGCCATGCCTCTAGCAATGCACAATATGGGGGCACTCAAAGGGACAGGTGATCAGATGCAAATTCCCTATAAATCATACCAGCAATATGCCAAATAGTTGTGAGTCAACCTTAAAGTGATATAGCCTTCATTGGAGATGTGGGCAGATAAGAGGCATTCCTCCAAGTAGTTTCTTGCAATTTTTCACAACTTAGTTGTGAGTTGCAGCTTAGCTGTGAAAGTGAGAAGTGGTGTTTGTATGGTTAGTAAAGCTGCACCCAAAACATGAGAAGCGAAGGAAAGCAATGCAACTGTCACTGCTAGCCACTGCAGATGCAGCCTCATTTCTGCAGGGCTCTGCAAGATAACTTCTCTTTGCTACCACTTCTCCAAGGAAGGCCAGGAAGAAAGGGCAAGGCTGTAGAGTGGGAGCAACTACAGCACTTCACACCACTGTAAGAGAGAGATGGTGATGTGAAGTAGCTAGGAAGGTGAGCCAGGAGGTCTTTGTTGTAAATCTCATTTCAGGCATGAATTCTTTTCCTGTCTTGGGCAAATGCTATAGCCCGAACCAGACATTATGCTCTACAAGTGTACAGATGTCACATCACCGCCCCCAACTTCTGTCTCTGGGTGGAAGGTCTGCAACAACTGCCTGCTCCACTTTTCTACAGTTCATAGTACAAGTGGAGCTGAACCAGAAGTTCTCAATGAAAACTACTCAGCTCAAGTTTGGGGGCGGGGAGCAGTGGAACCAGCATACCTTTTTAAGCTAGACCTCCCTCTTACTGCCAGTTTGTGCTGGCAAGATGCCAGCTCCCCCCGCCAACCAAATGTTCCTGGGGGATAGCACTATGTGATCATGTCATGACATTCACAGGGACATTCTGGGAGGAGAAAATTGTGACTGTTTCTGGGAGGACTAAAGGTAAAGTGTGCCATCAAGTCGATTTCGACTTCTGGCGCCCACACATAGGGATGCTCAAATGGCATGGTGTGTGATATCCACTCCAATTCAAGATGGCGGTCACATGAACCTCTGAGATGCAAGTGGACTAAGTTGTGACCTGTAATTTGAGCCCTGTGGTTGTCTTTGGTAGAATACAGGAGGGGTTTACCATTGCCTCCTCCCATGCAGTATGAGATGGTGCCTTTCAGCATCTTCCTATATCGCTGATGCCCAATATAGTACCAGCAGGGATTCAAACCAGCAACCTTCTGCTTGCTGGTCAAGCATTTCTGTTGCAGTTATTCCAGCAAATGGTACGCCCTCTTTTTTTCTTTTTTTCTCCCCCCAACCCCCTGGCTCAGACTTGGGAGTATAAGCTTGAGTGATATTCTGCCTTAGGGTTTAATGGTATCTTTGGTCTTGGATAGCTATGAGCAACATGCAAGAGCTTTTTAGAGTATAAACAAGATTATCTTATCCAGCTGGAACAACTCTCCCCCTCCACCTACAGTAGTCCAGATATAACAGAGTTTTTAGTTTTGATGATTATGATGAGCAACAAGAGGCTATCTGGGAAGAATAGAGTTCTGTAAATGGCTTTCTGCTGTCAAATAGACAAACAATAGATCTCGACTGTAAAGCTAGTTAGAGAAAAGAATAGAAGCATGATTTTTGCAGTCATAGAGTGGGTGGATCTGTTTAGATGGCTTAAAACTTTCACACCATCTTCTTTGTCACAATGCCTTCTATTCCTTGGCAGCAATTGCTTGTAGTTCTGACCCAGATTAGGAAAGTGTGTAAGTGCACTTCTGTCCATGACCCATCCCATCCCGCCACCGCCAATTCTATAAAGACATCCAACCCTAGACATTAAGGCATGTAACATTTGCTTGTGCAAGGCTATATTTTTGCAAATACTGTTCCTGATCAGTCTGCCAAACTTTCCTCTTGCACCAGAGATCGGATAGGGCCATAGCTTACTCTATGTGTTTCTATGAATGACTACACTTGTGTTCATTTAAAAAGTGAACCTGGTTACAAGCCCTTCAAATGCATGGTACAGATAAGAAGTGTACTTCTGTACCTGTATTCATAACATGTGAATGACTGTACCTGTGTACACCGTATACTCACTGTAAAAGTGTTGAATGTGATGTGTAAATGGGCCCAAAGTAAAGCTGTATTCTGACTGTGTACCTATGCAGGTACGCAACCTGAAATCCACCTGTTGCATTGGGAAATGGTAGTACACAACTTTTAAGGATTCTCCTAAGTGGATGACACCCAGTTTGGTGGCTGACTACCGAAGTGTGTACATAAATAACACCTCTGAGCATGCATCAGGACCATCCCACCCCCCCAACCGTAGAGTCAGTTCCCTTGTGTGCACTTTCTGCACAGTGGAGCCAGCAGGCATTTCTAGAGTGCTCTCCTGCACTCCTTCTGTGGCAGAATAGAAACATTGCATACACTTTGCTTTGGTAGTCAAGATCTCAGTCAGTATCTCCATGGGCAGTCTGTGTATTGTAATCGTTATTGAACTTCAGAGGTGCATCTGGCAAGAGCAGGACTGTGCCAGAAAGATAGCTGCTCTTCTCCCATAAGTTGAAGCTACTCTAACAATCTAAGAAGTTGCAAGGAGGGAAGAATTCAGGAGTCAGAATCAGGGCAGCTGTCAAAGCTGTTTGGTAGAGCTGCAACAGCTGTCCTGGTTCATCACCCATTTTTCCATCCCGTACAATTTTCATCTTAACTGCCAATGCCCCAGGGGTTAGCTACATTCAGGAGTCTCTCTGAAGTCGGAGTAGCCAATGAGGCAGATACCACAGTTTCTAAATGAGAACATGTAGGACAGTGTGTCAAACATCACTAGAAGAATTTGGAGAGTTCAGATGTTGTCTTGCAACAGAAATAGTTCATTTGCATTAGGGTGTACTTATTGTAATCCATTTAGTTTCTGAGAGGAGCAGGATGCCAGTGCTCCAATAATAAAAATCAGCGTCTGGCTGTGGATATACAGAACTGATCAAGAAAAAAGATCTCCACCATACTATGCTCCAGTAAAGAGCATGCAACAACAACTTGGTCCAGTATAATCAAAGATATTCTTAATCTAAGATAAGACAAAACACAACAATTGGAAATCACATAAATGAAACTAAATATGTTGTATTAGAGGAATGGTGAAATCCATTGTGTGGACTGTAATGTTGTCAGTTACAAACAAATCCACATACCCACAAAGGTGACCCGGTGACCTCAGTTTCAAGGCTAGCCTTTATAATGTGGAGAATAGTTTTTGAAAAGTGACAATACTGGTCCAAATGCTCCAAAATCCAATCTTCTAAGAAATATAAAAATCAATTACCTGGGTTGTAATAATGTTTTGAATGAGAATACTACTAAAAAAAAATCCCAATAAAAGTGTACCTTATAACAAATAACATGATTATAAAATCTCAAACAAAAAGCTTGTTTGTACAAAGTTCACAATGTGTAAAACCATTTCTGTTACAAAAGGATAAGTTGTTCTAGTAAGAACTAATCTGCCTACTTTCCTTTCTCTGTCTCTACAACTGGACTAAATTTGGTTCAAATCAAGGTCCACAAGTTAGATCTCTTGCACCTCAAATGTTCACGCATCTGCCATCTTGGATCAGGGTGGATGACATCATTACAAACGACACCATTGAGGTATCCCTGTGTGTCACTCACTACAACTGTAACCTAATTCGGTTCAAATTGGTTAGACAGGCCACAAATTAGTCTGCTTGCACCTCAGATGTTCATGCAACCGCCATCTCGAATTGGAGTGGATGATATCATTGCACACAATGCCATTTGAGCATCCCTAAGTGTCCCTACAACTGTAGCAAATTAGGTTCAAATCAGGCAGTTCACAAGTTAGCCCACTTGCACCTCAAAAGTTTATGCATCTGCCATCTTGGATCTGGGTAGATGACATCATCACAAACTGCGCCATTGAGGTGTCCCTACAACTGTACCTGATTTGATTCATATTAGTCCAGGCATTGAGAAGTTGCGGCGGAGGGGGGGCACACAGATGGACACACACACAGAAAGCCGGGTGATATCATAAGCCTACTGGAAAATAGGCTAAAAAACAACCAATCCAGTACAGCAGTCAAATCAGGCAAATAAATACCTAAACTCCATCCCACCAGACACCCAATAAGTACTTAATGTAAATAACTAAAAAAATTGATAGGAAGTCACTTTATCTCAAATGAACATATTATAAAAAGTCAAGCAAAAAGCTTGTATGATACAATATGTACAGCTACCGCTATTACATCTAGAAAATTCACTAAGAGAACCAAGTTCTTGCAACATGCTAAAAAGGTACAAAGCTACACAAACACCACCTTCCTTGAGCACAGCTTATATACCAGCTGGAAATCAGTAGTAAATAAGAAATTAAAGATATGCTGCCAATGATAGGTCCTGTTCCTAAAAGTACTTATAACAATATTTATAATGGTGCCAAAAATATATGCCAAAAACCTGGATAATTTTCATAAAGTTCATGCAGGACTAAAGTATGCAAATTAAAGATGCAAAACCTATATGCCAACCTATATACCAACTGGAAAACACTGACGTTTCTGTATCTAAAAAGCCTTGGCCTTTGATACCCAATAATAAGTGCTGTACCCAAGGCAATATTTATGATTGTAAACATATGGCAAAGCAGGGTATTTTTTCACAAAAACGATGAAAAATCCAACTTTTCATTAAGGCCATGTGGGACAAAAGTATTCAAACAGAAAATCCAAAAAGCTTCACATTGAGGTAACCTAAAAAAAGCTGGATCTATTCCTTTCTTGCATAATACAAAAAACTTTTCAGTAGCAAAGAACCTGAGATCATCCACACTGTAATTACACAGAAAAAAACCTGCTGCCAATGGGGCCTCAAAATTTCCAGTCTTAATTTTGCTTTTATGCTCAATTATTCAAGTTTTTAATCTGCCGATTTGACCCATATAAATAAGTGAATAAGGGCAAAAAACAATGTGTATAACATGAGACGTAAGGCAATTCATGAAGGATCTTAACATAACCAAATAACCATTATTAGGATTGACAGATTGCTTAATCTGCCAAGACTGAAAACGGCAAGAGCAATGGCCACGTCTAAAATGTCCTACGGAACTAGTGGTATTTGGAAACATCATAGTATGATTAATATCGGAACGAACTAAAGATCCTTTAAATTAGATATTGTCTGATAGCCCATACTTGGTGAGAGCTGGATAGACACCAGTCTTGTTGCATGGTACACTGAGCAACTGGGTACCATTTCTATGGCAAATAGTTACCACATGATGATGAAAATAAACTCTGCAGGAAATTGAGTCTGTTGGTTCTCTGAAGCCAACTGGGACCTTTTGCAAGTATCCCAGAGAGATAGGTGCTTTGACTCTCTTCTACATGCCAGTATTTAGAGTTATCAATTGTAAACTGCAGGCATATTTTACACCACAGATTTATATGTGGGATTAGCAATATGTACGTAGCAATAGCAGGGCTATTTCATATTTATATGTAGCAATAGCAGGGCTCTTGTTACATTGCTTTAACTGTCCTTTCTGCCCTGAGAACTGTAGTATGGAGGGCATGCCTCTAGTAGAGAATCTCAGCACCCTCACAAAACTACAGTTTCCAGGATTCTTGGGAGAATTCATGAAGACTAGTATAAAACCAATACATTTACAGTGCTCCACACAATTACATTTTCTAGAATATGAAAGACAGACTTCAGGTTTTCTCCCTCTCCCCACCTTTTTAAAACTGGTGCACATACATTTCACAGTGGTGACAATACAATGTTATAAGAACGTAATGATCCATTTTATAATGAAGTGGTAGAAGTATTCCTCCTGGAAACAGAGCTATAAAGGCACACTCAGGACTTCCCGATGAAATAATAATAGGCTTAACTAGGCTACACTGTTGCATAGCAACAAAAGCAGGCAGCCTTAGGCTTTAACACAGCTAGTGAACAAAACAAAAAATACAATAGAAACTTCAAATATGTAAAATCTTCAGGTAAAAGAAAAATCTGAGTGAGAGTGTGCAATGTGTACATGTATAGGTAACTGAAAGAGAGGCTGCGTATCCTAATTATAGACTGCAAATGAATCTTTTTTAAAAAAGAAAAGCATACCTCTAATTCTAATGTAATTCAATCTGCAGGTGGCATAAACCTCTGTTTAGAAGCACACAGGAGAGAAGCACCACGGCAACAAATGGGAAGGAAGGAAACAGAAATGGTGCAGTAGTGGTTTAGGGAAGAGTAGATCCAGATGCGTTTCGAGTAGAAGTCTTCTTCCGGGGAAGTGATTTACGACACAGCATACTTGACTTCTGAGCAGCTTAGCTTAGTACTCTGCTTTGTAAACTACTTCCTTTCTTCCTATTTGTTGGCATGGTTCTTTTCTTTCCTTTGTGCTTCTGTCTTGGAATGGCACCTTCAGTTTTTTCAAATAAATATATAGAACACTTGGCAAGCCATAAACCTCTTTTAAAGCAGATATTTCTTTTTCCATCCTTTTATGTACACACACAAGTGCTTCAGTATGCTTTGTTGGAGGTTGTAGCATGCTAGACTTGCTCCATTCACTGTTGTGTTGCAACTGTAAGTAGGGCTTGCTGCTGAAAAGAGCCAGGGTGGCATCAAAATGGTATTGTATGTGTCTTCCACTTTCCTCTACCAAGTTACACCCCCTCTGCATTTCTTTCTTACTCTGCCATAAGCCTTGCAGTAGCTTACAATGAGACCTTGTACTTTAGAAGGGCAGCACAGATGCAGACAAAGCATGAGTGGTGCAGTGAGAGGAGCAGTCTAACCATACTTCCAGACCAACTACACCAATGCCCTGGGGAAGGGGCAATTGTTGGTGACCTCTTCCCCAGGAAGCCCTCAGTCATCCAAAAATATGTCACTGAGGGCTGTTGCTTGAGCCAACAGAGGTTGTCAGAGGAAGCACTTTTCAAAATTGCCCCTTCCCTGTTGTAGTTTGTCAGTATGATTTGTCTGCTACCCTCGCTTCATTTGTGCTTCCTTACCAGTTTGTTTTTTGGGGGGTGGGGGGGATCACTTGACAAGGCCTCACAAATACAACCAGATTCACTGGGCTACACAACTCAGATACCCCTATTTTCAAGACATCTTTACTTTAAAATGAATTGTTAAAAATATTAATGAAAGGCATTATTAGTTATTTCCCCCATCAAGGGACCCACCATTTAAACCAAGGATAGTAGCCAGAAAATAGGCTTTGTCCCTGCTAGCTCAGTGGGGTGCCTGGAGTGCATGCCAGCCCCAAACAAATGCCAAGTGCATTTGGACCAGAAGGGCATTTGCAGCACTAGCTTCTATTCTAAACCAAGCAGGAGGACACTTGCAAGAGGCTAATTTTCTAGAAATGACCTTCTTGCAACCTACCAGAGTGGGAGGAGAGAAGGTGGTGAACAGACACTTGCTTGGTGTGCAAAAAGGGGCCTGTGGTATGAATTGGAAAGAAGCACGTTTAAGGGTGTGTGCTCCCAAGGAAAGACATTCTTTCTTGATAACCTCTGGCCCAGGGGCAGGGTCACTGGGGCAGATGGGGAGCATCGGGTCTCAAGCAGACAACTGCACTGAGCCACTGCTGCTTATCAACAGGATGGGCAAGAGCTCTTCATTGCAGGATAGTCTTACTTCTGGGCCAGGCTGAATACAGGCCTTACGTTATGCAGTCATGCACTAGTGTGTTGTAGATTACCATCTTCTCTTCTCTGAAGGTAAGAGCATCCTTGTGTTTCCAGTTGGTGACATCTGGATTAGGGGTGTGCACAAAACTGGAAAACTGAGTTCAGTTTGACTAGAATTGGACTTGGTCCAGTTCTGTGCACACTGGAGCCAGGCCCGGTCTGGTTCGAGTTTGAACAGGGTTGGGCCCAACTCAGGGAGTGTGGGGGAATGTGGGTTTTTTGTGGGGGTTTTTGTAAGAAAAACGGGACAGCATCTAATGGGAGCCTATGGAATAGCATCCTTCCCCAACCCAAAATGCATAAGATGTATCAGGCTCTAGTTCTTCAGCCAAAGCTCCTATAAAATCATTGCCACTGATTTTTATCCAGGACAATGCCTGTGGACAAGAGAAGAGAGAGGCTTTCATATCCAAATTAGGGATGTGCAAGCCCGCTCAAGGTCAAAATGGCTTGCACTCAAACTGGCCCAGCTTGCGGGCTCACCCTCGAATTGGATTAGGCCCGGTTCAGCTCAAGGTTGAGCTGAATCCATTGGTCTGGTCCATTGCATTTGGTTGTGTGTGTTTTTAAAAATGGTGGACTTACCACCATTGTGGGTGTTCAGGAGGTTCTGCCATGGGAGGGATCTCCTGAAGTCTCTCCTCCGGCCTCTCCCTGGTCTGAAATGGCCCATTCCGGGCCTCTGTTTGCTGGCGGCGGTCATTTTGGAGGCCACTGTGCACGTGTACTGGCCATTTGCGTGCTTAATACAGGACTCAAAATACATACAGTCTTCAGATCTGAATTGCTGGTAGAATTCCTGGTACAATATGTGTCTAATGAAAAAGATTTCTACCATTTTGGATTTCAGTTTTATCCAGGCACAGTATCGAATAATACTTTGAAATATCAGACCTGGTAGTTCTAATCATATTGTTTCTAGCTAAATACTGCCATCATTGATGGTTGTATTAAGTACTTGGACAAGTACTTTTCAACACATGAAAAGTACTTGTCCATGTTTTGCAATTCCTTCTTTTTCTTTATTGATATTTTTTAAGCTATTGAGAAATAAAAATGTTTTACATACAAGTGAATACTCAAATTTTCTAGTAGTCTGTAGCCCTAACATTCCAGGATTGACCAAACGAAATGAAAGGTACAATAGGTATTCCAGGAGTTCTGAAATATCTTCAAATGGTAATGCTTATATAATGGTCTTCTGTCATTGTTAGGACCATGACAGCTATCATACGATCTTGGGGGCATTATTCATCTGGTTAGATAGCTTGTTTTGGCTGAACAATTTTGCACTTCAGAAATAAGAGGCTCTACCTGCTAGAGATTTCAGGTAAAATGCAGTAGGTTCTGAAACATTATTGGACAACAATAAAATTACTGTGCATTCCAAATAATATTACTGTACATATCCGGTACAAATCCTCTGTTAACTTCTTTAATCGTGTAAAAACACCTTCTCATTCCCTGTGCCTTCTTGTTCCAGTTTATTTGATCTTTTGAGAGCAAAAATGACTTGTGATTGAAAATGAAGTACCACATTTTAGCAACCTTTTGAAAGCTCCAAGAAGATGGTAAATGATCTGGAAATGCTACATTTAATAATAATTTGATGTTCCAGAAAAGGGAAGAGAGAATCTCTTTACAAAGAGACCTTATAACTAGGGATGTGCCTGAAAGTTATTCAGTGCTGGCAGGGGTGTACTTTAAAGGCAGGGGAGGGTATACTCACCCCTCCCGCCGCATTTTCCCTGCTGGCGCTCCATTATTTTCAAGCCCCTCGGGGCAGCAGTGTTTCTCCCTGCCGCCCCGTTGCCTTCATCGGCTGGAAGTAGCAATTGTGTGTGTGCCCGTTGAGCGTGTGCGTGTGCACAGCAGACGGGCACATGTGCGATCGCTACTTCCGGCCGATGAGGGCAGCAGGGAGGAATGCTGCCGCCCTGAGGGGCTTGAAAATAATGGAGCGCCAGCAGGGAAAATGCGGCGGGAGGGGTGAGTATACCCTCCCCTGCCTTTAAAGTACACCCCTGCCAGCGCCAAAACGCCGAACCCCCACCCCCAGAGCCAAAACATTTGGGAGGCCTTTATAATGGCTTCCAAAATGTTTCAGGCTCAAGCCTGCTTGTAACTGCTCTGTTGATTAAAGTAGGCAAGCATTGCCCTTCTGTTTTACTTGAAACGTTTCATAGATCTTGCCTGAATATAGGATCTGAGTTAGAATTTTTATTTTAGAGAATGGTTTGTATTGCAAATGCCAGAGGGAGCTAAGGGCCAATGCTTTGTTCCATTAAAGGCCACTAAAGATCTTTGCCTAAGAAAATAATTAAAACTGATAAAATAGATATTGTGGTGCTTTGCTCCTGGTCCCACTTGTGTGGGGGGCAGAAAGTGTTTCCCTTTTTTACCTTGGGGTAAATAAAAGACGAGTGAGGAAGTTACTGCACTTCGTCCCAGTCACCCATGTGGGATCTTGGCTCCTGATGCAGTAGAGTAGTTACAAGGTTCTGGTTTCTTTTTAGACATTCAAAAGCATCCTTTCATCACTTGTCTCCTACTTTCTAAGAGTTGCCCTCATTGCTGCAGATTAAATGGTGAGAAGAATTTTTTGTCTCACGAGAGGTAAGTCGTCTCCCATAAGATGACTTACCCCTGAGAGCTCTGTGTAGGTAGACCCATCATCTTGGTTATGGGCATGCTCACAGCTCCACTCATCTGAGACTGCCCAAGCAGCAGTGTTTCTGCCCCACCTCCTGCAGGCAGATGGTTTCATTGTTAATTGCCTGGCAATGTCATGGGCTTGGCAGGGCCACCAAGAGTCTGATCCCTGACAGGTATATCCCCTTTTAGTCTTTTCAGGATAGACCCAATCACATGGTAGATGCAAATTTATAATCACTTGAGGGAATGATTAGAAAATGATTTGAAAAGCTTTTGCTAAGATACCAGTAATGTGTATAGCAGCTCTTCAATCCTTTAATCTTATGCCTCTAAATTACCCTTGACCTTTTGAAGTTGCTTTCTTTTGGTCTACCTAATTCTCTGTTATCTACTCTGGTTGTAGCTTTCCAATGCCTTAGACAGATAAAGGTGTTTCCCAGCACTACATTTCCCTAAACCTTTCTTTAAAAAGAAAAGCCTGTTCTCTCTATTCTCTTTCTATCCCTTATAACAAACAAAATGTTTGTAACCATTCAGATGAGTCTGAAGGGGTTCTAGTGTTTAAGGAATGGAATTTCCATGCCTGTCTTTCCCTCACATCCATAGTTATCTATACATCAAATCTCATCAATCCCACCCTCTGACAAACTATGCTGTTCATTTGGGAGAGAAGAGAATGCACATGCAGAACATTAAATATGCTTGCTGTTGGTTATATTATATAGCTTACATAAAGCGATATAGATAGTATTTATATAGCACCATTCTTTGCATTGTGCTATGTAAAGCAAAAAAAAAAGTGCTATATCAATAGCTTTAAATATAAACAAGAACTTTACAAAGAATAAGGGCACGTCTTTTTCCTGAAAGATTTAGTCTAAATACTTCCATAAGGGAAACGGGATGGGAGGGAAATGGAGCAAGGAGGGGGAAATATGTAAATGTTTCAATTAAACTTTATCTGTGCAACACATTAGTTACAGTGGGGAATGAGGACTAAGGCATTGTTCCAAAGACTTCGCGAAAAAAGCTTGGGGTTTAAGAAGGAATTTGAAAAAAGAGAGATCGTGGAGGTATGGGAGGCAAATCTAAACATAAATGACAGCAAGGGAGAAAGGGTGGGGATGCCCATGGGAACAGGAGACCTTCAGACGGTTGAGGATGGTGCAGCTGGAGGAGCAAAGTCACAGACAGAGGAGGTGCCATGTGATATGAGATCTGAGAAGTATGGTAGAGCAAGTCCATGAAGGGCTTTGAAGTTATAAGAACAGCTTGTGCTGGCTCCAGGAATGGACAGGAAGTCAGTTAAAGGATAAAAAGAAGAGTGACACTGTTGGAGTGACGAGGTGAAGATTTTAACAGTGCTGGTCCTAGATGAGGAGACCAAGATGAGACAGTAGAATGCCAGTAAGGAGTTGGTTGCACTGATAAAGAGGAGAAATGACCAGGACATGAACTAGAGCTTCTGGTGAGGGACAGAGAGGAAGGGCCATATTCTTCTTGTGTGGGGTGTGTGTGTGTGTGTGTGTGTGTGCGCGCGCACGCACGCACGCACGCACACACTATGAAGAGAGAAACAACATGATTTGTCAATATGCGGAATAAAGGAGAAGAGCCAAAGATAAAGCCAAGGCTACTGACCTGTTCAATAGGGTAGATGATGATATTGCCAATGGGCAAGGAGAGTGCGGGAGGAGAAGACTAGAGGAAAGATACTGTACTCTGTTTTAGAGAGTTTAAGATTATAGTGAATAATCCATGCTGCTATGTCAGGCAGCTGGAGATCTAGGATTGGATGAAGGGACAAAGTTCTGTAGTAGAGTGGCATTGCTGGGTATCACCTGTGTGCAAATGTTACTGAAAGTTATGGGATTTAATGAGATCTCTCAGGGGAAGAGTCAGGAACAGAGCTGAGAGGGACCCTAACAGATAGCAGGAAAGGGTAAGAAGAACTTTCCCCTGTGGAAACCCTGAAATTGAACATACTGGCAGGAAGAGAACTTGGGGGACAGAGTCATGGAGAATGAAGGCACTGAGAGAATCAAGTGAAAGAGCGTGATCAACCATATCAAAAGCAGAAGTCTAGAAAGATGTCAATAGAACAGATAGGTTTTAATTTGGTGGTGAGAACTTGTTGGAGATCTTTGTGAAGACTGTTTCAGTAGAATGTGAGGGAACAGTAGTCGAGCTGGAGAAAAGGAAGTTTAGGCAGTGGGAATAGGAATATGTTCTAGGGACTTGAAGGCAAAGGACAGAACTGAGACTGAGTGGCAGCTGGAGAGGGAGGGTGGATTAAGGAATGGCTTTTGAGAAAAGAGGAGGTAGTGGCATCTTTCAATACCATAGAGAAGGACCCTGAGGGGAGAGGGAGAGAGAGCAGGGGACTATTGCTGTTGGAGCTAGGCAAACTCCAAGGCTTGAGGCCAGAAAAGAACTGAAAGTGGACTTCCCAGAGTCTAAGGGTTCAGAAATGAGAGAGGAGAGGACAGTGCTTCAGAGAGAACTTTTGTGTCAATGGACTGCAGAGCAGGAAGTAGGATCTAGGGAGGGTAGATTGTGTAAAATGCTGAAGGTGGTGAGACAGCAGGATTCCACAGCAGAGAGATCAGAGGTGGAACAGTTCTTGGTGAATACAAGATCAAGCGAGTGCCCAAGGCAGCATGTGGGGAAGTCTATCCAAAGCCAGAGATCAAAGGATGAGGCTAGACAGAAGGGACAGGAAGCAGCTGCTTCCAAGGAATCATCCACTTGAATGCTGAAATCATCAAGGAATAAGGCAGAGATGTTGTTAGAGAGGAAAAAAGTGAGATGGACAACCAGGTCTAAAATGAAGTTCAAAGGGGAGCCAGGAAGGCAGAGTCTTGGACAGAATAAACTTCAAAGGGGAAGAAGCCATGTGGGCAGGGGCTGGAACTGGCAGGATTTAGAAAGAACTGCCAGCATTGCCACTGTGGCCTCTTCAGGTTGAGTATGAGTGAGAGAGACTGCTGAAGATGACTGCTATGCTGGATTGCCTCAGAGGGGAGCCAGGTTTCAGTTAGGGTGAGTAATTTGAAGGATTGAGAGAGAGAAAGTTCATGGCTGTAACTGCTTTCTGGCAGAAGGAGTGGCAGATCCAGAGGGAATAGAAGGGGAACAGCAAGAGGACAGACAACGAATGGGCATGAGATTTTGGAAGAGAGGCTGGTTGGTCACCATGATGCTGAAAGTACCAAAATGCTCAGGAGGATGACAAGAAACTGGAAAGGTGAAAATCTTGGCAGAGGAGCAGACTTCAAGAGGAGTGGCTTGGGCACAAATCAGAGAAATTCCTCTTGCACTGTCCTTTGATTGTGGCCCAAAGTAGCTACCTTAGGTTGGAGACTATGTGGTGAAGATGAAAGCTGAAGTAGACCCCATCCATTCCAGTCAGGCCTTGTTGGGAACATTGCAATATTTTGACGAGATGTCCTTGAATTTCGTTTGTGCAAAATTTGGATATTTTGGTGTGGCCTTTGGTTTATCTTATTTGCATGACGACTTAATGTGCTAGTCAGTTCTTTTTTTGTCACTTGAAACCTTGCTTTTCATTTGATAGATAACTTTGGTGTCTCTGGGACAGGTGATGTGTGAAAGCAAGTTTCGGGCAGCAAAATTTCAGCTGTGTACCATAAATGAAATCATGATATTCAGTAGTATACTTCTCATTAACTTTTAACTGCAAGACCTGGGTTGTATTAAAAAATGCAATTGTCTTTCCATGCCCTCATTTTGAGGTCCACTTTATAGATCTTCTGGGATGCTCACAGGAAATAACTTGCAAACTATGTCCCTTAATAGACCTCTTTCAAGCTTTCGCTCATTTTATTTCTTCCGTTTGAAAACTCTCAGAGCTTTATTGCTTGTTTGAAAGATGGTCCTGGTATTAAAAAGAAATGCCTGCTATATAGGAACACCAATATCTGAAAATACAGCTGTTTTGTCTTGCAGCCCTGTTTTTTAATATCTCAGCAGGGACCATTAAGGCCAGACTGGACCAATTTTTGTTTGTTGCAGGTAGAAGATTGTTATCTGTAGAGCAGATCCTATCAGTGCTGTTTCAATTATAACAACAAGGATCTAAGTTGGATGATAGCAATTGCTATTTTAAGAGATTGAGTAAGAAGAAGATGGTTCTGTTTCCTGGAAACAAAAGATCATAACATGAATATTAAACTTGCTTGTCAACTTTGGGGTCCTATGTAGTATGGTTGGCTTGAATTTCAAGACAATTGTAGTAAGTTAACGTGTATGTTTTTAATATGTGTTTAGCTGTGTTAGTCAAATGTTATGAAGCACTTGTAAAGAAATAGGTAGCACTCAAAGACTAAGTGAAAAGATTGTAAGATGGTTTAATTCTGCATAACTTTTTATTTATTTATTTAACATATTTGAATACTGCACAAAACGCAAATCTCTGAGCGGTTTTAAATTTCATGGGTTACAACCCACTTCATCATATGCTGGGTTGGTACTGGAGAAAGACAGTAAAACAGACAGTTGAGAATTAAGCATGGAGACATTATAAGATGCTTAAAGGGATATGGGGTTAAAATATATCAAGTTTGATCCTTATGTGACAGGAAACCATAGTCTCTTCGTCGAATACAGTTGAATTTTCTAATGAATTCTTGTTCTAATCGGTTCCCAGATTAGAGACACTCTCAAGTCCATGATACTGTTAGTCTGCATGTTAGTGTTTGCTGACCAGTTTATTGAGATCTTGTGTGTTCTAAAATATATATAAAATCTTCTTTATATATATTTCTGTTAGGCATACCCATCGCTCATCCCATGTGTGGCAGCTCTCGCAAGAGTTCACGAGCAGCTGCCGGATAGCGACAGGGACGGGCGGGAGGGAAGAATATGGCGGCAGCGACCAGCCGAGAAACAAAACAGTGGTAGCAGGTTGCAGGGGGAAGAGGACGGGCAGCGAAGCACTGAGGGGAGGGAATGGTGGCAGAGGCAGATGTGGGGGGGGGGGGAACAGCGGTGGGGGCAGGGCGGTGGGGGCAAACTAGAGGCGCAGACGTTCTGCACCTGGCCCAGCTAGTATTGAATACTGTGAGTAATCAAACACAGATGAGCTTACAGAATCGCTCCTATATAATGACTGATACCTGGCAGTGATTTCGAGGCCTATGACACAGATCCAAAAGCAGCAGCAGTGAAGATCCTGAATGCTTGACATCTGGCTGAAGGTCAGTGTGGGGCAGGTGATCATTTTGCACATGCCCTTGAGAAGGGAAACGATCATCCCTTGAAGCTAGCAGGCCAAATAAGTAAGCACACTAACTATCCAAAGCTACTTATTTATTTTATTATTATTTATTTATCAAATAATAATAATAATAATCAAATAATACTTGCTTCTCCCATGAACTCTCTCCTGGAATGCTGAAGGTCTTTGAGAAATATAACCATAAGAGGCTTCAGACCAGAGCACCAGGTCCCCACCCACTGCTAATATTGGGCAGGGCTTGGGCAGACCTTATTGCTTCTGCTGGAAGAACACACAGGGATTGTGTGTTACCTAAGCAACTTGCCTGCTGCTCAGAGCTCTTCCTGGTCCTTCAGTTCCTCCTTCTGACTTTGTGCAAAACTAGATAGGACAGTAATAGAATAATGTTTTATAATCCATGAATCTTCACCAACTGCTTAGTAAGCAGAAGGTGGGCCTTTAATTTGAATATCAAGCATGTCTGATTTTTTTTTAAAGCAAACGACTCTGCATAGCCCCTCTCCCAATATAGATATAGACACACACACACACACACCCTTCCTTCAGCTTATCTCTCTCTCTCCCTCTTCCCCTGCCCAGGTGCTTTTCTTAGCAACTGGGCTTGGATACTGGAAGTAAACTTAGCTCTGTCAAAGCACCTGGGGAGACAACTTGTAAAGAGGTAGTCTGTAGCTGGGACAGAGGTTCAGTTCATCTCACCAGTGTGCCAGTTTTGGTGTTTTTGTGTAACTGGAACAGATAAATAGATGAACCGTGTGACTGATGACATATAAACTCATGAATCTGCTTCCATCCTGTCTCATTTGGTCCTTTTACTATCTGGCATCCTACCTGCTCCTGCTCTCTCACTACCAGTTTCTTTTAATTCCACTCACTACAACTAGCTGTTGGTGAACTGGGTAATCGTGAAGGGTCCTCCTGACATTCTCCGCTTTCTTTCTGCTGCTTCTATGGTTGCTGCTGTGTCTTCACAGAGGCTGCCACTCTCTCTTATGTAGGATCCTCCTTGGATTCCTCTCTGCTCGTTCTTTCCTCTCATAGCTCACAGCTGATTGGTTATAATTTATTTCTGAATTTAGCTGCTGCTTGGACCCAAGCTTGCAGTCCCATTGGTTCTAGTCAGTCCGCTCCTGACCCACTGACTTCTTTAATTTGGCTCCCAGGCCAATTCACTGACTCTTTCAGTCACAAATCAGTTATAGCACCTTCCAGACAACACTCACTTGACTTTACTGATTGTCAGCTCCCAACAATGTTCACTGCTGGCCTACTTCCACTGACGGGCTTCTGTTCCTCACTCACTCTACAGCTAAATAAATTAGTTGTAGTAAACAATTGTAGCCCTACACATGCTGCTATTAATCAGGTCCTGCAAAACCCTAGGAATTTGCTTTATACTAAATAAGCCCTGCTCCCTTTAGCCCAGTACTATCTACATAGGAACATAGGATGCTGCCATATACTGAGTCAGACCATTGGTCTATCTAGTTCAGTATTGTCTTCACAGACTGGCAGCGGCTTCTCCAAGGGTGCAGGCAGGAGTCTCTCTCAGCCTTGTCTTGGAGAAGCCAGAGAGGGAACTTGGAACCTAGATGCTCTTCCCAGAGCAGCTCCATCCCCTGAGGGGAATATCTTACAGTGCTCACACATCAAGTCTCCCTTTCATATGCAACCAGGGCAGACCCTGCTTAGCTAAGGGGATAGGTCATGCTTGCTACCACAAGACCAGCTCTCCTCTCATCTATAATGACAGCTGTTCAAGTTTCAGGCAGGAATATTTCCCAGCTCTAGCTGGAGATGGCAGGGTCTAAACCTGGGACCTTCTGCGTGCAAAAAATGTGCTTTGCAACAGAGCTAAGGCTCTTCTGGATGTTGTTCAGAACGTGGTGGCCCTACCATGCCAGACAAGACGCTAAGCTCTGACAAGGGGACACCTCAACTTTTTCTTCATGTTGGAGCCATCACATATAGAGAAGTGACAACAGCCATCGCCGCTTCTGCTCTATTGCTAGGGGTGGGGGGAGTTGTGTTATGGCTACTTTTAGGCTTTCAGAGAAGGCAAGAGGTAATGGGACTGCATTTCCTCTAAACAAAACTTGTGTTGTAGCAGTTGTGGGTTGGCCTGAGCTGTAATGATAAAATCTTTCTTTCTCTCCCCACCCCCCGCCCCACCCACTGCCTCTCCCAAAGCTGTATTTTTAAAGCATTGCCCTCTATGCTCATAATTGCATATGATGCTGCAGCTGGCCCAGATGCACCAAAAACACATCCAGCTCCTACCTTGCTTTTTATTTCTTGGCTTGAATTGGGAGACATACTTTTGAACAAATTAAAGGCTTGTGATTAGCATATGGTATAGAGAAACCATGATCTTCAGACCCTGCATTTTATCCCAAGGGAACCTGCTAGCTTGTATATTTATTACTTAACGTAATTCTACATTTCACATAGTTGTGTGTGTGTGTGTGTGTGTGTGTGTGTGTGTGTGTGTGTGTGTACACGTACGTACACACACTCACTCTCATACATACACATTTCTCTCTTAATGTTGGCTCATCAGAATGTGCCAGAATAACTAATCGTAAAATTTCTTTTTAAAAATAAATTTTACACGCTTATGATTGCCTTTTGCCCAAAGCAAATGTTGCCACTAGACACATCATAGGACCCATGGTCATCTGGGGATTCTTTTCCACCTCAGTCCAGCAAACCATTTTTGCTCACCCTGTTCCAGATCATTTCCCCTACTCCCACCTGTAACATGTTTATAGCATGCAATGGACTCTGCCAGTTTTTTTTATGGATGGAGATAATATCAACACATTCATAAGAAGCATAATCTTAAGGCTACTAGTATGTGTGTTACCCAATCTCTGTCAAAGAGCTCCACTAGCCTGGCTGAGACCTAGTTCAAAAACTATCCATTACTCAGAAAGCTATATGAAAATGCCTATATTATTTAGAGACATTGCAAATCACTTGCAGGGATGTGACTCCTTATGGCAGCTGTGTTGGGTGTGCTTGAAGAACAGATATGGGCCCTGTGACCATTATGGTTTGAATTCTTTGGGTTTGAACACCTCTCAAGATACCTAGAGAGGCTCTTTCTTCAAGAGATTGCTTCAAGTTGACATTCTGAAGATGCCATTTTGTCCACAAACTGATATTTACATTCCCAGGCTCGTAGAGATGCAACCAAGCCTTGGGAGTTCTGTATCCTGCTATTGCAATTTACAGTGGTTTAAGCCCAGGTTCAGTAGCTTGGACTGAACTGTAAAATAAAGCAATTACCTCTGGGGAATCTCTTTATTCAAGGTCTCCCTGGAGCATAAGTCACTTGGTTACCAGCTGTGAACCAGAAACTGGGAAATAGACCATCAAAGCGTGGCCTATTTCCACACTTTGCAATAGACCACACACTATTTGAGGAGTGTAATCCTAAACTCACTCACTTGGAAGTAAGTAACCACAATAACAGCTGTGTGGTCAGGCAACTTTCCAGTTGGGGACACTTCTTCTCAGTGCACACTTAGTGAGATGTCAGCCTATAATTTCAACTCATTTTCTCTTTTTAGTTTCCAAACTGGTTTTTCTTTTAACTGAATTTTTAAATTTGTGAACATTAAATGATAGGACACATTGAATTCATTTTCAAAAGGAAATTAGCCAATAAATCAATTTAATAAGACAAAACAGTTAGTCTTATTGTTATATTTATTTTATTTTTATTTTTACATTTATATCCCACTTTTTCCTCCAAGGAGCTCATGGTTATGTTTATCCTCACAACAGCCCTGTGTGGTGGGTTAGGCTGAGAGATACATGACTGGCCCAGAGTCACCCAGTGAGTTTCATGGTTGAATGGGGATTTGAACTCTGGTCTTCCCGGTCCTAGTCCAGCACTCTAACCACTATGCTATGCTGGCTCTCATCAATATGACAAAATATTGCTGTATTCCCTGTCGTATAAGGGGCTTCTCCAATTATGTTCAGAAATTACTTAGTTTCCTCAATGTCAGGGATCCACAGATTTTAGGCTTAACTTACTATTTAGCCATTTATGTCACCACCAATCCCCTCTCTTCCGTCAGATCCTTTTCTGCCTTGGGTCATAGGAGAGAAGCAGGTCCTCTGTCACTGGGATATGGAGGTGGTAAAAAACCTTGGGAGCCCTCTCCTACTGCTTTGAATGGACTCCTGCTGTTTCTGACCTTCTTAAAAATGCAGTGGAAATGAGCACTCTGGTGAGATGATCTGTATGGTGCTGGTTGTCCTCTCTGAGGACTGGGTACATTCATTCATTCATTCATTTAGAAATATTTCTATACCACCCAAAATTTGTCTCTGGTTGGTTTACAATTAAAATCATTTAAAACATTTAAACATTTTAAACCCAATATTAAAACTATAAATTTAATTAAATTTATAAGGATGCAATTCTGGCTTTGATGTTGCAGAAGGGATTTACCAAGTGTGATCCAAGAGGTCAAGGATGTTGCATCTGTTTTGTTTTCACTACCAAGGGGTGTGAGTGTGTGTATATCTACCAATCATATCTCCTCTTATTACACTTCAGTTAACATAATTTTTTTACATGCAAGAAGAAGCTTTTAGAAAACACTGGGAAACTTATACATTTTTAATTGTTTG
Organism: Hemicordylus capensis; assembly: GCF_027244095.1. Taxonomy (NCBI): domain Eukaryota; kingdom Metazoa; phylum Chordata; class Lepidosauria; order Squamata; family Cordylidae; genus Hemicordylus; species Hemicordylus capensis. The sequence goes on from NC_069660.1 coordinate 274,010,695, forward strand.
TAAGAGAAAAATGTTTCAGAATGTGGGAGTTGTTGGATGTAGCTTGAATGTGAGAAATGCAATCTTATATTTCAAGGGAGATTCATTTTCATATATATTAAATGGAGCCATTTAATATATATGAATCTAGGATCCAGGAGCCATTTATTTCCTTGAAGAATATGGAGGAAAGGAATTCCTTTTTTGATGGTCTCTTCAAGCACTGACTATCTTGTATTAGGTGGAGCTGCAGCCATACAGAGCTTCTTGTACTCTTCCTTGGGCTGTCGGAGTGTGGGAGGAAAGCCACCCCCCCACCCCACACGCACAAAAGCAGAAACAGTGTGGTATATTAGAAACCCACACCAACCATAGTCCGTGGATGGTACACCTACTAAGCTCATGGCTGCGTCAAGATTTGAACCAGGGACTTAGGAGCACCACTCTTACCCACTATAATAGCCTTCTTTAGAAATTATGCTGACCACCCCCAGCAATGCATGAGGGGGCATGTGGGAGTGTGCTAGCTAGCCATGTTGCCTATGCCAGACTTTGACCTAGAAGCCAGACAAATATTTGGGAGCCAGGCAGTGGACACAACAAACTTGCTAGACTTTGTGATGGACACTGTGGAGGGGAAACATAGATGGGCTTCTCTTTATTTGCCCCAGGCATCCCTGTTTCTCTTTAAGTCTGTGACTTGTAAAGAAGATTTCTTCTTTGACAGATTTTATTCAATAACTCTTCCTCTGAATATCCTAGTCTAGGTGCCATGGTTACATTTCTGGGCACTATGACTCCCTGGCACCTGGGATTTGTCAATCCTTGCCCTATGCCAGGCCTGCTCAACTTAGCCCCGCCCCCGGGCTGTTTTTGGACTACAGCTCCCATAATCCTCTAGAACAGTGACCAGTAACCAGGGATTATGAGAGTTGTAGGCCAACAGCTGCAGGAGGGCGGAAGTTGAGCAGCCCTGCCCTGTGCCAACATGCTTACTGACCACTGCACTCAGCCTCCATGTATTTAGCACTTTATTCTGTGGAGAGAAGCATAGAATGAGAGAGGGTTCCTGAATGTGATCTGGAAAGATTCTCCAAGATTCCGCATTACATGGAGAAACTCCCTGAGTTCAGTGTTGCATGCTACAGATGAATATCTAATGCATGTCATGGGGGTAATGCACGGGGTCATGGCCAGTGACTGCATTAGTCTGGCTAGCTGGCTCACTTTTCATTCTCTTCCCACCCACCTCTACCCCCCGCCTCTCACAAACATTGCTGGCCACAGATAGCATAACATCTGAAGTGGGCTTTTATCTAGGTAGAATCAGTGTAAACTGATCCCTTGCTTGTAGCAATGGAAGTTTACTCTGCCTGCCACTCCCCCCCCCCCGGATTTTGGAGCAGGAATCCAAAAAGGAATTGATCGTGCATAAAATGTTTTTAAAAAATCACCCTGTGTGTATAGCTGTGTGGGAAGGATACTTTACAGCTAGCATGAACTGAAGTGAATGAAAACTTAAGTGAAAAATGTGCAATAGTGTGTGCATTGTCAGTTGCTTGGCAAACCCCATTGCAATCAGCTGGACAAGCTGCAGTTTTCTATGGGGCACGAGAACAGGCCTTGTAATAAGCTGTTGCATTAACAGATTGCTGTTAATCAGCAGTCTGGCGGGGAATAATTAGTGTGTAACTTCTGGATTGGTGCTAAATTAGCAGTGAGCCCAGTTATGTGTTTCTGCAGAGTGGCTTGCTGCAGCTGGTTATTTGCCCAATTACCCAGTGGCTTTTCACTTAGTCTCCCAAATTGGCTCTGGATCAAGGGATCAGACAAATATGACTTCATCAATGGGTAGATATGAAATGGTAAATCTTTGACAAAGCGCCTATCTGTTTGGAAGCAAAGCAGGGCCACCCTCGCCAAAATAATAGCCTAATGAGAACAAAAGATGCTCACTGGTCCCCAGGAGCCACAGAAGTGAAGTTATACATTGGGAGCAGTGTTGCTTCTAAGATGTGCATGTGCACTCACATGTTTTTTGATGTCCGCTCAGTTAATTTTAGATCCCACTCAGGTTGAATCAGGAAGGTCTCATTCTGAATGCATGTGCGCACACACTGCCTTGATACTGCCACCTGGAACAAGACCCATTCCTCACATAGATGAAAAAAAAAATCAGTGAGAGCCCTGGTTGGGAGAAAACCAGGGGCAGCAAGCTATAGTGTCCTGGAAATGGGCATTGGGGGAGAGGAAGATGCAATGTCTTCTCACAGGTCCCACATATTGTTGCTGATACTATAAGGATAAGCCAGAGGTCACACCAAGCAGACAGGAAAAGCTACTGGACAAACGCATCAGACCAAGGGAACCTTGATACTGAGGCAACGTCGGCTTCAGACTGGAAGCTTCTAATAATCTTCCTGTCTGCAGGGGAGCCAATAACAGGCCTCACAGGGCAAAACTAGCACAGGGCTTGGAAACTCAAAACTGTTTTATCTGAACCAGTTCGCAAAGATCATGCATTAAATTATTTTGGCATTATCTTGGATACCTGTGCTGCATCAAATCAGGAGGAGAGTGAAGACTGCCCTTTTTATTCAGGCTTTTGGCCAATGAGCTGTCCCTGCTCCTTTACAATTTTTAGCTATGCTTTGTTCTGTTTTCATGGCTTTCATTGAATTTTAATGTTGTTAAACACTTTGGGGTCTTCGGACAAAAGGTAGTAGTATATAAATATAGTAGCCAATTACTTTTTATTTTTCATTTATTTGTAATACTGTCTTTCCCCCTTTAATACCAGCTTCAATTGGATGTACTATTCAGTTTATTCTACTTCATATCTCTACTCCTGTCTTCCATCTCACCCAGAGATGGAAATATATGTGCAACCCTTCAGAAATTCCCCTTCCCCTCACTCTGTCCTCTGTTGCCACCTCTTTCTCTCTCACCTTGCACCTGTTCCCCTCCCAGCCAAATCCTCTGTGATAGATATACAGCCTGTCACAAGTGTATTGTAGGTATTTGGAACAAAGTTTGGGCAGCTTAGGGGGCCCACCTGACACCATCCTATTTCCCCTGCTGAGACACCACTCAAATCTTCAAAGGTGAGGAAAAAGAGGGCACAATTGCTACTTCTAGGGACTTTGCATGTGCTGATAGGTGGGCAATTGAGCTACATATTATTTCCTGGTACTCGTTGACCTCTTTGGCTTTTTTGACCTATCAGATTGGCGGCCCCCTAAGATCTGATTCATGTTGCTACCCTGTCTGTGGAGTTCATGTGGCAGACCATTGATGTGAGAAGCTCCCTATCTGTTCCAAGCGAATTCCAACCAAACCAATTCAACACCTTCTTTTGGAGTATGTGTAGGGGGGGGGGCCTGCTCTGTTGATGCGCTTGAAATTCACCCCAACTCTGTAGAACCATGCCCAGATATTGCAAGTGACTACCCACATCATTTTGCTCAGTGTCTGAATCTGGCCAAGCCCAGTAGCAGAGGCAGTTCCCTCATGGGTCTGTGAAAGGACTGACACTTGAAATGAGTCGGATTATGCCCTCACTCAGCTTTCTAGCAGGTGCTAAAAACAGCATCCAGGTTGTAGAGAGAGGCCAGGGCTCTCTGCTCCCCTACAATCTCTTTCCACCTTTGCACCTTTGTAATTACATTTGTTTCCTGCAAGAAGGATTAATAATGAGCTGGACTTACATATGACGTCTCTTGGATATGAAACTCTGATAAAAGCTTTTGTTAGTTTAAAGGGAATCTTGAGGGAAATGTTTCTGCACTGAGTGGGGGAAAGAGCCTCTGTGAATTTTAACTCCATTTAGATCCTGTTTGCAGCCTTAACTTTTTTGTGTCAGTGTTTGGGCTGACGGCCCTGTTGCATGCCATTCTCAAAAGTTTCATCAGTCCAAATGACTGTGTGGATAAGTTGCTCCTGAGACATCCAATATGGCTATATTTAGCCCATATAAAATGTTGTACCTAATCCCCTTCTGCCTGCTTCTCAAATAACTGTTCACTCGGCTCCAGGAAAGCTCAAATAGCTATTTGTCTCTTGGCTGCTCTGAGAGTGAGGGAAAGGAAAACTGGAGGAGCAAAACACAAGCAAGGAGACTGAAAATGGATAACAGCCTGTCAGACACTGGTCAATCTCAAGAGTGTCCTTCCATTTGAAAGCAGCGGAGACCCTGAGGCACTTGATGGACTAGCCAAGATGAGCTGCACACATGATAGCCGAGATGATAGTGGAGAATCTGGACCTACATTTCAAATTCTCATCATGCAGCCATTAACTCAGGCAGATGTAAAGTCTGTGGAGTTGCCCTTAAAAGCCGCTTAGGATGCTAACCTGGAGTTCTTCTGCTGTTGTTTGACAACTCCCATTATCCTCAGCTGTAATTTATTGTACCTTAAGGGGATGAGATTTGTCCCCCAACAGCAACAAGAGAGTCTCAGGTTAGAAACCCCTGGTTTAGAAGCTTCAGCTTGTGCAAAATGCCACTGTTGCCCATCATGTGTCAGGGACAGTGGGTTAGGCTGGTGTTAGAGCAGTTGCTGTGGCTGTCTGTTTAGTTCTGAGCACTACGACGATGAATATTTATATATGTATTAACAAATGTTCTTAAAGTGGTAACCTTAATATTTGTCTGTATTTGTTATGCAGACCAATATAAGTGAATAAGAGGTTCCCTCCCTGTCCCCAAAGAGCTCACAGTCTAAAAATAAACTTTAAGGTTACGAGCAACAGCCATTGGAGGGGTGCTGTGCTGGAGTTGGATAGAGCCAATTTCTCTCCCCCCCCCCCGCTAAATCAGAGAATCACCACTTTAAAAGGTGCCTCTTTGCACAGCAGGGGTGACTCTCAGGATCTGTGGTGCTGAGTGCCAGCACATCTGGGAGAAATACTGCCTCTCATAACACAGACACTTGCACATAGGCACTCATAGCCTTCCTCAAGTCTTAGTTCAGTTTCATCCATCATTAAATGAAATTTGAGACACAAATTTGTGGCACCGTCTTGTGGAATTTATCCTAATAGAGGACTGTCTGAGCCTGATCTTGCAGTCTTTTAGGAGATGGGTAAAAGTCCATGTTTAAAGGGCTTGGAGAAGCTGTGTAATTTCTTTTGATGTATCTTGAAACTGTTGTTTATCTTGATTTTATGCTTATATTGTTTTTGTTTTATGTTTTGAGGCATAAAAAATAAATCAACAAACAAGATGGAAACTATACTGAAGTGCTTATAGATAGGTAGGGGCTATACAAGAAATTATCACGCTAGTGAAAATTCTGCATGTTGTTGATTACAGAAACAAAGGTTTTGATTCCTATGCGTGCATCTCAGTTGAGCCAGAATTGTGAGGGTTAGCTCCAACCTAATGTTTTTCCAAACCATAAATTGTATCGCATATTTAAAGAAAATTGAGTGGTCCATCATGTTTGCATTTTTGTTAGCTCTTCAAAATTAATTAGCTCATTTAAAATATGAAATCAACCCATAGTTGGGCAAATCAGAAGGGTGTTTGAGGGTTACTGCATTCTTTTCTTCCACAGATATCCTAAATATAGGTGGTTTTTCTTTTTCTCTTTAGGTATTGCTATGTGGATACTTGTTAGCAATGACTGATGTGGAATCTACATATGCAGATTTTATTGCTTCTGGAAGAACTGGGAGAAGAAATGCCCTTCACGATATCCTTGTGTCCTCTGCGAGTGGGAATTCTAGTGAACTAGCCTTGAAATTATCAGAACTTGATATAAACAAACCTGGCAAGTACTCAACTTATTTGAAAGCTACAGAAGAAATCAATGATGTTAAAAATGTGGGGCATTGTTAATGGAAGCAAGCAATACATTTGGCTTTAGCATCTACTTGGATGTATCTTTTTATGTGACTAGTTTATAGGTGTATTTATCTATTGATTATTTGGTAAGAGGTCCTAGGTCAGTATTGATGCTTTGCAGGCAGAAGATCCCCAGGTTCAACCTGTGGCATCTTCAGTTAAAAGTGCACGAACCGGTCCGGAGACCATTGTAGAGGCCTCCGAACCAGTTCAAGCGTGGCACAGTTCAGTGGTTCAGCACCGAGGATGTGGTTCTTTAAGGGTAGGGGTGCACTTAACCCTCCTGCTTTTCACCCACCGGTGTTCCTTTTTAAAGCAGGTTTTGGGGTGGCAGCGTACCTCCCTGCCGCCCCGCCCCTGTTTTTGGCCGGAAGTACCGTGCATGTGCACACATGTCACGTGCAGGCGGGCACACATCAGGCATGTGTGACGTGCGCACACAGTACTTCTGGCCACTTCCGGCTGAAAACGGGGGCAGGGGCGGCAGGGAGGTATGCTGCTGCCCCCAAAACTGCTTTTTAAAAGGAGCACCAGTGGGGGGAAAGCGGTAGGAAGGGTAAATGCACCCCCCACCCCGGCACCGAACCGCAGAGGCGTGGTTCCGTGCACACCACTAGTTAAAAGTACATGTACAACAGTTTTCCAAGTCTTGATAGGCCAGCAATGGCTTCATACAAGTTCCTAATTCTATTTCATAGATGGAAGAGCAGAAGGTTTCAAGTTCCATCCCTGGCTTCTCCAAGATAGGGCTGAGAGAAATTCCTGCCTGCACTTTGGAGAAGCCACTGGCAGTCTGTGAAGACAATACTGAGCTAGATAGACCAACGGTCTGACTCAGTTCATGGCAGCTTCCTATGTTCCTATGACTAATGGGCTTACTCTGTATAACACAGCTTCATATGAGTGTTCATATTGATATATGCTCACATGTGAATAGACACACAGATGCAAACGCCAAAAGATGCAGATCATGATTATCATAGTTCCTAAGTTCTGTTTGTTTTCTGTATATGTGAAATGTGTCACTGGCATTTTTGAATTTGTTTCAGCTTTTAATACGCGCGTTGAAACCTCAGCCTATTAGAATTGCAAGCAGTTGTTCTTAGTAAGCAACTGCAGTATAGGTGAAAGCCACTAACTGACATTATGTGCAGCATTATGAAGCTGCACTTCTGTGCCCTGGGGCTGCTGTGGACTCATAAGTCAGTCCTAGCACTCTTAAGCATGGGTGGTAGCACAAGCAGCTGTTTTATATACAGGACCTTGTTAATCAACCTGGCACCCACGTTTTCACGTACCTGCAGTCGGGTAATTGCCACCCAACCTCAGTATATGTGGAAAAATTAAGCATTTAGGGGGTTAAGGCTCACATATCCACGGATTGGGGATGGGCAGAAATTTCCGCCTGCCATTTTGAGGGCAGGAGCGATTTTGTGGCTTTTGGGGTGTGTGTTTTTTAAGGAGGAAAAAAAGCAATTTTTCATGGGGGGAGGACACACAAGGTTTTTCCATTTGGGGACATTGCTGGACAGCTGGGGACACAAAGAGCATGGTAGGGTATCCCCCCTATATATAGATATACACACACAGAATTTCCCCCATTTTCAGTCCATTTTTCACCCCATTTTCACCAGCCCTTTTGCATCATTTTTGCCCTGCTGCCTCAGGAACCTAACCCTCCAATTCCCATTGCCCTAATGCCCAGTTATTTGCAGTTCCACTATCCATGCCCCGCCCCGCGGAACAAAACCCCCACAGTTAACGGGGTTCTCTGGTAGTTGCAAGCAGCAGCTACAGCAATGTTTTCCCTCATGGTGAAGTGGGCGGAACTCTGGTAGCTGCACTGCTTGCAAAGCCACCTGTTCTTACTAGCACTGGACCTGCCTTAGGCGTCTGCAGCAGTCCTGGGTAACACAGTGTTACAGCTCGGTCATGTTGCTCATCATGCCAGCCAGTGAATTGGCTTCTGTATAATAAGGACAAATTGTCCCCTGCTTCTTTTTAAATTGCAGTTGGCGAGCAAAGCTTGTGACTCGCTTGCCAGGTACTTGACTTCTTTCTGTGGTTGCAGTTCGAGGCAGGAAAAAATAAACCTGTCAAGCCTCTGTTACATGGGTGCTGCATTTTGTCCAACTTGGTGGGTCACAAGCTATGCCAGCCTGAATTAGGATAAGCATTTTTAAAAATAGCAGCAGCAGCAAAAAGTCTTCAAGGAATACAGTTGACAACAGCTCTTCCTAAGTAGTGAGAGTAGGAAATGGACTACTTGAAATACATTTTAAAGCATAATAATAATAATAATAACAACAACTCCTCCTCCTCCTCACATACCCCTTATCTCTGCCGAGCAGTGGACATGACTCTTTGATAGGGAACAGATTTCATGACAATGTTGAAAACAATTATATCTATCTGCTTAGGAGTTCAGTAGAAATGTCAGACATAAGGACTACCTGCTATGAAGCCAGTTTATGCAAGGGATACTACAGCAGATTGGCCCTAGAGCAGTGATGGAAACAGTGTCCACTGAAATCTATCTGCTCATTGACTCCAGTGGATGGATTCTTCAGAAGTGATGTGTGCAGGGCACAAAGCACAGTAGCCTTCTTTGCCTGCACTCTTCACATGTCTCCTCTGCAAGGTTTGCATGCCATCAGCCAACAGACAGATGAAAGAAGGGGGAGAAAGAAAGATGGCCTTCAGCCATTGTGGCTGCAAATAATGGGAGTTGTAGTCCAACGGTGTCTGGGGACCCAAGATTGGGAACTCCTGTAGTACCTGAGTGAGAATATGTGCAATTGACTGGGTTCACACAATCACAAAGATTCTGGTTTTTAAAAACTCATCAGAATTAGTCAGCCTGTAGAGCCGATTGTGACAACCCAGCATTTCAGGGCAATCCTGGTCAAACTGCTTCACTTAACCAGCATTTATCCAAGATAAATAACCAAGGTTGACGCTGTTCACACAAGCAGCTGTACCCAGGTTAGGCCAGCCCTACCTGGGTAGGGCTGCTCATGTGAAGCACCGGGATTGGGGCCAATCCCACTGCTTCCTCCCCAAGTAGCCCAGGTTTTTGACCTGAGCTTTTACCTGGGTTAAAGGGCATAAGCGTGCCCTTTACCCCAGGTCCAGGGTCGTGTGTGTGTGCGCACACTCAGGCTGCACGTAGCCCGAGCATACACAGAACCGTGCGCCAGAGTTCCTGGCTTGAGAGGTAATCCTTCAATGCACCATGCTGCTTGCACAGTGGATTTAGGGATTCCTGGAGACCAGGCATCCTTCCCCCAGCCTCCCTGCTGCCGCATTGCTTGCTGCAAAGCACTCATCTGCGAGCATGGTGTGGTGAGCAGGACTGCAGCCATGATTGTGTGGGGGAAGGCAGGAGCGATCAGAGGTCATTCCGAGGGCAGAGGTCGTGTGTAAAGACTTCATTGATCAGGATTGTACTGACGTTGTGGGTTCTCATAACTGGTTCCACAGGGCTCACTAATCCTGATCAACTTTTTTAACCAGGAGCCTTGAGACTGTGTGAACCCAGCCATAGTATGATATTGGGAGAGTGTTTTCAAATGAGACAGTGGCTTTACAGTACAAGTGAGGCACAGTAACCACTGCTAGGGCAGCTCCAGTCCAGCCAGGCTATTCTTCCTTAAGAGATGTTTTGTTCGGGAGGTGGTTGCTGTCTGGAAGCTGTTCTAGGGAAACTGTTCCCAAACAGACCCGCTATTGTGAACCAACTGAAAGGATGGAATGCGAGAGCGAAGGAGACTTCACTTGCGCATGCTCTCTCTTTCTTCCCCTTATGGCAAATGAGCTTTGATCTTGCCTTGTCACCTCACAGATGCCATCTTTGTCATTTTTCTAGAGTAGTCCTGAAGGAAGCTTTGTTCCTATTTTCTCGTTATTTTATAATAACGTAAGCAGTTAGAAATGGGACGCTGGTTGACAAAAAGCTTTTCATCACTTGATGATTTGACAACATCAGAGCTTTAACTGGGATTTAGTATACAGAAGCTTATGCTAAAATGAATTTGCGTCTTTAAGGTGCCACAAGATAGGTTGTTGGTTTTTTGCTGTTTTGACTGGGCCATCAGAAACCAAACAGCAAAGAACTAAATCCTCTCTAACGCCATGCCTATCAGTGACATCAAGTGATGTACATGCCTGTGTGAACTAGAAGGGAATTAGTATGTTCATATAGCCCCATAAAATTGTTAGAAAAATGTGTTTAGTTTCTACAAATTACATATTTACTTTGCTCAACTAACTGGCTGACATGCTCTGCATGCGATAACATAGGTGGATCTGAGCCACCTTTGCTGCTAGTGGGCTGACAGTCTTGCATGAAAACACCAATACCTAAAGTAGCATGTCTGTGTGGGTGTGCTACTTAATTTGGAAGTAATGTAAGTAGCACTCCCAAAGTGCTGTTGTGCTACTTTTAAGTATTTGTGCTCTTGTGCAAGACTGCTGGCAGTGCCTTATAAGGCCACAGCAGTATGGAGGGCTCAGGACTGCCTGCACTATGCTACAGAACATGTTAGCTACTATTCTTATATTTTAGTGGGAACCATTTTTAATTGATTGCTGGCTTGTTTTGTCTGCTGATCCTGCTGGGAAAATTATTGTGTATTATTCATTATTGAATGAATTATTGTGTATTATTCATTATTGTGTATTGTATTATTCATTATCAAAGGCAATTCATATAGCAGCAGCACAGGAATAACTTCGGCATGACATGCATCCAGGGCAGTTGTGAGGGTAACAAGAGCCCGATTCAGATATTATGCTGTACGAGTGTACAGAAGTTTGTAGACTCATACATGTGGTGTGTGAATTTGAAATTCCTATACTTGTGTTGATTTTAAAAGTAAACCTGAATACGGGCCCTTCAAATGCATGGTACAGATAGGAAGTGTGCCTCTGTACCTGCATTCAGCATAATATGTGAATGACTGTGCCTGTTTGTTTTATTTATCATATTTTATACTACCTGATATGTACATCTCTAGACGGTGTACAAAATTTAAAATATTAAAAATCACCACAGATTAAAATACATGAAAAAATTAAAACAGTAGCCTAAAACAATTATTAAAACAAAGTGTTAAAATTATACACTGTATAGTATACAAGTATACACTGTATTGCCGTATAAGTGTTGAACATAATGTGTGAATGGGCCTAAGATCAAAACCATAAAAGCAATTATGGTTGGGGCAGGTTGCAAGATGGTTTACTATCCAATCGTTGCCAGCATATCTGGATATATCTACATCATTTGAGCAAAGATGGCCAGTCTGAGGCTTTCTGGTTGCATTGGACTACAGCTCCCATCATCCCCAGCTGCAATTTATTAAGTCTATGATTGGGGGGAGTTGTACTGCAACAAGAGCTGGAGAGCCTTAGGTTGGCAATAAATTGTGGCCGGGGGTGATGGCAGCTGGTGGGCCAAGTTTGCCCAGCCCTGCTCTACGCCATGGATCGCATTGTCCTCACAGCAGCCCTGTGCCTTGGTTTAGTCTGAGAGAGAATGGCTTGCCTGAAGCTCAACCAAACTCATCCTCTGGCATTTAAATGCAGAAATATTTGCAGACCTTGACTGAATTGCTCCGGACACCCTTTCACTCCAGCTTGTCTTCTTTGTTTCTTGCAGAAGGGGAAGGAGATGCACAGAGGAATCCCACTGAGCAAACTGGGGAGGCCCAGGGGGAAGCAGCAAAGCAAGAAAGCTGACATCTCACTTTGACTGACAGCAGCAACTGGGAGATGCTTTCCAATGGCAAGAGCCTGTTGGGGAAAACTCGTATCTTGCAAATGCACTAACAAACAACAGCAAAATGGACGGGTCTCGTTACTGGAACCTGCAAAGTGCAGTGCTAAAAATGGGAGAGCAGGTTGTAGCAGCAGACAGAACTTCCTCTACCTCCGTTAGTAATGGCTGATACTTAGTTGCTGATTTCGAGACTTTCAGCGGATGGATCTCATCAGAAGAATGACCACTCAGTGAAATGCCCATAGGAAGTAGAGCAAACTAGATCTTGTAGCAAATGGCCTTCAACTTATCAGAGGCTTGAATGGCATTGTATGACAATGGCTTCAGTGATCTTCAGAGGTTGTCTGGTTAGAGTGTTCACCTATTAAAACACCTGTAAGGGAAGCATTGGGTTTAAAAAAAAACAACAACCTCTGCTTCTGTGTTCAGCTCTGTTACTTACAATGTTTTATATTGTACAATTTAGATGCTCCACACTGCCCCATCTCAAAATGCTTACGAAGGCAACTTCTGTGACTGTGAATTTTTTTACCACTTGTTTTGAAAGGGCTAGGAGTTTATTTTTGTTCTTGCATAGAGTGGTGGTGTGTACACGATAGATTATAAAGTCGACTTCTACATGGATTAAACTCCTTAAACTAATTATTCATCAGAATTCTTTCAGTTACAAGATGTACATCAAACATAACTAACATACAGTCTGGTGTGTCTTGTATTTTCCGAGTACAGTTAGGTCACTTTTGCCTGTAGTCAGTTCGGAAACCAAGATTCTTTTTGAATCTTTTCATCTTTTCTTTAATATCCTTTAAGGATTTTTTTTTTCATTTTTTTTAAAAATTCATTTTATTAATGCTGTAGTTTTAAGAGTACATCTTGAAGGGAGAAATGTATTGGGAGAGAGAGATGAATAGAGTAGAAAACTAAGGAACTGGTAAATACCTGAAGGTGAAGCATATATTTACGACGATGTTTAGAATTGGGATATTCTTACTGAACAATAGCTGAGATTGTAGAGAGAAATGGATATTCCTGTGGCAATCAAGTGGACACCAATCACAGAGCTGTGCCCCCCGCACAAGCCCTAATGTTTTCTTTATTAAGGAAAGCGATGTCCTTTTTTTTTCTTTCAAATGTTATGCACTTTTTAAATGTTTGTAAACTTTACTAAAGGATTAGTGTAATTTTGCTTTCTAGTAAATTTGAATGTTGGTTAATGAAACATCCTTTATCATTGTGGCCACAGCTGTTGTTTCTACAAATATATGTATTGTGGTTGTCACATAGACTTCTTTTGTGAGATGTGTAAACTCTAATCAGTATTGAGTTCAGTTATTAGTGTTAATAATAAATAACAAACCAGCAGTATGTTTGACTCATTAGCATAGTTTCCTCCATCTCTGTAACTTTGGTTGGATGGAATTTGTTTCTTGACTAGCTATCTGATTTCTGTTTTAATTGTATAGTATACATGATCAGAGTTTTACTTTGGACTTGCATACTCTAATGTAAAAATCCATGTTCTTATTCCCATTCCCCAGCTTCATTTATTTATCATTTTCTGATGGATAGTCTGTCATATCTACATAGCATTCTTAAACATATGAATAGTCTGAGCTGCTTAGACAGGGATCAAGAAAACTGCCAACTTTGACCATCTGATTTATCATGTTTCCATATCAAACTAGTTGAAATGGAAACTTCCAAGGTGAATCAGGAGGCATACCTGATAACATGCACATGTGTAAGAGAAGGTAGCTCATTGTCCAGTGTTCAAAAGGACAGCCCTGCTGGATCAGGCCAACATCCTGCCTCGTGCAGTGACCAGCCTGGTGCACTTTGGAAGCTCGCAAGCAAAGAAAAGAGAACCGTCCACTCCCTAGTGTTCAGGGGCATGCCTCCTCTGTTCCTGATGGTGGTATATCAGTACCAAGGCTAGTAGGCATTGCTAGCTCCATAAATTTAATCCACTTTTAAAACCCTCCAAATCAGTGGTCATCACCACATCTGAAGGCAGCAAATTCCATAGTTTAACTACACATTGGGTAAAGAGGTACTTCATAAGAACAGCCCTGCTGGATCAGGCCCAAGGCCCATCTTATCCAGCATCCTGTTTAACACAGTGGCCCACCAGTCTTTCCTCTTGTGTTTCCTGAATTTCCCAGCATTTAGCTTCCACAGATGACCCTGGGTTCTAATAATATGAGATGGAGAGAAAAACTTCTTTCTGGTGGACCATCTCATGCTTGCTGATTTTGGAGGTTCTTGGAGTAGGCTGGTCCTGCTCCAAGCCAGCAAGACACGTATTTTCTTCAACAGTGCATTCACTTGACACAATGAGTTATTCCCTAGCTGTTAGATTCTGAGTATGCAGAAACATTACACAGAAGGGAAGATACAATAATTTTTCTGTGGGTCACTTTTCTCTCTCTCTCTCTCTCTCTCTCTCTCTCTCTGTGTGTGTGTGTATCTCACATACATCCACCTTAAGTGGCGCAGCAGGGAAATGCTTGACTAACAAGCAGAAGGTTGCTGGTGCGAATCCCCGCTGGTATGTTTCCCAGACTATGGGAAACACCTATATCGGGCAGGAGTGAGAGAGAGAGAAAGAGAAAGATTTATCATCCCTTCTGTGTTCATTGCACAAGGCTGATGCCAGCCTCTGTAAGTTCTTAGAATTGGATGTCAGAGTGAGAGAAAGTTGGGAAACAGAATGGGAAGCATCAGAAAGGAAAACAAGACGATGGATAAAAGGCAGGCTTGGGCTTCAAAATTATTTCCAGGTGGGTTCATTTAGTGTTAAATCAATTTAAATCTCTCCCATGTTCTTGTTTTCTCCTCCCTCCTAAAAAGTGACCCAGTGAATGAGTTGTGCTGTCCTTCAAGGAAAAGTGGGAATTTTTAGAGCATTGGTGTTTTAGTCTCTTGAAGAAGAGCATCATATTTCTCCACCTATCATTGAGTGCCACAAAACTCAAGTAGGCTTTCTCCAAATCTGAATGGTGAGGGTCACACATGTCTGCCCCTCTCCACCCCCTCATGCTTTCCTTAACTGCATTTTAAAAAATTGTTTCCTTTTTAGGTGAGGGAGGAGATTCTGCTTCTTTGCTTCTCTTTCCAACCCATCTAGCTTTAGGTCTGGGCAAAACATATCCCATGGAGATTATGGCTTTAATCTTCAACTGTTATGGGCCCACAACTGAGTTGTGTTCCCATAGTAAGGGCTAAAGTAGAGCTGACTTTAAACATGATTTGGTCAGCCATCTTCAAGATTTTCTGGTGTGCTTGTTGTATGCATAGCAACCACAATGGGCCCCAATTCAATTTGGGATTGCAGTATGTAGGGAGAGGGAATTTCCTCCATCTTGACATACTCTCATCTGAATAACTCCCCTGACTTTATTTACCCCACCCCAAACCTGAACATGCAAAGCTGTGTTCAATCTCAATTAGTCTGTCCTAAAGTGAATCATACAAGTGGTGTCATTGCAATTTGTTTGCCCTCTTGTTATGAACAGAGAAAACGAGAGAACTAACAAATTGTCAATTATAAAGGATGAGCTTCTATTTCTCTTTAACAATTGGTGGGGAAAGAATTTAAACAGATGTCCCTTTTTCTGTCCTTTTGAAAATGACAGATGACATCCCTGGGGATAAAGAAAGTTAAACAGTGATGTGGTAACAGATCACCTGAATGCTCTGAACATAACTTGTAGGAAAAGATCACAGCTCTAGAAGTACTGGAAAATGCATGATCTATGGTTTACTTTTTTAAAGTGACTGATTATCAAACCTTAAAGCAAATCTAAAATGGTGAGCTGAATGCGTGCAGGACTGATACCAGTCCCACCCACCTGCTCCCTTTTGTTTTCAGATGCAAAGTCTAGATTAAAAGGCAAATGAAAACAAAGACAGATGGAGAGAAAGCAAAATGTTTTAATACATTTTTCATTTCTGTTTTGTGGATGCTAATTGATTACAAGTGTCTTGCTGCATACCATTCCGGGCTATTACAGAGAGCAGGAGTCAGACCAAAAATAGAACTCCAAGGTAGGGGCCTCTATGAGCAATGACAGTGCAAAAACCTAGAGTTCATTGAGAGCTAGAATTAATTAGATTCCCAAGCCTTGGAGCTGGAATGAACTAGATTTCAGCTGAAATGATGGATAGGCACAAGTCCCTTAAACATGTCAGCAGTGGGTATAACTGTTAAAAAGGCAAATATGGTTTTAGGCTGCATAAACAGAACCATGACTGACTAAAAGCAGTCCTGTTGAAGCCAAGTCCTCCTTTAGAGTAACTCCTGAATGGCACTACTGCATAACTTAGTCTGGCTGTTGGCCCATAGTTTCTGAGTAAAGGAAAGTAATAGTTCCACTTCATTGCGCAGTAGCTGGAGCTCAGCCGGAATATTGTGTCCAGTCTGGGTGCCACAATTTTAAAAGGATGTTGAGAAACTGGAATGGCTTCAGAAGCAGCCAGCAAAGATAGTCAAAGGTCTGGAAAACTAGCCCTATGGGGAAAAGTGGAAGGAACTGGGTATATTTAGCCTGGAGAAGAGAGGACTGAGAGGGGACATGATAGCATTTTTCAAATACCTGAAGGACTTGAAGAGGACAAAGACCTATTCTCTGCTGCCTCAGAAGTCAGGACCGGATCTTACAGGCTTATGTTGCAGGAGGGTGGATTTCAGTTGAACATGGAAAGACATCTTAATAGTAAGAGCACTGACAATGGAACCAATTACCTAGTGTTGGGTTCTCCATTGCGGGAAGTCTTCAAGCGGAGGCTGGCAGCCATCTGTTTGGGATGCTGTTGCCCATGATTTCCTGCATGGAGTAGGAGGTTGGACTAGGTGGCCTACACAACCCCTCCAATTCTATAATTCTGTCCCACTGACTTCAGTTGATTCCGTCTGAGTAAATTCTCATGGGTTCAATTGTTTACTTCTTATCTGATTTGATTATGGTAAGCCAATGTTTAATTGGCTTAATATTATCCAGCCTGTTTCATAAATAAAACTGTTAAGGCAGGGTTGGCATCTTTTGTCTTTTTACTTGGCAGTAGTCAGGTCCAGGTTAGGTAGGAATGGTCTTGAGATCATTTAGGAGTCCCCCTTGGCAAAACCAGTATGCCCTAAGCCAGGGGTGAGCAAACCCAGTCCTCCAGTTTGCCCACTCGGCCCTTGTTGAACTACAACTCCCATCATTTCCAGCCACAATTTATCATGGCTGGGAATGAGCAGAGTTGTTCAACAGCTGGGGGGGTTATGTCTGCCCATCCCTACCCTAGGCAAAGTTTGGAAATTATGCCCCCAAAGTACACAATTTTACCTCTCTTAACCCATTCTTGTGCCGGTTCCTGACTCAGCTGAGATTCTCTACAGAATGTGTCACTGATGTTTGGTTGGGCGGAGAATCCTGGACAAAAAGAGGACTGGTGGAAGAGCTGGAGGTTAAAGGGTTCGGATGACATGCCCACCAGGAGCACATTCGCTGGGGAAACTTTGGTTCCCATCTTAATTTGGGGCAGTTGTGTAAACCAGCCCTACATTCAACAGGGTTCTGCTATCCCTTCCTGCCATGAACCACACATTTATAGCTTTCTTGAGGAGTAGTCTGCTTAAGCATACATTTTAGGCTGTACTTAGAAGTAGTAAATGTATGTTGAAAGGAGAGTGGTAATCTATATCCATCCACCTTTTGTAATGGTTCAGGCAACCTTTCCCTTCCTTACACCACAAATCTCTTACACCACAAATCGCCCAATATCTGTGCAGAATTGTCTACTGAAAGGCTCTGGGCCTTCCTTTTAACACCTGCCATTAGAAGCATCACAAAATATATGCCATGGAAGAAGGGATTTTCTGATATTAAAAATGTGTTTGTCAAATATAATTTTAACAATAGTTAAAATGGTCATTCCTTGTGCTCCTATGCATGCTGCAAGCTAGGTGGCTGCCTCACTCGCCTACACCACATCCTGGACCTGCCCCGGGATGGTAGCCTTTTTTTGTGTTTGTCTTTTCTACATTTGGGGTTGGTTTTGAAAGACACAGCATAGCAAGAGTCAATTTCCCTTGAGAGCCTTTACTTACATTCAGGCCCATTTCATCATAAAACACCCTGTAAACAACAGAAGATGCTGACTGCCCAAATCCCCAGAAGTCTCTCTAGCATGACTACTGGATCCTGAGGGCTTTTTAACTTTAATGAAGGAAAAACTCAGTAAGGCATTTGACTCCATGACTTCCTCAAAGGATAGTTTAGTAACACAAGAAATGAAAATGCTGGTCTCTTTGCTACAGACTAATGCACGAGAGTCTGGTGGAATTGCTCATACATAGCTCCCTTCATGGATTTCAGTGGGCAGCTGGCAAAGACGAATGTGGGGCAATGCACAACATTCATTCTTTTCCAGAGCAATGGTAAGTTCATTACCAGGCGCATAGCACGTTGGAGTGGGCCCAGCAGAAAGGTTGTAGCTATACCCCTGCTCATTACAACTTTTGTCCGTGGATATTAGAGCATTATGTTGTATGAGTGTACAGACATCTGTACGTTCATACATATATTTGTGTGAATGACTGCAACTGTGTTCATTTAAAAAGTGAATGTGGGAACAGGCCCCTAAAATGCATGGTACAATAGGAAGTGTATTGCTGTATTCAACATAACGAGCCCTTTCTCATGATGGTGAGAAGGAAGGTGGGGAAGGCTGCTCAAACTTACCTTCCCCAGAGACCATCCCTCGATGCTCCCTGGGCGGGCAGATTGCCCACCCAGACAATCGCTGGCAGCCCCCAGCAGCACAGAGGGTCAGAGGACAGGATGTGTCTTCCCGGCCCTCAGAACTCCCATAATGTTCCGCACAAGTGTGCAGTGCATTATAAGTATCCCAACAACACTAGCCAAAAGCAGCTGATATTCCACAAGAGCAGGGAAACTGGGTTAAAGGAGCGACTGCTCACTTAACCTCATTTAAGAGGGTGGCTGCGCAGGCGGGTTTGCCGCCGTGGCTTCACATACACAGGCAATAGCTGCCTTAGCCTGCTCTTGGCTCTGTGTGTGTCTGCCTCAATGTGTGAATAATTGTGCCTGTGTATAGATCTGTACCTGCTCTGTACACTGTACATCCTATGCGTGTAGAACATAATAGTGTTCTAGAATGCCTGCTCAATCTGTATGTTTGCAAATATACAGCTAGGTAGTGACTGATCTGAACAAACATTATTTCAGGACCTCCGGTTCAAATAATGCTAAAGAGCTTCATTCATTTGGGGGTCCTCCCAGCCACAGCTTGCCTTTCTTCTCCTAGACCTAAGGGATGGCTGTTGCTATATATGCCTTAAAAATGCATAGTGAGCCCTTGCACTGAGGATGTCAGGCTCTTAGAAATCTGCAGCAAAAATTTTTGAGTAGTTCAGTAATGTTGAGCTACTCTTTGCTTTGGTTTCCTTGTCCTCTTGACTCTCTGGCACAGTTATCTAGGGTTCAGAATTTGGTTGCCTGCCTTCTCCTCTCCTCCTGGCAAACGGTATACAGTCCCTGCTGTCCATTGGATTCCTTTACTAACTGGGCCCTTTCTCACTTAGCATAATGATGCATTAAAGGAACATAGGAAGCTGCCATGTACTGAATCAGACCATTGGTCTATCTAACTCAGTATTGTCTTCACAGACTGGCAGCGGCTTCTCCAAGGTTGCAGGCAGGAATCTCTCTCAGCCCTATCTTGGAGAAACCAGGAAGGGAACTTGGAACTTTCTGCTCTTCCCAGAGCAGCTCCATCCCCTGAGGGGAATATTATAGTGCTCACACTTCTAGTCTCCAATTCATATGCAACCAGTGTGGACCTTGCTTAGCTAAGGGGACAAGTCATGCTTGCTACCAAGAGCCCTGGTATGATCCTTTAAAATGCTCTGTGTGTTTGTGTGTTGTGTTAAGAAAAAAGAAAGAGAGCAACTGTGGAGGATTTTGAGCAGAAGAACATCCTATTCATAAATAATGTTGTATGTGTGTGCAGGTATCAATACATATGTATGTGTTTTTGTGTGAATACATATATGGATTCATTTCAAAATTGAATATATATATGGATTCACTTCAGAAGTGAACCTGGGTACAGGCCCCCCTTAAATGCAGAATACAGATAGGAAGTATATTACTGTATATGCATTGAACATAGTGAAGCTATTCCCACGATCACTGGAAAGTGGGCTAGCCCGCTTTCCAGTGGTCGTGGGAACTACTGGGCTCGCAGGCAAGCCTGGTGCTCCCAAGGCAGCTAGCCCGCCTAAACTACCCTCCCCTTAAGTGAGGTTAACGGAGCAAGCGCTCCATTAACCTCATTTTGTTGCTCGTGTGTCGCCGCGGTATACGGTGACAGATGAGTAGACCCCTGGCCGGGAGGCGGCAACCAGCCTCCTGGGCTCAGGGGTCTCTCCAAGATGAGAGACCCAGGGGGATCTCTCCAGGCCCCTGATCCCCGCAGCCCCTGCCGGCTCCATGACAGAGCTGGCAGTCATGTGGCCGGCCGATCGGGCCGCCCAGCTACGAGCAGCTGCTGGTCTGCGGGGAGAGCATGTGAAGCACCTCAATGTGTAAATAACTGTGCATACATGCATACAGGTTGGTGCATGCACACATTGTCCACTATTGTACACTACTGAACATGTGGATAGGGTTCATTCAGGAGTGGTGTTATTCCTTTGCTCCAAATTACTCACTATGCAGGCTCCCCTCCCTGCCATGAGCTCAAAATGGGTGCTTAAACATGCTTTGAGCTCATTTTAGCTGTTTCATCAGGCTGGGGCCTGCTGATCATGGAAACGGAAATAAATACGCTTAGGGCATTCCTCTTTAGAAAAACACCTAAATGTAAAGAGTCCAGCAGGAGGAGTCCAGCAGATGATTGACACTGCTGGGGGTAGGTGAGATTTCTGGCTCCCTTTCAAACTCTGTACTAGTATTTACTCACTTTACTTTTGAGTCCCTGAACAAGCTTCTTCTCTTTTTCTTTTT
This sequence comes from Hemicordylus capensis, assembly GCF_027244095.1. NCBI lineage: Eukaryota > Metazoa > Chordata > Lepidosauria > Squamata > Cordylidae > Hemicordylus > Hemicordylus capensis. The sequence goes on from NC_069660.1 coordinate 274,031,321, forward strand.
CAGAAATACAGACAAATACAAAGTTACATATACGAAATATATGTTTGTACATGTATTATACATGTGTTCCCTAACTGAAGCTACAATTTGCCAATATTCTGTCATCTGGACTTTCTTTCCATGGTAGTAAAAGTAATTGTGAGCATTCTGTGACATCATAAGATGTCACAGAATGCTTAGTCAATGGTGAAGTGAGCTCACAGAAAGCAGACACATAAGAGCAAATGTTCCACCCATAGGTAAGTTTTCTATCTACTAGAAGGTTTCCATCCTACTGTGGGGTATCTTCTTCTGTAACTCTTCCCATTCTTTTATTAGAACAGAATGCTCTCTGCATGGTTACTTTATTCTGCCTTTAAAATAGTCAACACATTACCAAGGGCAATGTAATCCAAATTTAATACTGTACTCTCTAATTGGAAAGCATACAGCTGATGGAACATTATTTTGTACTAGTCCAGAGCAATGCTTTTTTAAGCTGATCTAAGAAAAGTAGTTTCATTTCCCCTCTGTTTCTGTGGGATCAGCACAGCTATAGATGCTCGGTTGTACCAGTTGCATCACCCTCATCCAGTGCCCTGTTCAGACACCTGCAAAAGTGATGGTTGGGTTGTGTGAGGAATTGTCTACAGCCCATAAAAGCCTAAAAGCACAGCTCTAATTAGCTTTCTTTCTTGCTCTCCTCAGATACAAAGCAGCCGTTAAAATACTGAGTCTCGTTTTCTAGAAAACCCCTAATTGCCTCTGGCCTTCTGCAGTGGCACTGTTTTATAAGGATTTGTTAGGTCCCACATCTCAGTTACCACCTTCTGACAGGAAGCGAGGCCCCAACTACTTCCTAAGCAGTGAGTCAGCGGGCAGGTTCTGCTTATGTTTGCTAAGTATGTCACGGGTATTATTCCCCTGTTCAAAATTCATTTTTATTTTGGTTTTAGCAAGTCACATCTTTATGCCATCCTTTATATAGCTCAGCCTCACAGTTTAGCCCTCACACCACCACCTGTGTCAGTGACAAGTAACATTGCAATCACGGTCCCTGTGCCAACAGCCAGAATAGATTCAAGTGTCAATACTATCTGATCTAGTTGTCTTGTCAGAGTTTATTCCAGAGGTGGCCAACCTGAGGTTTCAGCTGGTTTTGGACAACTCTTACTACTTACTACTACTATTAGTACTTACAACTTACTAATAACTTACTACTACTAACTCTCATCATCCCCAGCTGTAATTTATTGCAGCTGTGAATGATGGGAGTTGTAGTCCAGTGACTGCTGGAGCATCTCAAGGTTTTTTCTAAGTGCTTTGGAAAGAGCCTGCAAATAAGTATATGAGGCAAGAATTTATTGAGCATCCAGACTCTCCTGCAGATTCTCAGTGTCTTTTCCCATGGGATCTGACAAGGAGGTCACACAGACAGAAGAGCAGACTCCTGGTGTGATTTCTGCAGAACCACCTGCGGGCCAACTTTACTTTCTGTGATTAACCCACCACTTCCCAAACTACTTTTCTGGTGAATACAAGTTAATCATAGAAAACAAGAAATGACCACCAGGTGGTGCTATGGAAGTCATGCCAGGAGCCTGCTGCCCATGTGACCATTCCCGTCTGATCCTGTAGAACAAGACAATGAGAACTGGCAGGAATGTCCGGATTTTCAGTAAGCTCTTGCTCAGGGCTGGATTAAGCTAGTGTGGGGCCTGTAGCATATGTTATGAAGGGACCCCAAATTAAAAAAAAATGCACATAAATATTAAAACATAAGTTATTTACTTGCATAGTAAAGTAATTCATTTTTTTCATTTGCCTAGTGCCCCCCCACCAACCACGCCATGCCTCCACTCAGCTGAGCCAGCCAGTCAACAAACTTTGCAAAACACACACACAGACCCCCCACCCCCACACACACACTTTTGTGACTCCTGACCATGGGTTCTCCTTTGGAGTTATTTTCACAAAGAGAAAGGGGGTGGGGAACAAAACTCTGAATGTTTAAATTAAAAGGTTCTCAGGAATTCTGTACTTTGAGAAATCTGAACCTATTAGCAATTTTGGCACACAACAGTGGATGTTTTATTCCAATGTGTGCAGAACATATTGGATCCCAGCAGCCATCACATTAAAAGGGCCATTTGACAATATTAAGAATATATGTTTAAGCTCTTGTGCAAGCCTGACAGGAAAGCAGATGTATATTTAAAATAGCTGATGCATTGCAAATGAATGTGGATTATGATGAGGTGCATTAGCAACTTCCATGAAAACAGAAGTATCCAAAAGACAATCTTTTGGCAGGAAGCACAGCCTCTTTCAATCTAAATCACACTAACATGCTTAATATTAAAAGGAGGAAATGCACAAATCAAGCAACCCTAAGCATGTTTACTCAGAAGTAAGTCCCACTGAACTCAATGAGCCTTACTCTCTAGTAAGTGTGTTTAGGTTTGCAGCTTCTGTTTATCTTTGGACAATTTCAGCAGGCATACCAATGTAAAACTAATGAAGTTGGCAATGCAGCAGTAGTTATTTCAGTTCTAGAGGAGAGGAAAGGAGCTCACCTTAAATTTGGCAGTTCCTTGAAAACCAATGATCACAAATTCCCTCCCAACAGCACTAGATACTAAAGGAGGATATAAGTGACTTTACCCAACAAGACCATGATATAAGCTCCCCTCAATTGATCCACTAAACTTTAAGACTCCTCTTGCCGTGCATCTGAGTTACTTCTGGCTTTCCTTTTCCTCTTAAAGGTACACATTCTCATTGTTTATCTTTACCCTTTCCCAGTCAGTCAGAAAACGCTGGCAACATTCAACTAGCATCTTCTTTAGCTTCCTTTCTTAGTTAGTTGTTTTTTTTAATCTAAACTGCTTTTATTTCTTTTACTCTCTCTGTGTATGTTTTTAAAAACTTTTACAGTTTAAACAAATAACTTAATCACCAGGGAGTTGGTCTTTATCTATGAGACCCCTTTGCAAGATATCTGTTCCTATTGTTGTTCTTACTGCTCCCTCCCATGCTGCTTAACATAATAGATAACCCAATCAACACCATGGTGCCAGGAAGACCTTGCTTAAACGCCCTCAAGCGAGGCGAGAGAATGGGCAGCAGCAGGCAATGAGGAGAGTCAGCAGAGAGCACCAAATAGAGAGCAAAAGAAGGGGCAGATGTTCAAGCCAGGCGTGCGGGGCCCTAGAAAACGGGGGGCCCATAGCAAATGCTACATTTGCTACTATGTTAATCCAGACCTGCTCTTGCTTATACTTCTATTTATCTGTAAACTCATTTCAAAGTGATTTTGAAAATAGCAAAGTCCTCCAGTTGGCCACCACTGGGTTTATTCTATCCATTTCTAAAAATCATAGATTTCTATATATTGGATAAATCCAAGGCAATATACACCTGGCAGTTAAATTCAATGGCAACATCCCAGGGCGAGGGGATGCAGGGGAAAGAGACAATAATTCCTAAGAAATCCTGCACTTTCTCAAGACAGCAAGGAAGATGTTTTTAAAGAGTCTCCAGGATCATTTTAAAAGTGATGCTGCAAGAGACGCTGATCTCTTATGGCCTGAAGGTGCGGGGCGGGGGGGGGGGGAATGAAAATTGTGTCACTCTGTCTTCTGCCCAGCTGTGGGAGTGGTGAGGAGGGGAGAGAGTTCGAGCTTTAGTCCCAACTCAAAGCAACTGCTTCAATATGGGCTGAAGCAAAGCATAAGAACATAACATAAGAACAGCCCTGCAGGATCAGGCCCAAGGCCCATCTAGTCCAGCATCCTGTTTCACACAGTGGCCCACCAGATGCTGCTGGAAGCCACAGGCAGGAGTTGAGGGCGTGCCCTCTCTCCTGCCATTACTCCCCTGCAACTGGTTCTCAGAGCCATCCTGCCTTTTGAGACTGGAGGTAGTCCACAGCCCTCCGACTAGTAGCCATTGATGGACCTCTTCTCCATGAAGTTATCCAAACCCCTCTTAAAGCCATCCAGGTTGTTGGCTGTCACTACGTCCTGTGGCAGAGAGTTCTACAAGTGGATCACGCGTAGTGTGAAAAAGTACTTCCGTTTGTCGCCCACTATCCAAATAGGTAGCTCCAGAATTGAAGCAGGTCTGCTTCAGACAGCCCTAATAGACACATACCTGGGTCTCAGACCCATGTGTCTAAGGGTCTAGATGGATAGAATCTCATTAGATGGATAGAATCAGGCTCCATGGGTCTTAGAAAGCAACATGCAGGAAAAGCAGAGGCATAGTACTTACTAGAATTGTAGCCCTACCTAAGCCAAGTGGAAATTAACAAGCAGCACACAAATGCCCCCTAGTGTCAATCTTTGTATATAAAAAGAATGCTTCATTTTTAATTCCACTTGGTATGTAAATGTAAAGTTAAACATAAATGTACAAATGATAATATTTGAAGTCCTTTAAACAAAGCTGTGAAAATGTACTTTTCTCTCTACTGTGCACATCCAACTGTTTTATTAGATTTTCTAGGAAATGTATGAGAACCATTCATGTTCTGGCTATTGCTCGGCAGAACATAGATTCTGGGGTCATTCACACAATCAAAAACTGTGTTCTATCCGGGTTTGGGAGCTGTGTGTGCTCCCAGTTTTCAGTTATGTGGAAGCAAGGTCAGAGGAAAAGCTGGGTAGAAGTGATTGTGTGGAGGCAAGGCAGGAGGAAAAGCTACCCAAGGCCCATCTCGTCCAGCATCCTGTTTCGCACAGTGGTCTGCCAGTTGCCTCTGGGAAGCCCACAGGCAAGAGCTGAGGGCATGACCTCTCTCCTGTTGTTGCTCACCTGCAACTGGTATTTAGAGGCATCTTGCCTCTGAGGCTGGAGGTGGCCTATAGCCCTCAGACTAGTAGCCATTAATATACTTGTCCTCATGAATTTATCTAAGCCCTTCTTAAAGCCATCCAGGTTGGTGGCTGTCACCACATCTTGTAGCAGATAATTCCATGGGTTAATAATGATGTCTGTCAAGTGCCATGGAGATTTTTTGCATGCTAATTTCCACTGGGTAACAACCCAGTAGCTATTTTACTGGGTTTTACATATTTTGTTTATGCTCAATGGTGCTTAGTGCTCAGTGGCGACATAAGTCCAAAACTGCTGCCAAAGTCAGAGGCTCTTGACTTGCCTCTTCTTCATTCCTGGACTTGTGATTATATAAACTATATGCCAGTTGGAGAATACCTCTCTGGCCCACATGATCAAAAGAGAGACAGGCCCAGTGTGTGCCCATCATGACATCATTTGCAACATGCCAGCACCCACTGGGTGCCTCCCTTTATCACATGGGGGAGTTGTTCATCCAAATGACAGCTCCACATGTGCTCCAACTCTTCATGTACTCATTTAAACTAGCATTCAGAGCATGAGTTGAGCAGCCTTGCAGGCAAACTGCCCCCCAATGCAATAAAGAGATATGCTGGGAAGGCATCAGAACATCGCGAAATATGTCACAATGGGCATGTATTTGCCGTGTTCCCCTTCTGTTCCTGTGGGCTGGGAGTTATTGTCAGAAATCGCCCTATGGCAGGACTGATATATCTGCGGCCTGGTTTGCAGAATTAAAAAGCTAACAAACTAGAGTGTGTTGTGAGTTCCAAGATGGTAACTAAGGAGATGTGGCTGAAACAGCAAGGAATTCATTCTTCAGATAGACTAGGAATTAGTGAAACCTCTTGGTTCTGCTTCAAAAAGGGTTTGGCTGGGGTCAGAATGATGACATTCCACTCCATGAACATTCCAGAGGGAAGACATTAACCCCAGCCTGCCGAAGAGGCCTCTAGGCATGCAAAATGGAGACCAATATGGCAATCCACAAAACAGCACTTCTTGGACCCACTTTGGAAATGTTTCATCCCCAGCAGTTCTGATCCAGGTAGTGTTTGGGATAGACATCTGTGCTCTCATTCTTGTAGATAGGAATTGTCATCTCAGGAGGCTTAAGAAACCCTATGAATAGTGGCTCTATAAACATGCCCATAGATCTGGATGCAAATTGTTGCAAAGACTGCATTGCAAAAGCATACATCATATGGTAGAAAAGACAACAAACCGTTGGGAAATGCTAATAATAATAAATAATAATAAACTTTAGTTGTTAGCCACCCCATAACAAATTGTTCTCTGAGCAGCTCACAACAGAGGATTAAAACATACAATAAAAACACATAACACATTAAAGTCATAACAGACAAAAAAGGTGAAAAGTAAATACAAAATACAATACAAAGCAGTTTTAAAACTCATTTTAAAATTAGTTTAAAAATGAGATCAAATCTGAAAACCAGATTTAGTTTTGTGGATGGGGTGGCAGGGAGGTACGCTGCTGCTTCGCCTGACAAGTTTGCAATGAAGCGCTGGCGGGGGGAAAGCCGGAGGAGAGGTAAGTACACCCTCCCCCACTCTTAAAGTCAATCCCCTCAACTGCGAACTTTCCCCCATCTGGTTCCATAAACATCCCTATTAACCAGTAACTTAGCTCTGCCAACAGAGATTTATGTTTGAAGGTGAACTGACATCCTAGTCTAGTTCTCACTGAAGTGATAAACTAGACTAAACTACTCCAGACTTCAGGTGAAGGCTAGGCAAGAACACTTCTCCCTGAAATTCAATTTTCTGTGTGGAGTAAACGTTTTATACAGAAGCACATTCCAACATGAGTTTCCAGCTTCACTCTGAAGTGACATTGCCCGGAAACAGGTTTACTGCCTCAGTAACTTCTAGGCCTTTCTCCCCTTTAACATTTGTTCTGCTTTTGAAAAATTAGTTTCCAAAATGTATAAGCTCTTGCTTATGGAGGAGACAAGAGATGAAGTGGTAAATGACTATGGTAAAATGGGCTCAAGATGTGGGCTATAATTTAGAAATGGCAGCCTGGGGAAAATTATGGAAAACTGATTTAAAGTTCACTGCATGTTATCTTTTAAAAGAAAATTATTATAAAATGATGTATAGGTGGTATTTGACGCCTAAAAAATTGGCATTAATGTATAAAAATATTTCAAACAATGCTGGAAATGTGGACACTCTGAAGGAACCTTTTTTCATATGTGGTGGTCTTGTAGGAAGGCTAAGGCCTTTTGGGACATGATATATAATGAGTTAGAGAAAAAATTTTAAATGACATTTCCTAAGAAGCCAGAATCCTTCCTGCTGGGAATAACGCAAGGAGTGTTTTCTGCAACCAATCTAACATTTTTAATGTACACTACTACGGCGGCCAGAATAATATATGCACAGAAATGGAAGAGTAATGAACTGCCTTCAAAAGAAGATTGGCTGATAAAAATTTTGGAATATGCAGAGATGGCAAAACTCACAGTACTGATAAGAGATCAAAATTTGGAATGTTTTAAAGAAGATTGGAAACCATTTTTATTATACTTAAAGAACTATTTCCCTAATATTGATTTTACAACAGGGTTTGAAATTTAGTAATAGTAGCAGGTTGGGTAGATCAAAATCAAGTTTGTAAAGTTTAAGATATATGTTTTGAATTACTGTTATAGCAAGGGTTAATTCTATAGTTGGTGATTCACGAGGAGGTCTGAGCGAGAAGTCAATATTTGGTTAATGTGATGTAAATGTTAAGATATTGTTAAAATCAATAAAAATTTAAACATGGGGAAAAAACATTTGTTCTGCTTTCTTGTCAGGGACTCTGGGGAGCCATACCAAGCACTCACAGCCTATTTCCTTTGCATGCTGTGTCACCATAAAATATTTAGCAAGTCTTCTGTGGTGCATCCTTCTCCATCTCTAAAAATACTTTGTTGCATACTTCGGGCAGCAAAGATAGCAACCTTCACAAACTTCTTTTTTTTCATTTGCTGACTGACCACTATCTTTCCTGTGGTCAGTGGTCAGAAATATTGCAACAGCTTCCAAATAATATAGCTCAAAGTGCATCTGTATAAACCACCATATATATCTTCTATATATATAATTCTCTTAGATGTACCCATCGCTAATCCCTTGTGTGGCAGCTCTAGCAAGACTTTGCGAGCAAGGGGAGGGGGAGAGGAAAGTGACAGCAGTGGGGAACATAAGGCCAACGGACAAGGCAGTGAACGATCGGGCGAGGAGAGAAAGCAGTGGAAGTGGTGCCGGGAGTGAGAGAAAGCAAAAGCGGTGGTGGGGGGAAGAGAAAGTGAAAGTGGCAGCGGGGGGGAGTGGACGCGGCAGCAAGGGGGAGAAAGTGAACGCAGCAGGGGGAGAGAAGGCGGGGGGGAGAGAAAGTGGCGGCAGCAGGGAGGAGAAAGAAGCAGCTGACCGAAAAAGTGGCTGGCCAGGCAGCTGGCCAGAGAGAAAAAACATTGGAGGGGAAGAGGGAAGAGGACGGGGGAGGGCTGAGAATGAGGGGCTGAGAACTAGGGAGAACTAGAAGCGCAAATGCTCTGCACCCAGGCCAGCTAGTATATATTCAAAGCCTTTGCATTTTTATTGCTGTATGTAATAGATTTGTATTCTTTCTCAGAGTCTCAGTGTGGATTACACAAATAGTAAAAACAATAACTTCTTTTTTTAAAAAAACCCATACAGAATCATTTAAAACTTACACCAGCTGGATAAGGATAGGATACCAAATAAGCCCTACGGTAAATGGATTTGAAAGATATGTTGGGGTGAAGAATTCCTGCTGACATACAATTACTTCAGCACTAGTGAGATACTTCTGGAATATGGAATTTCGGATTGTGGTGATAGTACTGGCTCGAGTTCCTCTGATTCTCTTGCTGTGGGAGGTCCTGGCAGCATGAGGTCACTAGGGGTCTGGGTCGTGGCATCTTCCCAGCCTTTCTCAATCCCTGAAGTGTCTGCCTTGCCCTCCTGACACTTTCAAGTGCCAGCTGAAGCTGTGATGTTTGCACAGGCTCTTAATATACCCGACTGGATTTTCTGCTTCTCTTTTCAAAACCTTGTACTACGGTTCTAAATTGCCCCTTAGATGGGTGCGGGTGGATGGATTGGTTAAATTGTTTTAGTCATGTTGCATGCTGTCTCGGAAATTACAGCTGAGAAGTGAAATATTTTAAATAAACCAAAGCAAGTCTCTAAGTACAGAATGCTAGCAATACAAAAGATCAGAACTTTGGCTTTTAAAACTCAAAATACACGAAGTGCAGTTGGTGGTGGTGGTGGGGAGATGCCTTCCCTGAAACAGCCAAGTCAGGTGATCTTGAGCTATTTTTATTTTGGGTTAATAAAAAATGTATCAATTTAGATGGGCCTATCTTAACACAGAGAGCGTGTGACAAATTGAGTTTAGCACTGTGGTAGATGTGCCGTGAAGCTAGTTTATCTTAGATGCCATGACAGCAAGCAAAACAGCTTGGTTTTGAAGCTTCTTGAGCTGTCCATGGACAGTGGGGCTACTTTCCCTTTACTGTGCAATTCTGACAACCTGCGCAATGAAGCTGCACCTTTCAAGAATATAAATGTGCTATATAAAGGAGATGACGCAACACATGACCTTGATGCTGCACAAAGTGAAATCCAAGCATAATCCTTTCTGCTTGGGTAATCTCCTTTGTGACCAAAATGTTTGCTTCCCTTCCTCACCAATCAGTGCTAAAAGAGGCTCTTTGCCTACAAACCTACTTTTACTAGTCACTGATTTTTCCCCCCATCACAGCATTTCAGACTCTCTCTAATCCACAGGTACACACAGATTTGCACCATGAAGGCCTCAAGCTTCAGTTAATCAACGCTGCTAAATCTGATTTAAGGTCAGCTGGAATCAGAGGAAGTTTTGAGCCCAGAGAAGTGAATGGAAATACACACATGCATAGCAATATAAGATGCTGTCTTATACTTAGTCAGTCCACTGGTCCATCTAGTTCAATATTGTCTACACTGACTGGCAGCGGCTCTCCAAGGTTTCAGAAGGAGCCTTTCCCAGCCTTACATGGGGATGCTAGAGCTGGGACCTTCTGCATGCAGAGCAGATGATCTGCCACTGAGTTACGGACCCATCCCCATGGCATCTTGTGGATATCATGGTTCCATTGAACCAAAGTTCTACAGATTCTGCCAGGCAATGAGACCAGCTGACAGATGCTGCCACACCTTACTTTTTACAGTGACTTCTGCCTTTCATGTTTACCTTGTTATCTGTGTTTGCTGCTTATGACCCTATCTATTAGTGATGTGCGGTTCGGTCCGGATCCGGCGGTTCGATCCCGGACCGAATCGGGCCCTTCTGGGACCGATCCGGACCGAATCCGAGTCGGTTCGGCTCCGAACCGGCTCGGGTTTCCCGAACCGGTTCGGGAGTTCAATTGAGTCTCTGGAGTGTCCCTTTAAAGTTTGAAGTGTGTCCTCCATTTTGTGGCTCATTCCTGAAACTTTTGCTCCTAGCATCCATTTTGTGATGCTATTTTCAGGCATTGTATTGGCTGCGCTATTGATCCTTTGATTGGCCAGAATGAGTCCTTTGGTCTGGTAGGCTGCTTGGCTGTTGCACTGTTGAGAGCTGGCACCCTGTTGGCCGTGGGGGAGTGCAAAGGTGGGGGCTCCCAAAGGAGGGAATTTCAAACCTATATAAACCCAAGCCTCTTCTCTGGAAACTTCTCTTGGCTGCAGTTGTGGGATCATCTCTGAGACCTTGCTTGCTCTTTTGCTGCTGGTGTCTGCTGTGAGTCCCTGCTGACTGTGTGTCACATTAGTGTGTGTCTGTCTCTCTGCTCTCTGTGTGTGTTGTTGTGTGCCACCTTGTCCATCTGCCCTCTGTCTGTCTCTGTCCAAACCTCTTTAATACTTTCCCCTCAACTTTTTCCAACTTTTCCTGTTGTGTGTTTTCTGTTCTCTTCACCCTTTCTCTCTCAACCCTTCTTCCAAAGTTTTGGCTTTCCCTCCTCCCCCCCCCCCCACCCCCCTCTTCTGCATTGCTTTCCTGTTTTTGTGCCTTGCCTGACTTTTGTTCCACTTTTTGAGTTGCATTCAATTATTGCTTCTGTGTAAATTTATATATTTGCTGATTTTGGTTTTTAATTAATAGCTATTGTTATTGCTGGCTGCCTGTCTGAGTTGTGTTTCTGAGGATTTAGTTTATATTATTGCTGCAATTTGATTCCTTGTGTTCTGATTTTGATTGTTAATTTGTTCCCCTCTGGCCCTGCTCCTAGCTTCCCCCCTCCCTCCCTCCCTCCCACCCAGATAAGATTGTTTCCCTCCTGTGCTGCTGCCTGTTGAGCCTTGCATTCTTTGGATTTCTTTGTGGAATTAGGTTCTGGTTTTGGTTTTGCTCCCTGTGTGTGTCACCCACTCCCCCAGTCCCTCCCCCTGGTAGTTGTAAACCCCCCCCCCGCCCTGAGACTTTCTGGCTGCCCTTTGGTTTCCTTTTTTTTACTTTGTGTATAGATTGTTTGGATTCAAATTTGATTGTTCCCCTGTGGTCCTGCTCCTAGCTTCCCCCCTCCCTCCCCTCCAGAAACCCACTCCCCCCACTGCCACCTCCTCCTCCACTCCTGCCCTGCCTGCCCCCTCCCACCCAGACTGAGTGTTGTTCCCCATCCTCCCTGGTGCTGCTGCTGCTGCCTGTTGAGTCCTGTCTTAGTTACTTTGGTTTTTTGTGTGAAATCAATTAGCTTCTTTTGGTTCTGGTTTTGCTGTGTGTGTGTCCCATTCCTCCCTGCTGGTTGTTGTTGGTTCCTCTCCCCCCCCCCCAGACTTTCTGCCCATTGTTCCCAGGTGTTGTTTTTTTTTTTAACCCCAGGCCCCCTGCCACAGACTAGCCCCCAACCACACACACCCTCTCTGCTCCCCCCACCCCACCTCTTTTCCTCCTTGCCCCCGACTCTCTCCACTCACCCCAGGCCCCCTGCCACACACTAGCCCCAACCACACACACCCTCTCTGCTCCCCCACCCCACCTCTTTTCCTCCTTGCCCCCGACTCTCTCCACTTACCCCAGGCCCCCTGCCACACACTAGCCCCCAACCACACACACCCTCTCTGCTCCCCCCACCCCACCTCTTTTCCTCCTTGCCCCTGACTCTCTCCACTTACCCCAGGCCCCCTACCACACACTAGCCCCCAACCACACACACCCTCTCTGCTCCCCCCACCCCACCTCTTTTTCTCCTTGCCCCCGACTCTCTCCACTTACCCCAGGCCCCCTGCCACACACTAGCCCCAACCACACACACCCTCTCTGCTCCCCCCACCCCACCTCTTTTCCTCCTTGCCCCCGACTCTCTCCACTTACCCCAGGCCCCCTGCCACACACTAGCCCCAACCACACACACCCTCTCTGCTCCCCCCACCCCACCTCTTTTCCTCCTTGCCCCCGACTCTCTCCACTTACCCCAGGCCCCCTGCCACACACTAGCCCCAACCACACACACCCTCTCTGCTCCCCCCACCTCTTTGGACCGCTGCTACTGCTGTGTCCTCCCCCCACACCTGAATCCCCCCTCCCTGCTGCGCTGCGCTTCTCCTCTCTCCTCTTTCTCTCTATCATCTCTCTTTCTCCTCTCTCTCTCTTTCTTTTCTCTCTCTCTCCTCTCTTTCTCTTTGTCCCTGCCCCCCCTCTCTTTTCTCTCTCTCTTAGTCTTTTCTCTCTCTGCTCCCCTTCACTTTCCACCTCCTCTCCCACAGCTGCAGCCACACACAGTAGCCTACCCACCTGGCGGCTGCCATCGGTTTTTTTTTCTTTTTATAGTTTTTGGTTGATTTTGTCTCTGCTTGGGGGTGAGTTGAGCGACACAAACAGTGTTGTCTCCTCACTTCTGCCCCTCCATCGTTGTTGAACTACCCCGGTTGCCTGTGTGCCTCGTGCGGCCGCCCTGCTGTGTCTCAGCCCAGGGTGGCTGGCTGGCGGCGGCGAATCCGTGACCAGCAGTGAGCGGCAGGAGAAGGACCGGAAGAAGAGGGGTTAGTGCGTGTGCGATTGTGCACCTTTTGTTGCCCCTTTCTCTCCCTAGCTGGCGGTTTTAAATAGGGACACCCCTATTCTGAAATGCATTTGGGTGTGGGGAGGAGGGAGGGAACCTTGGAGAGGAGATGTACTGTTGTAAAACTTGTGTCTTCATGCCCATGCCCAGTAAAGAAATTGCTGCTGTGTGTTGCGTTGCATTGCATGCGTCTTGCAGGTGGTTTTTGAACAGGTGCCTTCCAGAGTGCTTCCTTGCCTCTGGGGCAGTCTGAGTGGGGTCCAGGGTTCTGATGCGATGCTGCCACTGCTGGGCCCATGCCATGCCAGAGTGCTTCCTTGCCTCTGGGGCAGTCTGAGTGGGGTCCAGGGTTCTGATGCGATGCTGCCACTGCTGGGCCCATGCCATGCCAGAGTGCTTCCTTGCCTCTGGGGCAGTCTGAGTGGGGTCCTGGCTGGTCTCTGATGCTGCCACTACATGCTGGGCCCATGCCATGCCAGAGTGCTTCCTTGCCTCTGGGGCAGTCTGAGTGGGGTCCTGGCTGGGCTCTGATGCTGCCACTACATGCTGGGCCCATGCCATGCCAGAGTGCTTCCTTGCCTCTGGGGCAGTCTGAGTGGGGTCCTGGCTGGGCTCTGATGCTGCCACTACATGCTGGGCCAATACACACGCATGATGATGATCATGATGTTCAATCCATGAGGCTGCCATCAAGTGTTTGCTGCTGCTTGCTTGCCATGGCATTGGGCAGGCAGAGTCACAGAGTGGGTGGGTTCAACCTCTGTGTTGGTGTGACTGGGTTCTGGTTTTGGTTGTGTGCAATTTAGAGTCACTAAATAGGCTGCATTGAGTTTGAACCACCCCCCAGAACCCACACTTTGTGTTCCAGTTCACTAAATAAGGGTTTCCTCCTTTGATCTGCAGGTTCCCAAGCGTTGACTGCATCCCTCCCCCACCCCCGGTAGGTGCTGTGCCCTCCCCCCATCCACTCCCCCCCCAAAAAAAGCTAAAAACTTGCCACCCACACCACAACTACTCCACCCAACTGCCCGTGCCACCCTCCCACACCGGGGTTCCACCCTTTAACCCCCTATTTTTCTAAAAAAAAACCCTCCCAGACCCATCTCCCCAATTGGCTTGGTGGTTGACTCCCAAATTCAAAAAGGACACCCTCCCCCTCACTTCGATTGGCTTCCCCCCCCATATCAAAAAGTCTTCCTTTCCCCCCCATTGGCTTCCTTTTTTCAAAACAAACTTCCCCCCCGCCGCCTCCAAATCAGCTGCCTTTTTTTTGGCCCCTAAGCCCCTCCAAATTATTTTTTTGACCCTGTCTGGCCTTCCTCCTAAAGTCTCCCTCCTTCTGACCTAGCAGCATGTCTGAGCGCCGTGTGGCGGGCAGGGCTCGCTCAAGGCTGGCAGGCAGAGGTGGGAGAGGCCAGGTGCGGGGTGCGCCTGCGGCACGGGGAGGGAGAGGACGCGGGGAGCCTGAGGACACCCCAGTTCTCCCCATTGGAGAATTCTTTGCTCCGGCCCCATCTTTGGTGCGCAGGATTCAGTTCCCCACGCCTGCTGCCGCCAATCGCGGCAGAGGCAGAGGCACTGTTAGGGCTGTGGCGGGTCCCTCCTCGCCGGCGGCACCAGGTGCTGCTGAGCTACCGCCAGTTGTTGAGGTGGAGGAGACTGTGGAGTTGGAAGAGCAGGTAGAGGGCGGTGAGGACCGTGCGGCTGGCAGCGATGCAGCCAGGTTCTCCCTCCCTCTGGGGCCCCTTCCCCCTATCCTTTCGCCGCTCAGTGGGGCCCCCCCTCGTGAAGCCCGACACTCTGGTGGGGAGCGGTCTGGCGAGGTGGTGGAGGAGAGGCCTGCCTCTCCGATGCCAGTTCAGCCGGGCCCTTCCTCCGCTGTGGAGGGCGGAAGGGGCGGGTTGGGTGGCAGCAGTGGGCAGGCAGCGGCAGCCGCCCCCCCCCCTAGGACTGCAGCCACCCTGCGAGAAACGGCCTAGGACGGCGCCCAGGGCGCAGGAGGCCAAGGGCAGTGGTGCATGGGTGCATTTTGAGGTTCCTCAAGATGACCCATTCCACGCCCGCTGTGTCCACTGCAGGATGCTTGTCAGCCGTGGAAGGGACCCTGCGCACCTGGGTACGACGCCTATGTGGAGACACCTAGAGCGTCACCACCCAGGTCTCAGGGGACAGGCTGGCAGCGCTAGTGCGCCTTGTGCATCTGCCACTAGGGCGGGCAGCGGCAGTGTGCCAGCCAGCAGGCAGGCTACACTGCCCGTCCAGCGGTGGACGCAGTCCTCGGGCAGCCAGCGTATTGTTCGCGTGGACCATCATCACCTCACCCGCCTCATAGGGGAGATGATTTCCACCGATGACCAGCCGTTTCAGGTGGTCGAGAACAACGGCTTCCGCCGTATTCTCCAATACCTGGCTCCCGAATACGTCATCCCCTCAAGGACGACGTTCAGCCGGAACGTGGTCCCCTCCCTGTACCGCCGGTGCAGGGAGCTCGTGTCGGCCGAGCTGCGTGCAGCTCCGGCCGGGACAAGCGTGCATTTCACGACTGACCTCTGGACCAGTGTCAGTGGGATGCACGCTTCTTTCCTGGCCCTCACTGCCCACTGGTGGGGACCGGAGAGTGAGGGGACCTCCGCGGGCGATGCTTCCGGGTCCGGCGCGGCTCCCGATGCACTACGGCACAGGTGGGCCGTCCTGCACGTGGAGACGATGGACACGAGGCACACCGCGGAGGAGGTGGCGGCCGTACTCGACCGCCAGATAGAGGAGTGGATTGGCGGGTGTCCACACCTCTCCCGCGGCTTCATTGTCACCGACAATGGAGCCAACGTTACCGCCGCTGTCGAGACAGTCATGGACTGTGTGAACATACGGTGTATGGCACACACGCTCCATCTGACCGTCAGGGACGCCCTTGGCCTTAAGGAGCTGAGGGCGTCCCAGGAGAAGGGGGCCCGCCCCATCGCAGGTGCTGTTGCTGCCACGGCCACGCTTGTGGATAAGTCCCGCAAGCTGGCCGCCCACTTCCACCGCAGCGAGAAGTCCAGGAGACTGCTTCGCCAGAAGCAGGATGACCTTGGCCTTCCTCGCCATCTCATCCCTACGGATGTGGAGACGCGGTGGAACTCCACCTTCCTCCTGTTCCAGCGCCTGTTGGAGCAGGAGAGAGCCCTTGTCGCCCTGGCGAGGGACGAGTCCTTGGATGTCTGCGACTTCTCGAACGCAGAGTGGAAGCAGATGTCCGAGGCGGTGTCGGCACTCGAGCCCTTCCAGCTTGCCACGAAGGGCTTGTGTGGCGACACCACTCCCTTGAGCCAGGCGCTGCCCACAGCTGTTGGTCTCGAGAAGCTGATGGGTGGACTCCATATCTCTCTGACCACGCCAGAGGGTCGTGCTCTGGCTGGGAGGCTGAGGTCTGGGGTTGACAAGCGGCTCGTTGATGTGCTGGGAGACAGGGAGGAGTATGTCCTCGCTTGTCTCTGTCACCCAGCCCTCAAGGGC
Organism: Hemicordylus capensis; assembly: GCF_027244095.1. Lineage (NCBI taxonomy): Eukaryota > Metazoa > Chordata > Lepidosauria > Squamata > Cordylidae > Hemicordylus > Hemicordylus capensis. The sequence goes on from NC_069660.1 coordinate 274,047,727, forward strand.
AATGCCGTGAGTGCCGACGACTTGCCCAGGTGGAAGGGCATCCTGGTCGAGAAGGTTAGGGAGGAGGAGGCCGCTAGGGCCCGCAGAGACCAGGGTGTTGGTAGTGGTGCGGGGGCAGCCCTCGCGGCCCAACCCGCACCCAGCAGCAGCATGGGCGGCCAGCCGGCGTCAGCTTCCCCTTCCCCTCCCTCTTCCCAGTCCAGCAGCGCGGCATCCCAGGCGGCGCCATCGCAGCAGCCATTTGCTACCGACTCGAGATCCGCCCAGTGGTTTCAGCGGTTCTGCTATGGCGCCATGCCTGGTATGCGGGAGGCTCGACCTGCCAGGCCCCCCTCCAGTGCTGAGCAATGCGTTGCGCAGTACTTGGAGGAGCCTGTGGAGGGAGACGGCGTGGACTGCGCACAGTTCTGGGCGAGCCGCCGCCAAGTCTGGCCGGACCTGGCGGTGGTGGCTGTGCGCCTCCTCTCCTGCCCCCCAACCAGTGTCCAGAGCGAGCGGGTGTTTTCACGTGCCGGGGACGTGGTGACACCCTCTCGCTCCCGCTTGGACCCTGGTCTGGTGGAGCAGCTGGTCTTCCTTAAGGTGAACCTCCCCTTGTTGGGCTACCCCAAGCTTGAGTTTGAGACGGGCGAGTGATTACCGTGGGTTGCCCCATGGTTGGTCACCTGCCTGGCTCGACCTCTGCTTATCCCTACCCTCCCCCCTTCCACCTCTAGCTGAGCTGACGTGACAGATGCTGAGCCGTGCCAGCCAGTCGCAGCGTGTAGTGTGCCCACACAGAGATGCAGTTGTAGTAGTAGTTGTAGTGCTGCGACTGGCCAGATGTTTACAATGCCCACGCCCACCTAAAAAGAAACCCAATGCTGACCAGCACAGGCCCTTTATCTATCCACCTGTCAGCATTTGGGGACCTGGCGTGGGCACGGCACACCCCCCCCAAAGTAGCACAGCCCACGGAGTACTAGACTTAGCGGCAGCGGCGGGTATACGTTCAAAAATGCAGTGTAGATATGTAAATACTGTATGTAAATAAACATGTAAATAATTTTTTCTTTAAAAACCCCATGTCAAAATCAAGCCTCAAAATTATGCAAAAGAAAGAAAAAAAGGTGACAAAGGGAGAACAAAATGATGAATGCCAAATGAATTGATTTTATTGAAAATGTCACCAGAAATCATGTGTGGGGGGCTTGGTTTACATGGAGAAAATGATTGGGTGATTTTTTGAAATGAAACGAATGAATTATTATCATCGTATGTTCATCTTGATTGTGGTCACTGTTGATGTTGGCTGATGGCAAAAAACCCAAAACCATCAGAATAGCAATGAACTGGCTGCCAACACAACATATTGATTGATAACTGTGCAGGGGGGGAATTGGGTCTGTGTGTGTGTGTGTGTGTGGTGCAGGCTCAGTCTGTCTCTTCCTGTTGTGTGTCTGTCTGTCTGTCTGTCTGTGTGAATGGATGCCTAGCACTGTCTCTGTGTGTGGATGCTTTCTGTGTGTAGTGTGGTGTGTGTCTGTCTACATGTTTTTTTCCTCCCCCCTCCAACTCCCTCCATCCTTCCCCTCTCATCCTCTCCCCTTCCTCTTCACCACCTTCCATCCTCCCTCCCTTCCAGCCCACCACCGCCTCAACTGCCCCCAACCCCGGTCTGGCAGATGATGAGAGTCTGGTCTCTCCCACCGAAGCACACACGTGAGCACGTGTGTGCACAAATATGTGGCTGACCAACTCTGAGCCGGACCCTCCCCCCTTCAATCCCCTCTACATCCCTCTCCCCCTCCCCTTTCCTCCCCCCTGCCTCCCAGCCTCCCTCCCTGCCTCCCTCCCCCCTCCTAGCTAGCAGCGCACACATACACACACAAAACACCTGTGGTGGCAAACACCACCAGCACACATGCACTCACACTGGTGCCACCACCTCTGCCTTGGGCCTCTGTGTCCTTGAGCAGATATGTGGTGGTGGACCAGAGAAGCATTTCTTTCCAGCAAGGCAAAAGGCATGCACTCACTGCACACACACACACACACACACACACGAAGAGGTGAAGACGAGAAGAGGCAACTTCTAGAACCAGCAGCAGCAGGTGAGTGTCGTGTAATTGTGTTGCTTCCCAAGGCCACTGCCCATGCTCAATGCTCAGTCTGCTGAAACTAAAGAACTAGCTACAGTCACCCTTCCTCACATGCAGCTCAGCTCAGCTCAGCTCAGCTGCACAGCACACTGACTAACTAGACACTACAGCTGGTGGTAGAAAAAACAGAAGTCTAGATTCTAGAAGATGTCCTGGTGGATTTTAAACTTTCAAATCTGTGCTAGGATTGCCTCGCCCGCCTCCTCCTCCTCCTCCTCCTCCTCCTGCCTGTAATTGTGCCCTCTCCCCTTGCAGTTGCGCCGTCGTGATGGGTTGGTGATGTGCGTGCGCCGTCTACTTGTTAGCTCTCTCCTCCTCATGTTGGCTGGGCTTGCCAGGCACTGGCTGGCAGCAGCTGTTGGCTGTGTGCTAGGCTCAGGCTGTGGCGCGCGTGACTGGACTGGGAATGTTATTGTAGCGGCAACACTGGCTGTGGTGGTAGCAGTAGTAGCTGTTGTTGTTGCTGGGCTGGTGGCTGCTGGCCTGTGCTGACTCTGCGCACTTGGTCTGGTCTGGTCTGGTCATTGGGATGCAGATGTAGGGTGTGTGTGCATCATCCATGGGGAGCATCAGAGCAGAGCAGAGCAGGTTGGCTGGCTTCTGTCTGTCGGGCCTAGTCAGTGGCAGGCACTGAGTGAGGCGGTGGTTTCTTTGGGCATCACGTCACCCATCATGCGGAGCAGCAGGTCTGCTGCTCTGCTGCTCCGCCTCCTGCTTCTTCTCTGTGTGTGCTGCTCTTGTGCTTAGTGTGCTGCTCCGCTGCTGCTGCTGTGCTGGCAGGCAGCACAGCTGTGGCCTTTTTGTTAGATCAGAGAGTGGGTGTTGTCTCTCTGAGTGTCCTCCTCTTACTTGCTTGGATAGGAGTGGTGGTAGTAGGTAGGCATTAAGATGGACTGACTAGGTGTTACGTGTTAGGGCGCCCAGAGAGAGGGGCCAAAAAGATGGGGTGGCAATTGTTGGGTTGCTCCTAGTATTATTGGTGAATTTCTGAAGAAAAATTTTTTTTCCATTGGCTAGAATGGGGGTTCGGGGCTGCCCCAGACCCGCCTCTGTGGGGTGGCAGCACCCCCAAAGTGGGTCCGGGGCCATGGCAAAAATGCCCTCAGTCCCTCCCAGCAATCCCCGTAGAGATAGGAGTGATGGTTCTGTTGTTTTTCTGAGGTGTTCTGAGTGAGTGTGGATTCTGTGATAGCAAATGAGAGTGGATTCATGGTGTCTCATTGGAAATCTCATAAGCTATCATAGAATCTACACTCAGAATACCTCAGAAAAACAACAGAACCATCACTCCTATCTCTACGGGGATTGCTGGGAGGGACTGAGGGCATTTTTGCCATGGCCCCGGACCCACTTTGGGGGTGCTGCCACCCCACAGAGGTGGGTCTGGGGCAGACCCGAACCCCCATTCTAGCCAATGGAAAAAAAATTTTTCTTCAGAAATTCACCAATAATACTAGGAGCCACCAATTGCCTTGGGATTTTTGGGGTGGAGGACACCCATGGGTGGCTACCACCCACCCCAGCTTTTTTGCCCCTAAGGGCTCCACATTGTGAGTTATGGGCAAAAATTTATTTTTTGAAAAAAATTTGTAAAAAATCAGAGGAAGGTCCAATCGACTTGAAATTTGGGTGGCAGGTAGAACACAATGTCCCCTTCAAAACCAGCCACTTTTTGTGATCCGAACCGGTTCGGTTCGGATCCGAACCGGTTCGAAACCGAACCGGACCGGGGGGGTGGTCTGGCAAAACCAAAACCGAACCACCCCGGTCCGGTCCGGACCCGGTTCGGACCCGAACCGAACCGGGAGAACCGGTTTTATGCACATCTCTACTATCTATCTCTAGCACAGCATCCTCTCCAGTGGCTGTTGATGGTATCTGCCTCATGTTTCTTTTTAGATTGTGAGACCTTTGGGGACAGTGGACCATCTTATTTATGTATCATTTATTTTCCTACGTAAACCACTTTGAGAACTTTGGTTGAAGAGTGGTATGTGAATATTCATAGTAGTAGTATTGACACAGCACCAAAGAGTGTTGAATGGTCCCCAGCCAAGTAGCTCGCCTCTCTGTCTTCCCCACCATTGCTGGACCCATTGCTGGAAATGATAAGGCTGTAATACTAAGCAAGCTGAATATTAACTCCCTCAAAACCAACATCACTTGCTTCAGGGAAAATATGTTTAGAACAGCAACATGGATGCAAAATATACTATTGTTTTTCTTTCAGGCAGAAGTCTAATGTGTGAGACAAAGATCACTCCAACCCAGTACTGCAATTTGCCACATCTGTGTCCTGCCAAATATATATTTTTTTCTGGGGCCACCACTGCTTGGTAGCTTCAGAGGGAGAAATGTATTTTATGATTGTTTGGTTTAAAGGCGTAGTGTCGTTCCCTCACTTAGAATGGATGGCTTATGCAGGGGATGCTTAGAGAATCTAGCCCCCGTTGGGGCATGCAAATACTAATGAACAAACTTACATCGTTGTTTGTTTGTTTAAGGGTCTTTCAAAGCCACTGTTCTATTATTTTAATATAAAAATACATAAAATGGCATACACCTGGTATTCAATATTTATTGGTCAGCTGAGCTTGGTAGGGACTAAGGCTACTCAACTGCAGCCCTCCAGCTGTTTTTGGACAGCTCCCAGCATCTCCAGACACAGTGGCTGACAGTCAGGGATGATAGGAGTTGTAGGCCAACATCTGGTGTTCTAACACAGTGTTTCTCAAACTTTTTGGAGTCAAGGACCGCTAAATTCTTCGTGCAGAGTTTCAAGGACCGCTACATTCTTCATGCACAGTTTCCCGGACCAGCAGTTAGTAAAGGGGTTTCAAGTCTGTCTGTCTATCTATCTATCTATCAGACTTCTGTACTGCCCAAAACTTGCATCTCTGGGCAGTTTAGAATGAAAATAATATAAGCATTAAAATAATTAAATTTGGAATCTTTTGCAAACATGGAATATTAGGGGTTCTTAACCTTGGGTCCCTCAGTTAAACTCCCATAACCCCCAACAACAATGGCATTTGGCCATTATGGCTGGGGATTATGGGAGTAGAAGTCCACCAACGTCTGGGTACCCAGGGTTGAGAACCCCTGAATCTAAAAGCCTGGGTGAACAAATTTGTCTCCAGTATGTCTGGAGTGGAGGTGCTTGTGATTACTCAATGGAGAGGGGATGTTGGGCCATTAGAAAAATTCAAAAGCTACATGGGGCCAATGAAAACAACATACAAGCAAGCCCCACTGATGCAAGAGGGAAACAGCGTTCCCTCTCAAGGCGCCTCGACCACAACAGGCAGCTCGGTTTCAATCAACCAACCTTTGGCTGCAAACAATGAGCATGCAAGAACCAGCAGCCCTTCAAGTGGCGCCCACTGCCATACTTTTTCCTCCATGCCCCCGCACCGCATACAGTTTGAAGCTGTAAAGATAGGGAATAAGATAGCTGTAGGAAGATCTCAGCAGCACGTGGAGGCAAGGCACAAGAAGGGTCCCATGCCTCCGTGATACTCTTCCTCTTCCGTGCCATGTGCAAAATTGAGGAAGTGAGTGCCTTGATTTCAGTTGTGGGGGGGGGGGTTGACTCCCAGTCAGGGACCGGCACTCAACCCTTCGGGGACCGGCAGCGGTCCAGGGACCGGTGGTTGAGAAACACTGTTCTAACATACATACGTACGTACATACATACATACATACATACATATTTATTTATTTATTTATATACTGCTCCTCCAAAAATGGCTCAGAATGGTTTACAACAAATAAAAAAAGTTAAAAATCAATTTACAGTCAAAATCAAACTAAATCAAACAATTAAAATCAATGAAACATTAAAAACATTAACTTTAAAATCATTTAAAACCAGCATTAAAAATTTAAACCATAAATCTAATTAAAAGCCTAGGTGAATGAATGTGTCTTCAGCACCTTTTAAAAAGTTGACCAAGATGGGGAGGCTCTTATTTCAACAGGGAGTGCATTCCAAAGTCCAAGGGCAGCAATGGAGAAGGTCCGTTGCCAAGTAGCCGCCAAACGAGGCAACTACAGATGAGTCTCTCCAGATGATCCTAACAGGTGGAGGGGCTCATGGGCCTAAGCTGTTTAGGGCTTTAGAGGTAATAACCAACGCCTTGTATTTTGCCTGGAAACTTATTGGAAGCCAGTATAATTCTTTCAACACAGGAATGATATGGTCTCCCCTGATGACCTGGAGACCAACCTGGCTGCCGCATTCTGGACCAACTGCAGTTTCCGGACTACGTACAAAGGCAGCCTCACAAAGAGAGCATTGCAGTAATCCATCTGAGAGATTTCTAGAGACTTCAACAATCCAGCCTAGAGACTTCTACCTTCCAGGGGCGTAACTATAATAGGGCAAGGGGAGACAGTTGTCTGGGGGCCCACTGCCTTGGGGGGCCCCCCAGAGGCAAGTCACATGACTGACTCCCCCAGCCGTGCACCCGCCCAGGCTTCCTTCAGTTGTATTCATCCTCCGAAACTTATGTGAGTATTAAGACCTGGAGCTACCAGAACAGCATGTCTTTCTCTAGCATGCGTGGTATAGTGGTTAGAGTGCTGGACTAGGACCAGGGAGACCTGAATTCAAATCCCCATTCAGCCATGATACTAGCTGGGTGACTCTGGGCCAGTCACTTCTCTCTCAGCCTAGCCTACTTCACAGGGTTGTTGTGAAAGAGCAACTTAAGTATGTAGTACACCGCTCTGGGCTCCTTGGAGGAAGAGCGGGATATAAATGTAGTAGTAGTAGTAGTAGTAGTAGTAGTAGTAGTAGTAGTAATATAGTAACATTAAATGACTTGCATCATCCACAATTTACATATTTCTTTACTTCATGAGCTGAGCTTCAGTGAGGGGGGGTGCATTTTAAAATCTTGTCTCTGGGCCCACTCCAACCTTGCTATGCCCCTGCTACCTTCATAGCTGCAGTGTTATATATTGGAGACTTAAAACCAAATGGGTATATTTAACTGTATATTTAACAGTTATGTGCACATAAATTAGTAATTTTGTTAACCAAGTTGTTTGTTTTTACAATCTGGTATATACGAAATCTATAGTGTGTCAAGCAGTCAAAATCTCTAGACCTGGCCTTTCCCATTAGAAAAGTGTGAATGTTTATTGCATACCCCACAAAGACTCTCCCAAAGCAGCTTACAATTTAATCCATCTCAAGACACAATATGTGTGGGGCAGGTCGAGGAGGAAATAATATTTAAATTATGTGGTGTTTGTTTACACAACATATGACACAGAAAACTAAGTTTGAAATGCTAAGGATATGATCCATCCAAAGTCACACACTTTCACTTCTCATTTATTTTCTTCCATATGCTAGTGCTTATCTTGCCAATTGGGAAATCAATGGTCTTCCGTTTGATTGCATCATGCCATGTCTTCAGGGCATCGTTAAGGACTAGCCCAAGGGGCACAGGCCCCCAGTGAATTGCTCAGAGGCTCAGATCTCATCAGCTACCTCCCTCCTCCATAACCTTTTCCAGAAAGGACATGCAGCAGTGGAAGAACCTGCACAAAGAGGGGGAGATGACTCCTGGCCTCACCCAGCTCTCTGATGCTTCTACCTTCATAGGTGCTGTGTTATATATTGGAGACTTTAAAAAACCAAATGGATATGATTGATTTTAATTATCAAAAGGGGGGCTGTAGGCCCAGACCCTGGATCTTTTCAGTACCTAGTGATGCCTCTGCATGTGTGTATGTGCTCTTCTGCTAGGGCTATCTATAAAGAAAAATCCTGCCTGCATTCATTCATCTTTCAGAGCCAGTAGGGGGAGTTCTAACACTAGGTTTTAACACTAATAATTACTTTTAAAGAAAAATATCACTTCTAGGTTTACATATGGTTGCTAAAATTCAAGGCCTGTCTCATAAAATTATCTAGACAAGAAATGTCTGCATTGTGGAGAAGCGGATAGAAAAGATACGTAAGATAATGTGTAGACTTAAGAACTTTCCATACAGTAATCAACTGAGGAATGAATAAACTTTTTTGCACAAGTTGCAAGCACAATCTTACTTTTCACACAAAAACTGTACAGCCTTCTGTGCAACTTGTAGTGGAGTGTAACAGAGCGGAAACTGAGGCTTGTTAAGTTTATTGAACAAAGTTACTAAGGTTTATGTCTTAACTATTACTAAATTATAAATAACAGTTCTACTCGGAGTGAAAGATCATCCATACAGAAACATAACCGTCTCAGGCATCCAGTAAGAAATACAAACTGACCAATCAGTCTACAGAACTGATGCTTGACACGAACATTCCAAACTCTACCACAAGCCTATAAGGTAAAGTTGTGCCATTGAGTCGGTGTCAACTCCTGGTGACCACAGAGCCATGTGGTTTTCTTTGGTAGAATATAGGAGGGGTGTGCCATTGCCATCTCCCCCACAGTATGAGATGATGCCTTTCAGCAGCTTCCTATATCACTGCTGCCTGATATAGGTGTTTCCCATAGTTTGGGAAACATACCAGCAGGGATTCGAACCAGCAACCTCTCGCTCCCTAGGCAAGTTACTTTCCCGCTGCGCCATTAGCCTACACGCCGATTATACTGACATGAGTGTGGTTGGACCTGACCTCAGTCACTCACGCATTGGTAACAGCCAGATTAGACTACTGCAATGCACTCTATGCGGGGCTGCCCTTGAAGACTGTTCAGAAGTTTCAGCTGGTTCAGAATGCTGCTGCAAGGATGCTTGTGGGTGCAAGTCACTTCACGAGTGTTACACCCATCCTGTGTCAGCTTCATTGGCTACCGGTCCAATTCTGGGCTAGATTCAAGGTGCTGGTATTGACCTTTAAAGCCCTACACAGCTTGGGGCCGGGGTACCTGTTGGACCGCGTTCACCCATATGAATCTGCCAAGGCCCTTGGCTCATCATCTCAGGCCCTGCTCGTGACCCCGCCACTAACAGAGATCTGGTTGGCGGGGACTAGAGACAGGCCCTTTTTGGTTGTGGCCCCTCAGCTTTGGAACACCCTCCCTGAAGAGCTTCACCATGCTCCCTCCCTCAGTGTTTTTAAAAAATATCTCAAAATGCACCTTTTTAAGGAGGCTTTTTAATGCTCCATTATTGTTTTGTTATATCTGATAGGTTCTTTAGCTGCTTTAGCTTTTTTACAATTTTCAGTTTTAATTTGAACCTAATAATTATGCTTTTTAATCTGACAAAAAAAGTTAATTTTATTACATTTATTGTATCTGTGTCTATCTTATTGTTGTGAGCTGCCTCGAGCAGTAGTGCACTGGAGGGGCAGGGTATAAATATTTTAAATAAATAATAAATAATAATATAGTTATTCTGGTGTCATGGCTCAGACTTCTGACTCAGAAGAGTCAGAGCAGGAACGGGAGGATTTGCCTGCTAGTGAGGGCTCAGGGGCACAGCAACAGGAGTTGGCAGGGAGACCAGACTCTGGAGCTGAGGATTCGCAACAACTGCCAGACATGATTTCTGATGGGGAGGAGCCTGGGATTTCACCTGTCTTGAGAAAATGGCTCAAGAGGGAGGCTCAGTGGAAGTCACACAGGTGCAGGAGATCACTAGAGAGGAAGCCGAAGTGCTAACTCAAGGAAGCCAGATTGGCTGCTGGTTCTCTTGAGCCATATATATTTGGCAGTCTCTCAATTGCTCAGGTGCTGTTTGCAACTTTCGCTGGTCCGCAGACAGTGTGCTATTGAATTCCAAAACTTTGTCCGAGTTCCAGTTTGCCTTGTTTATGCTTTCCTACTTTGTTCTGTTAATTCCTTGCTTCTGTTGTCCTTCACTATTTTCATTCCTTGCTCTGTGTTTTCTGTTCACTTATTACTCAGTTATTGTTAGCGGGGGGTACTTAGTTCAGTTCAGGGGACTTAATTCATTTACTGTTTTTTTGTGTGAGCCTTTTATTTTTCACTTGTGCAGTTCCGCTGCCACTTTCTGTTAACTCACTGGGGAGTGCTGAAGGGGGTTGTAAATCCTGTTGGGTTAGCCGAGCTAACAGATTTACGACAGCTGGAGAGTGTTTTCAACATGCCACCATTATAAGCCCTGAACATTCTATTGCTTAGAAAATAAAAACCATTTCTCCCATCTGCTTGGCCATCAGCACACATTCACTAGGTGACAAGAGACGCTTCCCCTGGTGAAGATCTGTTTAAAAAATGGCTTATATCGAGCAGTTTAATCTCTCTCTCTCTCTCTCTCTCTCTCTCTCTCTCTCTCTCTCTCTCTCTCAGGATTAAATGGTTGGCAGCATTTTATCAGACTGAAGAAGTGCTATCTATCTATATATTTATTTCTCTAAGACATACCCATGGCTAATCCCATGCATGGCAGCTCTCACAAGAGTTCACAAGCAGCTGCCAACTAGCCACAGGGACAGGGGAGAAAATGGCGATGGAGAGGGTGGTGCAGCCTCCCTCTCTGGCCCACCTGCTGGCCACAAGGCAGGAGCGACGGGAATAGGAGTGCGCTTGGAGGGGAGAACAATGGAGGTAGGGGGAATGGGGGAGAACTAGAGGCACAGATGCTTTGTGCCCAGCCCAGCTAGTCTATATAATTCTCCAAGATGGGATGCGTGGGGATGTAGCAGAAAGGAGGCGATTGGCTATTAGAGGGAGAGGAGGTGATTGGCTGACAGAGAGCGTGTGAGAGTTCCAGCATTGAAGCAGAGAGAAATAATGGCAGTTGCGGGAGGCGGCAGCAGGCCAGCCTGGCCCAGACCCACCCGCCGGGGTGAGACGGCTGCGGTGGTGAGCTAGCCTAGTCTGGCCAGTAGGAGGTAGTGATGGGATGGCCTGGCCCAGGGGGGTAGTGGCGGGGGGAGCGGTCGGTCAGCAGGCCAGCCAGCCAGAAAGCCGGGGGGGGGACAGCTGGGCCCAACTAGAGGCGCAGATCTCTGTGCCCGGGCCCACTAGTATCTTCTATATACTTAATTCTCTAAGCCAGACTTAGAGATACGTGGGGATGCATGGCAAGGCAATGTGTGATGGCAGAGTTCCAATGCACGCAAGGGTTCCAGCCATTAGGTGGGAGAGCACTGGCAACCGTCGCCGTGCCACAGACTGGGGCTGTTGAGCGGCCAAAGCCCTGCCGGCCTTAGGAGACAGCTGGAAGGGTGAGGAGGCAGTGGCAGCCGTGGGCCTTAGCAGAGGAGGAAGCGGAGGAGGAGGCAGGATGGCCTGGCCCTGGAAAAAAGGCAAGAGGCGGCAGGCAGGGAGGAGAACCTGAAACTGGGGCAGGAGGATAATGGGGCAGCAGGCTTGGGGGAGAGCCAAGGGGCTGAAAGTTGGGGAGGGGGGGAGCAAGCAGGGCCTGGAGGTTGGGGGAGGGGAGCAAATGGACAAGCGGCAAATGGCAAGTTTAAAAGTTTAAAAAGCAGTTTAAAAAGCGGTTTGGCCCCAACTAGCACACAGATGCTCTGTGCAGGGTCAGCTAGTATATATAAAAGGCTAAAGATGTACGTGGCAAGCCCTGCTCACACAGTGTTTTACCAATCGGAGGTAACAGAGCAGAAGCACCTTGGTGGTTGGGCAGTGAGGATTCCATATGCAGATAGGGAGGAGGAGCCTGATGGATAAGGTCAGTTTCAATGCAACTGTTACTGGTCAGAAGATATGCTCAATTGTAGAGGAGAGAAGAACCTACACAGATAAAGGGAGAGTGGGCAGGGGTCTGTGAAGACAGGTGTTGTGAGGGAGGAAAGAGCCCCTTCAGGAGAAGGAGGCTGTCACTGTGCAAATCAGATGAAAAAAAGATGAACAAGATCTGTTAACTCAGGAAGGGGGGAGGGGGAGGGGGGAAAGACAGAGGGGAAGAGTGAGTGGAGGAGAGAGAAAGAGAGAAAATGAAGGGAGAGAAAGAAGGAAGGGCAAGGGACATACTCGAGCCTCTCAGTGGCCTGAGGGGAACGAGTGGCCATGGCAGCAGCAGCAAGGAAGGATCTGGTCAACCGTTGTTGCTGCTGCTGCTCCTTTGGGGAGGAACAGGTGCAGGGCTCGGGTGAGGGTGGGTCTCTGGGGTTAGAGGGCTACAACTTGGCCAATCGGTGCTGGCAACGCCGCAGCTGTGACTACAAGGGGTGAGGGGGGTGGAGCAATGGGATGGAAGAGGAGGAGCAGGAGCATGGCTCAAGTGAAGGTGGAGAGATCTCTGAGGTGAGGGGGCTGTGGTGGTGGGTGAGCAGAGCAATCAAGTATTAGTGTGCAGGTGCTCTGTGTGGGTTAAGCTAGTTTAAATGATTTTGTAGTCCATTTGCATAGTTTCAGCTTTTGGGCTGCATGCTAGAAAAGTGGCTTTTAGGACCCAATCAGGGACATAGTGACCATTGTGAGATGGGGGGACATTGGTCCCCAGGCCCCAAAGGTCTGGGGGGGCAAGGCTCCCCCTTGGCCAGGGCACCCCCTTGGCCAGGGCACCCCAGTGCCCCCTACCACACCCAGTCGGCAAGAAAAGCAGTCGCTGCCTGGGAACGTGAGGCATGCCCCTCTCCTCTCCAGCCGGTGTTTCAATGAAACGTTGGGAGCTCCTTCCAAGGAGCTTCCTTTCAGCAACCTGTCACCAACCGCTGACAGGGGAAATGAAACTCTGCCAGGACTGTAACATCCCTGTTCTCAGCACTGGCCTTTCCCCTTGCATCTGACATCAGATGTAGGGAACATGGCTTGCTTTGCGCAGTGAAGGAATACCCAGAAGGCAGGGGGAGCACTTTGTCCCACCATTTGGACTTGGTCCCCGACAAGCTCCCTATGCCTTGGGAACCAATTGATAGTTGTTTTACAATTGATCCTCAAAGTTGGGTTTTAAGAGGCCGAAAAATGCATTTTCAGTACTAACAGAATCTGTGCAGTAGCAAGTTTGAGGTTACTGTGCCCACAGTGCTGCCCATAAAAAACACGTCAGTTGACTCGCTGCCCCAACCCTGCTGCCCACGGCCACCACTGCGGCTACCACACTGCTGTGTTCTACAGCCCCGGCTCTGCCCCAGCACTGCTGCTTGCTACCAGGCTCCTGCCCCCCATTTGCCCTGGCAGGTGTTCCCTGCCAGCTGCACAGAGGCCATCTGAGCCCTGGGGTCGGGGCAGCTGGTAGGGTGAGAAAGTGTGTGTGTGCATGCACACCTGTGTGTGTGTGCCTGTATCCATCTCTCTGTGTGTGTCTATTTGGGTGTGTGCCTGTGTGTGTGTGTGTGTGTGTGTGTGTGTGTGTGTGTGTTTCTGTCTGTCTGTCTGTCTGTCTGTGTTAGGGTTGCCAACATTTCATTGTCAGAATGAGGGACACATGTTTGCGGGGGCTGGCTGGGGGGTGGGGCCTGGGGAGGAGGTGGGGCTGGGAGGTGTAGGCAATGGTAATCAAGAGTCTGAGTATCCGTGACATATATGTTGTCGAATTATATTAATAATAATGCTGCTGAACTATATTAATAATAATAATTATATGAATTATATTTTACAGCTGCAGGTTGAAAAATAGGTCCTTTATTTTTTGCTAAATATGAGAGAACCCCCACTTTGGAAGGTGCCTTCCCCCTCAATTAGCAGGGGTTGCTCAGATTAAGTTATTCAAGGGCTAGGAAAGACTCTTGCCTGAAACCTAGGAGAGCCGCTGCCAGTCTGGGTAGATATTTACTGGGCTAGATGGACCAAGGGTCTAACATGGCATAAGGCTTAGGCAGCTTCCTATGTCACTATATTCCTTCGACTTCTGGGAGTAATTTAGTAGGATGTCAGCCTGTGTGTGTTAAAGACTGTGCTTGATTTCTTTGTTTAGCGCCCTCAGCAAGCATGGCACTTCATGGCTAAATAAAAGCCAAATTGAGCGGTCTGTGGCGCTGCTGGCCAGTCAGAAACTGCTCCTGTTGTGGCTCCTCCTCCTCCAGCTCCAAGTCCCCAACTCCATAAGTCGGCGCTGCTGCTGGCTGTGCATGCGCGTCTGCGCGAGGAGGAGAGAGCCGCCTGGACCAGTCCAGAGGTGGCTGGGCTGGCCTAGCAGCGGTGCTGCTGCTGCTGGCTGCCATGTGCACCATGCTACTTTCCTGGCTAGCGGGCTCGCAGGGGGAAGGAGGAGGGAGAAGCAGGAGGTGTCAGCAGTGCTGTCCTGGCTGTGGGAAGGAGGAGGGAGCACAGCAGCAGCAGGAGGTGGCGGCAGCACTGCTGCTGGCTGCACGTGCTGTTGCCACCCCGCCTGCTACCAAAATGTGGGGGAAATGTCCCGATTGGGAGAAACATTTCCTCCTGAAAATGTGGGGCATTCCGCATAGACCAGGATGGTTGGCAACCCTAGTCTGTGTGTCTACGTCACTTGTGTCTGTGTGTCTATGTTACTTGTGTACAACTTTTACACTATTTCACTGATAACACCATCCTGAAGCAAATTAAAGAAAGCAGGAGAACTGAGGATTATGGGAAATTTCTGGGAAGATAATATGTTGTTTTGGACATGGTTGCTAAAGCATTTGTTATTTTTAATTATTGTTGTTTGTGTGTGCTTTTTTTTAAGAAAAGGGGGGGGGAAATGAACTACAGATTAAAGTGAACACAAATTACCTGCTTCTTGTGTTTTTATTCACTGCTGAAATGAGGTGGGATCACACTGTCACTATTATTTAATCCAATAATTTCATTTGTGTTTTTTCGGGGGGCGGGAGGCAGATAATGAATTTATCTTATTTGAAGGTTTTACAAAGTTTTTGGTGTTCAACATCAGGACGTTTTACCTTGTAGTTTATGTAAACTCTTCCCCATAGTGTCTAATCAGATTTTCCTTTTTTAAATGCCTGGAAATTCAGTAATTCAAAAACCTTTGGTTTGAAATGAGCTAATCTGCTTTACATTTCCACTCATGCCCTAAAAGAATGGAAATTGCCAGTTAAGTGCCCATCTTAACTTCTGTGCCATATAAGCAGTAAAGACTTTGTACAGCTTGGTATATGATGATGGCTTTAGAAATGAGGCTCCATGCACACACACTATGCCTTGATCAGAGATGCATCAGGCATAAATTCACAAGGGGTATCTCTAAGAAGTGATTAGGGAAACTGCACCTGTTAAATGTCTGCCTGGATGCATTTCTCTCCAGCCCAATGTCCAACTGAAAGACCGAGGCAAAGTGTGGGTGCATGGAGCCTCATTTCTGAAGCCTCCTTTAATCTCTCCCACATTTCTCTTCCGTTTTCTTATCTTCTATATGATATATCAATTTATCACTTACAGTTAAGGAGATATGCCCAATGGCCTGCATGTTTGCAGCATCCTATGCATGCTGCTCTCTCTAATGGTTCTGCTCTTCCAGTACAAAAGACAGTCCAAGGGTATTTAGCCACATCTTCACTTTAAATGACCACCTGCTATAGTTTGTAATAGTATCACTCAGCATCTCTACAGATGGATGCATCTTTGTGGACCCAAAAGTAGCCATTTCTGGTTCATAATCTTCTTGTTGCCTTTTTTATTATTTGCAGCACTTTGGGCCCATAACCAGTGTTCCCTCTAAAGTGTGCACACATGTGCGCACTACTAGTTTTTTTTATGTCCACTCAATAAATTTTAGATCCTGCTCAGGTTGAATCAGGAAGGCCCCACTCTGAATGCCTGAGCGCACACACTGCCTTGATACTGCGGCCCAGAACAAAACTCATTCCGCACACAGATTAAAAAAACATTAGAACACTGCCCATAACCCCGTGGAGTGAAGTGTAACCAAGCAGAAACTGAGGCTTGTTAAGTTTATTGAACAACGTTATTAAGGTTTATTACTTAATTATTACCAAATTATAAATCAGTCCTACTCAGAGTGAAAGATCATCCTAACAGAAACATAACAGTCTCAAGTGTCCAGTAAGAAATACAAACTGACCAATCAGTCTACAGAACTGATGCTTGACACGAACATTCCAAACTCTACCACAAACCTATCCGTAGATATACAATACAATACATCAGTGGCAAGAACAAAGACAGTGTATATACACATAAATCCCATCACTACTTCCTAGCATAATCTTACCTTCCATATACATACTGCCCAGGGATTTTCACAGCAACACCCACGAGCCAGCTCTTTGCATTAGAAGAATAACCCACTCTTTCCCCCAGTCACCACAAACGTGAAGCTGAAGGTGGTGCTGCAAAAAATCATACAGGCTCCTGGCTTGGCATGTGTATATTGCAATGATTCTCAAACTTGGGTCCTCAGGCGTTATTGGACTTCAGCTCCCATAATCCTCAAGCAAAGGCCACTGAGGCTGGGGATTATGGGAGTTGAAGTCCAATAACACCTGAGGACCCAAGTTTGAGAATCCCTGGTATAGCGGGTAAGACTGCACTAGGAAATTGCACAGCAACCACCTGCAGCAACCACTTGCACAGCAACCACCTGCAGCAAGGCCCAAACACAAGGAGTAATATGTGCTTGGGCCTTGCGCAAAAAATTTGAATATCCCACATTTTACAGCCATATGGAAAAACATGAGTGTTCTGTGCATGGGCCTGTATGCATGGACACCCAATTCATGTGACCTTTTTTTCCTGAAAAGAGAGGGGAAGAATTGCATAAATCAAAACTAGGTGTACAGGGGGTTGTTATGTGTGAAGTGTCCTCCAGTATCATGTATCATTGGCTATATGGGTGTATTAACAAGCCCCAAATCTCAACACTTAAATGGATCATTCCTCCCAAGTTCTTGGACATAATTTCCTTGGAAAATTGTATACACTAGCACCATTGAAATGGGGGGAACTTGTGAAACCACTTGTTTTTCAAATATGCAGCTCTTTCTTGAGAGCCAGCATGGTGTAGTGGTTAGAGTGCTGGACTAGGACTGGAGAGACCTGGGTTCAAATCCCCATTCAGCCATGTTACTTGCTGGGTGACTCTGGGCCAGTCACTTCTCTCTCAGCCTAACCTACTTCACAGGGTTGTTGTGAGGAGAAACTTAAATATGTAGTACATTGTTCTGGGCTCCTTGGAGGAAGAGTGAGATATAAAATGTAAAAACTAAAAATAAAAAATATATATTTTGCATTTCTTTGCTGAAAGAACAAGTTTCCTTTCCTTTGTTACCTTCTGGTCTAGACAGACTACCTTTCCACATGGTGAATATGGAAATAAGTTAAAAGGCCCATTTATATATTTATCAATCTTATTTCGATACCACCTTACAAGTGCATCCCTAGGCATTGTGCAAAAGTTCAAAATACAATATAGAAACCGAATAAAATGATCAACACAATTATGACATAAAACCAATTAAAATTAATTAACAGCCTGAGAAAACAGGCTGGCTTTTTAGAAACTGGCAGAGATGGAGAAACTGATTTGAACAACGATTGCATTCCAGAGCCCTGGGGCAGCCACAGAGAAGGCCTGGTCCCGATTAGCCACCAAACAAGCCGGTGGTACTGTAACTAGACCTCCCCAGATGATGTAATAGGTGGCGGCAAGGCTGCCAAGAGTGGGTTCAGGCCCCAGTGAAAATGGAGGGGGCACCAAAAGGTCCTCCCGCCGCTGCAAGATCTCCCCTCTGCCACGAGGCCCCGCTGCCAAAAGGCTGAACCACCGATCTTTAAAATAATTCTAGCCACCGTATGCGCAGCTGGGGGGGGGGTGTTGAGCCAAGCACACCCCTGTGGTGGCGGTGGCAGGTGGAGCAGGAGCAGCCTCTGAGCCTGACCATCCAGCCCAGCAGCCCTTGAAAACTGCAAGGTGCTCCAGCGCTGGAGGTAGGTGGCACAGGAGGCAAGACAAAAAATTATGCAATACAGTCGAGCCCTAGGCCCCCTTCCAGACCGCCAAGTCCCGGTGATTTGTACCAGATCCCCCGCTCCCTTATCAGCCCTGGGTTCAGGGGATACATTAGTAGTATACTCCTACTAATTGAGAAGGAGCACATTTAGTGGTGGTTCTCTTATATTCAGCAGGGTGAGAGCAACTGTCTCTGTTCAGTCCTGCTGAGTATCTTTCCCATTGGCTGTCTGTAGGTATCAAACATATTTTGTTAGAATGTGATATCTATATATTCATTATAATATTATGGGAAGGCAAAATATTGGCACCAAACCTCGCTGAGTTTTAAAAGGAGTATGGGGCTTCCATAAGGCAGTGAGTGAAACAAACCAACAAATTATCAGAAATAATTATGGTGTATGTGGGGGTTGGATGTGGGTTGCTACAGAAAGAGAATTCATTCCCTCTAGAAAGGGTTGTGAATGGAACTTATCACTGAAAAAAGAGCAGTAAACTTGAAACTATTGTTTGGTATGTAGCTGTTTTCTAAAAATAAATTTTGTTTCAAGAATTACAACTTAGAGAATGCCATGAACACAAGGTTTTTTCCTGGAGTTCATTATTTTGGGAAACTGCTGCAGTAGAGTAACTGTTCACTATCCTTATGAATGCTGGTGTGTGTGTGTGTGTGTGTGTGTGTGTGTGTGTGTTTTGTCAAACTCAGTCATAAGTCATCTATACAGTACTTTTTGTTAATGATTGTGGCCTGGAGGCTTACAACAATCTACAGGCACACCATAATTCTTTCAGAGAACATCACATCTCTTTGAGTTGCTGTCTCATGAAGCTCCCAAATAGCTTTTAAAATTCAGCTGAGATTTGGATCCAGTGTTCAGTAGGAAATAGTATAATATGAAAACCAGTGATGGTTGCTGCATAGCATTTTTTTGCTGATCCTAGAGTGTTTCTCTATGCCCAGGTGAGTGACCTATTGTCCTTCTGGAGTCAGAAAAGATTAAAAGACAGATCTACTGCTGATTTATGCTTTAGTGCTAATTAAAACTATGTGAAGGAGTCCCACAGAAAATAAAGTTCAGACTAGCTGACGCTAGGTTTGTGGCAACATCTTGCCATGCTATAAGATTATGCACACTACCACAATCCGTGGCAGGGCAGAAGGCTGGCAGCGCACACCATCTCCATTCCCTTCCAGGCTTTGCTGCTCACCCAACACATGATCGGTGCCACAGCAAGCGGCAGAGCAGGCAGCTGGAGGAGAAAGTCCTCTGGCATCCTTCAATGCACGGCGCCTGAAGGGCAGTGCACTGTGGGATCCTCCCTCAGCCGGGCGCTCTTGACACCCAGCTCGGTGTACCAGGGTTAAGGGTGTGCTCGTGCCCTTAACCCTGGCTAAAGGGCGGGTTAAAAAGAAGGGTTAGGCAAGGCGGCTGTGCTGGGACTGGCCTTGATCCTGGCACTGCACATAAGCAGCCTAACCCAGGCTGGGCTGCCCTAGCCTGGGTTAAGCTGCTCATGAGGATAGCCTTTTGGTGTAGCTTTTTTTGTTTTACTTATTTTAGTAGTCCAGCCAGGTCACAGAACCCAAACATATAACTTTGGTCTTGGAGCACATCTGGTGTGAAAAACCTCTGGAGGCACATTTAATTTAGAATTTGGGAAGCAGTATCAGCACCTATCAGAGCTGCTCTTACCCTTGGACCTTGGCCCCGAAGTCCAGGGCCTCCACAGCCCATGGGGGCCTCCAAATTTAGTCTGTCCCAGGTAGTGTGGTCGCCCACCCAAGCATTATGATGCTTAATTTTCAGGGGAGGGGGCCTCCCCTGCAAAAGCCTTTAGGTCCAAGCTCCAAAATTACCTAGGTGCACCTCTGGTGCCTATACAGGCCCTCTAGGTACAACCCAGAGAAAAATCAGATATGCTTAAGTCCCACTGAAGTCAAAGTGCTTATAGAGTTAAGTGTCGATTTCAGTGGGACTGAAACCAATATTGTTCACTTGATTCTGCCCACTGTTTGCCTCTCCTAATGCAGAGATAAAAGGCTTTTAATCCTACATATTATAAACTATACTACTGTGCCTTGAAAATTCAGCTAAAATTAAATTGTTATCCTAAACTGGCAACCAAATATCTTTAAATTTGGGAGGGGAGAGAGAGAGGGAGAGTCCACACTCTAATTAACAGCAATTGCAGTATTGGTTTGGTACCATGGTACTAAAGATTATTCTTATATTACTCTATGATTTGTTGCTAGCACTGCTCTTCTCTGGGCTCCCAGAAGCCTCCCTGCTTTTGTTTGAGACCACAGGCTTGTGGATTCTCACTCTTGACATGCTCAGGAATTCCACGGGATCGTTAGCCCTCTGTTTGTTGGCACATGGGGACCAGTCACTTAGTAGGCAGTGGGACAGTTACCTCCAGATTTAGCAGCTGCCAAAGCCAAATTGAAATGGAACTAGCCTCATGCCTTCCCTACTTGGATACTCAAGTAGACTCCAGAGTTAACTTGCAAAAGTTAGCTTTTCGTTCAAGGTCTCTCTCTGCATGGAGTTGACCCCGCCCCCTTGGTCTACCTCCCCTCCATAAATGCCTCAAACCAGCTAAAAACCAGTTACTTCAGCAGGGAAGTCAGATAAGGCTCCGCAATGCAACTCCCTTCCTATCAGAAGAAAGCTAAGTGGATGATAGAAACTCAGAAGTATACTAATTAAAATACTGATTAGTTTACTAGGCTCTTTCGACCGAAGAGATACAGTGTTTTCACCTCCATTCACTCCATTTACATAACAGGGTACACTTGACCCATTCAGAGCATTGTGTTGTAATGCAGCACAGCAAACACAGGCAATGGAACTTTTTGAGATTCCCTGGAACTACCCTATTCAAGAAAGAAGAGCAACTGGAAAGTTGCCCAAGGACATGTTTTGGGCTTTAATTGGCCCTGGTTCCTTGAGCCAGTATGCTCCATTTGGATTTCAGTGCATGTCATTTATGTTAAAATATGTTAAATAATAAATAAATAAATTTGGTTCTTTCACTCTGGAATCACCCACAATTTGGATGCTAGGTCTGAAACCTGCCAGTACACTCGGCCATGTCTTGCTTTGCGTGCCAATCACCCTTCCAGCCTCCAGATCAGCCTTCTTGCCTGGCCTGGTCTGTCCAGCCAACATTGCTGCTACCAGAAGTTGGCTACTCGAGAACGGACACTTGTTGGATCTATCTCAGCCACCTACTCCCCTTAGTTTCCCATCGCTGTCTGCTGTTTCCCAGTCCATCCATGAGGAAAGAAGTCCTTCGGTTGCACCAGAGTCATGAGAGTCCAATCGCCACTAAAGGAAGGACAAAGTTGTATGTTAATTGCTGCACCCCTCTGGGTCTCCCTATCCAATAAATCCAAAATCCCTTTTCTCTCAAACCTCCTTTCTCTAACCAGTGTGGAAGGCATTTTAATTCGGACACTAAACTAAATTTACTCTTTGCACTTATCTGGTTAATAAATGTATTTTTAGTAGTAATATTGCTTTAGTTGACTCTCTTACTCCATTGTACCCCTTACCCTCAAATAAAACCTTCTTTGTTTTTGAACTTCAGTCTTTCTCTCTCAGTTCATTTTCTTGCAATGAAAGCTTTGAACAGAAATGCGGAACTGCTCCACTCTGAGCTAATTTCCCCACACAAAGCCCTAACGCAATTTTGGGATGTTCACCTATCATCTCGGGACAGTTCCATTAGCAGATTGCAGTTCCATATGATTGCTTCCATATCAGTTCAGTAATGTATGAACTGGGGAGCTCCTTTTGGGGAATGCTGTAAAACAGGGCTGCACAACTTTGGCATTCCAGCTGTTTTTGGACTACAAATCCCATCATTCCCAGCCAGAGTGGCCAACAGTCAGGGGTTATGGGAGTTGTAGTCCGACAACTGCAGGAGGGCTGAAGTTGTGCAACCTTGCTGTAAGGCATAGTTACTTCCCAGGGAAAAAATGCTTCCCACATAAAAATGCTTCCCATTCCCTGGTTCCTATGCTACCTGAGCTGCTTGGGAAGCAGCTACAAGTAGCAACTGCACTACTAAAGATTCTTATGCTATCCCAGTGACAAGGGAGCTGCAGTGCTGCTCTTTCCTGTATTGCAGCACTACAAAATGTGAAAAGTCCCAGGCAGTGAGAGAGGATCTCATACTGCAGCTCTTCCCCAAACCAGCATCAACCCTTGACAATGGAGTGTAGAAGAGTCAAAAGCAGCCTAGTCTACACAGCTGCAGAAAGAGATTGAAATGATGCAGGAGAGTTGTAGGGTGGTAGAATGGATTTTAGCACTTCAATCTGCACATAAAGGAATCACATATTTAAATACTTCCCTATGTGAATAATGTTCTGCATGTAAAAATCTAGACTATGTTTCTTCCTGATATGTTAGTCTTTCCATTAGAGGGAAGTTTGTACATCAGGTAGTATTTAAAAATGGACCCTCCCCCACAGAGGGAAGTGGTATAGTCCATTCTGCCATGTCAGAATTCTGTCACTCATATATCCCACAGATGCAGCCACTATCCAGTGCAGTTGGGTTCCCTACTTTGCCAATCACAGGAAGAAGTACAGTGCAGCAGCCCCAATATTGCTAGTAAAATGCTTTAAGAACTAGGTCTCACTTCTGAGTAAACATGCTTGGGACCCCCCTACAAACTGGGCAAATAGGCATCATTTAAAGTGATGGTTCTCATATATCTAGCAGGGAGAGCACAGTTGTCTCTACTCAGCTACAGCAGTCTCTGAAGCAGTAGCGCTCTTACCCCTGGACCTTGGGGCCGAAGTCCAGGGCCTCCACATCCCCAAATCCTCCTTAGTCTGATGGGGGTGGTTTTCAAATTTTAAGCTACAATCTTAATAAAATACTCCTTATTCTGCATAAGATGCTCCCTTTAAATGTTATACAGTTGGAGTTGGGGGTTGCTGTCTTTTCTCTTCTTTTCTACTTGGCAGGGTTCCTTTTTAACAACTACGTAGAGAGGGAACTCAACAACTGCAAAAACTCCCCCCAAAACTTCTGAATATCGGGGGGGGGGGGACAGGAATAGTTACCAGTTGAAATTCTGCCTGTCCTAGTTATTGCATGAAAGTTCTGTTGGTATGACTGGCCATGTTTTCTGCCCGAGCTACTGCACTAGGTGCACACAGCTCTGTGCCAAGCATTAACTCAACTTCTGAAGCTTTCCCCACCATTACATCATGTGCACCGTATGCCAGGAAAATTTTTATCTTGCATTTCTGCTTGTCATGCTGCTGCAAAAGACTGTCAGTATTATTATTTTTTAAAGTTGTCAGGGGGAAGGGGAAGGGTGTGTGTTTCCTCCCCCCTACGGTTATGAAAAGCAAAGCGATGAGAATTACTGGGGCGGGTGGGGGGAGTCGTCAATATTCGATGGGGGTTGCAGAGGGATCCATGCAGAGAAACGATGGAAGTAAGCACGCCTTCCAGAGCCGAGACCGCCTGAAGGGGCGAAGAAAAAACAACAACAACGAATCAGTGGCGGCTCCGAGGCAGGCGGAGCGCCTCTCCCGAAGCCAGCCGCACTGCGTGCCGCGCCGCCCTGATCCCCACCCCTCCCTCTGTGAGGAAGCCAATGGGCGCGGGGGATGTTAGCGGCTGGGAGGTGGCCGTGTTGCTACAGCAGCGGCCACACTTGCAGTGGCGGCGGCGGCGGCGGCGGCCGGGAGCTGAAGCCTGAGGGTGCCGTCGCAGCGCGCCATGGAGGGGCTGGACGGTAAGGGTGAGATGGAGCCAGAGCAAGGCCGGCGGGTTGGCAGGCAGGAGAGGCGCCGTGAGGAAGGACGACAGCCTGCCAGGCCGGCCGACCAGGGAGGGCCGAGCTGCCTTTGTGTTTATCCTTGAGTCGGGGGAGGGTGGTGTCGGCGCCTCCTGTGCAGCCAAGGAGGGGAGGGGAGGGGAGGGGAGGGGAGTCGGTGGCGAGATTGCGGGGGAAGAGGGAGAGAAACAAGCAGCAGGCGGGAGTATCCTCCTCCCTGATGCTGAAACGTCAGTCCTGGGAGGAGGTAGCTCCCCTGTCTCCTTCCAGAGAGGAGCCGAGGGGGGAAGGTGTGGTGAGAGAAGGTGGTTGCTAGGCTTGGTGTATTGTATGACTGTGTGCATGGTGTGTATATGCACGCAAAGGGGGCACCCCCTCTCCCCCACCCCGAGCCGTTCCCCTTTGCTAGGGGTGTGTCAATGTCAAGCCCTCCCCTCTCCCTGTGAACAAAACCCATAGCCCAGGGGCTGGGGGCTTTGGTGCGCGTGTCTCCATGAAATGGCATTCGCTTGACATGTTAAAAAAGACCGGCTCTGCTTCCAGTGTGAGGGATTTGCTTGACATAGATGTCACTGAAGCCAGCTGCAGAGCTTTTAAATATCTCTAAAACCCTACAGGCTCTGCGGTCCCAGTTATAAATGCAATCCGTTTTAATATTATAAGATGTAACGGTGTCCTCTTAAAAAATTATATATGCATTCGTTTTTAGATATGGAAAAATAGCCTATGGATGCTTTTAAATAAGGTTGTTTTTATGTATGATATGAGTGGGTTTTGCTCTGGAATGCATCATGTGTGAATGTTAGGGGAGCCGGAGAGCTGGTTTTTAAAGCAAATTATGTACTAGCCGTTGTGGTTTTGAATTTCAGCTACAGCTGTGGAAAATGTAAAATGAATAAATAAAATGGTGTCATTTGTGGCAAAACACTTAAACCTTTTAGCTTTGGAATGAGTCTTGCTGGTGTAGGGTATCTCTCCTTGGTGAGCCAGGTTTGGCTGAGCTTTCTTGGCATGTCTGTGCTCTCTCATTCCAGACCAATGACCTTTTTATGGCTAGCTTGGCTGTACACGTTGAGCATTCACCACTTTCTTGTCTCTTTTACATATCTAGTTATATTAAAATTCTACATATAGTAGTTTCCCCTACTTATCTGGTCACCATGCTTTTCTCATTTAGTCCACAACTGTTCATTTGGTTTACTGCTGACAGCCGACATCCTGAAGACGATGACAGTGTTATTTTGGATGCCTTGTCATCTCCTGGTGTTGAGTTCTCCCCTGCCCCTATTTTTTAATTCTATCTACTAATCATACAAATCACCTGAAACGAATGTGTAATATTGATAAGATCTGAAATCTGTATATATTGGGGGTGGGAGCATTAAGTTTTGCTAAGACTTTGTTAAACTACCTGACCTCAGAAAAGACTGAAAATTGTATCTTTTTAGGACCAATTTTGACTTGAGCTACAATCCTGTGCACAGTAAATCTCACTAAAGTCAATGTGTACTTAAGAATTACAAGCCACTTGCTTTAAGTTGCAGAAACGGAGTAACTTGCAAAACTATGCCTTAACATATGTGAGAATGAGTTATACATTTGTCTAGCTCTCTGAAAAACAAAATATCCCTGAAATGTTATACAGGTGTTTCTTGGAAGTACAGAAGCACATAAGAAGAGCCCTGCTGGATCAGATGGAAAGGCCTAAGTAGTCCAGTATCCTGTTTCCCACAGTGGCCGTTCAGATGGCTCTAGGAAAACTACAGGGAGGAGATAAAGGCACGCTCCCCTAACATTGTTGCATTGTAGGTAAAATAACGTGCTAAATCATAACGCAATCTATTTAGGACATTAGGGAAATCTGCATAGTAAAAGCTCAGATTTTTTGTGTGTATATTGTATGTAAAAAAAAACCAACTTGTGGGAAACTAATTCCAATTCACAATTTTCTAGGGAACCCACATCTCTAAAACTCTGTGCTGAGTGCAGAGTACTTTCTTTTGTGCATCTTAAAACTCTTGCCAGTAGTTTCATTGCTTGTGATACTGTCCATGAGCTAGAAAAACTTCTGTGTAACCACTTTCTCCATACCATGCATACGTTTATAGGCCTCAATCCTATATTCCTCTAGTGGCCTTTTTACAAAACTAAAAAGCCGCAAGTATTTTAGCTCTTCCTCCAGCCTCATGATCATTTTGATTGCTCTCTTCTCTACCTTTTCCAGCTTTACAATAACCTTTTTGAGATACAACAACCAAAACTCTACAATGACTGATAAATTTACTAGAGGGGAAGTCTATTGAAATTTAGTACTTTAGTTCTTTAGAGTAACTACTGAATAGTACAAATGAGTAATTTAGCCAAGATGTTAGCCGGTATTTCACATGTGGCTGTACCACAGATCTATATAAGAGCAATTTAATATTAGAAACTGTTTTTGATCCCTTTCCTAGCAATATCTAGCATTTCATTTTGGTTTTCACCACTCTGAGTAATTTTTTGTTATCTGCAAATTTGGCCACTTTGTTTCTTTCCCCAACCGCAGATAATTTATGAACAAGGTAAAAATTATTGGCCCCAATCTTTGGGGTGACACTCCCCCTCCCCACTTAATACTTTCCCCTGTTGTGAAAATGGTCCATCTATTTCTACTCTCTGCTTCTTGTTCTTTTTTACTAATCCATTAAAAAGCCTGCCTTCTTGGGCCTGCCAAGAGTCAAGACTCTTGAGTAAATGTATCAGTCATAGAATAAATTTACTCAAGTGTCTTTGGTGAGAGACTTTGTCAAAAGTTTTTTGAAAGGCCAAGTATACAGTGCCAGCTGTATCACTTCTATCCATATAACTGTTGACGCTCTCAAAGAACTAAAATGTTAATGAGGCAGGACTTTGCAGAAATTATGTTGATCCTCTTTTAGCAAGGTGTTTCCTTCTATATGCTTAATAAATTTATCTTGAATTGTTCCACCAGTATACCTCACCAGGCTATTTCCTCGATCTCCTCTTAAAAACCAGTGTGGCATTAACTACCTCTCAGTCCTCTGGCACAGAGGCTGCTTTTAGGGGCAAGTTACATATTCTTGTTAGAAGACCAGCAGATTAATATTTAAGTAATTTAAGCAATTTTAGGTGCTGAATGAACCTAGTGGTTTGTTAATTTTTAATTTGCCGATGTGCCCTACAGTGTTTCTGCAACGTTTGCATCCTGAGGTATGCTTATACCCATACACAAATTTATTTATTTTTAAAAAATGGGACACACTGCCAAACACATAACTCCCTTCCATATTCTCTCTCTCTCTCTCTCTCTGCAATGGCAACGCTGATTCACAATTCTTATTTTTGTTTGTTTATATTTTATATATATATATTTTTAACTTCCTCCTCCTTCCAAGCAGCATGTGTTGCTGCTTGGCACTAATAGCACAAACGTTGCAATTGAAATCTTCAGTTCAGTGTGAGTCTCTGGGTCAGCCCCAAAAGTGGGGAGTTTAAACTCCCTGTTTTTGAAGCTGACTCAGAGTGACTTTGCATAGTACACCAGTTGGGAAACGCTGCCCTTGGACATCATATCTTGTCACCTCTAATCAATGCAGTTCTTCAAACAAAAGGGATGAAAAGTAGACAAAAAAATTATGATTTTTAAAATGCATCATAACAATATTTACCAAGAAAGGCAATTTAGATAATCTGTACTTCATAGTTTAACAGCTTTCAGGGCTGTATCAGCATTTATTTATTAATTTATTATTATTTATTCGATTTGTATACTGCCCTTCCAAAATGGCTCAGGGCGGTTTACAACAGGATTAAAAGAAATTAAAACCAGTTAACAGTTAAAATCAAGAACTATAAAAACTATAATAAAAGCAATTAAACATTCAAATAGCGAATAACCCTGGAAAACCAGGGCAACCATTTAAAACAATTTAAAACAGTTTACAGCAGTTTAAAAACCCTGGAAGGCCAGGCCAAACAGATAGGTTTTAAGGACTCTCCTGAAAGACAGTAATGAACTCAAATTACGGATTTCTGCTGGGAATGCATTCCATAGCCCAGGACCAGCTACAGAGAAGGCCTGCCTCTGAATTGCCACCAGATGAACCGGAGGTAACTGGAGACGGACCTATCTAGATGACCTTAATGTGCAGTGGAGATCGTGCAGAAGAAGGCACTCTCTAAGATAACTTGGACCTAAGCCATTCAGGGCTTTAAAGGTAATAACTAGCACTTTGTATTTCGCCTGGAAACTTATTAGCAGCCAGTGTAACTGTTTCAAGACGGGCATAATATGGTCTCTGCGGGTTGCCCCAGAGACCAATCTGGCTGCCGCATTTTGAACTAACTGAAGTTTCCGAACTGTGTACAAAGGCAGCCCTATGTAGAACGCATTGCAGTAGTCGAGCCAGGAGGTTACCAGCTGATGCACCACTGTTTTGAGGTCATCCTCTTCAAGGAATGGGTGCAGCTGCCGAATCAGCCGGAGCTGATAGAAAGCACTCCTGGCCATGGCCTCCACCTGAGAAACCAAGGTGAGGCCTAGGTCCAGGAGTACTCCCAAGCTGCACACCTGCTCCTTCTGGGGGAGTGTAACCCCATCCAGCACAGGAAGATCAAAATCTGCTTTCAGATTCTGAGCCCCCACAATCAGCACCTCCATCTTTTCTGGATTCAGCTTCAATCTGTTATCCCTCATCTAGCCCATTACTGCCTGTAGGCAGGCATTTAGAGAATGAGTGCCATTTCCTGAATATGAAAAGCAGAAGAAGATTTGTGTGTCATCAACATACTGATAAGACCCAGCACCAAACCTCCTGATGACCTCACCCAGTGGTTTCATGTAGATATTGAAAAGCATTGATGACAGAATGGAGCCCTGAGGGACTCCATATAACGGCTCCTGTTTTGAGGAGCAACTGTCACTAAGCTCCACCATCTGAAATCTACCCCAGAGATAGGAGTGGAACCACTGCAAAGGAGTGCCCCCATCTCCCCTAGGCTATCCAGTAGGATTCCATGGTCAATGGTATCGAACACCGCCAAGAGATCCAGTAGAACCAGCAGACTCACACTACCTCTGTTGGTTCCCCAGTGAAGGTCATCAGGCCGACCAAGGCTGTCTCACCCCATAGCCAGCTGTAGAGCCAGTGTGAAATGGGTCTAGATAATCAGTTTCCTCCAAAACTTCCTGGAGCTTGTTGGCCACCACCCTCTTGATCACCTTGCCCAACCAAGGGACATTGGCCTCTAACTATCCATCACTAAGGGGTCCAGGGAAGGCTTCTTAAGGAGTGGTCTAACCCTACCCTCCCTTAATGATGCATTTAGGATATTAACTAGGTCACGTCCAACAATCTCCCTGCTAGACAAAAGCAGCCAAGTTGGGCAAGGATCCAGAGATTGGGTGGTAGGCCGCACCTCCCCAAGTAGCATGTAAATTTAGCCTGTATTACATACATGCTGAGGTTCAACTATGAAATTTCATTTTTTTCCTTCGGTGTGGCCCTATGGTACAGCGGATGGAGTGCAGGACATGAATAATTGTGTTAAATTGTTCTTTAAACCACAGATTCGGTACAGCAGGTACTCAGGTACTCTCATCTTCAGCTTTGAGTCTGTAACATGGGAATGGTAGTAAGTGAAAGCATGAGTATTGTGGAGTCTGGTGAGATCATCACAGTAAAGCATTCTTCACATTAAAATTCTAATAAGCAACCCCAGTTGAAGTATCTGAATAGCAGGCTTAGAACCTCTAGAAGCCAGAACTTCTGGTGATCTTGGTATGAGACTTTGTATCAGGTGATTGCTGGTATTGGATTAAGAATTGTGCATGTTATTCCCAGGAGTCCTTATTGGCAGTTTGCACGCATCATGTACATTCCATTTACCTTAAGTGTAGTACTACTTAAGAGCTGCAGTGATATTCCAAACACTGACAAAGAATCTCCAATTAAATGGTGGCTTTTTTGGTTCTCACTACTCCTCTAAATAAGCATATGACTCTCCCTTCTTTTCCCACCCTTGGGTGACAGAACAAGGAGAAAGTATGAGATGGAGGCACAGAGATCTGTTGTATAGCAGCGATGATGCAGTTGCTTTC
This sequence comes from Hemicordylus capensis, assembly GCF_027244095.1. Classification (NCBI taxonomy): domain Eukaryota; kingdom Metazoa; phylum Chordata; class Lepidosauria; order Squamata; family Cordylidae; genus Hemicordylus; species Hemicordylus capensis. The sequence continues at coordinate 274,077,550 of NC_069660.1, forward strand.
CTTGCCTCTTGGAGAGTTGGAAGGCAAAACAGATGATTATCCAGTCCTACCAGGACTGCAAGGCATCACACCAAATCATCCAGGGATGCACACTCCACTATTTGAGCTGTCATTCCAAGCACCAGGAGGATAAGCAGACAGGTGTGTGTTGTAGTTGACTAGGCTAGGAGAAATGTGGGCAGGAGGGTTGGTGGTAGCAAAATAGCTGACCCAAACAGCCAACCATCCCAACAAGGCTTGTCATTACCACCTTTGCTGCCTGTCCTCTGCTGCCACCTGTGGTGCCATAACAACTCAGCTAGCCAACCAGGCTTTTCTTCACCACCACTCAGAGGAGATGCCCTGGCCAGCCCAATAGACAACAACCAGGCCTGGTACATAGTGAATGAATTCTTTCCTATGGTACGCATGCGTTTATTGCTGTGGCAGAAGCCTCAAAATCAGCTACCCAAGTAGTTTTCAAGTCAGCAATCTTAGCATATACAGAATTGTTGTTAAGTGAGTTGCCTTTGTGTGAGTTCTGTGACAATCCTATAGATTCCCAGGCAGCTGTGTGATCTATTAGCAGAAGAAAAAATTAGTATCAATAGAGCATATTATTAGTATTAATAGATCATCAGTTAGAGCACATAGGTGAGGGCTTGGCTTGAGCAAAATAATCAGGCTTCAAGAAATATAACCTCAATATAACTATAAAGTAACTTTCAGTGAAAGGTTAGTTGTTTCACTGTCTGCAAAAGATCAGAGTCCTGTTCTCTATGAATTAATGAATTTATTATTATAGTCAGTGGCCAGTAATCAAAAAATAAAATGGAAAATAAAATTAAAGTAAAATAAAACCACAAACAATAGGACTGGGCAATAGAGTATCAAGACATATAAATACAGAGGTCTCAGTTACAATTAATCAACTGCTCCTGTCTCATTTTGTGTGTTGCAGCACAGAATCTTGCTACCCCAGCTGTAATTGCTGTATAATGGTATGCCAGAAGAAAGGAAGTATAATATTCTTCTGATTGACCTGGCATGTTTTTAAAAGGTGGTTCAATTCAGGCAGTGTGAATGTCCCTATAATATAAACAGTATAAAAGCACATGTGAGATGGACTTGATATTACCAAAACCACATGGGCATAGCCAGATCCTGAGTGGTATTCTCTTAAATCTGCCATCCAAAATGGCAGAAGGCAGGGCATTAAACCGTGTCAGCAAGAACACTCTCCTCTGATTTAGAGTGGTCAAATTTGTAAGGTATGCTTCTGGCTGAGGGTAGAAACCACCTGGAATGCTACTAAACGTAACAAGTCTTAAATCAGATTGCTTCTCCATATCCACAATATGTTGTTTAATAATTTCTTTGGCGGAGTCATGTCCCAATGAAAGTAGATATTATGGAGAGAGGCCATATCTGCCCAGTTTATCATGAAGGCTCTTACACCAATTAAAATGGAACTCGTCTTTCAATACCAGAGGGGCCAGACCCGGATGACAAAAATATAATTTGAGCCAATAGTTAATTGTGTGAAGCCACCCCTGGGCCCCCTATTCTCTCCATAAGGTCAAGTTTCATTATGTGCTTAAGCTCAACTTTTAGCAAAAGGCTGAAGTTCACCACTTTTAGATCAAGTTGCCCCATCAGTGGAAATAGAACATAGGTGTGTGTTCAGGAAACATTTAGCTCACTATAAAAGCTATACTCAACTAGATAAAAAGTTGTTCTCTGCACAGGTACAGAAAGTGAAAAACTACAATTGAAGTACACAGATCTGGTGATATGAAAGGTCAAGGAATTAGGGAGAGGTCGAGGAATAAGGGTTCTGACCAACCAATATTCCAACGAACAATAAAGGTCAAGGGTAATGTGTTCTACACTAGGGTTTTGTTGAGGGAAAATGCGTGTAAGAATGGCAGAGAAAGGATGGGAGGTGTTGCCAGTTCTGCAGAGGAAGCTCCATGCTGACTTCCTAAGGCCTGGTCACCTCAGCTAGGTGAAAATGATGTATTTATTTAGTAAATTTATATACCACCCCATACAAAAAAAGTCCCTGGGCGGTTCACAATATAAAAACCATTAAAACATTAACATAATTAAAACAATTTAAAATACAAGAAGTTATATTAAGAACTAATCTGCTTACTTTCCTTTCACTTTCTTTACAACTCGACTGAATTTGACAAAAGTTCAAATCGAGATCCACAAGTTAGATCTCTTGGACCTCAAATATGCTGTTTTGGATTGGGGTAGATGACATCATCACAAACTATGCAATTGAGGTTTCCCCCTGTGTCCCTATAGCTGTAGCAAATTTGATTCAAATCAGTTCAGCAGTTCACAAGTTAGCCCAATTGCACCTCAAAGGTTTACGTGTCTGCCATCTTGAATCTGGGTGGATGACATCATCACAAACTACGTAGCTGAGGTGGTCCTGTGTGTCACTCACTACAACTGTACCTCATTTGGTTCAAATCGGTCAGACAATCCACAAGTTAGTCCACTTGCGCTTCAGACATCTTGAATTGGGGTAGATGATGTCATCACAAACTATGCCATTGAGGTTTCCCCATGTGTCTCTACAGCTGTAGCAAATTTGGTTCAAATCAGGCAGTTCACAAGTTAGCCTGCTTGCACCTCAAAAGTTGATCTTGAATCAGGGTGGATGACATCATCTCAAACTGTGCTGTTGAACCGTCCTATGTGTCCCTACAACTGTACCCGATTTGGTTCATATTGGTCCATGCACGGAATGCCAGGTGATCTCATAAGTGCTGGAAAGTAGGTTAATATTTTTTTTTTTTAAAGAAAGAAAACGAAGCTGTAGAACTATAAACTAAAAGCCCAACTAAACAGGTATGTTTTAGTTCCTTCTTAAAAACATTCAGAGAAGGAGAAACTAATTTCGTTATGAAGCGTCTTCCAGAGTCCCCGGGGCAACTCTAGAAAAGGCCCAGTTTCGAGTCGGCACCAATTGAGCTGGTAGCAGCTGCAATCGGATCTCTCCAGTTGACCTTAACAGGTGGTGGGGTTGATGAAGAAGAAGGTGTTAACTTAAATACCTCGGACCCAAGCCGATTGTATTCATCTTGATAAAGCATAATAAAGTACATTTATATCATTAACTGAATAATTGTCTAGACATTTTTCTGTGGGTTAATAAGCCAAATATGGCCATACCCCAATCGAGGATAGTGTATATCCCAAGATGATGATGATGATAATGATTTTCTTACAGCATCCTTTCAAAGTATTGGGTAGGTAGCTCCAAGGACTAGAGAGGGGATAGACAAGCATGTGAGGAAATTGGTGATGGTTTGTTCTTAGTTAAAAGTTTACATTTTTTCTTTAAGCATCAAGCAATAGTTCAGTCAACTCAACATATTCCCCCCCCCCCATGTTTCTTTCTGGTCCATTCCTCTTTATATCCTTCTTTTATATGCTGTAGACTTTTCCTTCTAGTATGTTTAACAGTCTGTTTCTAAGAATACAATATCACTGTGCTCTTGGTCAGTTTCTTACAAACCAGTACTATAAAAGAGAGAATATATTTTCTCACATGAACAAATGGTTACTGAATACTTATTGAGCTAAATCAGGATGACTTCAGTTGCAGCTGAGCTCGAACAAATCCAAAAACAGTAATGGTTTTACTTCTTATGTGTGTTAAATGAAGTCTGGACAAGAGGATTAAAGCTTCACATCCATCAAACAGGTCTTTTCTAGTCTGATATGCCACGTCTGCTGAGGAAAACATAGTTTTGTTTGTAATTTCTATAGCATTTTATTAAACAAAATCCTTTCTAAGCATCATGTACATTCTTTAAAAGTGTGTGTGTGGTGGGGGGATGGCAATTGGTTGTCCTTTTCAACAAAAACTGAAAGTGGGAGATGACTCTGGACACACCAATGAGTTTTATTAATTATTATTTTTTTATTCTTAATTTGATTTTGATTTGAGTTTGTGGTCTGGATTGCTAGGTCCAAATCTAACATTATTCAATTGAGTATTCTGGCTTTTTGTTTTTGGTACACAGCTGCTGTTTGCTTTCCTAACATACTATTTTGACTGGAGTACCTTTTAATGTATATTGCTGTGCCATGGTGAATACTTCATTCCAAGTAAGATTATACCAGTGCTAATGTCATGAATAAGATTTGGATATCTCCTTGTGAAACCTTGTTTTGTCAAGCCTTAAACAATTTATTTATGCAAACACTGGTCTACTTTGTGGTTATAACTATTGTTGGGTGTTTAAGCAAATATGACCTATTCAAGATGGCTGTGATCTAGGATCAGGTATAGGCTGTACAGAAGGAAGAAAATACAAAACCAAAATCAAAATGAACATGGGATAAAACCGTAGACTGTGAGGCTGTTCTCACGCTCAGCCTAACCTGGGGTAGGGACGCCCAGCCCAAGTTAGGCTGCGCATGAGAATTGCCAAGATCGCGCATGAGAATTGCCAAGAGAATTGCCCAGTCCTGGTGCAGGATCATCTTAGGCATGAATTACAAACACACATACACCCTGTGTTCCAGATATTTCCTCATGTCATATTTTCTTAGGCTCTTGCTGTGTCTGTCTGTTTGCATTAGTGAAATTGATGTTTCTGGTAGTGCACAGGGAGCTGTTAGGATGAACTCATCTTAGTTATAGATCACAGGATTTTGGCTCTGTGATGGTATCTTTGAAAAGCCTTTGATTAGTCTCCACAAAGGATGGGATTTCAGACCTCTGAGTTTTGTACAGCACTAACTGGTTATAACTACCATATGATCAATAATCTCTAAATGGAACAGTGTTGAAGGAAACAATATTTCTGAATAAAAAGGCATTCCTTGCTTGTGTTTAGATGATGTACGTGTGTGTTCTAGCAGACACCATCTTAGAAAGGATGGTGTTCTGTGTGAGGGAGGAGGAGGAATGCTACTGCTAAAATTGTCTGCTACTTTTTTCCAAACTTAAATATAGTCAATCAAAAGAATCAAAGATTAAACATCACAGCGCGCTCTCTCTCTCTCTCTCTCTCTCTCTCTCTCTCTTTAAAAAGGAAAGTTTGTTTAAAACTTGTTCTTCATCCACCCCCATCCCCCTTCCAATAAATTTAGCTGAGGATACTAATGTTGTCTGTGAAGTATGTATTAAATAGATAGACTTCAGTAAGGACTGTGTATTCTGTTTCTGCACTGTGCAGTGTAGTTACATGTTGCTAATCGCATATTTGCTAATGTAGTTGCATATTATTGATCACATTTTTGCACCAGTGCACTTACAGTTTCCCTGCATTACCCTGCTGCAAAAAACGTCTTTGAATGTGCAGCTACAGTGGTATGGTCTCTTTGTCACCTAAATATTGCATGACTTAGGAGGTTAAAAATGGGCTTAGGAGAAATGATCCTGTATTTATTCAAAAAACCAGGTTTGCCTCCTTGTACTGGTGTGATGTTGAGTGTGCATGCACATACCTTATTTTCAGCCGGGTTGCTTACACTAATCAGTGAAGAATCCTGCTGGAAACAGACCACTCAGCAGTATAGATAAGTAACAACATGACTAACAACCATGCAACACACCCACTCAGGAGTCATCACTACATGCCCTTGAACCAGTTAAGAAAATGGAATTAAAAGTGCAAGAGACCCATGCAACACTGGGGTAACACAGCAGTCTCCAAGCAAACAGAACTGATAATTTACAGACAATGGCATAGCCAGTTGCACCAGAATATAAGATAGAATTGTGTAGTTAGGCATTCCTGATCTCCAGTGAGGATCTAGCAGCACAGCTGACAGAAGGACAGCAATGGATCTCAATAGACACACCAGTGCATGGAATTCACAGCACCACACAAGTCAAACATAGGAGTGAGTTTGATGCACACTTGTCTACAAAAGTAGGAGCTGTGTGCCACCATAAAGAATGTAAGACATAATTCTCAGCTGTGTGGATTTTGGGAAACAGTGCCTAGACATGCCACTGCACAAGTACAGCTTTGTTCTTAAGCAGTATTGCATCTGTGTGATAGCCACAAACAAGGCACATGAAGACAGCAGCATATGAAGAGAGTGTACACACATCGAGATGTGTCAGAAGACTATACAACTCTGCTCCCATGCTTTATATTACATAGGAAATAAAGGAAGCATCAGTACAGAATGCTGCCACTGGTAAATGGAGTACCTAGGAAGACAATAGGGTGGAAGGGAAACTGGTAATGCAAATCACTGAAAAATGCAAAAAAGGGAAAAGAGAGGATTTGTACAAACAGCGAACACCTATCAAGAATATTAATCACAGACACAGGAAAGGCAGCTATCTATTGTTTCAATTCTCCGGTTTTCCACATATATTTGTATTTACTTATTTTTCAAATTTGTACATTGCCTCAGACTTTCATCTCTGGGGAAAATATGCTGTGTAATGCTTCTGGGTTCAAGGAAAAGCGTTCCATGTAGGTAAACTGCCTACTGGATATCAAGGGGGAGGCAACCCGAAGCTTACATTACTGCTGTTCTCAGACCAGCAGATTATAACAGATGATTGTTACCAAAAACCCAATTATAGCTGTGAGAAGACTTGCAGGCGACAAATACAGCTACCAGATAAACTATTGCCATGTGTAGGATGAAGAAACTGAAAACAAAAGCCTCATTGGGCATGGTACCCAATACTCCATTGATACTTGGTAATCGGAAGGCAATACTCTCAACACTGTTCTTTGTTGCATGACTTGCAACAGATCAACTAAATATCTAAGAGAGGTACAAGACTACAAGTGAAAAAGTGGGTATAGTTTACCCACACCAACCCCTGCAACATCATCCCTCTGCAAGAGTCTGTCTTACTTATAAACCATCCCTCAAAAGGCAAATAATTACAAGAGCAGACCAGGTAAGTGTGCATGCAGTGGGTGGAGGAGGGAAACATGGACAGGAAGTTGTGGTGAGGACCAGGAGCACATAGACGGAGGAATTCACATTAATATACCTCTTAATCTGCACTCTGTCATAGACATGCCCACTGTAAACCAGAGAACACAACAGTTAATGTGTACTTTGTTTCTTTCCACAGGTAGGTAATCCATCCAGTGTTTCCTGGATATATGCGGTCTATCCAGAACAGGATAGTACTAGCAGAACAGACTGTGGAGCACTAGAAGCATCTGTATGGTTCAGGGACAACTTGCCTGCTTCTTCCAGCATTCAATAAAAACCATAACTAATCCTTTTGTCTGTTGTAATTCTAATTTAGATGGTACGTGTATGCCTCAAGGAGCTTATCATTTTTTTGCTCTTGTAAATTGATGGTACTATAAACATATAATACTACTACTGAATGCAGCCGCTCCCCACCCACACCATACTTTGAGTGGAACACATGTTTGATGTATTCACAATAAGATAAACTCCCAGGAGGATGTCTCAGCAGTAGGAATTGTCTTTCAGCAAGCTACCAAGGAGTATGGTTTGATGTTTCTGCCACAAGGAAGCCACACAGAATTCAAGAAGCAATGTTATGCAGATTCACTAGCTAAAATCTGTGCCAGTTATATGTGGTGCAAAACTGGAGGCAACGCCTAAAAACAAGAAACCAAACTGGTTGGCCATTAATCAACATGTGATGTGCGAAAGTAGAACATGACAAAGGATGATCTGGAAATGCGGAGAAAATAATGGGATGAAGTGAACAGAGCAACTGGTTGAAAGAGACAGTATTTAAGAAAGCAAGGAACTGCTCTGTATGCATTTTATTTATCCTATTCAGCCCATTTCCCCAACTAACCTAGTATTCAACCTATTGTTCAACTAGCTTAGTATTAACTACTGTGCCTTAAGAACATTTAGCCAAAAATATCTGGGACTGATCATGTGACTTAGCCAAGAAAAATGTGTACTGTACCAGTTCGTTATGCCCTCTCCCAAAGTTGTCCAGAAGATCATGGTGGATGTCAAGAAAAAATGTACATCACTGGTCTTTTTAATGTCTACAAGAGATTCCTATGAATACCCTGGCTACCTGCCATTGATGGTCCTTGGTTATGGAATTGCTGAGTTGAGTGAAACATTGAATGTCATTGCTTAATAGTTTTTCCTCTTGCTTCCCTGTTTTCTAATTTTACAATAATTATTTAAAGATTAATAATTAGAGATGCAAATTTTGAACAATGTATAACAAACCAAATGTAAACTGTTTAGGAGCTTAGAAAAGGATTGTAGATGGAACTCGGATCCTTTGCTTCCTATTGGGCTCCACAGTATTGTTCTATAATATTTAGACTGCAGGTATAAAGGGGATGGTTGCTTTTAACTTGGCAATGGTCTGGAGGACCATTAGAGCACAGTTGTGTTTGTGAGGAACATAGTAAGCTGCCATATACTGAATCAGACAGTTGGTCCATCTAGCTCAGTATTGTCTACACAGACTGGCAGCAGCTTCTTCAAGGTTAAGGGCAGGAGTCTCTCTCAGCCGTATCTTGGAGATGTCAGGGAAGGAACTTGGAACCTTCTGCATGAGAGTTGTCTGAGCAATGTTGTGTGGGCTTCATACTGGAAGTGACACTTCTAACTTTTAATATTGGTTTTAACTACTTCTTGTGTTGGAACAGAGCTAATGGCTGGGCATGGGATATTGCTTAGCTTGTTCCAGTTCAAGCATGGACTCCTGTGATGGCTATCTTGGCTTTGCCATACAATTATGCTCCATCAAATATGTTAGTCTCTGTTGCCTAAAAATAACTTGGAATAGAACTAATCTTAAAAAGATTGTGGCACAACAGGAGATAATGTAATCCTGCTGAAGAAACATAGGTAATTGGACTAGTGCTTATGGGAGAAATCTCCTAAGCAGGTTTTCCTCTGATCATTATTCTTTTAATACCTTAGCTCACTTTTATCCCCTAGAGGCTTACTATTTTATGGGATATTTGTTTCTTCTTTTGTGGGGGACAATATTATAAGAGGAGAATTAGGGTGTAGTTTAACATGAGATCAATATAAAGTGTCCAACAGAAATATTGCTTTAATTCATGTACATTATTAATATTTATGTAGCTTGAATTACAGGATAAGGGAAGAACAGTTTTTATTTGATGACAAAGTATTTTGTGTCTCTTCCAAAAGCTAGTTCTTTCTGTACTAGATAATACAATAATTGATTTAGGGAATTGGTGAATCTTTGCTAGGTAGTAATGACACATAGAAATCTGTGACACAAAATGGTATGCACACAATTTTAGGATGAGCAGACTGCAGCGGGGAAGTAACTTGCCTGGGGAGCAAGAGGTTGCTAGTTTGAATCCCTTCTGGTATGTTTCCCAAACTATGGGAAACACCTATATCTGGCAACAGTGATTAGGAAGATGCTGAAAGGCATCAGCTCAGACTGCGTGGGAGGAAGCAATGGTAAACCCCTCCTGTATTCTACCAAAGAAAACCACAGAGCTCTGTGGTCGCCAGGAGTCAACACTGACTCCATGGCACAACTTTACCTTTAGACCCTGCATTATCCAGTGTTCCCAGCCAGTGTGGACTGGGAAATTCAAATCTCATTCAGCCAAATATAAAAGTGAAGAAGCCCTGAGCTCAGTAAAGCAAGGGCAGGATAGAAATGCAACAAAATAAGGGAGCAGGTCTTCTGTGCAATTAATGAGCAGTTTTGCTTAATTCTTAGGACATACTGGTGATTCAAGAGATAAAGAAACATAGAGGGCATTCACATGACACGACTTGCCCGGATTACCCCAGGCAGCTTGTGTCACCTGGAGCACCAGGAGCCCTCAGCTCCCGGATGCTCCAGACCTGTGGAGCCACTTCATTTGGCCACTTTGTGAAATGAATGCCACCTCATTTCAAAACAGATTAGCACATAGGTTATGCAGCATAATATTGGCAGCTCTGAGTGGCCTGTGCTGTTGCGGGCTTCTACAGAACCACTGGCAATCCTGCAATTTTGTACAAGAGCGCAGAGTAGCTTGCCTGGTAACACTACCTACATTGTAATGTATCTTTTAAATATATCTATCTATCTTGAAACTTTCAAGATCTTAATGAATTTCCAGGTAGGCCATATTCCTTGGTATCTCAGATGGCATATTGTCTAATTTAGCAACTGCTGTAACGTCACAGTGATTTCTAAATCAGAAAACAGGAAGAAGCCAACTAAAAATAACCCTCAACAATAAAATGTCTCTGGCCTACAGTTACTTTATACATTTCAGTCACTGAAAACTAAATCCTGGGTGAAGCATATGCTCAGAGGCACTCTTAAATTTAATTCCAAGTGTGTGTCACTTCCCCAATGTACCATTTTGTACTTGGCTCCAGTTAGTGGACCTTGAGTTCTAGTAAACAAAATAAAGCTCAAGCTGGAAATTTGCTCAGTCCTTCCAAAGAAGATGGAACTTCAGTGGGTGCAGATTGTCATGCATGGATGAAAGAAAATATATACAATATATTTTGAAATCTACTCTATTTTAAAAAGCTATTAAAGGCACTGAAACACTCTTCTTTATCTAGCTGTTCCAGAAAAGTAAGGAAGTTGTATAATCTTCCTAATTTTTAAGATGATATCATTTGGAAGCAGCTTTCCTGTCTTTGGCCATCTTGGCCTTCTAGAAAGCTGGAACTTCTATATTTGTATGTACATGGACCTATGTTAGAAAGCAGGTTACAATTCAGCATATTCCACCACCACCACTCAGTATAATTAAGCGCACAGCAGCAACTAGAAATAACCAGAAATCAACATGAAAATCTGCAAAACAAACCAACAAAAGCTCAAACCGTGTCTGAACTACTTAATGTGATCCACATTGGTGAGTTTGTGCAGCAGTGAGCAAAACTGAAGTTTTTGCTCATGATGAACTTTTGAAAAGTGGGAATAAACCATTTGCTACAGGTGATTCTGCCCACTGGGGATGGTACATCTCTCTTGTTTACTTTTTCAGAGCTGCAGTATACTAGTGAGTCTGTCTGTCTATCTACCTACCTAAAATTCCGGTAGATTGTCCATGTGCGGCGCATTCCAATGCAAGAAAGGGAGAGTTGTAAAGCAAGCGGATTGGCTGGGTTTGCAGCCAGGCAGAGGCTGGCACAGCAAGTAGATTGGCTTGGATTGGAGAAAGAACTGGGGCTGTTGTGGCGGGCATGGGGGCTGGGAGGGGGGAGAGTGGCAGAGGAGGTGGACGGTGGGGTGAGGAGGTGGAGGCGGTGGGCCCTGGCAGAGGAAGTGACAGGTGGGCGGCCTGGTGGGGGGGAGGGAGCCCAGTGGGGAGATAAAGCACTGCCAGGGGGTGGGAAGGGAAAACTGTCAGTGGAAGGAGGAGGATGGGGACCTCCGGAATGACGGGGAACAGACTGGGGCGGAAGGGGGGGGAAGCGGCGGGGAACGGACTGGGGCGGAAAGGAGGGGGAAAGCAGCAGGGAACGGACTGGGGTGGAAGGCAGGGGGAAGCGGCGGGGAACAGACAGGGAACAGGTAGTGAAGGGGGAAGCGATGGGGAGAGACTAGTGGCGCAGATGCTATGCTCCAGGTCTCCTAGTTTAGTTTGAAAGGGTGGTAAATGAAGACATGAGATTTAATGGCCATACACAACAGATATTGTTCATGTTCTTTAGTACATGCGTATACTTTTAGTTCATTATGCAATCATTATACATCAAAATCCAAAATTGGTTTGGATTATATTTTGGATTACTTTCCGGTCAATCCTTGGGCAGTGTCAGCATATTTATTATCAATAAACATCAGTCCTGAAGTCAGCATGAGAGCCAAAATTGATCTTTGTGTCTCTTTACATTGTTGTTTTCCAGTAATACTTGCTGGGAAGACCCGAGTATTAGATAGTGCCTTGAGGCTTATATGTTTAAATTCCCCTGATAGTAAGAGAATAGTGCCAGTGGCATTTTTCTGGCATTGATCTTGTACTGACTTTGTAGAGAACATGGTAGCAAGATCACTGCTGTTGATCTGCAACCGGCAGTAATAGCTGAGTGTAGATGTGCTGTTTTGCAGATGTTGATGCGAACAGTGAAATCATCATTAGCACAATTAAGCACAAATCATCATTAGTAATTAAGCACAATTGAATGTGATTCAGTTTCCTTACTATTAGTGAGATTTCCATACTTTTGGTCTTGGCAATGTTCTCCCATGTACTGCTACTGTTAATAATGGCCTTTGGTCATTGAGGCTGTGGATGATGGGAGTTGCAGTCTGTGCCCAGAATAACTTCTGGACACCCAAGCTTGAGAACCCCTGTCCTTTAGAGTTGAACAACATTGGTGGTACGCTGCTATGTGCAGTGCAGATCTGGTTTCTTATTGCTTTGTCATGTATTGCTTTTATATATGATACAAAGGGCTTGTGTGACTTCTTGACTTTACTGGCCTGACGGGTTGAACCTCAAGATGGAAGGTTTTGGTTTAGCCTGTAAGAAAAGGCTTATAGAAAGCCTTATAGTTTCTGTCAGGCACACTAGATCCTATTGTCTATGTAATCAGTTTACCTTAGTCAAGGATGCTTTTGCTAAAGAGAGATTATTCTAGATTTTCTTGCTCGAGCTATCACTGTAAAACAACAACAACAACAAAAACCAAACAGTCTTTCTTTAGGTCATGCACAGATGATCAAAGGTACATTTAGGGAGAGAGACTACATAAAATTGGACTCTTTCCAATTAGGCTGTTAGGACGTTTCCACTACATACTCTAGTTAGTACATAAATATGCCTGTTGGTTAAAAACACTGTTCAGGCTTCTTGCTCAAAGACATTTTGAGTTGCTTGATAGTTTCTTTCAAACTCATGTATGTAGGAACATAGGAACATAGGAAGCTGCCATATACTGAGTCAGACCATTGATCTATCTAGCTCAGTATTGTCTTCACAGACTAGCAGCGGCTTCTCCAAGGTTGCAGGCAGGAATCTCTCTCAGCCATATCTTGAAGAAGCCAGAGAGGGAACTTGGAACCTAGATGCTCTTCCCAGAGCGGCTTCATCCCCTGAGAGGAATATCTTGCAGTGCTCACACATCAAGTCTCCCATTCATATGCAACCAGGGCAGACCCTGCTTAGCTATGGGGACAAGTCATGCTTGCTACCACAAGACCAGCTCTCCTGTTAATATAAAATCTGTTAATATAAAATCTGAAGGCTGCATGGTTGATTTTGATTTCAATCAAATTGTTTTAAATCACTTCACAGGACTCAATTTTAATGATTGAAATCATGATTGAAATCACTAATCAGGAAGATTCCACTAGTAAAAGTACATTCTTGTTGTCCAATATAACCTTAATACATATTCAGAGATGTAGGTTTCATTTTTAGGGGGTAGATACACACTGTAATAGGTACAGGCTTCTCATAATGCTGCTTCATTAGGGCAACCAGACCTTGCATTTCATTGTTGCACTGTTTGCGTTTCACTTGCATGCCTGTCTTATCTATAGGTACGGGAACTTCATTAAAATATTCCCAAGTGGGGTCTCTTTTACAGTCTGCTGCTATGATAGATGTTTCCCTTCTACAATGGAGGATACCCTCAGAAAACCTTTCCTCAGACTGGAGGAAACTGGAGTTCGTCTACAGTTGCCACCGGCTCGTCTGGTGGCAACACAGGGATGTTCCTTCTCCGTTGGTCCCCCAAGATGATGGAATGTGCTCCCTACTGAAATACGGGCCTCCCCATCTGTGACAACTTTTAAAAAGTACTTGAAGACAGCTCTTCACCCAAGCTTTTAAATCCGACTGTGGTTTTAAATTGTGTTAAGCTTTTTATTTTCTGTGTTTTAACTTGTTTTATGTCTCTGTAAACCGCCCAGAGATTAAAGTTTGGGGTGGTGTACAAAGATGATAAATAAAATGAATATGTTCTGTTCAGTGTTGGTTTCACTTTCTATTACCATCCTTTGCATTTATATCCAGACTCCTCCTTGGTTAGATCTACTCCATCTCTCCCCCCCCATCTTCTATTCATTTATTGGTCTTCTTTAATCCAATTCAGATATTATGCTGTACAAGTGTACAGTTGTCTGTACGGTTATCCACATGTTTGTGTAAATTACTGTACCTGGGTTCATTTAAAAAGTGAACATGGATGCAGGCCCCTCAAATGCATGGTACAAATAGGAAGTATACTTCTGTACCTGCGTTCAACATAACATGAGAATGACTGTACCTGTGTAAGATCTGTACCTGGGTATACTGTACACTCGTTGTACTAGTGTTGAACATAATATGTGAGTGGGCCTAATGTCTTTGCACTTTTAGAGGAGAAAGAGAGGGCAAGGGCTTGACTGTGGGTATGTGTGGGTGTGTGCCCTGCATGCACACCACCTGCAGAATAGGATTGATCAGGTCCGTTGTCTCTCAATCCCATATACTGCTGTTAACATGTTCACAGAATCTCATTAGGGGTTATGATTAGCATGCATGCTGATATCTTTGACCTAGGTACTCTTTAAATAAATTGTGTGTTTAAAAAAGTAAATTGATTTAAATTTTTAAAAATCCATTTTTTAAAAAATTAACAAAACATTGATTTGTATCAACACTGGAAAGTTGACATACCAGAAATATGGAAAATTCTGCCTTGGCTTTTCCTGGTGTCATGCCCTGAATAAAGAAGTAGCTAAATGGTAGAGCATCTGCTTTGCATACAGAAAGTCCCAGGTTCACACCCTGGCATCTCCAGGTACATTGGGATAGACTCCTGCCTGAAACCTCGGAGAGCTGCTGTCAGTCACTATAAACAGTACTGAGCTAGATGGGCCAATGTTCTGACTTGGTATAAGGCAGATGGTCCTATGTTTAAGACCAATTAAAAAAAAATTGGAATCACCAAGAGTATCTGCCTCTATCTTTGTCTGCATATGTGTCCTTTTGCTATAGAGGAAATCCTGCGCCTAGGAGCCAGGCAGCCTTGAAAGACCCTAGATGACGAGAACATGTTTTTTTCTTTTCCAATGGTCGGTTTTTATATATCCTAACATGTGTACATGACAGTCTAATGGGTAAAATTAGAAAATATTATATCTAAAATAACAGGAGTATATATCTTTAAAAAACAGATATCTAAAAGAACAGATAAAAGGAGTGTATATCTAAAAGGAACAGGAGGTCTTTCTATTGCTCAGATGAAGTACAAAGAGAATATTCAGTTTCTAGTGGATAACTTGTTTTTGGCAAATACCACTGCAGTCCATTGGGCATTTGCCAAGAGCAATAGGCAGACTGAAAGGAAAGATAGTGCTGTTGCTGTTGTAACAATGGGACACTAAGTGTTGTGTATTCTGTAGTACTATACATTGTAATTTTGCCTTGAGCACATAACAAATGTCTCTAGATCAGCTGACAGTTGTATCCATTAGGCTTTTGAAAGTGTGTTGTTTCTTATTTACATCAATTTTAATACTGTAAAGCATCAATTTATGGAGAACTGTTTAATTGAAATGTTTAGAAAAACTTTTAAACTGAGTACAGTAGACTCAATCTGTTTTATTGATTTCAGAATACAGGATCCTAGAGTTCACCTGTTTTCATAGAAGCGTCTCTCTTATGTTAAGGAGAAGAGCTATTTCAATCTGTCTTTGTTTTTTAATTTAAAATTCCATGCTCTCAAGCATGTATGTATTTATCAATTTTCATGCTCTCAAGCATGTATTTATCATGTACTCAGGCATGTTTTAAGCTTAGAAAGCAAATCTACTGATTAAGGTATAATTATTTTGTGCTGAGATCTTGAGTCTGCATTCTTGCTTAAGAACATCAGAGCCTTTCTGGTGTGATCAAGGTCCAGCATTCTTTGCAAGAATCACAGCTATCTGCAGATTCTAGGTGTCCACTGTAAATTTGCTAGTGGCTCCCACTGCTCCCGTGTAAGATTTGATGAGGCTCTGCTCCATATTCCTTTCATTACACTAAGTGAGATTTGCTATGGTCCCAATATTGTTTTATGCTCTCTTTCTTCTTGCTCTTAAGTCTCATGTTACAACCTTTTTATTTACTACAAGTCGCGTGCTGCACTGGTATCCTTTGATGGTATCCAGTGTGGTTTTGTTTGAACAGTAATCAAATTATTCTACTCTTATTATGGGCAATGACTATAATAAAATAAAAGTACTATAAATTGAAGTGTTACAGGTAGTTGAACTGTTGGGTTTGGTTGTGGTCCAGGTTCATTAGTATATTTTTAACTCTGTGGCTCAGACACTAAATGTCAAAAGTGGTTTAGTAACTGGTTAAGGCACTTAGAACCAGTTTTGAATCAGTTTAGATACATTTCATTCACATAAATATACTATTCTTTTGTTTGCAATCTGTCTCTATAAAATGAAAACCATGGTAACTATTACACTGGAGAAAAATATTATTTTTAAACTGTTTATTTTGTTAAGATTTTAACAAACAAAATACATATGATGGATAAATACATGACAATACCAATTTAGGTATTTAGCAGTTCCTGCTATGTGTGGGCTGCTTTTTTTTTTTTTTTTTAAGACATTCAGACAAATAATACTAAATAGGAAGTTTGTGGTGGTGGCAGTGTATGCTTAACACACAAGTTCCAGTCCTATGAATACTGCACGTATGCAAGTTCCATTACAAATGAAGATGTTAGTGTCTGTACCTTGTGCCCCCAAATGCCTCCCCCCCCCGCCAGATATGGGAAATTCTCCTTTCCACTCAGGTGGAAAAGGCAGAGCATTTCCTGCTCCATATCTTATGAATGAAGCCCAGACCTTGTACGTAATGCTTGCATTTGTATGGGTATATTGAAAATAATGGGTATATTGAAAATAATGTGGACAAGATAGGTACTGCTTAAACAAGGGTAAATTAGAATTGTAGTGTTATGTGTATGATTACTTTGGGTCTGTGTTTCTTTTAAGATAACGGAAGTGTGGGGCGACCTGAAGATCTGTTACCGTGCAAGATTTGTGGGAGAACTTTCTTTCCAAATGCACTGGTGAGTAGAAAATTAAATTAAGGATCTACATTGACCATAGTTCCTAAAAGTGAAGCTGTTACGAATTTGTCACACTCTCAATGCTAGCAGTTTCAGCATATATGTTTTTGTTTGTTCTGAATACTGTGGGGTTTGTTTATCCAGGTCTTGGTTATAATAATTCATAGCTGTCTTGCCTGCGACAAAGTGGGGTAATAATTTGGATAAATAAATATAGCTTTATCCTTCTGAGACAATGGCCTTCTTCCTAAATCTCTTTATTGTACTATATACTGTAGATAACTATGGTTGTGCAATAGTTATCTATATGGTGGGATTGGTTTGGTGGCAGGATGAATTGGAGCAGACGGCTTTTGCCTCTTTTACACTGCTTAACCCAAACCAAGCACCGGTCTGCTCAGGCTGATTCATGTCAAGGTGGGTCTGATTTGGCTGCTTCAGCCCCTCATCCCACCATCCCCCCATTTACCAAGCAAGGGGCAGGACAGACTGCATTATTAGCAGTGAGGGAGCAAATGCTTCTGTGGCTTCATTTCAAAATATGTTCTGGCAAGTCCCCCCTGCTCCGTCTTCCCCCCTTGCAGTCTTGGGGAAGGCATAGTGTATCTTGAGGAATTGTTGTCTCTTCCCAGATTGCAGTAATGATTGTAACCCAGTAAAGGCTACAGTTCTCAAGATACACTGTGCCTTTCCCAGGACTGCAGGAGAGAAAGTAAAAAACAAAACAAAAAAATCACTGCCTAAAGTTATTTTAAAAATGAAGCTGCGGAATCAGCTGTTCCCTTGTTGCCATTTATACAGCCTGCCCTGTCCTTTGCCACTTTAACTCATATCACCCTGGCTGGTACTTCAGCTTGGGTTGAATTGAGTAGAAGAGGTCAAAGCAGCAGCCGGATGCAAATTGGACCCAATTTAGCTATTAAATCTTTGCACAGTCATACTTCTCTCTAGACTAGGAATCTGGGGAATAGTGGTGAGGAAGAGCCCAAGTTCCAGTTCTGATTTGAAGCAACCCCTTCAGATTGTGCTAGAGTGAATTGGAGCACCTTCCCCTGGAAGTGCCAAGGCAGCCCCCAGACCAAATCAGGCCTGGTTTGTACAGCCCTAATAGTAGTTGACGGTGGGTGGAATTATTTCTTTCCAAATATAACTGTTGCATTTCTTCTTCTCGCAGAAAAAACATGTTCCCATTTGCCAAAAAACTGCTACTAGGAGAAGAAAAACATTTGACTCCAGCAGACAAAGAGCAGAGGGAACTGATATTTCCACAGTGAAACCTCTGAAACCACGGGTGGGTATATGAATGTTGGAATATGACTGTTTTAGGCAGCTATCTATACATGACTGATGGGCATGAGTCATTGAGTTGCATGTGTCTTATGAGTGTGAATTGACTCATGGCAGTCGGTCATGGAATATAATTTGTTTAACAAGGGGCCAGTAACTTAAGGGTTGAATCTAAAATTCGTAATAGATGTGGCATAGAAACATCTGAAATCAGGCAGCCCAATCCTGAGCCTTTTTATTCAGAAATTAAGAAACTTCTGCGAAATTTATTTCTTACTTTAGGATTTCAAGCAGTATGACTATTATGATGATGATCTTTGTTTAAGGAGCCCAGTCATATATTTCATGATCCACTTTGGAAGTTCACAACAAAAAGTTATTCTGCTTTTTAGAGTTGTAGCCAACAGAAAAAAAACAGAGCCCGGTCATTTATTGCTGTGAATATTGCATGCCTTAGATATCTGATTCTGAACCAAATAATTGAATTTTCTCAAAGACACCTAAGAACCCTAATCAGGTTTTGACTTCTAATAATGTTCTCAGATGAGTAATTTTCATTGTACAAGAGAGAATACCTATTTTCTACTGGATCAGTTTCAGTTGGTACAGAAATATACAAGATTTCATATTCCACAGAACATGCCTGATGCTGTAGTTACTGTAGCTTAAAAGCTTACACACTCGTTCACACTGCTGAACTGTTTTAACATAAGAAATTGTCCTGATACTAATGTGATAACTGGCTATGAATCAACATATGAATGAAAGTAGTAGGTGCCAGTGCTTTTCAAAGAAATGGGCCTCCTTAAGTCTAATATTAACAGGATGATGAGTGTAGTGGGTAATCTGGTATATGGGACCAGTGAATGAGTGAACTTCCCTGAACATTTGTACATCTAGCATGCAAAGCTCTCATTTTGAAATCAAAGTCAGAAATATCTCACAAAATGTCAAATGTTTGGCATCTATATTTGTGTTTGTAACTGCTCCCACATTGTCCTACCAAAGGAGCTAAAAAAAATTGTAGATATTTTGCTCTTCCAAAGGGTGGCATGACTTTTTGATTCAGGCAGGATTTTATATGTAAAAGTGCTGTTCGTAATATTGCATACAAAGCAGGGGGGGGTGAAATATTTTTATCCAACTGCAAATCTATGTTCTTTCTGTTACCGCCTTAGCCAGAACCCCCAAAGAAGCCATCAAACTGGAGACGAAAGCATGAGGAACTCATAGCAGCTATACGAGCAGCCAAAGGAGTTGATCAGGTCCTTAAAGAAGGAGGAAAACTTCCACCTCCACCACCACCTTCTTATGATCCTGGTATGTGAAACTCTGGAGATGTTCTTGGAAGAACTAGTTCATGAACGCTTATGGAAAATTGCAACATCTAGTAATGCAGTATTCCTTTGAATGGATAAACAAGCACATCTTGTCTTTTCCCTCCAACCCTGCCCCCAGGGCTCAAATGTCCAGGCTAAGAACATGAGCAGACTAATATTCAGTCCAACTCATTTCCTTCTTTCCCTCCTCCAGTTGTTATCTTTGAAGGCTCTACTCAAGACTAATGCCACCTAGATAGGAATAGGGATGTGCCCATACTGGTTTGGATAGTTTGGTGGCGGTGGGGGGTACCTTTAAGGGACTGGGAGGGTGCTCTTACCCTCTCTCGCTGGCCGTGTTTCCCCCACCGGCACTGTCTGTGCCCAAAATCGCTGTGCAAGGCATCAGCGTACCTTCTTGCCGCCCCAGTCAGCGTCAGACCAGAAGTGGCCAGTGTGCCCTGCGCAACAATTTTGGGCACAGCGCTGGCGGGGGAAACATGGCTGGGGAGGGAGGGTAACATGGTGGGGAGCACCCTCTTGGTCCCTTAAAGGTACCCCTCCCCGCCAAACCATCGGTCGGACAGTTAATGCACATCCCTAGATATGAATAAGCTATGTCCATGCCACAACTCCATAGGACTGCAGAAAGAGTGTAGAGTTTAGAATGGGGCATAGAACTACCTTTCCTGAGATTTCAGCTGCCATTTAAAAAGAAAAAAAAGTTTTGAACTCTCTGAAGCCAGAGAAGCATGTGCATAAGGTTTCCAGGTGGACTTCAGTGCCTTGCAAAGCCTCTTAGTCTCCTGATCAGCAAAACCAGAATAAATTATTCAGTATGGTACAATCTCAGAATAAGTGATGCAACAACAAAATCAAATCTGTGGGTACTTAATTTGCATAATTTATGCTGTAGCAGATTGTGATTGCTTGAGTAAAGGATTAGTTTGTACTCCATGTTTAGCATGGAGTACAAACAGCCCTGGATATTATCTTGCCTCCTTGTAACTTTCCCCTCTTACTGCTCTATGCCCAAGTCACTCTTTGACTAATATCATCCAAGAACGCATATTTGTCTACACCTGAAAGAAAGGAATGAGTACTTAAAACCACCCCTACATTATATATCAACCATATACTATATTATTGGTATATGTGGCCTGTCCTTACTGTATTTTAGACATGGGATTGTAGAAGTACTCCTATGGCACAAAACTGTAACATGAAAAGAAGCCCACAGTTAAGCAAAAGCTGGGTTTGCCTGCTGTCTGTTCAGATATACCTTGCTGCATCTAGGTATACAAAGTAGTGGTGGGTGATAAGGCAGATCGGGTAGCAACTGGAATGTCAATGGCAGAAAACTCACAAGAGGCACTAGGATGGTAATACCTGCCTTATTGAAGGAGGCAGTGGTACAGTCTTGACAGAGAGCCATCTGTAGATGCCCAAATAGTCTGGGACCATGTTACCTCAACACGCGGCTTCTTCCATATGACCCCCACCCTTCACCATCCCCATATACTGCCTGAATAATCTTCTGAATACTCAGTTGTGAATGTCTCAGTCATCGGAAGCTATGCTGGCATCAAACAGAAGTTTTTCAGCAGGGAGAAATCATCCTTTGGATTTCCTGCCCTAGGTAGGTTTCCCAGACCCTTTTCCGCTGGAGTTAAGGTGCATGGTGAAACCATATTTGTTTGGAAAGGCTTTATGATGCCAATAGTTTCAGTGCTGCGGACTACTAAAACTGATTTTACTATAGTTTTTAATGCTGCTGCTGACTTCTAAATATTTAAGTTTTGATGATATGTTGGTATTGTTTTTAATTGGAATAAATATTTCTGTTTTGTGTTTGTTTTGTTGTGAATCTTATGGATCTAGTGTAGACCATAGGTTGGGATAAAAATAGAGTGAGCAGATAAACAAATAAAGCTGTTCT
The DNA here is from genome assembly GCF_027244095.1 of Hemicordylus capensis. Lineage (NCBI taxonomy): Eukaryota > Metazoa > Chordata > Lepidosauria > Squamata > Cordylidae > Hemicordylus > Hemicordylus capensis. The sequence goes on from NC_069660.1 coordinate 274,099,060, forward strand.
ATTGTTGATGTGTTGTGAATCTCTGTTGAATTCTTGAATATAGATTACATTCAGTGCCCATATTGTCAAAGACGATTTGGCGAAGGTGCAGCGGATAGACACATCAATTTCTGCAAAGAACAAGCAGCACGGATTGCTAGTAAAGGGAAAGTGGTTACTGATGCTAAAGGGAAGCTTCCTACTCGAACACAGGTAAATAGATTATTCTCTGTTGTTGTTGTTGTTGTTGTTGTTGTTTACACAGTCAGACAGGTGTTATTGATTGGTTTGTTTTATCCAGACATCAAGTCCTTCCCAAGGACCTGGGATGCCAGAATTTTATTATCAGTGTTGTTGCTGTTATTATTATAGATATTGTCGCAGAATATAGGCTGCTCCCAGTAATGTTGCTTTTTGTAATTGGCTTATGGTGATTTCTGTGGCCCCTATGGTGTTGAGGTGCTCTTCAAAATGTTTTGGAATTGCACCCACGGCGCCAATTACCACTGGGATTATTTTGGTATTCTTCTGCCACAGCCTTTCAGCCTTTTACTACTACTACTACTACTACTACTACTACTACTATTACTTTCAATTTGTTGATCTTTGTATTTTGTGATTTTTTCTGTTTTTTTCTTCTATTCTGCTATCCACTGGTATTGCTATGTCAATTATTTTGACTTGTTTTTCTTTCTTCTCGACTACAGTTATATCTGGGGTATTGTGGTATTGTGTGGCAGATATTTGTCTGTTTGTAGTCGGAAGTCCCATAATATTTTTGCATCTTCATTTTCTACAACTTTTTCAATTTTATGGTCTCACCAATATTTGGCTACAGATAGCTTGTATTTTTTGCAGATGTTCCAGTGTATCATCCCTGCTACCTTGTCATTTGTTTGTTTGTGGTCAGTCTGTGCGATCTTTTGACAACAGCTGATGAGGTGGTCCACTGTTTCATCTGCTTCTTTACAAAGGCGGCACTTGCTGTTTGTTGTTGATTTTTTGACTTTTGCTCTTATTGCATTTGTTTTTAGTGCTTGTTCTTGTGCAGCCAGTATTAAACCCTCTGTTTATTATTATTATTATTATTATTAATAATAATAATAATAATATGTTTTCTATACACCCTTCCAAAAATGGCTCACAGCGGTTTACGCAGAGAAATAATAAATAAATAAGATGTCTCCCTGTCCCCAAAGGTCTCACAATCTAAAAAGCAACATAAGATAGACACCAGCAACAGTCATTGGAGGTACTGTGCTGGGGAGTGGATAAGGCCAATCACCCTCCCCCTGCTAAATAAAGAAAATCAACACATTAAAAGGTGCCTCTTTGCCAAGTTAGCAGGGGTAAATCTGATTTTTAAAAATCTGTTATGTCAAAAACCTGCTCGAAGTTAAGATTGTAGAGTTCTATTTCTTGAAGTAGTTTTAAAAGCATCAGCAAAACTCTTTTTAAAAATCTCAGAAGGGGATGCTGATACAGCCACTTAAACCTTGCTATTGAAACCTTGCTATTTAAAAGCATTCAAAAGAAAACAGGAGAAATTATCTGTTTTGCTAATATTTATTCTACTGTGTTGATTGAAGAATTTTAAAAAGAAAGGCACCATCAAGCAGATGATAAAATGATAAAATAAATTGTTGGAATGTTCCCTGAAGGACCACAAGTTGAGTGACTGCTGTTTGTCTGGAAACATTGTCAGCTTCTATATCACTTTTAATGTGTAAAGTACTTCAGAGTATTTGATCACAATGCAGTGCACAAGACTAAAAAGGGCTTTATACATCAGAAGTGATAAAGAATTGCAGCTTTGTTCTTGGAGACAAGGCAGGTATTGTGGCAATCTCACAAATAACCCCTTCTTCTAGAAAGGCACATCCAGTTGTGCAAAGCCCCTTTCAAGTTTGTCCAGTTCAGATTGGGGCTCGTACTCCACTTCCACCACTTGCAGCCATAAATTGTGACTCTTGAGTGCAGTCCATGATCCATAGCTACAACTAGATGGCAAATCCATGTAGTTGAAGAGAGATGTCATGGATAGGGTTGTGCATTTTGTTTTGTTTTTTTCTATTTTGTTTTTGGCCCAAATCCGAAACACCCTCATTTTGTTCTTTGTTTGAAATTGCAAAATCTGAATTTGGAACATTTTGGATTTTAAAAAACAGCCCTGGGGCAAGACTAGTGGGTAAGGGTGGTAGTGCCCAATGGGTGGAAGCTACCACCCAAATTTCAGAGGAATTGGGCAAAGGGCTGATTTTTGGTGAATTTTTGAAGTTTAAGATTTTCCCCATAGGGAATAATCGAGGTTTCAGCAAAAGTATAGCTTCACGTCGGGGGGGAAAGAGGATGGCCCAGAGCAGAGTAGGGTGGGTGGTAGTGCTTGGTGAGGGCAAGGAAGCTGCTAGAATTATTTCAAAGGAATTGGGCAGAGGGCTGATTTTTAAAGATTTAATGGAGTCTATGCTTCTTTAAGGTTCTTCCCCATAGGGAATGATGGCGGTTTCAGCAGCCCCATAACTGCACTTGGGGGCACCGGGGTGGCCCAGAGTGAGTGGTGGTGTAGAGCACATAGGGTGCTAACCACCCCCATGGGTTGCTAACCCATGGGGTACTGAGTTGTTGTTTCTGAGATGTTTTGAGCATATGATTCTCTGGTAGCATATGAGAGTGGATTCATGGTTTGTTGTTGAAAATCTCATATGCTACCAGAGAATCTACAGGCTGGGCTTAGGCTGGCAACAAGGCAGGCATAGGCAATGGCATGGCATCTCTCAAGGGGGTGAAAAAAATTCTTCTGAAACAAAAAAGCAATGCAGTAGATAAATCCATTCCTAGGCTGGCTTACAGTAGCCATAGCAGGCTGGGCTCAGGCTGGCAACTAGGCAGGCAGGCATTGGCAATGGCATGACATCATCATGGCAACTTGAGGCATGCCATGCAATGCAAACTAGTTCTCTCTCTCTCTTTAATGAGGCAGAAAGGCAGAATGGCGAATGAGTAACTAACTTTTTGAACAAATTGAAAACCCCTCCTTGATCTCCGCCTCACCCTTGCCCCTTGCCCTGGCCATTGTGGGGTCATTAAAGAGTGGCAAGAGGCAAAAGAGCCAGTGAAGAACAAGGAGGGAATCGTCAGCATGTCAGGCCATGCTTTAGGTCACCAATCGGAAGGCTGGAAGGGCGGGAAATTCAAAGAGATGTCAAACACAAAATGAAGGTCCAAAACAACAAAATGTTTTGTAGCCGAAACATGGACGTTTTGTTTTGTGTACAAAACTTTCGGATTTGGAAAATGGGCATTTTGTTTTGTCTACAAAATACTCGAAACAGCCCGTTTCGAGTACAAAATGTTTTGTACCCAAAATGTTTCGCACATCCCTCGTCATGGAGCTGTTGTCTAGAGGCTGAAGCCCCACAATCCCTGACTGGAAAATAATAGGAACCCTCCACCATCTGTTACACCCTTATTGCTTCCCCAAGATGGGGGATGGCTCAGTGACACGGAGCATCTGCTTGGCATGCAGAAGGTCCCATGTCCTGTCCTGTCTTCTCCAGGTAGGCCAGGAGACCCCTGCCTGAAATCTTGGAGGGCTACTGCCAGTCAGTGTGGACAATATTGAGCAAGGTGGACCAGTGGTCTGACTCAGTTCTGTATAAGCAGCTTCCTATGTAAGACCTTGGGGACAAAAGCAAAGGGGAAGCAGTGGCCGAGTGGGCCGCCTTGTGTTCCACTATACACTTTTTTAAAAATCCTCAAGGCTTTTCATGCTTTTGAAATTTGAATAGAACAGTCAAAACAGCTGGATTTATTTTTGGTCCAGACAGGAAGTACAAAGTACACTTTTACATGTCCTTGCAATAAGCCCATGAAGAGAGACCACTGTTTTCCTCCATAGTACAGATGAGGAAATGAGGCAGGAAGACTGACATCCCAATCTACTCAGAGTTTTTGGTGGTTAGCCTGTGTCTTTTGCATACCAGTCCAATACAATACTAAAACTATTTGAAGCATCTTTTAATTAGGAAAGGAGGTATTTTGCCAGCAATTGCCTGGGTGCACACAGCTGTAGTTAATTTGAGAAGACACAATTATGTGGAAGTACACTCAGTGGTTTCTTATCAGTCAAACTGCTTTCTTTCCAAGGCTAATCTTCATTGTTTCAGGAGCTGTCAGGACACAGTTCTGGTTGGCTTGTCCTTATATTTCCCCCTTCCTCCTGCAAAGATCTGAAACATTTTGCAACTTTCAAAACCTTGGGTTTTTTTTTACCTTTTCCTTTTTAACAAAATAAGAGGATGAATGCTCATTTAATTGAATAAGTGTTCAAACCATGTTTTAAATATAAAAAAGAGATGGATAGTCTACCTGAAGTATGAATGGGAGGGACAAGCCTGAATTCTGAAGCAGTGCTATAGTCACTGAAGGTAGCTAGCAGCTGGGCTTAACTGTGTAGAGGGCAAATAAATAGGTATATGACCATTCCCAAAGCGGTGTACATAGAGATAGATAAATTAAACAAACAAACAAACAGATTCCTTGTCTCCAAAGGGCTCACAATCTAAAAAAACAACATGAGATGGACACTGGAACAGCCACTGGCGGGATGCTGTACTGGGGTTAGAGTTGCTAACTAGTTGTTCTCCCCCTTCTCAATAAAGAGAATCACCACTTTTAAAAGGTGCCTCTTTGCAAAGTGTGTTTTACATGGTGTTTATGCTTGTAATTAAGGCTGATGGGCTTTTTTTCATCTGTATAAACAGAAGCTGGTTTGTTTCTCCCAGCAGATTGGGACCATGGTGAGAGGACTTTAACCCTGGTCCCACCTCACCCCCGTAGCTGCTATTTAACAAGGAAAATGGCTCCCAATGATGCCAGTGAACTCTGCTTTGTTCAACTGTGTGTGTGTGTGTGTGTGTGTGTGTGTGTGTGTGTGTGTGTGTGTCCACATCAGGATCATGGCAGTTAGGTTAAAGCCCCTTACCTTCCTGCTTGGAGTCCTGTTCCATGGCAAGGTTTACTCCGTTAAGAGCTGTAATAATGTCATGTATAGCTTGGCCCTAAGTTGTTAACTTATTGCTTTGATTGGGTTTTGTTTGTTTCAGTACAAAGCACCATCAGTAAAGAAGATGTCTTCTACAGGAATAACACCCCCAGCCTCATCACGTTTGCCACAACCAAGTAAGTTAATGCAATTATCACAGATATGATCTTATATAATGGAAATAAATAAAAAGCATACATATTTATACGCTGATGGGATCTGAGCTGTTAGTGACTGACCAGGAGAGGGATCTTGGGGTCATGGCAGACAGCTCATTGAAAGTGTCTACTCTATGTGTAGCAGCTGTGAAAAAGGCCAGTTCCATGCTAGGGATCATCAGGAAGGGGATTGAAAATAAAACTGCTAATATTTATAATGCCCTTACACAAAACTATGGTGCGGCCATGCCTGGAGTACTGCATACAATTCTGGTCACCACATCGAAAAAAGGACATTGTAGAACTGGAACAGGTGCAGAAGAAGGCAACCAAGATGATCAGGGGCCTAGAGCACCTTTCTTATGAGGCAAGGTTATTGCTATTTAGGGGCTATTTAGTTTAGAAAAAAGACGACTGCGGGGAGACATGACAGAGGTCTATAAAATCATGCATGGTGTGGAGAAAGTGGATAGAAAGAAATTCTTCTCCCTCTCCCATAACACTAGAACCAGGGGTCATCCCATGAAATTGATTGCCGGGAAATATAGGACCAGCAAACGGAAGTACTTTTTCACACAACGCATAATCAACTTGTGGAATTCTCTGCCACAAGATGTGGTGGCAGCACATCTGGAAGGCTTTAAGAGGGGTTTGGATAACTTCATGGAAGAGAGGTCTATCAATGGCTACTATTTTGGAGGGCTTATAGGCCATCTCCAGCCTCAAAGGCAGGATGCCTCTGAGTACCAGTTTCAGGGGATTAACAGCAGGAGAGAGGGCATGCCCTCAACTCCTGCTTGTGGCTTCCAGTGGCATCTGGTGGGCCATTGTGTGAAACAGGATGCTGGACTAGATGGGTCTTGGGCTAGGGATGTGCAAACAGGTTCGACCCTGAACCTGTTCGAGGTTAAACTGGTTCGGTTTGACCGTTTGGGGTCAAACTGACCCCAAACCCCCCCATTTGGTCTGACCCCGGACTGAATACCCCCTGAAGTTTGGGGGGTTCGCAAGCTTTAAATTCTAGATGGCCTTGGGCTAGGGATCTGCAAACAGGTTTGACTCCGAACCTGTTTGAGGTTGAACTGGTTCGGTTCGACTGTTTGGGGTCAAACTGAACAACCCCCCTTCCCCGTTTGGTCTGACCCTGGACTGAACACCCCCCAATGTTTGAGGGGTTCACGAGTTTTAAATTCTTTTTTTAAAAAAATTGTTTATATTTTACCTTTTACTCCCCTCAGAGGAGTTCCTAAAGGTGGTGGGTGGGGGGTTGTCCGCGGATGTTCTCTCTCCCCCGCCAGCCTTCGAAATGACCCCCTCGCCTGGTTTGGGTGCTCTTCGGCCGGTTTTCGGCCTTCACCCAGCGGCCATTATGCAGACCGCGCGCCCGAGCACATGGCCTCTGCGTGGCCCGGGTATCACAGCTATGCACATTGCCTCTTAAATGATCAGGAGAACCTATTATGGCAGGCTCTCCTGGTTGCCTAGGGTTACAGAAAGAACCTGGTACTGGGGTGCATTATTTACCCTTTCAGAGAGAGAGAATAACTTGGTGGTAGCAAATATGCTTTTCATATAAAAGATCATAGATTCAAAATCTGGCATGCCCGGGACAGCCCGGGGAAAAAATCCTGTCTGCAACATTGGAAAGCTGCTGCTAGTCAGTGCAGACAGTACTGACCAGATGGACCAGTGGTCTGATTCAATATAGAGCAGATGCATATGGTTTTATGCAGCTGGAAAAGCTGCATAATGTGGTGACTGGATAAGAGGTAGGCAAAATGACTGTCAAAGGCAGAAAGCTGTTTGTAGTCTTAAATGATTGCAAGTCTGCTCTAAAACATATGAAACAATGACTTTTGCAAGGCTGCAACTGCTGACTTGCTATTTCAGAAATCAGAAGCATTGTGTAGTGGACAGAGCATTGGGACTGAACAAGGGAAATTTGGGTCCATATCTCCACTCAGCCCTGAAGCTTTCCAGGTGACCCTGGGCTAGTCACCATTCCCACGGTAGTGGTGTGTCAGACTTGTGTTCTTTATTGTGTGTATGACTTGGGATTTAATTAGTTTCAGCCTCAGCTGGCCAACCCTCTCCCTTTTGCTACTTTTCCAATTGAAATCTCTCCCCCTGCACCTGCTCTACTTGCTGTTATGCCTGCCAGGATAAATACAATAGAAGTGAAGTGTGCTGGCGACCACAGAGCCCTGTGGTTGTCTTTGGTAGAATACAGGAGGGGTTTACCATTGCCATCTCCCACGCAGTATGAAACGGTGCCTTTCAGCATCTTCCTATATCGCTGCTGCCCGATATAGGTGTATCCCATAGACTGGGAAACATACCAGTGGGGATTCAAACCGGCAACCTCTGGCTTGCTAGTCAAAACATTTCCCTGCTGCCCCATTAGGTGAAGGTCCTACAATAGAAGTACCTACCTTAGAAGTATCTACCTTATTTCTTCTTCTCCAGTTAGGCTGATAGCAGGTTCCGGAGGGTGATTTTGATCTAGGGAATAGTAATGGGGAAATTAATGAACCCCCTGTCCTTCTAGAGGGCTGCTGCTGCAATCCAGCTTGACTGCTCCCCTGTGGTTACTTCAAGTTTTGTCCTGTATCATGTAGTTTGGCTCTGTGAATTGGGCACAGAAGTGATGTCATGTTTATTTTAAAAAGGTACACCTGCCAGTAAATTGCTGTCTACAAGTGGGCCTGTAGGAAACAAAATCCAGAATTCATCTCCAGCTCATAAAAACTCAGCAAAGACAACCCCACAAACTGGGTAAGTAGCAGCAATAGCAATAGCACTTACATTTATATACCGCTTTATAGCCGGAGCTCTCTAAGCGGTTTACAATGATTAAGCATATTGCCCCCAACATTTCTGGGTACTCAGAAGGATGGAAGGCTGAGTCAACCTTGAGCCCCTGGTCAGGATCGAACTTGTAACCTTCTGGTTACAGGGCGGCGGTTTTACCACTGTGCCACCAGGGGCTCATCAAGTACACATATAATGTGATGTGTCTGTAAGGATTCCTTGGTATGAATTACGATCCGTGACTCAGAACATTCACCTTAAATATGAGGTAAGCATTGCAATCCCTTAAAGTCTGTGCCAGACGGATTTTAGTCTGAGCAGATATCTGTCACTAATCCACTTACCTGGCTGTTGCTCTGGTGGCACCTGCTGCTGCTCCAGAAGGTTTCCTCGTCCTCACTCCAGTGTTTCCTCATCCCTTCCTGGTGCTTCGAATATGGATACAGCAGCAATCCAGGAACCTTTCTAGTAATACATTTCCTGGTGCCTGGGTTCTTGCTATAGCACCATTTTAGGCACCAGAAGTGAGAGGGGGAAGAGACAGAGAAACATATTTGCCTCAAGAGCAGTGCTCGCTGTTGGAGGGATTTCCAGATGATCCCACACACGCCAGCCCAAAGCCATTGCCACTGGGGATACTTGGCTTTGTTGAGCCACTTACAGAAGGGTGGGGCGTCTCTCTGATTAAGATGTTGCTGGTCCAGCTGGTTTGTATGTAATTCCCTTTTATTCTGGCCAGAGCATGGTGATGCTCTGACATCCCAACAGACATCCTAACAGACATCCCAACAGAATGACTAAGCTTATTGAATAGAATGGCTTAGTCATTTGGATGCCAAAGTGCCATTTAAGATATAGTAAGGAATTATTTTGATAAGAAAAAAGTGAATTGATATGTACAGTTACCCAAATGCTGTGTTTCCATTATCTTGTATGATAAGAGCATCCAGGCCTGGATGCCACAGGCTTCGCTTCCTTCTCTGTAGCAAGTAAGGCGTTACTTTCATTTCTGAGTCATCAAATAAATGGTGATGTGCATCAGTATGTCCCTGGCCAACCACTTGTCATGACTTATTCCATGGCTAGCACTGATTTTGAGTTTCCCCCCATCAATTTTTGATGGCTTGCACATTTTAAGTAAATTTTTAGTTTTGAATTATTTGTAAATGATTAACTGCTCATTTAGATTCCATGTTATTCTGGGCAGCATTTCTCATTCTGCTGCAGGCAGTGGCTCAAATACCAGCTTACAAAGCAGGGGTCTTGGGGGAATTTGCGCACTGCTCTGTGTGCCTGCATTCTGCATGATTTGTTGCGCAGGTTTTCTTTATTTTTGATCAGGATACGGTTCTAGTGGGATTTCCAGGCACTATCTCAGTGACAGAGCATCTACTTTGCATGCAGAAGGTCCCTTGTACAATCTGTGGGATCTCCATATAGGGCTGGGAAAGAGCCACTTTCAGTCATTGTAGACATTGCTGAGCTAGATGGACCAATGTCTGACTTGGTATAAGACAGCTTCCTATGTTCCTAGCTTGCAGAATGCAATCATGTCCTGTTTTGACCTCTCTTCTTTCTTTTTTTTGCTTTCTTAATTTTATATTTTATATTAAATGTTCCCTGTCATCCTGCTTTAACGTGTGTATGAATTTATCCTCCTCCTGCACGGAAGATCAGTGGGTCACAGTTTTTCAAATGAGGCCTTAATGGTGATCTCATCAAGCCATCACCATGTTTCCCCTGTTGGAAATGTTAATGGCCTCCTTTTCCTTTTCCTCACTGAACTGTTCACCCCAACTGCCTTCCATTTGGCATCCTGCCCTCCAATTCCAGTCTGTTGTATGCGGGAATTCTGATCTAGCATCAGAGAGGCCTAATGCTGGAAGCTCTGGGCAAACAACCAACAGTGAGTGTCAGCATAAAACAAGACAGTACAAGCCAAGCAAAGAAGCTGTGTTTTGGTTCACAACACAAACAACACTTGGCTGAGTATGGTTAGCTCTGTAGTTTCAGCCTGTGAACCTTATCAGTGGAGGTACAAACATAATAGTTGTTGACAACATCCTAAATCTGGAGCCATTACTATTATTTTGGGTTAATAACACCTGGAGCTTCCCAGACAGCAGGCTTTACCACGGGTTTACTATGGGGCTTTACTGCAAGTTCGAGGTTGCCTGCCAAAACCAATGCAAACAGTGGGTTGTTTTTTTTACCCTGGATATAAAATGGGCTATACTCGTAACGCACAAAGAAAAATGTGAATTGTGAAGTGCTCCCTGATAGCTCACAGGGACTTTGGGGTAAATTTGGCTAATACAGGTGAAACTCGGAAAATTAGAATATCGTGCAAAAGTCCATTAATTTCAGTAATGCAAATTAAAAGGTGAAACTGATATATGAGACAGACGCATTACATGCAAAGCGAGATAAGTCAAGCCTTAATTTGTTATAATTGTGATGATCATGGCGTACAGCTCATGAAAACCCCAAATCCACAATCTCAGAAAATTAGAATATTACATGGAACCAATAAAACAAGGATTGAAGAATAGAACAATATCGGACCTCTGAAAAGTATAAGCATGCATATGTATTCAGTACTTGGTTTGGGCCCCTTTTGCAGCAATTACTGCCTCAATGCAGCGTGGCATGGATGCTATCAGCCTGTGGCACTGATGAGGTATTATGGAAGACCAGGATGCTTCATTAGCGGCCTTCAGCAATTCTGCATTGTTTGGTGTCGTGTCTGTCATCCTTCTCTTGGCAATGCCCCATAGATTCTCTATGGGGTCAGGTCAGGCGAGTTTGCTGGCCAATCAAGCACAGTACACTGTATACTTTTCAGAGGTTCGATATTGTTCTATTCTTCAATCCTTGTCTTATTGGTTCCATATAATATTCTAATTTTCTGAGATTGTGGATTTGGGGTTTTCATGAGCTGTACGCCATGATCATCACAATTATAACAAATTAAGGCTTGACTTATCTCGCTTTGCATGTAATGCGTCTGTCTCATATATCAGTTTAACCTTTTAATTTGCGTTACTGAAATTAATGGACTTTTGCACGATATTCTAATTTTCCGAGTTTCACCTGTATGTGAACTCACACCTCCATTCTGGAGGAGATGCAAACTAAAAGCCGGATGTGAAAAACTTCCTGGACTGCTTCTAACAGCATTCCCTATTAGAAATGCCATACTTGATCATCTAAGTTTGCATTTACTTTGTTTTAAGAGCTATATTGTGCTGGTGGCTCATAAGAGTGGTGCAGTTGGCACAGATAGCTGCTTCTTACTACTTTACAGCTGATGAAACTGAGTAAGTGGCTGACAACCTGACTAATGAAGCATGAGGCTTCAAGGGATTGTGGGGACAATGATGGAAGAGGCCTTAGAGTTCTGAGTGCTACTTTTGCTCTGGAATATGCCCTCTTATACTTGTACTCTTATTTCTTGGACAGCAGCATCTGATCTACCCTCTTATTCCTGGATGTTTATTTGGGGAAGGAAATGGAGGGATATCAGCAGAAAGTTATTACTGTGGATAGTCAACTTTGTTTTGAGCTGGGTTGGGTTTTTTTAAGTGTGTGTATTCTTTTCCCCCTCTAGATGGCAATATTTAACCTATATGTGAGAGTCAGATAAATCAACTAGGAGCTTTGATAATATTTGGTATTGATAATAATAATGATGATGATGATGATGATGATGATCATGATCATGATAATTAATAAAGATCCCCCAGTGAGGCACTACCTGGGCATGGTTGTGGGGCTTGCGTGCTCTGAGGAAGGTGAGAGCTATGCCAAAGGTCCAACCATACTGGATATGTCTCACCAGAGGAGCCAGACAAAGAGTGCCTCTCCCATCAACAATATGGTGAGACGTAACTTTAATAAATCTATACTGGATCGGTCGTCGCCCGGGTCAACAAGGACCACGCCAGGTGCTATAGTCCCTGGACATCTGGTGGCAAGTGGGCAACAGGACTCAGGATCTTCAGTTGAGCAACCAGGGCTTCAGACTGCAAGGTTACTGGAAGAAACGTCGCTTAAGCGAAAAATATATACAAAAAATGCCAACAAGGAAATAATGATCTGCTATTACAAGTCTAGTCCAACTAGAAGAAGTTATTTAAAAAGAATGTACCAAATTTGGAAAGAGAAGCATCCAGATACAGAAATAACAGAACAAAGGCTAGCAGACCAGAGAAGATTCATAATAAGAAATAAAGTATTCACAGAAGTTGAGCTGGAAGAACTGCAAAGAGCAACACAGGCTCAAGATATGGAAGAAGAATTACCACCAACTGAAGCAGTTGCTCAGGCGCAGGTGGAGGAAGTGTTGGAAATAGAGGATGCCACTGTTGCTGAACTGTTTCAAAATCAAAACCAGGCAACCTCCCTTTTGCCTTCACTTCAAAAACCCGAATGCCATTTAACAGAAAAACAACAAGAACTAAAGCAAAAAATAACTGAGCACATGAACCAAACAACCACCAGGGTTCGACTTCCCGCTCTAAAAACAGTTGCCAAAAAACAACTCGCTCAGGCATTAAAAGATGTCAGTGCTGCACTTGCAGAAATAACAACCAAGAATTTGCAAGAAACAAACCAACTAATGTACAGTGCAGCAACAATAACAACGCAAGAGCTCGGATATAAGACCATTGGACCTGTAAAAAAAAGAAAGTAGTACATCACCTAAATGGAAGATTAGATTAGAAAATAAAATCTCCAGGCTTAGATCAGATGCTAGTAAATTGAAAGAGATGAAAGACAAGAAGCTGAAGAATGAAAACACCAAACAGTTTCTGATCCAAAAATACCACCTAGATTCAAGGAAAATTAGAGAAGTCCTGGAAATAATAAAACGGCAAATAACAGCAGTGTCAAAGATTAGCAGATACGAAGCCAGAATTACACAACACAGGCAGAATCTCCAATTCCATTCGAATCAGAGACGTTTCTACCAAAGCACAGAAGGAGAAACTACAAAAAAAACAGAAACACCAAATAAAGAAGAAACAGTGCAATTCTGGGAAAAATTATGGGACAATCCAATAGACTATAATAAAAGAAGCAGGTTAGGTAAAAGAGGTCAAAAAATGTAACCAACAAATGCAAGATCTAATAATAACACCAGAATAAATAAGTGAAAGAGCAAAGAAAATTAAAAATTGGACTGCACCAGGCGACGATCAGCTGCACAGCTTTTGGCTGAAACACCTAACAAGCCTTCATAAACAACTATCAAAACAGTTCAATCACATTTTGCAAGGAGGTGATATTGAACAATGGCTAGCAACTGGGAAAACTCATCTCATAATGAAAGACCCAGCAAAAGGTGCAGTTCCTAGTAATTATAGACCAATAACCTGCCTGCCAACCATGTTCAAATTATTAACTGGAATAATAGCAGATGAAGTAGTACAACACTTATTAACTAACAAACAGCTTCCAGTTAGAACAGAAAGGAAATTGCCCAAACACCAGAGGCACAAAAGATCAGCTGCTGATGCACAAAATGATTTTAGAAAATTGCAAGAGAAGAAAAACAAATCTAAGTGTTGCATGGATTGACTACAAGAAAGCCTTTGACTCATTGCCTCACACATGGATACTAAAATGTTTAGAAACAACTGGTGCCAGCAAAAACATTCAGATATTTATTTAAAAAGCAATGAGCATGTGGAGTAAACAATTAACAATCAATGGCGAGACACTTGGACAGGTTAGCATTAGAAGAGGCATTTTCCAAGGGGACTCACTATCCCCTCTATTGTTTGTAATCGCCATGACTCCACTTTCACAAATACTAAACAAAACAAGCCTCGGATAGCAAACATCTAAAACATCCAGTAAAATCAACCATCTGCTGTACATGGACGATCTGAAGTTGTATGGAAAGTCCCAGTCAGAAATCGAATCACTGCTAAACACTGTCCGTATATTCAATAGTGATACAGCAATGGAGTTTGGATTAGACAAGTGTGCTGCATTAATAATGAATAGAGGGAAAATAAGAAAAACAGAAGGGATAGAACTGTCCAATGGAAGCAAGATCAAGAACCTGGAAGAGAAAGAACATTACAAATAACTGGGCATTCTCCAGGCTGATAACATCGCACACACTGACGTTAAAAGAAAAATCGGAAGTGAATACATCAGGAGAGTTAGAAAAATCCTCAAGTCCAAACGCAATGGCGGGAACACCATACAAGCCATAAACACCTGGGCTATACCTGTTATCAGATACACTGCAGGAATAATAGACTGGACCCAGGCAAAGCTAGGGACGCTAGATCATAAGACCAGGAAAATCATGACCATCAATCATGCTCTGCACCCCCACAGTGATGTCGATAGGCTATACCTTCCTCGCAGCGCAGGTGGAAGAGGAATACTGCGAGTCCATCAGACAGCAGAGGAGGAGAAAAGAGGCCTTGAAGAATATATCAAGGACAGTGAAGAAGATGCACTTCAAATGGTCAATAACGAGAAACTATTCAACACCAATGAAACAAAGCGGACCTTCACGAAAGAACAAGTCAAGAACCGAGCAGAAAAATGGAAAAATAAGCCACTGCATGGTCAATATTTGCACAATATAAGTGGAAAATCAGACATCACCAAGACCTGGCAATGGCGTAAGATGGCAACTTGAAGAAAGAAACAGAAGGTTTAATACTGGCTGCACAAGAACAAGCACTAAGAACAAAGGCAATAAGAGCAAAAGTCAGAAAATCCACAACAAACAGCAAGTGCCGCCTTTGTAAAGAAGCAGATGAAACAGTGGACCACCTAATCAGCTGCTGCCAAAAGGTCACACAGACAGACTACAAACAAAGGCATGACAAGGTAGCAGGGATGATACACTGGAACATCTGCAAAAAATACAAGCTACCTGTAGCCAAAGATTGGTGGGACCATAAAATTGAAAAAGTTGTAGAAAATGAAGATGCAAAAATATTATGGGACTTCCGACTACAAACAGACAAACATCTGCCACACAATACACCAGCTATAACTGTAGTCGAGAAGAAAAAAAAACAAATTAAAATAATCGACATAGCAATACCAGGGGATAGAATAGAAGAAAAAACACCAGAATAGAAGAAAAAGAAATAGAAAAAATCACAAAATACAAGGATCTACAAATTGAAATTGAAAGGCTGCGGCAGAAGAAGACCAAAATAATCCCATGGTAATTGGTGCCCTAGGTGCAATTCCAAAATAACTTGAAGAACATCTCAGCACCATAGGGGCCACAGAAATCACCATCAGCCAATTATAAAAAGCAGCTTTACTGGGAACAGCCTATATTCTGAGACGATATCTATAATAACAGCAACAACATTGATAATAAAATTCTGGCATCCCAGGTCCTTGGGAAGGACTTGATGTGTGGATAAAACAAACCAGTCAATAACACCTGTCTGACTGTGTAAATAAATAAATAATAATAATAATAATTATTATTAATAATAATAATTAATAAATAAATAATGTTGCTTTTTGTAACTGGCTGATGGCGATTTCCATAGGGGCCACAGAATTCACCATCAGCCCATTACAAAAAGCAACTTTACTGGGAACAGCCTGTATTCTGAGACGATATCTATAATAACAGCAACAACATTGGCAATAAAATTCAGCCATCCCAGGTCCTTGGGAAGGACTCGATGTCTGGATAAAACAAACCAGTCAATAACACCTGTCTGACTGTGTAAATAAATAATAATAATAAATAATGTTATTTGTTAGCTGCCTCATAACAAATTGTTCTCTGGGCAGCTCACAACACAGCATTAAAACACCAAATAAAAACACATAACACATTTAATCATAACAGACAAGAAGGGAAAAAAACAAAATAAAATACAAAACTTCATCCACATCAGGCTGCTGATGCACTGCTTTTGAAGGGCCAAATGATCATTTATGGCTCACTCTTGAAAAATAATAGTAAGATGCTAGTCGGTTTATTTTTTGGTGATGGAGCAACATGAATATCTGTTCACCAAATAATTTTAGTCCTTTTAGAGCATCACCCCAACTTCCGGCACATAGTTCTCAGACCTTATTAGTCAGTCTGTTTCTGTTCAAGTGATGATTGAAACATTTGTTTTAGAGTTTCTTTATTCTGTAGCAAATTAAGGGGACAGTCCTGACATTCACCTTTTCCTCACCCTTTAGTGTTCCACATACAAGAGACTCCTGATCCATATCTAGTTTCTCGCAGTGGCATCTCTCCCACATGTGGAGAAATCATCAGTAGCATGCGAGGGGGAGGAGACTGGGTGAGGCTATTATATACCTTTTTTTCGCCTTAAATGCAGTCTAATTTGCTGACAATGCTATCTTCTAGAGGTTACATGAAATCTCGGACAGCAGCATCTAATATGACACGAAATGCTGGCTTGGGTATGATGGCAAGCAAGAGGAAAGGCTACGGTACTGAAAACTACTCAAGCAGGTAGTTGATTATTTTTGCAACCCTGTTTTTAAAACTGCTGTTTTTTGAGAGTATGATGCTTGAAAATGTCTGAATTCTGCTACGTTTTGGAAGGAAGGGCATGTGGTGGAAACGGCTACCCAGTGAGGCCTAGTAGCTTAGTCCGAGAAAGGACAGTAGGAGGATGATCTCACAGATGCCTTGCCCTTGCCCCTCGGCAGGTAACTAGCCTTTAAGTGGTTATGTTAACACACCCATCTTCCCAAAATAATACATTATTCTGGAATTACAGTAATTATAAATTATATTTATTATTCATAAATTTATCTATTTACAATACTTATTTCCTGCCTCTCCAGCTGACTTCATTATGTATCTTAACAGCTAGGTGCTGTGCATTAATTATATTAAAATGACACAAGCCTTGCTCACAAGATAGTGAGGAGTCAGGAACGGAGCACAAAAAGGAGAGGAAGACAGGCAGAGTCTAGAGATCAAAGACACGGAAGAAGAGGTGTGTTCAGACTTCACACTGGTAGAATCTTCATTTCCCTCCGGTACCCCAAGGTCTATCAGCCAGAGATCCAGGTTCAAAAGAGTCGCTAAGTGGGGCAGACATAGAATTAAAGAGCAGTGCTTCAGTGCACATGCTCATCCTCTCTAATAAAACACTTGGTGTCCGTGCCTCCCTCGGCTGTTCTGAGCATGCGCGGAGCGCATGCTCAGAACAGTCTGAGGGAAACACGACCGCCAGCACCCGGCGGCCATGTTGAGCAGCCAGAAGGTGCCGCCCCAAAAAACCCAGGGAAGAGGCGGCGGGGGAGATTAGCCAAGGCGGCAGCAGAGCCGCCGCCTCGGCCAGAGGAGACAGAGACCGCAACGGGGAGACGGCCGCCGCCCGCTCTCCCGTCCTCCCAGCTGCCCAAATTCTTCTTCCCCGCTCCCCCCCCCAATGATTAAGGGCCAAAATGGCCCAGGAAAATGCCTCCGCGGCCACGGCCGCCAACCGCCCTCCCAGCTGCCCGAGACCTTACCCGTAGCAGCCCGCAACAGTTGGGCGAACTGAAAGCAGTTTTTGCGCAGAAGAGAGGAGCTCCCGAACAGAGCTCCTCTCTGTGCTTAGCCAATGCCCAAACTGCTGCTATGGACGGAAAGGACGCAATAGGCGTCCTTTCCGTCCATAGCAGCAGTTTGGGCATTGGCTAAGCACAGAGAGGAGCTCTGTTCGGGAGCTCCTCTCTTCTGCGCAAAAACTGCTTTCAGTTCGCCCGACTGCTGCGGGCTGCTTCGGGTAAGGAGGTCTTGGGCAGCTGGGAGGGCGGGGGGGGAGGTCAGAGGGAGTGGGGCAGGGGGGGGAAACTCTCCCCTACTAGCGCCCGTTATTACAACGGGCCAGAAAACACTAGTTCTTAATGTTACAAGAATGGAGTGCACAGCCTTTCCACACAGCAGTGCATCCCTGATTCCCCCCACCCCCCAGACTTTCTTCATTTCCATAGCCTAATTTAGGGAGAAAGGTCTTTTTTGTTGTTGCTATTGTTAAACCATTGGGAGTCACAATTTTTGGTGATCTACTCAAAATGACTTGGAGCTCTAACAATAGCTTCCAGTCTATCTTTGCCATCCCAGGCTTAAATGATTCCAAAGAGGGAGAGGTGTGGGTGTTGGGATCAGTGAGTACCAGAGAAAAAAGGCAGCAAGAGAGAGAAGATGGCATTTAATAAGTAGTAATAACCAGAAACTTAAGCAAGAGGAGCATATCAACAGATGACGGGGGTGAATAAAGGTGCAGGGTAGGGGGTGGATGTGGCGTAGAGGGAAATGTAGGTTTCGGTTTGTTTTTAAGGTGTAGCTTCAGTACAATAGATCCAATAAGGAATTAAAGTCAGTGAAGAGAATGTAATTTTTAAAAAATGTAGGAGGGAAAAACAAGATTAAGGAAAAAGAGAGTAGCAGAGTTAATAAAAGGAGGGGAGAGAGTGAAGTTTAAAAGATGCAGGAATAAATACAAGAAGGCTCAAAAGGAATAAGAGAATAAACCAGTGTGTTTTGGACAAGGGGAACAAAAAAGAAAATAGAGATACAGATGATAACATGAATGTCCATGTAAGAAAGCCTGTCTGGTAGATATGTTTATCTTAATGAAATATTGCTGAGCTTCAAGTAAACTGTTTATGCTATATATTTTTAATTGATTAGATTTGTATTTGTGTAGTGTGCATAGGAATTACTGTTTTACTGTATTGCTATTATGTTTGCTATGAAATATATTATTACAGAATCTAATACCTTTAATACTTTAAATAGAAAGCTGAAAACAAACAGATCTTATTGCCTTAATACAGTGGCAGACTGCAGGGGAATTGTTTTCTTTTCAGTCTGTCACTTTCTCTTGATAAAAGAGCTAATGGAGGAAGCATCTCACAATATAAAATCATACAATTCCTTACCAATTCCCACCCCCCCACACACACAAAATATTGATTGCATAGATTGCAGCTCAGTTAATGTAAGTTATGTACTTTGTTTTTTCATGTTGTGTGCTTTCTTATGGCCGTTAGGCTCAGTTCTTTTGTTTAGTCCTCATTTATTTTGCCACCTGGCTCCATTCTCATACATATGGCTGCTTCAGCAGATCGTAATTAGCTCCAGCAGAGGAGAAGCCTCTTCCTTACCCCCATAGGCAGCATATGAAGAATATTTATACGAAGAATATTTATATATCACTTTTCAACAAAGTGTTCAAAGTGGTTTACATAGATATAAATAAATAATGCTTCCCCAGCAGGAAGTAAGGATGAACCTCCCCCCCCGCCCCGCCCTTGTCCTGCCTGTTTGTTATCAATTTGTGACTGCTGAGGGTATGGACAAGCTTCTTGGAGGAATTTCGCCTACCATCTGTCCTCTGGATCCATGCCTGATATAAGTATCATCTATTAGCAATTCTGTTAGATGGCCTAGTTGACATCATGATTGCCTAACTAGGAGAGTGCAGTATGCCTCCATGATTGAATTTTAATTTTTAAAAATATAATTATTAATCAAATTTTGAGACTACCCCAAACTTCCATCCTTGGGTGGTTACAAGACAAAAATTAAGAAAAATGAAAATCTTAAAACAATTTAAAACCACAGTCAAGTTTAAAAGCTTGGGTGGGGGGGGGGAGAATTTAAAGACTTCGAAAAATTTTTTTAGAGAAGGGAGCTTCTTATTTCAGCAGGAGCACGTCTCAGAGCAACAGAGAAGACGAACTGGTAGCAACTGCAGATGAACATCTCAATGGGCGATAGGGCTTATGGCGAAGAAGATGTTCTCTAAAATACCCAGGGCCTAGGCTGTTTAGGGCTTTATAGGTTATGACCAGCATCTTGTATTTTGCCCGGAAACGTATTGGTAGCCACTGCATTTCTTTTAGTATAGGAGTAATATGGTCTCTCCAAGATGACCCAGAGACCAATCTAGCTGCTGCATTCTGTACCAACTGCAGTTTCTGGACTACATTCAAAGGCAGCCCCACATAGAGCTCATTGCAGTAGTCAGGTCTGGAGGTTACAGTATATGTACCACTGTTCTGAGGTTGTTTATTTCAAGAAATGGACGCATCTGGCATATCAGCCAAACCTGTAGAAAGCACCTCCAGCCGCTGCCTCAACCTGAGACACCAGGAAGAGGTGTTTGTCCATAAGCATTCGCAGACTGTGTATCTATTCCTTCTGGGGAAATGTGACCCCATCTAGCACTGGCAGATCAAAATTGTTGAAGGAGGTTATTGTGAGACCTTTACTTAAAAATCCTGCCCTAGAGCCCTCAGTGATAGATAATTATAGGTCGGTCTCCAACCCCACCTTGCTTGGGCAATGTGATTTAGAGGGTGGTGGCTGATCAACCCCAAGTAGTTTTGGAGTATATTGATTATCTTGACCCATTTAAAACTGGCTTTGGATCGGGCTATAGGGTTGAGAAATCCTTGGTTGGCCCGATGGATGATCTATACCAAGGAATCATGTGACCCATCTGGTAATTTTGGATCCCTCTGTGACTTCGACCATGGTATTATTCTGAATCGCCTGGGGGATTTGGGAATAGGGGGTACTGCTTTGCACTGGTTCCATTCCTATATCTCAGGCAGATTTCACTTAGGGATAGTTGCTCGGTAAAACGAGAGCTATTGTATGGTGTTCCTCAGGGCTCCATCCTATCCCTGATCCTTTTTAACATCTACATGAAACTGCTGGATGAGATCATCAGGGGATTTGGAGCAGGATGTTATCAATATGCTGATGACACCCAAATCTTTTTCCATGACATCATAATCAGAAAATGGCATAGATCTCCTAAATGCCTGCCTTCAGGCAGTAATAGTATGGGTGAGGGATAATAAATTGAAACTAGATCCAAACAAGATGGAGGTACTGATGGTGAGAAGTCATAATTTGATGGATGTGATAGAACCTCCTGGATGGGGTTCAACTCCCCCTAAAGGAACAGGTACATAGGGATGTGCACGGACCGGTCCGGAGGCCATGTTAGAGGCCTCCAGCCCGGTCCGGATCCGGACCGGTCCGGCGGTCCGGCACCGAGGGGGGGTCTCCCTTTAAGGGCGGGGGGGGTAGAACTTAACCCTCCCGCCGCTCTTCCCCCTCCGGCACTGTCGTTTAGAACGAAGTTTTTGGGGCGGCAGAGTTCGACGTTGGCGGTGCGCACATGTTGGCGACAGGCGCGCGCCACTGCGCGCGCATGCATGCTTCTCCAAGAGCTCTTACGGAGGCTTTACTAATGACGGGGGCAGGGGCAGCAGCGACGAACGCTGCCGCTCCCAAAACTTCATTCTAAACGACAGCGCCGGAGGGGGAAGAGCGGTGGGAGGGGTAAGTTCTCCCCCCCGCCCTTAAAGGGAGACCCCCCCTTGGTGCCGGTCCGGACCATGCACATTCCTACAGGTATATAGCTTGGGAGTGCTTCTGGATCCACGCCTCACCCTTGTGTCTCAGGTGGAGGCTCTGACCAGGAGTGCTTTTTATCAGCTTTGATAAAATGCTATGACAGCTGTGTAATTATATTGAAGATAATGATCTCAAAACTGTGGTGCACTTACTAGTAACTTCTCAGTTCGACTAATGCAATGTGCTTTACATGGGGCTGCCTTTGTATGTTGTTCGGAAACTTCAGTTAGTTCAAAATGCAACACCAGATTAATCTCTGGGGTTTCTCAGAGAGAAAATATTATGCCTGTTTTAAAACAGTTGCACTGGCTGCCCATATGTTTCTGGGCAAAATACAAAGTGCTGGTACTTATTTATTTAAAACATCTTGTATACTGCCTCCTCCAAAGACTCTAGGCGGTGAACAATAACCATAATTTTTTTTTTTTAAGGGCAAAAGCCTGGCGGAAAAGGTAGGTCTTAAGAAGGGCCTTAAAAGCCACTAAGGAAGGGTCTGAACGAATCTGGGAGGCAAAGGTGTACCCAAGAAGAGGGGCAGCCACAGGGAAGGGCCTCCCAGGCACCACACACTACACCAGGGCCCGGGACACTTAAGGCAGGCCAACTAAAAAGACCTCACAGGATAGAATACAACCAGCCGATAGAGGCTATCCTGGAGATATACAGGTGCTAAGCCCATAAGGGTTTTGTAGATGAAAACCAGCACTTTAAATAGGACCCGGAAGTGAAAAGGACCGGGTTGCCAGAGAGAGAACCTTCTTTGTTATGATCCTTACAGCACTTTAAGGTCATCAGGAGAGGTCCATCTCCAGCTGCCACCAGCTTGCCTGATGGTGACTCGGATTCTCTGTAGCTGTTCCTGGGCACTGGAATGAACTCCCTATGGATATTAGTGGCGCAAGAGTTTTAGCAGCCTTGAAAAGAGCCCTAAAAACATATCTTCTGTAATTTAGCGAGGCTGTTCTCACAAGCAGCAGGAACCAGGCTAAGGGAACCCAGCCTGGTTCCTGATGCTTGTGTGCAGCAACGGGAGCCGTGTGGCTCCCGGCGGTGGCTCTGTGCGAGAGCACCTTAAATCCGGGTTAAAAGATTGTGTGTCGCCGCAGCACAGCGACTCATAAGTAGCCTCCTGATTGGGAGGCTACAACAAGCCTCCCGGTGTCGGGAGGCTCCCCAGAATGCCCCGCACACTTGCACAGGCCAGTCTAGAACTTCTGGGGGCTGGGAGGCCCCCGAACCCCACCGCCCCAACCGGCTCTGTGATGGAACCGGTAATTGTCTGGGTGGCTGATCCGGCCACCCAGGGCAGGCTAGCCAATAGCCTGTGGGGAGAGCGGGTCAAACCTGCTCTACCCGCTAACCCCCTTTAGGCTCTCCCCACTGCTCGTGTGGAGAGCCTTATTGAGTACTGAAATGATTTTAAACTGGTCTCAATTTTGTTTAAATGAATTATTTGTTTTTAATCTGTTCTTATATTTGTGAACTGCCTAGAGCCATCTGGGTGAGGTAGTATAAAGTAAATGAATGAGATTACAGTGGTGGCGACAGTATTTGCTTACTTTCTAAACAAGCTTTTGAAAAGGTAAAAATGCCAACTTCATCTTATGATGGATATTATGCTCTAACTCTGTGCAGGTAATAGGGCAGGACAAGAGATCTTATGCTGAACTATAGCTTCTGGCTTTGCTTTTGTAATTGGGGCCCTTGCATCTCCAAGCTTCTCTCCACACCTGCTCCCCTTGTTCCCCCCACCCCACCGGAAATGCATTGGAGATTAGGTTCTTCCACAGTTCTTGCTTTGCTAGTTAGCAGAAGCTTTGAGAGAGGTGTTAGTTTTTTTCTTTCTATGCTATCCTCCCTCCTGCTACTATTGGCTCTGTGGTGTGGAGGGGGGAGTAGAAAATAGTATGGAAGAAAAGGGATAGGTGTCTTCTCTGAGCACCACATCCTGGATCTTCTAAACAGCCATGGGGTTACTAACTGGCATAATACAAACTGTGGAAGATCCTAATAGTCAAACATATGGTTTGGTCCTTTTTGACATTGGGATGGTGCTTGCTTATTCAGTTCTCCCTTGTTGAGTTGCTTCAAAGGGGATACAGTTTAGACAGTTGGCCTGGTGTTCCCCATTGCTGGCAACGTCCATTAGTTCTTTAAACCAGTTACCATTAGGATTGTTAAAGTTTCCATTTTTAGAAAAAAGTCTCCATGTTTAGAAAAATGAACTATTTGCAACCTCTTAACATTTACGTAATGAACTGTGGTAACATTCTTCATTTTTTTTTTTTTTTAATGCCTCTTGAAGAACTGGTTATGAGAGTGGAGACTGCTCATCTTCTGTCAATGGAGGAAGTTCAAACAGCAGTGATGGGAATTCAACTGCACAGTTACCAAAATTCTGTTATGAGTGTGGAGCCAAATACCCAGTTGAATCTGCGAAATTTTGCTGTGAATGTGGAGTTCGAAGAATGGTTCTGTGAACATGTTCTGTAAAGCAAAACACACAGCCAACTCTTCTGTTAGCCATGGTTGCATAAATTTCTATACTATAGCTTCCCATTAGAACTCAACCTAAAGCACCATAGTAATTTTCACCACAGTAATTTTTTGAGCAATTCTTCTTGATCACAGAATAATTTATATAGAAATATAATTATACTGTATATAAATAAGTACCTAAGGCTGTGCCATTCAAAAAAGTGTTCTTGGTACACTGTTGGAAATATCTTTAATGGAGCAAAATATTAATTCAAGATGTAGTTGGGGTGGGGGTGGTTTGTAATCCTGTTATGTATTGTATCCATAAGTCCCTGGTCACTCACTCATAGATTACTAGCCCTGTACCATTTGGTCTAAAGGAAGTTTTCTAATATGAAATTCTTTATACTATGAGAATATTATCCGTGATGCTCTAGTAAGTCGGCAGATAACTAGATGACAGCTCCTCGTACATCTCTTATTAATGACTGAAATTGGTTCAGTCCAAATGATTGATCTTTTGTTGGCTATATTATTCAGACTCGCCACCTGACACTTTTCTCAAGACTGCTTTATAATCTGTATATGACGTTTCCTTTGTGTATAATGCAAGATTTCTCCTTGATATTCTTCTTGTAACCGCCTTTAAATAGAATTAGGTTTACTGTATTTTTAAAAGTATGTTCCAAATAAATGATTTCTGTTTTTGTTTATGTTAACCTATAGTTTTGCAAGTAATTCACCTTCCTTCAGGCTTCTATGGGATCAGTTCACCAACTACCTCTGTCTATGCAAGCTTCATTGAAACGGAAGGGTGATGTACAAGTACTTGGTGATTTGTGTCCTTTATCAGCCTTTCTCTACAGTGCTCTTCTTTCCTGGATTTGTAAGGCTCTACACTTTTTTTTCTCTTATAAAAGCAAAGTCATATATATATTTAGTTTTAATGTTTGTCTGATGTGGCCTGAATTATTTACATTGTTTTGCCTTTATAGAGAGACTCGTGGTTGACTGTAAGATATTGTAGAAATCCGTTTATTTTTTACAATAATTGTGGAGCAAATCATTTCCAGAATATATTGGAACAATGCTTTTTGTTTTCAGTGATAGTGGCCTATGTGTTGCATTGCTGTGGGCACGTGGAAGAAGGGCTGTGCCTTCACGGAGAGGCTGAAGCATAACCACGGGGAATGCTTCTGCAGCTGAGCATGGGCGGTGAAGGATGGGGAAGTGATTCTGCAAGCTAAGAGGCCTTTGGGAGGGAGGGGATACAAGTGAAAAGCACTTGCTTTTGAGTGGCATCCTCCACCGCCCATGTTCGACTGTGGAATAAGGCTTTGTCTCAGGTCCTCTGCAGCCTCTCTGTGAGGATGCAGCCCCTTCCGCTCTGCCATGGCTTTGCAACATCTGGACCATTATTTTCTTCTTAAGCATTCTTGTTCTCTTTCTGAGGTCAAAACATAACTCACTGGCTTCGAAAGGACTAAGCTCTGGCCCACTGAAGTCCTTATGGTGCACCAGTATTAAACTGCTTCAGTTCCTAATAGTTGCTGTGAAAAGTTAAAATATTTTGCCTATGAAGACTGGTAACATTTAATAGTGCCTTTCCCAAAATAATTTTGACCTCTTTGTTTCAAACAGCTACTTCCAAGCCATTTTCATCCCAAATACAATAATCATTTGTACTACCATCAGGTACTCTGCAAGAATTAACATGCTGCAAGTTTTTGGTGTGTTTTGGGTTGGTTTTTTAAACACCTCTACAGACATACTCTGACTAGCAACTTGCAATATACTTAGTATGCATTTGGTGGATCAAGTTCTTTTCCCTTCTTCTGTTTTATAGTAGGCTTATTACTGCTAAATTGCAGGTACTAGACTATTAGAATTAACACGTTCATTGCTGTAGAAATGTGTTCATGGATCTCTAATTTTCCTTATTAAAAATGAATAAATTCTTGTGCTGTGACCCTTATTTAAATTCTAGAGAATGGCAAATATTTTGCCATTGTATAATATCTAGTGGATATATTTATAGTAGCTAGATACAGTGGGGCGGTACCAATAATGGGAGCAAGATACCAAGATGTATAGAAGTTCATTCAGGCTTGCATAATCTTGCATAGCTTGCATTATCCTGTATCCTTGTGCTTCTTCTAGATGTTTCGGTTTTTATTATGGAGGTTTAATGGGAGCATTTGTGGTTTTGTTTTCTAAAACAAATGTTACTTGTGCTAAAATCAAGGGATATGTGTGTGTTCTGCACGCAATAATATAGCAGCTGTTGCGGGTGCAATACAGAAAATATCTAAATTCCACAAGGTTTCATAGCAATTGATGAGAAGGATTGATTTATACTTCAGATAACTTGCTCAAAACAAGGGTTGTTGATTACATTCTCTGGAAAAATGTTACAAAAGTTCTGTTGAGAGTTGTGGGTAGAATTTCTTCTGGGAATGTTTACTGTATGTTCACATCCTGCAAATGGAAGTTGAACAAGAATATTGTTCTCTTATTCTTTTTGAAGAATAGGGTCTGTACAGGAAATATATCCAGCAGATAGTTAGCTATAGATCTATTCCAGATTTAAGTAGTGTGTGGATTGCAACTTATTAGTCAATTCTTTGCATACTATCCATGATTATGTAGTCTCAAATTTCTCAGTTTGATGGGAGGGTTAAACTATGGTACTTTGGGCAGTTGCCCTTTTAAAGCACAGATTTTTTTTTTATAGGCCCCACAGATCATATTGCCCCTTGAGCAGACTCTCCACACAAACAAGATTATTGTATAAATTGGTTTAGAATGTGAAGTTATTTTAAGATCTAATGTAGAATGATTAGCTTTTATATGTGCTTGCCAGTAATAGAAATAAAAAATGTTTTGTGTCAACAGGGTGTGATAAACAGACCCTAACTGTTTATAATCAAAATGTGATAATGGATGGTTTTAAAACTCTGAACCAATCACTAACTTGCCATCTTTTATTAATAGTGTTGATTGATTTTTAAATAGTGATTGCTTCTTTGTAAACAAAAGAGGGTCAATTAAGGATTATTATTTAATTGTGTATTCTTACCCAGGTTTCCTGCAGAACTCCCATTTTGTAAGAGTTCACTGCTGAACACTATTTCAGTAAGCTGTAGGTAAGGATCTACCTACAGCTTAGATCTCATATGTGAAAATGGGTTGGGGTTTTTTTTGCCACAATATGCATCACTTTATACTTGCTGACATTGCCATTTTGTCACCCACTCACCCAGTTTGGAGAGATCCTTTTGGAGCTTCTCACAATGTGTTTTGGATTTCATTACCCTAAATACTTTGGTGTCATCTTGCAAATTTGGCCACCTCGCTGCTTACTCCAACTTCTAAATCCTTTATGAATAAATTAAAAAGCACCGGTCCCAGGACAGATCCCTGGGGAACCCCACTTCTTATTTCCCTCCATTGTGAAAACTCTTCATTTATACCTACCCTCTGTTTCCTGTCCTTCAACCAGCTATTAATCCATACATGTACTTGTCCCCTTATCCCATGACTGCTAAGCTTTCTCAAGAGATTTTGATGAGGAACTTTGTCGAAAGCTTTTTGGAAGTCCAGGTAGACTATGTCAACCGGGTAAACTTTATCCACACACCTGTTAGCTCTCTCAAAGAACTCCAAAGTTTAGTGAGGCAAGATTTACCTTTGTAGAAGCCATGCTGGTTCTCCCCCAGCAGGGCCTGTTCTTCTATGTGCTTTACAATTTTATCCTTGAGAATGCTTTCCATCAATTTGCCTAGAACAGACATTAAGCTAACTGGCCTGTAATTTCCAGGATCGCCCCTGGATCCCTTTTTTGAAAATCAGTGTTGCATTGGCTACTTTCCAGTCCTCTGGAACAGAACCTGATTGTAGGAATATGTTATATATTTTAGCAAGGAGGTTGGCAATTTCACATTTGAGTTGTTTTAGGACTCTTGGATGGATGCCATCTGGCCCTGGCAATTTACTAGTTTTCAGTTTTTCCAGACAGTTTAGAACGTCATCTCTTGTCAGCTCTATCTGATTCAGTTATTTAGCCTCCATACCTAAGAAGCTGCGGAGGAAGTTAAGGAATAGGTATATGCTCAGTAACCTCTGCCGTGAAGACAGATGTAAAGCTTCTCTGCAACCTCCATATTCTCCTTAATAATCTCTTCATCTCCCTTATTGTCTAATGGTCCAACAGCCTCCCTAGCATGTTTCCTGCTTCTGATGTTTTTAAGGAAGTTTTTGTTATTCCCCTTGATGCTTTTAGCTAAATGTTCCTCAAACACTCTTTTCGCCTCCCTTATTGTCACCTTGCATTTCTTTTGCCAGAGTTTGTGTTCCTTTCTGTTCTCTTGGTTTGGGCAGGCCTTCCAATTTCTGAAGGAATTCTTCCTCCTCTTTATAGCTTCCTTGACTTTACCTGTTAGCCATGCTGGCATCCTCCTGGTCTTGGTGGTATCTTTCCTCCTTTTTGGTATACAGTCTAACTGGGCTTCTTGTATTGTGGTTTTAAGTAAACTCCATGCATTCTGGAATGAAGTGACTCTCCTGATTTTCCCTTTCAGTTTTCTTTTCACCAAACTCATTTTAGAGAAGTTTCTAAAATCTCCTTTTCTATTTACTTTGCTTAAAAGCTAATGAACACATTTGGTCACTCTCATAGAACATTACCCTGCATTATTTATAAATGGTTGTCTAGTTTGTTTTAATATGGGCTGCATTCCTGACAAATATTCTGTGTGTGCTTCTAACTGTGTGCATGGAATTCTAGTCCCCGTGGTTACGAAGCACAGACACTGTCTTCCAAAGTGAGGGGACTTTTGCTTCATGCATGCTGTTAGAAGTATTCATGAAGTGTTAAGATGTCAGCCATGAATGCTGTGCTTTGCAGATTATTTTCATCTCATGTAAATGATGACCTTCACAGAGACACAAGCTCAGTATTTTTAAGACATCACTCAGCGCTGCTTGATGTTACTTTTTACCACAGAGATTAATCTCCATTTGAAAACGGTATATTATATTGCCCTAATGGTAGAGCGTCACAGAAATCAAGCTTTGCTTCAGAAAAGCTAATATGTGTAGGAACTGTCTATTTATACTTAATAGAGGAAATATAGCTATAATTCTCCTGGTATTCCACTGCATGTTTAGTATTTTGTAGAAAATGGACTTGTACTTTGGCAGCTTATATGAGGAAATTCTGAATGCTCCACAACTCCTGCTGCATCTTTGAGATTTTGTGGATTCTGCTTTGCTTGGGTGTCAGCCATTTGGGTCAGACTTTATATGCATCTTCATTCACCAAAGATTCCATTTTAGTTAATGTCACTTCACCGTTTCTGTGTTTCTACATATACTTTATTACATCTACATATTGCATCTGTGTGATTTCTTTAGTGTATTGTAACTTTGCTTTTTGTAACTAACAAGTGTCTAATTTTTACTAAACAGTTATGTGAGCTTTATTCCTTGTTCCTATGATTAGGTTCTCCAAAATATTCGGTTTTTATTTGCAAAAGCAATCTGTAAATGCTTGCTATATGTTATTTAGTCCTCTGTTAACAATAAAGTAATCATTACATACAAAATCTCCTTTTGTCTAAGTGTTCTGTGGTTGCTTCTTGCAGTTTGTGATCCTGGCAGCAGCTGTGCTATCAGTGCTACCTAACACACTTTCAAAATCTACAGTCTCTGTTTACTCAGAGCCTAGGTATAATTTGGGACTAGATATGTGCAAAGTAATTGAAGCTGAATCCTAATGAGACTTGGCAGAAGAGATAACATATCTTGTGATTTTCAGAAGTATTGGAAAATTTCAGCTTTTCTTGTTCAAAGTCCTGTTCCTCAAAGTTCTGAATTGGTTACTGTATCTGGAATGCCATTCTCTCACCAAACTGTAGGCTTGTGAAACTTTGTAAGACCTTTCTGTGTGGACTACTGCAGTGTCCATTGCAATGCCTGGGGATCATGGGCAGCCCTAAGTCCAGCTCCCTAACTGTTTGTGGGCCTGTGAGGAGAGCTGGTATGGGAGGACAGCTAGTCTTGTGGTCGCAAGCATGAATTGTCACCCTGGTTGCATTTGAATGGGAGTCTACATGTGAGAGCTGTAAGTTAATCTCTTTAGGCAATGGGGCTACTCTGAGAAGAGCACTTGCATGCGGAAGGTTCCAAGTTCCCCTTCCTGACATCTCCAAGATAGGGCTGAGAGAGGCTGCTGCCAGTCCATGTAGACAATATTGAGCTAGATAGACCTATGGTCTGACTCAGTATATGGCAGCTTCCTAAGCTTCAGCCAAAGTCAAACAGTCATCCCTTGCCAACCACTTCTTGCAGAACTCCATGGCTGGCAAGACAAAGAAGTCTATGGGAATCGGGGGCTTTTGGGAACCATGGTTGTGAATGCACTTCAAAAATAAGGTGGGGGCGGGGTGAGTTGAAGGCACTAAAATCACCAGTAGTGACTAAGAATCACTAAGAGTTACTAAAAAGAATGAGCAGATTGAACCTGAGGAAAAACTTGGAGCCACCAAAAATGTGGTTCCAAACCCTAACCTCTGCTTCTCTCTCCCTCCCTCTCCTGTCTCCATCTCCTTCCCATGACTCAAGTCACACTAGGAAAGATGGCCTACAAAAATACATTCATGGACACTGAAAACCAGGTTAGACAAATCTGCGGTTGTGGAGGGACGACTGTACTCTGCACAGTACCTGAACACCATGTGGAGACTACCATTCTTACTGTGCAGAGTTGCGCTTTGTCCATCACCAGCTTGGGCTCCTTTTAAAGAAAACTAAGCCCTCTTGAATCCCTGCACCATCTTGGAAGTTGTGTACAGAGTGCTGGGAAGTGTGGCCTTCCCAGCACTTTCCCCAAAGAGTTCTTAAGACAGGACTCTATCTCTCTTAAAGGGCCTTTCCAGCACTGAGAAAAGTACAGGACTGTGCAGAGTCAGCACAGGCTCTTACAAGGAGGGCTTTTTGCCCAAGTAGCCCCTGCTTGGAAAATAGTGAAGATAATTGGACTACTGCCTTGGTGGCTGGGTAGGATTAAGCTTCTAAAAGGGACTGAATCTTTTTATATTTTCTTCACTCAAACAATATGTGCGTTTTTCTGGTACAAACTGGCTTGATGTCTGGTTAGAAGCCCATTTTAAAAGATTTTTTTTTTAAATTCCACAACTGGAAAATACGGTCAGCATGTCTAAATGGAAAAACTATGAAATTGTGAAAAATAAGTCTTAAAGTTGTGGCAAACATGCTGCTATGAAACAACTAAATCCTGAGTAGTTTTCAAGATCTGGCAATTGTGTGCAAGAGAAACTGCTAAAATACAGTAATCTTGTGTGTTACTTAAGTTGGCTTTCCTGTAGTTTTGGCTGTAATGAGCAACAATTCAAACTTGCAAAGTGTATTTTTTATTTAAAATATTTATATATAGATTTCTATTTAAAAATATCCAAAGTAGTTTACAATAATTAAACAAACACAGCAACAAACAATTTAAGACAGCAGCACCAATGAGGGAAGCATCCTTATATCATCTAAAATAAAAAACCAATAAAGCAGCAGCCAATTGCTCATTAAACATCTCAAACAGAAAGATCTTAACCTGTTATCTAAGCAATAAGCATGTTGGTGCCTCCCAAACCTTACAGAGAAGGGGAGTCTATAAACCAGGAGCCTTCCCTGAAAGTCCCACTTGGTTACCACCCACCTAACGTCTTAAAGCAGCGACATCTGGAGAGGTACCTATGAAATATATCTTAAATTCCAGACAGATTTATGTGGCAGAAGGCAGCACCCAAGCTGCTTAGGACTTTAAAGGTCAAAACCAGCACCTTGAATTGTGCCTGGAAAAACACCAGGAAACTGAAAACCTTAACACAGATTAAATATGATCAGACCCAGCTGTAAGTCTAGCTGTGAGGCAAGTGCTCAGTTATGGCTGGTATTCTGTATAATTTTTGTGGTGCTCATGTGGTTTATGGAGTCGCTAACACCTAGTCTCATTTTCATGTCAAATGTATGGGCGGTGGGTGGGGAGCATTACCTGACCCTGGTATAATAAAAAGGGGGGAAAGGGGAACCAGGCTTAAATTGTGTTTATATCTGAGTGTCCCACTTAGAATGGGGTCAATAACTTTAATGACACAGGATCAAGACATATTATTGCTTGAACTGGAGGGTGAATGACTGGCATTTTGATACACAATGTTGTCTTGGGTTGGTTTGTTTTTTTAAAAAGCAAAAGTGTTAAAAGAAACAATCATCACCATAGGAATAGGAATTAGACAGTGGCTCAGATCCCAACTACTGAAGTAGGCATGTAGAGTGATCGCCCACTTTAGAGAAGTACTAGCTGCATGTTGCCAGTGTGCACTGGTTAGGTGGAATTTTGGGGTTCCTAGCTTCCCAAAGTATGTTGCTGATGGCTACCTGTGTGCTATAGTGTGTTTCCAGGTGAAGAAGCAGTAAGCAACATCCAACCCACTCATCACTCTTTCCCCTGGAAGCTCTACAATACATGAATGTATGTCCCCAAGGGCTGCATGACCCTCAGGGACATATTTCTACTTACAGGCAATCTGAGGGGAAAGTAGAAAATCCAAAACTAGCCTCTGCACTGGGTGCAGCCTTGGTGGGGAAGGCTGCCCAAGTGGGCATAGAGCGCTCCATTACACACCCATTTTGTTAATCTGGATCTAAGACAATGCATTTATAGGTCATTGCTATATATTTTAAAGCAGTGTTTTGCTAGAATTATAAAAAGGGACACACAATTTGCTTAGCTTAATAGCTGAGAATCAAATCTTAGTTATATTTCCAACACTACATTTCAAAAGATCAGTTGACACCTTCTACTTTCAGGTAGGCCCCTCCCCCCTGCTTCTTAATATTGTGAATGTTGTATGATATATCATTATGGATTCTTTAACATGAATAATAGTTGTATAAAATGGCAGACAATTATAAAAGTATTAAATACAAACATTCTAGATACAAATTCCATATTTTATAAAAAGTCTGAATATTTTAAATTGCATTGCTTTTCTGCATCAAGTGGCTTTTGTCCTGAGAAGTTGAAACCTAAGCAATTCCAATATTCCTACAAGAACTTTTACAACATCCACACAAAGCAATAATACTTTCTTATTCACAGTCCTTATTTGTAAAAGCTATTTTCACCGTTTCTGTACTACTATTTTCTAAACTATAAACCACTCTTCGAAATCATCCTTTTCTTCTTTGGCCTCTCTCTAAAGTATTTTTCAAATCTATTAATGTACACCATTGTAAAATTTACCTATGAGCCTGTGTTATAATGATGCTTTTTAGAGCCACATTGTATGTATTAATAAAAACATATGAATTCAGCAAGTTCTGTAATTTTAAAAATATTGCTTTCTTCTTGAATCGAGGAAAAGTGGTGATACACTTGAAAATATACTTGCAGATGGAGATTCGGAGTCTAAAGATGGCTGAAGTACAAGTTACAGTTCTGTTCCATTTCTTTGCTTTCATTAGGATGACAGCTGCCTTGAGATACTGAGGGTCCAGCTTATTTGCCACTATTTCGTCTGCGCAACCTCTCCACGAAAAATATTACAATATTCTCAGGACTTAGGCACAGAATATTAAGTGAGCAGAAATCAGAGAAACTTGCAGTGCACAATTATGTAGAAAAATAGTCTGCTCTGAAAAAGTAGAGCATTTTGTAGTTCATAAAGTGTCACTCGATTCTTATTTTTGCCCCATACATCCAGTAAAGGCATCTCAGGGTGGCTTACAAAGGTTTACATTAGAGTGCCTATAAAACTGATTCCAATATAACCTAAAGTCAGAAACAAGTTTTCTTATACGACATAAAGAACATGACTTTCTCCCAAGACATGTTGGTCCTTCCTTTGTTTGAGGAGCGTGGTTGCAGCACGCCTGTATTAAGATACAAAAAATTGGTGCTTAAACTGTAAAGGTTCATATTATTTGTAATTCAGTGGTCAGTGTGTCAGATATTTCACAATAGGTAGGCTTAAACAGAAGTATTAGGTGTAGTGCAATATGTTTAAATTTAATATAAGTTTAATATCTTTTTAATATAAGTAAGTTTAACAATCTTATTTTTAAAAAGTATTAACTTGGTATGCAATCAACATTTATCACTACCGCAGAAAAACAATTTCAGAGTTAACAAGCCACACAAACCCGCTGTCTTTACTGTCAGAAGATCAGTGTAGACAGCACCAACTGACAGAGAATAAATCCTGCTCCCGTGCATGCAATGGAGAGCAATGAAGGAAAGAGATCCCTCAACTGTCAATCACCCCTTTGTAATTATTGCAAGAACCCTGGAAGATGGGACCAAGCTAACATCCATTTTGCTTACACTTTCAACCATGAAAGGTAAGAGCTATACAAGGAAGACAAGAAGAAAACAGAACAATGCACACATGATTCCTAGTCATTGTTTTTACTGAAGCAGAAAAGAGTTCATTCACACAAATCTAAGAAATACAAAATTATGGGACTACCTTCCCCCATATGATTGATCTCTGTTTCTTTGGTGCACGAGCTGAGCACCCACACAACCCAAGCTGCACCGTGTGACAAGTATGGTGTCTTGAGAGAGTTCCCTATCCGATGAGTGTTCTAGGCAGCCCAAGGAAACACTATCTCGGTAGCCAGGTTAAGGGAGCACTCCCTCCCCCCCCCCCCAACCTCAGCTAAGAGCTGCGCTAGGAAGCGAGGTCATGCTGGGAGGGAGTGTCGGGATCCATGTGGATCCTGGTGCTCCACACAAGCAGCCTAGGCCAGGCTGTTTCTGAGAACAGTCTCTATGTGTGTTAACAGCGTATGTTCCAGATTTGGATAATGTTGGCAATCCCGGCTTAACTTCATGGATAAAGGTTCCAAGCCTTGCTATGCCTTACATAGCATTTGGGTAAAGAACTATGTCTTGCAAGATGCATCAAACAGGAAACCATCAGGTATATCAGTAGGAAGTTACTGTGGCTGGACTGGGGACCTCTTCAATATCTGGCTGGACATTTAGTACTGTACAAACGGCATTTTGGGGAAGCGCTGTGCCTCAAAGATGTATCCTGAACAAGTTCATCAGAGGCATCTCTAGCAAGTAACTGGGGAAATAGCATCTGTTGAATGTTTGCCTGTCCTCACCCCTCCCCAGACCAACCTTGAGCAGAAAGGCCACAGCAAAGTGTGTGGGTGCATGCAGCCTCATTTTAAAGCACCATAATATGAGACTGTACAAAGTCTTTACAACTTATATGCAATGGAATTTAAGATGAGCAGTTTAACTTGCAATTTCCATGTCTTTTAGAGCACAAGTGAACACAAGTTGTGCTTTTTAGAGCACAAGTATACTGAAGGTTTTTGGATGACTGAATTTGTAGTGCTGGCTAAGTGGAGCCTCCATAGTCACAGGCAGTATATCTCCAATATAAAAAGCTCATGTTCAAAGACCATTTGCCAACAGCCTTGTATGCCCTTGCAGGCACCCCTGGAATCTTGCTACCACCTCCCTCCTTAAGTCAATTTGCTACCTCACCTCGCCTATTCTGACAAGACCCCTTGCTTTTGGCTCAGTGAAAGAAAATAGAGAGAAAAATCAAAGCCTGTAAAAAGAAGAGGAGGAGGAAGAAAATGTCTATTTAGCTCTAGAAGTGCCAGAGTGCTCCTAGACAATCTGAATCAAGCAGCTACATTCAGAAAGAGAAAGTAACTTGCCAGGACGTGCCTATCTCAGCTCTGGCTTCAGAACCCAGAGCTGGCAAAACAGGAGATTCATTCATTCATTCAATTTCTATACCGTCCTTCCAAAAATGGCTCAGGGCGGTTTACACAGAGAAATAACAAACAAATAAGATGGACCCCTGTCCCCAAAGGGGTCACAATCTAAAAAGAAACATCAGATAGACACCAGCAACAGTCACTGGAGATACTGTGCTGGGGGTGGATAGGGCCAGTTACTCTCTCCCTGCCAAATAAAGAATCACCATATTAAAAGGTGTCTCCTTGCCAAGTTAGCAGGGGAGATATTGTCTTAGCCGAGATAAGCATCCTTTGCTGATTTTATCCTGTTATAGGGACTTTAGAGGCTAGCAAATCAGGAAAGAATGGATCGATTTGTTTTTCAAAGCAACACAGAACTATGCTTCATCATATACCTGAATTTTTAATTGTTATCTGATGGCAAAAGGCTGCTAGAGGAGAGAAGAGGAAAGACACCATCTGGCCTTGGCAGACCCCAGAGTGAGAGGCTGGGGTCTTTGCCTGGCTGCTTCCTCTTCGGCTCCCCCCTTCGTTTGCCATCTGCTCCCCCCAGGACTGGCTGTGGTGGTGAGTCCTTGCAGGACTGGAGCCAGAGGTGAGACTGGTCAGTTTTTGTTCCTGAATTCCACCTGTTGGAGCTGCTGCTGCCGCCCAGGACTATATAGGCATACTGCCTGTGGTGGCAGGCCTGCCACCGGCAGGTATGCCACCGAAGGGGCGACACGAAAGGGGGTCGCCCCTCTGGGGAGCCACTTCGGGGGACTACAAGGGCAAGGGCCAGACCTTCTGTTCAGTTATCAGATTAGGGAGGAGTTATTCAACAGTGGGGCTTCTGTTTAGTTAGTTTAGCTCTTTTTAGAACTGGGCTGAAATTCCTGTAATATGTTTGGGTTCATCTGGAGATGGGGAGACAGGGGGCACCTTTGAATGTGGTGCAGCTATCTCGGTGGTGGTGGTCGGGAATAGAAGGAGTAACTTTGTCAGGTTAGCAGGCCATTCCAGGGGAAGGGTGGTCAGAAATTTAATTGCTGTCCCCACTTCTGGCAGTCCTTCCAGCTCTCTGACCTCGGGGAGCACTGCCAACAACCCACATAGCCTTATCCTGCTTCTCTGCAATGCCAGATTGGTCCAAAATAAAGCTGAACTCATCCATGACTTGATTATGGATGAAGGGGCTGACCTGATGTGTATTACTGAGAGTTGGTTGGGGGAGGCTAGTGGCCCAGTTTGGGCCCAGTTTCTCCCTCCAGAATATTCTATAGTGAGTAAGCTGAAAATTAAAAAAACAAAACCAAAAAAACTTTTCCCTTTAAAAGGTTCGCGAATCCACCCACCCCAGGACCGAACCAGGGAGGGATTTGAGGGGGTACCAGACCGAACTGGCCTGGTCCGGTTCAGATTCGAACTGATCTGGACCAGCCAGTTTCATGCACACTCCTATTTTCCACACTAAAAAAAAATACTATAGAAATTATCGGCAATAACATTTCAATAGAAAACTAGTTCCTGGGGGTCCAGGTCAAGCATTTGTAACCTTAGACTTTGCCCTTCATTGTTCCTCTACTGTTGTTTGCTTGTTTACTGTTTAGAGATAAGAGACTATGCCTGTTCAGATATCACATGGGACCATAGTTTTTTATTTTAACAAGATTTATTTAACAAACTTGGGTTGGTGCTACAATCACCAAATTTTGGTTTATTTATTAACCATACATAGTGCGGTTTGTTTAGTCCTGTTCTTTCTCCTTAACTCCCACAATCTAGGCTTGCCTCACTTTCATACAAGAACCCTGCAAGGGTGAAGCTACTGAAACAAACCAAGATTAAACCACAATTTAGGATTCAGACATCATTCGAGACCATTATTAGCACAAACCAACCAACTTCAAACCTTGGGTTCAGATCCTGGTTTGACTACTTGAAATAAACCACAGATTGATGACTGACATGGGGTTCAGACATACAAACAAACCACAGTTAGTTGAAATAAAC
Source organism: Hemicordylus capensis (assembly GCF_027244095.1). NCBI lineage: Eukaryota > Metazoa > Chordata > Lepidosauria > Squamata > Cordylidae > Hemicordylus > Hemicordylus capensis. The sequence goes on from NC_069660.1 coordinate 274,136,732, forward strand.
CATGGCTCTGTGTAATGTCTGAACTTGCCCTATGAATGACAAAGCAGACAAAAGAAAACAAGCTGCAATAATGAGGAAATACCTTTAGAATTTTGAATGTCATATCTGAAACATTTGTTAGATGGTTCTTTAATTCACTGCTGATGTTACATTTACAGGATCTTGTTTGGAGCAGGTGTGCCATATTAAGTATGGATGGTATCTCCTGTAATGAAATATTGCTTAATGAGTAGGAGTGCAGCTGGCTAGCAAAAAAGGCAGCAGAAGATACTCGATGGTTTTTCCATACACTTTTAAGAATTCAAACGTGAGGAAACAGACTGAATTACTATAGGCAGAAACTGTCATTTCCAGTTTCTCCTTTGCTCTCCACTTCACTTTCAAAGGACACTAGAAGATCTGACACTTTGCTGGACCTTCCCCATTCTACGGTGTGAGCCTCCAACTTCACTGGTATAAAAATTAGAACTTGAAACAGCAGGTAGGAACTTTACGGTAATATACTGGGAACTTCTAGTAGTGATGGACCGGTCCACCGGTCCGGTCTGGGGTCGAACCGAACCACCCCACACCTGGTTCCGTTGGACCAGAACCGGACTGCTGGGTCCGGTCCACAGTCTGCAATTTTTTATTTTTATTTTTAAATTAAAGTAGATAAGTACTTTTAGCCCCTTCGGGGGGCTTGCTGAAGCCGCAGGGAAGCGTGGCCTCACAGAGGGCATTGGTGCATGCGCGGCGGCCAAAATGGTGGCCGCATGCTCTTACAGAGGCCTGAACGGGCCAAAAATGCTCCAGTTATCTGGCCACGGTGGTGATGAGGAAGCCCGGTGGGGGGGGGAGGGAACCCGTGCAGACCCCCCCCCCGCTGCTTCAGCAAGCCCCCCGAAGGGGCTAAAGGTACTTTTCTACTTTAATTTTAAAAAACAAAATTTGTGGACTGGGCTGTGGCCTCGCAGAGGGCATTGGTGCATGCGTGGTGGCCACGCACTCTTACGGAGGCCCGAAAGGACCGAAAATGCTCCAGTTACCTGGCCACGGCAGGCCGCAGCAGTGATGAGGAAGGCTGGCGGAGGGAAAGGGAACCCACGTGGACCCCCACACATACGATTGGCTTCAGCAAGCCGCCCGAAGGGTCTAAAGGTACTTATCATCTACTTGAATTTTTTTTTTAAAAAAAAATTAATAAATTTTTTTTAAAAAATTGTGGACCGGTCCGGGGGGGGGGGTGTTCGATGGAGGGCCAGACTGAACTGGTCCGGTTCCATTCGAGACCAGTCTGGCCTCGAAACGGGCCAGACAGTTCCATGCACACCCCTAACTCCTAGCACTATCAAGGCAGTTCTTTGCACTGGTTTGGGAGACTTTTGAATGCTAAACTGTATGATTTAATTGAATGATACCTATATTGAGTTGAAGGGAAACCTAAGACAGGATTTGACAATTCCCAAGCACCTGAGCCAGGTGATGGGACTGGCGACCAGGAGGAGCAAGCAAGCAAAGTGGGGCAGCTTGCTCCTCCTCCTGGTCACATTGCCTGTCTGGACCTGATAGACATGACCGGGAGGAGTGAGCAAGCAAGGAAGGGGTTTCACATCTGTCTTGTTCAGGCAGGCAATGGGCTGATGCAATAAGGAGGGGAGAGGCCCCCCCACTTGCTTGCGGAGCCTTTCTTCTGGAGCTTTTCTACACAGTGCTTTTACTTTGAATCTCCCCAAGAAGGAAATGTGTGCTTTCACACTTCGGGCAGATTCTCGCTGAAGTCCCTGCAAGATCTTTGGGAGCACTTCACACACAACTTGGATTTTTCCTTCCAAGTTTAAGCTTAGCCTGCTTATGTCCGAGGTAAAAAACAACAACACAGCAACCCTGTATTTCAGTCCCTTTTTTGGGATAAAGTGAGAGTGGCTGCCAGGTAAGCGTTTGAGATGCAAGCTTTCAAGATGCAAATAGGAAGCTACCTTCTGCCTTATTTGAAGTGGCTTCGCTCGTGGCATACTTCCAGAACTGAAGCACTGTGTGAAAAACGCTCTGGTTGCCGTAATCCTATAGCTGCCTAAGCCAGATGGACACAGCTTAGAAGAGGAGGGATCAACTTGACCTTTCTTGCTTGCTCATTTCTCCTTCTGATCATGTCCAGCTGTTGCTTGCCTGAGCCAGATAGGCACGACCAAGAGGAGAAGCGAGTAAGCAAGGCAGGGAGTCCACCCCTCCAGGGAGTAGAGGGCAAACTGGCTCCTAGAGCTAAGGAACCTTTGCTAAGGCCTGGAGTATGCTAGTCAGTTTGATCAATTTGATAAGGCATGCTAGTCAGTATAAACAGACAAATACTGTGTCTGATGGCAGGCCTACTCAAGTGCCTGCCAAGGGTGTAGCTAGAGGACACGGGGGGGGGCGTGTTCATCCCTCTCTCCAGCGGCCCCATGGAATGAGGGAGATTATGAAGAAGGTAAGGAGGGGTGGATCTGGGGAACTCTCTGGAGCTTGGGTTCTTTGAACCCATCTGCTCAATTATAGCTTAACCCCTGGTGCCTGCCTATTATTTGACAGTGGTCAGTTATTCCATGAAGCGCACACACAAAAAAGGGGGGGAAAGTAACAGCTTATTTTTTTCTAATTTATGATGTCATTTGTTAGCAAAGGGAGGAGTGAAGACTGTATTCCTCTTTGTTGGAGATGGACTTCCAGTGCATCGACCTTTGCACCAACCATCCTAATGACCACTAGGGGCATTGGGAGTAGAGATAGTGAGTAAGGGTCTCCCCGACTGTTCTACTTGTCCCTACTCTATGACCCCTGATCTGACTCTTCCGCACTTCCTGTGCTGAGTCACAATCCTTCCCTTCCTCCTAGAGAGCAGATGGAAATGTCTCTCTCTCTCCTTACCTATTCATTATGTAGTCCTTTAGATTAGTTTCAGGTCTTTCCTATCCAAGTGTACTTAACAATAAATACTTAGTATTTAGTTCTATAAGGCTCTCCAAGTGTATTTTCTCTAAATAGCTGCAACAACTAAAGCATCCTCTGCTACCCACTCTGTAACTGGAGTGTGTGCCCATTCCTCAGTGCTCTGCTGTTTTACCCACTGGGGTAAAAGCTAATAACCTCTAACACTCTTAACCCTACAGCAGACAGGAACAAACACAACAGCATAGCAAAGATTCTCCAGCGGCCAGTTGCTATAACTACAGGCATTAGCAGATAGAAATTCAAGCAGTCATCCATAGCAAAGCTCACTACATGGGGCCACCCACGATCCATATTTCACAATGAAAGAGCCAACATTCTTCCTCGGAAGTAACTGGATCACAAGCCACCAGATGATTATTTCGGTTTAGAATTCAGAGATGTGTAGCTAGATTACATACTGAAGAGCTTGCAGTAAAGGATTGCCTTTTCCTACACAAATATTCCAGATATTACCATCGTCCTCAGAGTACCTCCGTGGTAATGAGAAGCAGAAAAGTTGTTCACATGACCAAAATCCTTGGGGCCAGGGAGGGCTGGTGGGAGGGCTGGATTATACCTACCTCGCCCCATACGATCAAGGCTCCTTCCTTGCATTGACACACTGCTTATCCACAAGATCACTGCTGCAGTGAGTGGTGTGGAGATTGTGAGCCGGTGAGAGCAAGGCCCAGCCTCCAGGTATCCCACAATTCAATGCACTGTTCATGCGGTGCATTGGGGGAATACCAGCTTCAATTACCCTCCTTCATCCTGGCTCTATGGTTGAGCTGGCTGCCAGCAGCTGCCCTCCGACTTCACTTTTAGCTGGGGTAGAAAACATGGGGTTCCTGGTTAGAGAGTGCCAGAATCAGAACCAATCCCGGCACACCACATGACTAGCTTTACCCCGTAGTTTGGGTTGTGGAAGCTTGGATAGGGCTGGTTGTGTGAATGGACCCAGAGCCTTTTCAGTTGTGACACCCCACTTTGGAATTCACTTCCTGAATTGGTTCATCTAGCATTATTCTTGCTTTATTTTTGATGTCATGTAAACCCTTTTGATTAGTCCAGGTCTTTTAAGACTGAGCAGGATTTTTTGCTGGAATTTTACTACTGCTTTGTTTTTAATGTTGAGTTTTTATTTATTTTATTTTTGTTTTATAAGCCACTTGGAGAACTTGAATGGAAGAGCAGCTAATCTATCCTAAGTACAAGCAGCAATTCCCATCCCATGTCTCCCCATCTCTAAATCCAAATCCCTGGCCATATTGAGCTTAGAGGGTACAACTGCCATGCTGAGCTTAGAGGTTGCAACCGCCCTGAGCCACTTTTTGAAGGGTAGTATATAAATCAAATCAAATAAATAAACAAACTCCAGGCTGAGCACACAAGATGCTGGAGAGAAAACAAACAGCCACCTTATTGGCATGGTGATCAAGCTTAACCAACAGAAAAGGCTATGCCCACAGGAACTAACTATAGATATATATGAACTCTGGAAAAATCACTTTACCTCAGTTTCATTACAACGATATCTGATGTTGTTATTCAGGTTGCATCTAGGATCAGCTTGTATTGTAATATTTTCCTAAAACAAATTAGAATGCAAGTAAAAAACATTTAGACATTTCTGTATTTCTCTTTCTAATATTATAAACTCACTAAAACCTTTAGACTATGGCAAAAAAGCACCAGTGCATGTGTAATCTTGGATCTCAGACACTGTGAACTGGTGCTTTGCAAAGTAGTTCAACAACTGAAATTTGGGCAGGAAGCAATGACTCATGCATAGTCTTGTAGGTTTTTCAGGCACCACTGCCAGCTACTGGTACAAAGTTTCATTCCTGAATATGCTGAGATGTCCACATTTCATATAAACAGTGCACACATAAAACTCAAATAGCTCTTCATATTAGCTGTCTGATGCATATGTTTTGAATAAGTCATTTGCAGTCGTTAAAGCCCTTAATCATTTGGGCCCTGAATATCTGAAGGACAGACAGCTCCCAAGTGTCCTGCCGGATAAGATCATCTGAGTGAACTCCATGTGCCCAGGCTTTGGAATGCTCTTCCGGCTGGCATCTGCTCTTCAGCCTCCATGACAGTTTTTAGGAAACAAGTAAAGGTGTGGCTTTTCATGCAGGCTTTTAAATGAAAGTATTTGGGGGTTTTTTTACTTCTGCTGCTCTGTGTCTTGTATATTATTGTTTTGTATACCCCTGCTAACTGGGCAAAGAGGCACCTTTTACCGTGGTGATTCTCTTTATTTCGCAGGGGGAGAGTAACTGGCCCTATCCAACCCCTGCACAGTACTTCCAGTGACTGTTGCTGGTGTCTATCTTATGTTTCTTTTTAGATTGTGAGCCCTTTGGGGACAGGGATCCATCTTATTTGTTTGTTATTTTCTGTGTAAACCGCTCAGAGCCATTTTGGGAAGGGTGGTATAGAAATCAAATTATTATTATACAGGTTTTTTAACTTTTAAACAGATGATATGTTTTATATTTAATATCTGTACTTTTGTATTTTAATTGTGCATTGTGTAAATTATACTGCAAACCGCTTTGAGATTATTATTATTTCAATGAAAAGCAGCATAGAAATTGAATAAATAACTTTGTGCATCATCCTAACATCTCGTGTTTCACCTTGTTGGTCCCTTTGCTTCACTGTTACTCCCTTATAGTTTATTGCAACCTGTAAGTGGGAATCTTTGCTTTATGAGATGCTCCCAAAGAAAAACCCATTGGGATTATATTAGAAAATAATATGGTCAGACTTTCAGGCACCCTTACTGGCATTTGAAGTTTGGAATGGCTGAGCTCAAACTCAAGGGTTTCTCTATTTCCACCTTATTACAAGTAGAGCCCAAACTCCATAAGGTTTGGCTCAGTTTGTAATGCCTTGCCACCAGACAGGTAGCTCTTCTTCTTAGCAAATGCTACCCTTGCAAAGAGGGAAAGAAGCAGCAGCAAGGGCTGCCTGGCAATGACAGAGACTTTGTAGGTCTCATCTTTAAGGTCTGGACAATTACTATATACAGTAATTGCAGTCTACAATGTCCCCTGGCTAGAGATGTGAATACTGAGAAAAAAAGAGAAGGGACTTTCCCTATCCCTCCCCCCCGCAAAGCCTTTTCCAACTTTTTTGAAAGAAAAAAATTAGATATTAGGAAAAATTGAATGCTTTCCTAAACACTACAAAATAACCATAGTGGCCCGAATGTTATGTAGACTTAGGAGGGTGGAGCTCTTGCAAAAAACACATCGTCATTTTCCTTCCTGAACACTGCTCTGCAAAGCAATCTTTGAGCGCAGCAGCAAGGAACCGGTACACTAGCCATGCCCGCAGTTGACCTTGCAGTGCACCAGAAGGGAAAGGACATGATTGTAGCTTATCTCCCATCCCTGCAAAAAAACCCTTTTCATTGTCAGAAAATATGTCCCTGCAGGCTGTGTGATGCCAGGGACATATTCCTGGCACCAAAAAGGGCTTTTGTGGGGAGAACAGAAAAGCAAAAAAAACCCTTCTCCTCCTCCTCCTCCTCCTCCTCCTTGCACACTGCACTGTGAGGAAAGCCTTTAGTGCAGCTAGTTTACTAGCTCCTTGCAAGAGTGGAGCTCTTGACCTACCCCCATAAGCCTGTGTAACTATGACGATGCATGTAGAGTATAGGAAAATATTCGAGTACCAGCGTATTCTTGTATTCTGCACAAGACTATTCTGCAAGAGGCTATTTATATACAAATTTTATATACTATTTATATACAAAGTGGTTTACAAAGAAAAATAATAAAAATAAGATGCTTCCCTTTCCTAAAAGGGCTCATAATTGTAAAAGAAACATAAGATAGATACCAACAACAATAATAATCACTGGAGAGATGTGCTGAGGCTGGATAGGGACAGTTGCTCTCCTGCTTAATATGATGGCAGAAGAAATTCAAGGGGCGCATTGTGAGTATGAAAGAGAAAGAAGGCTTTAACAAACTGGGTCCTCCTCTCCTGGTTTTCTACACAATCCATACAAACCTCCATTGTATGGAGCTACAAATTAAAGTTAAGAATGGGAGTAAAAGTTACTGATCTTTCAGAAATTGATTTTCATTACAGAAAAAAAGCTTCAGCTAATATACATCAAGGCTGTATTATCCATGCTTTGTTGCAATACAAAATATTACAATCCATATTTAAATTAGAGGACACTTAGGAAGTATCACATGTCAAATGTTTTAGCTTTGCACATTTTCCCTAAGGAATTTCCTTCCTGCTTCCATAGGCTGACCTAAGCACATTTACTCAGATATAACAACTTGTGCTGTATATTGCTTCTAAGAAGCAAACCAGAAGGCCTCAGGATGAGAGAGCCATATGGCTGAGCTGGAAAAATGTTTTGCAGCAAAACATGTCTGAGTGGTTGGGACTGTATAAATAGGGGCCTGAAAACAGTTCTAGACCAATATGGACAAAATAAACAGCCACTTAGGTAGGTTGTACCTATTACACATCCCATCACCACCTAACCTGCTTTATGCACACCCGATAACTTTCCTGGAATTCAATCCTAAGTCAATGTGCATGAGATTTCAGGGTTAGTCTTCCCCATTTTCTAAATACACAAATATGTTCAAACTAGAACAATTCAGTAGGGATGTGCGCGAACCACAGTTCGAGCACAGTTGCAGCTTCTTGCTGGGGTGGCAGGTGTCCCAAGAATTCCTGCACGGTGACAGCATGCACATGGCAGCCACGCATATGGGCACTGTGCACCACATGTGGGTGCTATGCTGCATGGGGCGGCAGAGAGCAGGTAACAACCTGGAAGTTTTCCACACAGGGCTTTTAAAGCCCTTTAGCTTGCATCTCTCTGGAATGGAGGGTGTGCGCTCACATATTGGGCAGATTTACTCTAAAGTCGCTGTGAGCTATTGAGGAACACTTCACACACGATTTGGGTTTTCACTGTGAGTTAGAGTGCAGCCCAATTTATATCCGGGGTAAAAATATCCACTTGATTTAAAAAGTCAGGTTTTTGGAATAACTTTGTGTTTACAGTAAAGCCTCCCTGAAGCCTCGTGGTAAAGCCTGCTGTGTGGAGAACTCACTGCTCTCCTCTTTCTTAAAACTCCCAAACTGTGCTTGAACTGTGGTTCATGCACATTCCTACAATGGCATAGAAAAGTTTTGCTTAATTGGAAACCCTGCAAAATCATTTTATTTCAGACTATTTAGTTTCAAAATTCCCAACCCATCCATTATGACTTTATTGCCATCAAGACCACTATTAGATAGACAGAAATGATTTACTCCTTATGGAGCACACAAGGTATGACAGACTACATACATATGAATACATTTTTCAGTCCTACCTAGGTAGGGCTGCTCATGTGCAGCATCAAGGCTCATCCTGGTGCTATCTCCCCTGCCTGAGCATACACAGCGTCTGCCTGATTCACAGGGGAATCTCTAAATGCTCGTGTGGGGCATTTCGAGATTCCTGGAGACTGGGACTCATTTTTCCTGGCCTTCAGAGATCCGCGTTGCCAGGAGAAGTGCAGATCATGTGGATGCGCAAGCAGCACATCCCACACAACAAACGGGATCGGCGGAGGGGCTGGATCTTCCCTTCCCGCCATGCTCGCCCAACTCGCCAAAAATGGTTGTGTGCATGATTTTTCTATTGTTACATCTGAATCAGATATGCATTGCATGGCCAAGAGACAGCCTGTAGTTTAGAGAGAAAGTATAAAGCAAACCTTCATAGACAAGCATTTAAGAAAGTTCAACTCTTTCCTTAAAATCAGGGATTAGTAATAGTCGTCTTTTGTGCAGGTTACTATTGCTAGCTATTTATTCCTTGGTCATTAAAGTGCCTGCTGTATACTCTACAGTTTGGAATGGAGACATCTGGTAATGGACCAACCAGAATGATGGGAAAGTGGCTTGTGTGCATAAACTGGAGAACCCCTTTCCCTAGAACAGAATAGAAAGGGATTAGTAGCTAGGAATAAAAATATAGCCACTCCCTATCAATGTGCTATGGAATCATAGTATTATACAAACATTATTTAAATACAGAAGTTCCATAGACATGACATACAGTTGTTTATGTGAACTCCATTACCTGCATGTTGGCTACTAAAAATGCACTAGCATCAGAGCAGTAATAGGCTGCAGGAATGGCTCTGTTTTTAAAGTGATTTTTTTTTTCCAGCATTCTGTAATTATAAGGACTGAAAGACAAAAATTCTATTCATCATAAAAATCAAGACAATTTGTCCCTCAGTTAGAAATTTGGCTTAGAACATGCGTGAGTGGTATAAATGGATAAATTCTGATTCGGAGGCTTATATAGCAGTTTTACAATGCTGTTTCATATTATAACATTAACATTGTTTACTGTCATTTATGTCCCCATTTAACACATATCTCCCTTGAGCAATTTAGGATTCAAGGATATTTATTTGCCCATTTGTACTTGAGTACATATCTCAAGGTGGTGGTAAAGTGTGCTGTCAAGTCGATTTCGACTCATGGTGCCCACAGAGTCCTGTGGTTTTCTTTGGTAGAATACAGGAGGGGTTTACCATTGCCTCCTCCCGTGCAGTATGAGATGATGCCTTTCAGCATCTTCCTGTATAGTTGCTGCCCACCAGTTGGGATTCGAACTGGCAACCTTCTGCTTGTTAGTCAAGCATTTCCCTGCTGTGCCACTTAAGCTGACTCAAGGTGGTTTACACAACATTAAAATACAACATAAAAAATTAAAACAAACATTTAAAGATAAGAAGTTCTGGTAAATGTGAATCTGTCTACTTTCCTTTCACTATAATTTTAAATGATAATTACCATCTTCAAATTCATGCATTTTTGTTGTTAAACACCAAATGCCATTTGCAGGATACAATAAAACAGAGTTGCCAGAGCCTCATCTGTAAGAACAGGGTACACTGTGCATAGATGGAGAATAGTTCAGATTTTGGTCACAAACAATTGCTCAAAATCCAAATATTGCTCATTAGGGATGTGCAAAAGATTTCGGGCACAGATCGATCTGTGCCCAAAACGAGCAATTTCAGGTGATTCGGTCCAAACCAAATCACCCCCGATGTCCCCCGATATTTTTTGGGCCCGAAAAATTCAGGTGATTCGGGCTGATGTCTCTTTGAATTTCCCGCCTTTTTGCCTCCATTGATTTGAATGCAAAAAGGTCTGATGTGACGTCAGCTCGAATTTTGGGTCCCAGGGGCAAAATAGTGGGGTGGGGTGGTAGTGCCTAATGGATGGAGGCTACCACCCAAATTTCAGGGGAATTGGGCAAAGGGCTGGTGTTTGGGGAATTTTTGAAGTTTTAGTGTCTTTGGGGCAGTTCGGGGGCATAGCGTGGGATCTGGGCAAAAAGAGTGGGGTGGGGTGGTAGTGCTTAATGGGTGGAGGCCACCACCCCAATTTCAGAGTGATTGGGCAGAGGGCTGATTTTGGGGGAATTGTTGAAGTTTACACGTCTTTAAGGTTTTTCCCCATAGAGAAGCATTGAGGTGTCAGCAAATGTATAGCTTCACGCGGGGGGCAAAGGGGTGGCCTAGAGCAGTGTGGGGTTGGTGGTAGTGCCAGGTAGGGTCAAGGAAGCTACCTGAATTTTTTCAAAGGATTTGGGCAGAGGGCTGATTTTTGGGGAATTGTTAAAGTTTACGCGTCTTTAAGGTTTTTCCTCATAGGGTATGCATGGAGCTTTCAGCAGACCCATAAGTGCACTTGGGGGGTGCTGGGGTGGCCCAGAGCGAGTGGTAGTGTAGTGCACATAGGGTGCCAACCACCCCCATGGGTTTCTAACCCATGGCGTACAGGGTTGTGTTGTTTCAGAGGTATTCTGAGTGTGGATTCTATGATAGCTAATGAGATTTTCAATGAAACACCACGAATCCACTCTAATTTGCTATCATAGAACCTTGCTATCAGAAAAACCTTAAAGACGTGTAAACTTCAACAATTCCCCAAAAATCAGCCCTCTGCCAAATCACTCTGAAATTGGGGTGGTGGCCTCCACCCATTAGGCACTACCACCCCACCCCACTCTTTTTGCCCAGATCCCACGCTATGCCCCGATCTGCCCCAAAGACACTAAAACTTCAAAATTTCCCCCAAAATCAGCCCTTTGCCCAATTCTCCTGAAATTTGGGTGGTAGCCTCCAACCATTGGGCACTACCACCCCACCCCACTATTTTGCCCCTGGGACCCATTTTTCATACCCGAATCGATTCAGATTTAATCCGAACCGAATCAGGGGTGATTCGGGTAGCCCAGATTCGGGCACAGAACAGAACGGGGGTGATTCGGTTCGGGTCCCAAACCGAATCACCAAAAACCCGAATTGCACACCCCTATTGCTCATACAAACTATATATTAATGACTTTCAATATTATATCACTGCAATAATTCTATAACAGCATATATTCATAGATCCCTCATACTGCGCCTTATTTCCATTATGCATTATGAGATTAACAGCATCAAAACAATAAAACATTGTTCTAGCTGTTAAAATTTGTCATGTAAGTTAATATATTAGTATTTTTAAAAAATTTAAAGAACCATAAAATTCTACCTACCAAAAGTAAAATGTCGTGAATTAGAAAATCTTGATATTGTAGCTTTATTTTCTGCTCTTCGCAAGTATGTGAAGCTTCTGGAACCAGAGAGAGGCACAGCAGCACAATCCCAAAGATATAACTTAAAAAATCTAGATTACAAAATTAGATTATATTACATTTAGTACCAATCATCCTATATGCTCATTTGTTATGGTTAACATGCCAAATATTAAATAAGACTGAATGAATATAAATAACAAATTAGTGCTCAGCAAGATTATCTGGATCCCATAGAGGCACTGAGTTAACATAACTGGAAACTGAAGAAAATATAATCAAGAAGGTGGGAGAGCCTTCCATCAAATTTAACTGTAACTGGAGCAAGGGAAAAAACCCACAAACCAGATGTTCATAATATTCTATTGTTGAAAACATCTGGTCTAGAAAAAATAGGATATATGAATAGTAGGAATGTGCACGCAACCGGTTCAGAGGCCCTTTGGGCCTCTGAACCAGTTCGAAAGACCAGCAGTTTGGCTGGTTCGAAGATGGGGGGGGGGATCTCTTTAAAGACAGAGAAGGTACTCTTACCCCACCCACCACACTTCCCCCGCCAGCACTGCCTTTTAAAATGGTCCGGCGGGGCGGAAGCATACCTCCTTGCCACCCCGGTGCCTCCTCAAATGTAAGTGACCGGAAGTTGCCACTGCATATGCACATGTTGCGCTCACGTGCACGACATGACAAGTGCAAGCGCAGCGACAACTTCCAGTCTAAGGAGGCACAAGGGCGGCAAGCAGGTACACTGCCTCCCTGCTGGACTGTTTTAAAAGGCAGCGGCAGTGGGGGAAATGCAGCGGGAAGGGTAAGAGCACCCTCCCCCCCCACATCCTTAAAGAGATCCCTCCACCTTTGAACTGGCAGGCACCAGTTCCGTGCACACCACTAGTGAACAATGTAATATTTTGTATTCCGGAACACATTACTGGAGTACAAAATACACAATAATAGCTTCATTTATGAAGACCGTGTGTGTTTGTAAGTTATAGATTTTGCCTACAAAATGCCTACAAAGAGGGCACTTTTCAAGTTTCCACAAACATATTTTGTGGGGAAAGGCTACAATTGATCCGTGGGCATGACTTTCATAAGTGATGCTATACACATGCATTTTCTATTATGAACTGCTTTCTGAGTATGTACAAGTAGTAACATGCAGAGTTTTTTCCCCTTTGTTGTTCCAGCTTTTCCTGATTAATCTCAGCCATCAACATGATGCTGCTTAGAATATCTTCCAGGCACTGATGATGCCATCCTAGCTATTTCAAAGAGTTCATCCAAATGGCAACTCCTACATCTCTCCCAGCGGTTTCATGTAGATGTTAAACAATATCAGAGACAATACGGAACCCTGAGGGACATCATAGAAAAGTTCAGATTTTGAAGAACTAGTCTCCTAGGGACACCATCTGGGACCTGCCCGAGATGTACGAGTAGAACCACCGCAAAGCAGTGCCTCCCACTCCCAACCCCCTCAGACGCTCCAGAAGGATACTATGGTTGATAGTATCGAAAGCCACTGAGAGGTCCAAAAGGACCAACAGAGTCACACCTCCTCTGTCAATTCCCAATTGGAGATCATTCATCAGGCTTTGTTAGGGGTCTGCACGGGCTGGTCTGCAGTTGAACCGGTCTGCCACGAACTACTCTGAATTGGTTCAAGCTAGTTCATCAGTTTGACCAACCCAGTCAGTTGGTCCAACAAACAGGTCTGTAGAGCAGTGGTTCGGTCCAAATTCAGAGTGAACCGCCGCATGTGGTCTATGCACACCCTAATCTTAGTCTAGCACTTTCATGTTCTAACTAGAAATACTGGAAGTCAGTGAAACAAGTATCTTGAAATTGCAAGTATGTTTCACAGAGATCAGTAGTGCTGCACGTCATGCAGGTCTAGCGGTATTTTTTATGTTACTATGGGACAGACTAGCAGGAACAGTAGAAGTGGTGGCAGTGGAAGATAGTCATAAGCTTCAGAAGAATAATGTCCACATATGCTTCAAAGTCACCATCTGGACATGGGCTGACATATTATTACATATATTATTGTTAAATGTTTATTTTGTCAACGAATAGCTAGTTTTCCAAGCAGGGGCGTAACTACCGTTAGGCAAGGGGAGGCGGCTGCCTGGGGTCCCCCAAACCTCGAGGGGCCCCCCCAGAGGCAAGTCACATGATTATATATTGTAAGTGTGTGTGTGTGTGTGTGTGTGTGTGTGTGTGTATCAGTGAGGGGCCCATTTTAAAATTTTGTTTCTCGGCCCACTCCAGCCTTGTTATGCCCCTGTTTGCAAGGCACTCAAAACGACATTTACATCAAACCTGCATGTTATAAAACACAAAAACAATAGCAAAGATGTTTCCAAAACAACAGGAATGATAAGAACAGAGCAATAGTGATGTGTAAGAAATGTCCTGTTTAATACACTTGGAATCATCTGAATGCTTTGAAAAAATAATCCCCCCTCACCCCACCCAAAAGAGATGGAGGAGCAGGTCTCCATTTACTCTGTGAGGGCATATGTTTTGTAACATTGTGTTCCTAGAAGAAACAGCAGTGGGTAATTGTGTGAACAAGAAAAACAGGATGGCAGAGAGAGATAGAATGCAGGATGCCTTCACTGAATAGCCAGGGGAAACACATTTTGCAGACTTGTTCAGAACTGTTTTGGACCCTCAACTGGCAGCTTGTCTGCACTAGTGAGTAAAGTCCATACGCAGCTTCTGGGAACTAGCAGCAAACTGTCACTTGCCAGGCTTATCTGTCTCATTCAGTCCTTACCCAATGAAACGAAGCATTCTTCAGCAATGATACAGAACTGCTGGAAAGCATGGCAGTGGGAGTGGAACATAAACAGCACCAGACCTGCCTCCGGAGTTCAGAGCTACCAAAGGAACAATGTTTGCATTTTGGCTTCCCTTGCTGTGGATTTTAAAGTTTACCAAGATGGCAATGCCAGTACTAGAGCAGGAAACAGCCTACAAGTGCCACTGGGGACTCTTGAGTTATTTCAAGAGTACTTGAAAGTTTTCAATTTCTTGGGGGGGGGGGATTTTTTTTAATTGATTTGTTATGTAGCTGTCCTCTTCTGGAACAAGAGTTACCAAGGGGCTGCTGACAACAAGATACAAGTAGGATGAACCATCCATATTGCTTGACAAATAAAATATGTTCCATCTGCACCCCCACCCCCAGACAACCATGGAACTGCAGTGGTCTGAAATAACAAATCCAAGCTTCTGGTGGTGCATATTCTGGTATATGCAAATAAGTAGTAGTTTGCAATCCCAAATAGATCCTATCTAAAAGATTGTGGGGGGAAGGACTGCTCACTTGCGCAGGGGCACCTGCAAGAGGCAAACCTTGACTCCTCAGAATTGATCCCCGATTATAGGAATCCCCGAGAAGAATCTCTCTCTCTCATATTCAGTCACTGACTCACCCCCCCCCACCCCCTTAGGTTTCCCCTGCATGCTCCAAACATTTGGAGGAAGCTTGTTGCTGTTTTTAAAAGAGAAACTCGCTTGAGAGAGTTTCAATGAAGTTGCTGCGTTTACAGCTCGACCAGCACCACTTTGGGCGTTTGCCTTATTCTTCGGATCCTTCCTGGAGAGTTTACGGGAAAAGACACCAGCGCCAAAGAGAAAAGCACCTGTCGGTGACGGCAAGTCGAGACTTTGCTCGCCTCGCTTGCTGGAACTTAGTCCGGTAAGAGCAGATAGTCCCAGCTGCGTTTGGCATGAATACCGGCCCGGTATTACCGGGTTTCCCCAGCTTGGAGCCGGGAAACAGCCCGGGAGGGGATGAGGCCATCTGCTCCTAGGACTGCGGGCGCCTCAACCCTTCCTTGTCTTTATTTGCTGGCATTTGCCCCCGGGAGATTCCGGCTTTCCTTCCCCAGCGCTGCTGGGAATAAGGCTCTTCTAGTTTCGTTCTTAGAAGCTGGGGAAATTCCCGCCACCGGCTGAGGCGATAAAAGGGAGCGGGCAAGCACCGCGGCTTTCCATTGCATGTAGCAGCGACGCAAGGAGTCCGCAGTGCCGCTGGAAGAGGAGGGCGCGTGCTTCGAAAGAGCGCAAGGTGGGAGGCAGGCGCCGAGGAGAAGGAAGCCAAGGAAGAGGGGTGGGGAGGCAGGGGGAAAGAGAAGCTCGTAGTAGGTTCGGTTTCTGAGCTGGAGGGGGATCTACTACGCGGCGGCGGCGGTCAAGCGAGAGAGGCTGAGCGAGCAGAGCGCGTGCGTTTGCGAGCCAAGGCGAAAGCTAACCTGCGCGCGCAAGCTCTCCTTACCATGGAACATGGTCCGCCAGGAGGAGTTTGTTGCTCATGGTGGTGCCAGTTTAGTGCCCATTGCGTTGCCGCCTGGCTGCAAACTCCCGCCTGAGAAGGCTGCAAATGGCCGGCTAAGCGAGCTTTCCCTGCTTTCCGCAGCCTCTTTTTGGCACCCTTCGGGACCGCTGTCGGAGCCGAACCCGGTTTGGCAGAGCTCGCTTTGGCCGAGAGACTTCCGTCTGGGCTGCTTTCGCTTCCCGAGACGGCGGCCAAACTAGCAATGTAGGGATTCCGTTAGGAACACGTGCAACCGGCCTGCAACGGAGACGCGAGTTCTTCCACCTGTTGCGGAGCAGTTGACGGGCGCCCCCGGCGGGGAGGCGAGCAGAAGGCGCGTGTAGTAAGCCTCAGCAGGGTTGCCGCGGCGGCGCTGCCTCACACGCTGCTGCTCTGGAGAGGAGGCTCGGCCGTTCTCGCTTTGCTCTCTGTTCCGCAGCAGTGCCTTCCTCTCAGGCAGTGAGCAAGTTCTTCAGTGCTCCCTGGGGATGTCTCCGTAGCTAAGAGGCGTAGGCAAAAAAGCTACGGGTGGGCTTTGTCACTGTCCCGGCTGAATGGCAGAGGAGGTGGGATTAGCCGGGTCTCCACTGCCAGCTTCCCATCGGAGTGTGTACAGTGCAACCCCTGTGACATTGATGGTGGAAAGAACCATTCATGGAAAAGCCAGAAAGTGTCAGGTTGGGTGGGGTTTTCTCAGAGGGAGCCGGCTGCGAAGGTCTGAGTCTGCGTTTCATTTGCCAGCTGCTGAGACATCAGTCTTTTGAACGCGGCTGCTGCTGCTGCTTAAGGTCGAATGTGTCAAGAAATTGAATCTTCCTACAGCCCAGAGCCTGGTGGGAGGGGAAAGTGTCGCCTGCCACTTCCCTGTAGTCCGGACGCCTTTGGCAAGGTGCATCTTGGTCCTTTCCTGTGTGCCGCTCCATAATCTGAATGATAGGGGCTAATCTTGTTAGACATGTTTGCTCTTCATGCCAAAGTGCAGGCAGCAGCCAAATGAACAACGTTCAGCAGCTCTACCCTTCCATGATTGTTCAGCTGTGTGATTTTACCACATGTAAATTTTGAACTTCCTTCTGTCTATGGGAAGTATCGGAAACATTGGCTTATGCAGCTTGATGATCCTACACATGGGTTGTAAGTAGGAATTTTAGAACAGTTACCTGGAAGTGAATCACACATAGGAAGGATAAGATGAAGTCAGAAGGGAGGAAGAGGAATTATTGCAACAGTGCTATTGATTGGGATAAAAATAGGACAGAATATTGGGCAAACTAGCAAGACTTCATTTCACTGTATATGACTTGGAACTAAAGTTTCTTAGAGCTAGCAATTCCAGCAGTGCTCTGGGCAACACCAGAACATCTGTGCAAGCTGCATGAAATTGTAGAACAAATTCTGTAGAACATTATCTCACGTTGGGAGACCAGTTATCACAGTATTCCAAACTATAAGTAAAACATTCTGTAAACATACATGTCCTACAGTGCATAGTTCCTACACTGCATTGTACCTGCACAACTGTCTCCTGTTCCTCTTCTGCTATAAGATTATTCAGTGCTGTTCTACACAGCTGAATTTAAACAAAGCAAAGGAAAAAGTGTAAAATTGTGATGAGAAATGTTTCAAGGCACAGAGGGAAGTGTATGGAAATATCAAAGTTGCTCGAAGTATTGGAGTATGCCTCTTCTCAATTAGTACATTGGAAGAATCGTGCCCGAGAGGCAGATTAGAAAAGAAGGATTTCATTTTGGGGACTGAAGTTGAAGTATGTGTGCCATCTCCAAACAAACCTTTCTGGGATTCCTATGGAAAAAAATTGGGAGCCATTTAGTGTAAGTTAGTATTTTAGTATTGTTGGTAAGGCTGCTGGATAGGAGACTGTAATAATAAAAGCTCATCATGTGATAAGGTGCATGGGAATGCCAGAATGGTTAGTTCTAATGGCAAATCACTTCCTCTGACAGAGGCGCTCTTACCCCTGGACTTCCTGGCAGAAGTCCAGGGTGTCCACACTCCCTGGGGACTCCCAAATCCTCTTTCGTCTGTTCAGGTGGTATGGTTGTTGTGCCGCCGGCCCCTGCTTTGCTGGGTGGCTGAGCATGACTTCACAGTCATGTGCTGGGCGGCTGAGCATGACCCCTGCTTTAGAGACAGAGGGGGGAGTGGGGAAAGAAATACGTGGGGTGGGAATAAGTTGCATGTTGAAATATTTCTGCTGATTCATATTTGCTTAAATATACCTGTTTTGTATTCTTACATTCTTGTGAGTTTAGTTGCTGTTTTTGTCCTCAAGAGGCTATGTGTTAAAATACTGCATGTGTCATGGTGTGTGTGTGTGTGTGTGTGTGTGTGTGTGTGTGTGTGTGTGTGTAGGGGGATGATGCTTAACTTGCAGGGGTGGGCAGCTCCAAAGCCCTTTAGGTCCAGGCTCCAAAATTACCTAGGTACACCTCCGTCCTCTGATATATAGATAGTTAGATAATATGAACATGTGTGTATATCACTTGACTAAATGTTTAATCTGACTGGGTTTGGAGTGAGTTCACAGGCTCATTTTTATGACAAAGATCTGTTAGAATGCACTTCTTTAGCTGGAATGGGGAAACCCGTGCAACTGCTGCCTTTGACAGAGAAATCCAGTTTCAAAGTCATACATGACAGAAGCTTGCAGCTTGTTTCCTTTTGTTCTGTTGTATGCCCTTCTGAAAGATGGTCCTTTTTGTTCTTTAAATGGGAAACAATATATATATCACACTCTTATAAATGAATGCATGCTCTTTTAGGCAGATATGGGCAGATATTTAGGAGCTTCCTGGATTTGAGCTGGATTTATTTTCACTTTCCTTCATAACCCTTGTAAATGTTCCTAATCTTTACCATTTGTTTCTTGTCTTTGGGATCTGTGTGCAAACGCATATAATAACTGACAGAGACAATTATGATACATGCTAAAAAGTGGTGTTCAAATGCCTCGATCTTCATTTCCCCCCTAGGAAATGCAAAATGAGTAGTTCATGGGTGGGTGCTCTGGCTTCCTAGTTTTCCCAAAAAATAATCCAACAGACAAAGACTTCACAAATTGTAACTTAATTTCATACTTATAGAACCTTAGCACTGAATATGGTCTCTAATTTCATATTGTGTGGTGTTTATTTAAGAAAGCCTTGGTCTCTTGCATTTTAAAGTGGGGGAGAGCATAGCAATGAAACTCTACATCATGTATGTGTCAGTAGTCTTCAACTAGTCCTTGATCAGTTCCATATAACTACAGTCATGCTTCTCTTGTAAGAAAAAGCCTGAAATTCCATATGCAATGGAAGACTTATCTTATGGGGAGTATGATTGCATAGTTTATAGTCAGGTCATCAAAGGATTTTATTTGAAAAGCGTAGTCCTAACCTTAATGATTGTGACCTAGAAAAAATTGTGACCCTTTTGGTTTCAAATAAGAACAAGAAATGGGTATTTCTCATAGTCAGTTCTCTAGAAAATTATAAATAATCCATGGATTTCCTATGAGTACTGCAGATCCAGTGCCAATACAACAGATTAAGTGGGGTAGCCTGTTTGGGAGGAAATACTTCCATGCTCCACTATTTAATCAATTAATAAAAGACTGAATAATGTTGGTAGTTATGAGCAGCTTACAGGTAATATTGGCTATTTAATCCACTGTTCAAGATATGTACTTGTCACGTTCATTGCTTACAAATCAGTTTACTTCAAAAATGTTGTTTGGTCTAGTTGTCAAAGTAACCAGAAAACAAAACAGTTTAATCCAATAGTACCCTTTTTGGACTCTTGCAAAATCATTTTCTCATAAACATGTTGAAATAAGGCATTAGATGTTGCCAATCATAAGGAAGTGTTTCACAGATGGTTTTTCATATGTGCTTATAATAAAATGCAAGTGCTGAAGATATAGAAAAATAAAATAGCAAGAAGTTCAGTGGTTGTAAAACATGAGACTGATCATTTACATTTACATTCTTTCATTTACAAAGAATTACTTTATTTCCAAGTGGTGTGTTAGTGTCATTATACACACTTTCTTCCTACCAGTGTGAGAACTGCCAGTTTAGTAGTGATTTCTGTTTCCTATTGGCCATCTTCTCTAACAGCAACCAGCTCTTATTCATCAGCAACCATCTCATCTTACTCAGGAATCTTTGGTGAGGAACTGTCAAAAGCTTATGGAAGCCACCGAAGTATATAATTTTAATCTACACTGCAAGAGAGAGAGAGTATTTAATGGTGCAGCTTCAGTTTTACTCTGTCTCCCCCAACCCCCGCCCCCGATATACACACAGTTCATAGACAAAGGCCATGAAAAATTCTGATCTGTTTTGATGATGACACTTTCTGCAAACTAGAATGAATAAATGGTGTTGCACATCAAATCAGGCTGGCAAATTCTTAATCTTTAGGATTAAGTCCCATTGAAATATTTGGAGGAAAATATATAAGATTTCTGCACAGCTTCCTTTTTGTATTTTCTCAAAAGGTTCTGCATGCTTGACCTAAAATGAACAATGCATATCTAAGAAAGAAAAATTATTACATTGTGGAGTTTCCTGTAAAGTTCCTTAAGGAGACAGTCCTGTGTTCTGGAGTTTTTTACAACTCTGGTCTCTTTAATATTTATTAAATATTATGAGGCACTAAGAGGTAGGGATGTGCACAGAACCATGGCAGAGCAGTTCAAAGGCAGTGGGGGTGCCGCTTTAAGGACGGGAGAGGGTACCCTCCTCCTGCCGCTTTTCCCTTGCCGGCACTCGTTGCTGGTAAAAGCCTTTGGGGTGGCAGTCTACCTCCCTGCCACCCTTTCCCCTTCCTTGGCTGGAAGTACCAGGTGTGCGTGCATAACAGCTTGCTTGTTTGTATCAATCAATATTTTATTTTATTTTATTTATTAATTAATTACATTTATAAACCGCCCCATCCAGAGGCTCTGGGTGGTGTACAACAACTTTTTAAGAGACATAAAACCCACAATTCAAACAATGCTAAAAACAATATAAAAACAATTCAAAAATAATCAAAACTATTTAAAACCAATTAAAATACCTTAAAAAAAAACAACACTTTGCACTTAGAACTTGAATAATGGCCCCTGAAATCCAATGAATGCCAAAATAGTTAAAGCCAGATCTTTATGATAAGGCTGCGGGTAAGTAATATTGTACTATGAATTGTGTTGATGGGGTACATCTAATATCGCAACACCACAGGAATGGGGCCCAAGCTGCAAAGTGAAGGAACTGCGGGCAGAGGAAACAGCACTTGGCCATGTTTTTCTGACTGGTGATACAGGACTGGAGGGGTGTGATGCTACAGGCACTGGAGCATTATCCCAGCCAAAAGCAGTGGCTGACAGTCTGACTAATAGTGTGTGTGTTTTGAGGGACTGTTGGAATGTGACGGGAGCTCTCATAGAAACCCTCCTTTCCCTGCGTGCACACTGTTGCTCAGGAACCATTAGTCTGGAGTGCTCCCTGCAGTTTTGACTCTAATGGCTTTTGAGCAGCAGCATGCACACAGAAGGAAAGGCGGAGTGGTAAGTACGAGGTCTCCCATCATACTTCCACGGCCCCTCAAAACATACATACTATGTTAATCAAGATGTCTAGCCAGTGTGCGAGTGAGCACATACTTTCTATTTCTGAGTAGAGAGGGACAGAATGAAGCAACAAATGGGTGTAGCTCACAAGTCTGTTTAATGAGAGACAGAAGGATCTGCCAAGCTTTTCTCAGATCAAACCTGGGGCAAAGGTGTTTCTCTTTTTACCTTCTGTTGGGATCAATTTCTTGGAATAGACCAGGAAAAGAGGCTCATGAAGGAACCATGTGGTGCACCTCCTATACCATAAATGCTTCATATGTTTTGAAGGCCAGATGTACAGAGTTTTAAATACTTTTAGTGAACTGTAATTGTGAGAAGGGATCTATCAGGAACTGGTTTGTTATGAGTGGGATGGGAGGGGTTTTATGAATGGGCTTGTTATGCTGTAATGTAAAGATCTCTATGCTTTCTCAAACATTTTTAATAAGTCTTCTCATTCCTTTATTGTTATTCCATTCCTGAAGGTCTAACAGTGAGTGTACACACTGAGCATACAAATACTTGCTACAAAATGTTACAGGAGTTGAGAAGTTAAACATTTAAAAGCTTAGATTACATAATGTTGTTTAAGAGCAGCTTGGTCGGAGCTTACTGGAAATGGCATCACAGACTTATCACAAAGCAAACTTGCCTAAACAAGCATTACCCCTCATATTAGCTGCTGGAGAACAGAGCTGTGATAAAGCATTCACTCCAAACTCTGGGCCTTTTGCACATTTTTGTTCGAGGAAAGCTTTGAACAGCTAGAATGTACTTCAGTCCCATACAGATGGAAATCACTTTCTTCACTGTTTAGTGGTCTTAGTCCAAAAAGGGAGATCCATGCACAGAAGATGGTCCATCTCACCCCCTCCCACCCACACACACACACCCTCTTTGAGGATTGCTGTGGAAAGAGCTTGCCATGAATCCAGCATCTCAGGTTGCACATGCAGTAGACTATACAGCCATATCAGTAGCACAGCTGCCTTTGTGCTTCTCTAAACTCTATCCTGATGGGGGTGGTGGTGGTGGTAAGCAATTTCCCCCTCAGTTACAATTTGATATTGGAAAAGGGACTTCCAAAAGTGTTGCTGTATGCCTGGTTCACACAATTGTTCAAATCTAGGTTTAATGTAGGTTACCAGCATTAGTGTGATTGTGTGAACCCATGCCAAGGTGAGAATCTCATATTCATCTTGGACTATAAACCACCCTGGCATGGGTTCACACCATCACGCTAATGCTGGTAACCTACATTAAACCTAGATTTGAACAATTTTGTGAACCAGACCTAGATCTGAGTTGAATTTTATAATTGCAACCGCAGTAAGATACTAAGATAGTAAGATACATTTATCAGTCGTTCTCACAGATAATCTGGACTGGATGTGAAGATGTGTTGTGTTCTGAGCCATAATTTATGTTTTATCATTTATTTTTGAATGTGTGAATGCCTAACATTTTGCCACAAGTTCTGTGGAATACTTTCTGCTCCACTTTATCCACAATCTGGTTAAACTAAAATACTAATAGGGAATAAAATCTGCTTGAAACTGGATACATCAGCTTAACTGAGTCGTGGCTCAGGCTGTACATTATGCACTTATTTCAAAATAATTGTTTTACTCTTCAGGCTTTGAAACAAAACAAAAAAATTAGCTTCAGAATATGGGCCATAGTAGAATGTGGTTTGGAACTCCCAGGTCTATCAGGGATACAATATTAAAGAGGTGCAAGCGATTTCTTTGACTACCACAAGTATATACATGTATATATTAACTCGGCCTTACTCACTGATTGATGAATGTATCAGAATTGTAGTTTTACTTCCACATGACATAGACCTAAGATTTGATAAATCAAAGATTATGACCCCCAAATCCCAGAAAATTAGAAAAATTGGAAAATTAGAAAATTTTAGGTATATCCAAAGCAGTAAATTTGTATGTATGAAATTTAGTACATATGTAGCTTAAGACATCCAGATTACAGGAAAGTCAGAAAGTCGGAGCATTTTATTAAATGGAGTACATGAATGTATCGCAAACATTTCAGCGATTCCCTTAGAAGCTAGAAAGAGGAAATGTATAAATACACACAAAAACAATGAATAACAGCCCAAATCTAGCAGTTAGAAATGCAGAAAAGGACAGGACACATTATTTCATGCAGGGCAGTTTAGCTCGGGGTAGCACTTTTGTGCATCAGTGGAAATTTATAAAATGTATTTACCTCTTTTAAAAAACACACACACACACACACAAGCAAGACAAGACTTTGAGCTTGAAATGTCCATTGTTCCTTCACATTTATTTATTTATTTACACCTGTCTCTACATTAGCATGTATTCAAAGCGACTACCAGCTTAGCTTATAAAACAAAACAATAAATCAACAGATTAAAAGGTTGGGGTGGGAAGGGAGCCTCAGAAACTACCGTTCTAAACAGTAATAGAAGCAACTATAAGGCAAGCCACAAAGCAGAGTCCATAACTTAAGATCAGCACTGTTTTAAGAACAACATTCTTCTGCAAATGCTTTTGAACAATAGGGATGTATTTTGTTTGGGAAGGAATTCTGCAACCTGGGAGTCACCAAATCCTAGGGGGCTTCCCTGCCTTGCTTTTTGTTCTGAGCCCCTTTCCTACCATTACATGGAGAATGATATGCTGAATTTATCCAAATCAAAGGTGACTCTGAATTTAAGACAACCTGTTTTGTTTTTTTAAAGATTACTTTTATTTACTTGAAAGGAAGAGCACTCTGAATTTAAAATATTTTTAAAACAAAAGAATGTTGAGGCGAGGGGAAGCTAGGCTTGGATTCAAACAAATACTGTAGCTAAATTGGGCTGTTTGAAAGCTATGGCTAAATTGGCAAGTCGGCGTGGGACCTGTATATTTCATAAAGAACCATCCTATCTATTCTTTCAGAATTGGAGCACTGGGGCCACTACCAAAAAGACCCTCTCTTTTGTATCCACGCACTCTTGGAACTTCTAGTGCTGGGCTGGGGGGAAGGGCCTCAGAAGCAGAGCAAACCTTTGGGACAAGTTCTTACAGAAGAACTCCCCTGCCAACTGAGCAAAGAGGCACTTTTAAAAGTAGCAATTCTCTTTATTTAGCAGGGGGAGAGCAACTGGCCCTATCCATCCCCAGCACAGCATCCCTGCAGTGGCTGTTGCTGGTGTCTGTCTTATGTTTCTTTTTTAGATTGTGAGCTATATGGGGACAGGGAGCCATTTTATTTATTTATAGCTAAACCATTTTGGGAACTTTGGTTGAAAAGCAGTTTATAAATATTTGCTGTATTCCTATAAGATGAAGATTCTTGTGATTCTCTATTCTCAGACCATTCAGGCCTTTACAAGTTAAAACCAATACCTTGAAATCAACCTGGAAACAAATTGGCAACCACTGATGTTAACTGAATATTCTTCTAGTTGAATCTGATCTGTAGTACTGGACTAAACCCTGGCAACCATATTTTAGCAACTTATAAGGGCAGCCCCACATAAATCACATTGCAGTTTTAAATAGTCCTACAGTCTTATTCTCTCTGTGCACTCATTTTCCCTGTATCATTCATGATATTCTACCATTCCACCCCAGAGAAACTAAGTTGAAGACTTCATTCTGTTTTTGCCTACCCTAGTTTGCTTTAACCAGTTGAATATCAAAACACATTATCTTGCATTTAGTAATCCAATTTGGAAATGACTAGGGCATTGATTTCCAAGTTGGACATGACCAGACCAGGTTTGATTCTCCAGAAAAGGGTGCAGCTGGCTGCTTTGCTAAACAGGACTCCTGACACTGCAGTCACCTGAAAATCCAGGAGAACGCCCAAGCTGCTAACATGCTTCAAGAGAAGTGTAATTCTTCCAAAATGGACAGTATACACCCTCCATGATTGTCAGATTCTCCAGCCTCCAGCTTACCCAGGTTTTAATTTGTTTCACCCTCCATTTCAAATCTAACCTTAACACTGGTTTAGGACTTCTATTGCCTTTTAGTATCACATGATGGAAATGAGAGAAAGATCTGGGTGTTACCTACAAAGTCTACAAATCCCTGGTGATCCCACCCTGGAGCTTTATGTAAATGTTGAAAAATATAGAGGGCAAGATATGGTCCCCTATATACCAAAGCAACATTTATTCTAAGCTCCGTTTCCAACTGCACTAGCAGTGGAGCAACCCATTCCCATCAAGGAGCATCCCCTCATTCCAGAACTTTTTAAACAGAAATAAAGATGGAAGAGGAAACTAAGAATGAGTCAAAAAAGAAATAAACAGGGAAGGAAGGAGACGGAGATAGAGAAGAAGCAGGAAAAATGGAGGTGCCTTGTCAAGAAAAAGAGAGAGTAAGGTAAGGATTCTAATATTTGTATAAGGTTGTGGAGATTAAAAGGAAACAGTGTTCATCTTTATTTTCTGTTTCTGTTTCTCTTTTCTTTTTCCCTCTATTTCTTTTTAAGAAACAACTAACTTCTTTATTAAACTCTATAGGTCCTTCAGTGCAAAATCTTGGTTTGCATTGCACAAAATTGCTAGGATGCACATTAGAATAAACCTTATATCAAAGGCATACACAGAACAGAAATCACCCAGTACCACTTTCTGGAACCCACACCCACAAAAGGATCATAACTATTGCAATACTCTATATTGAAACAGCCACCCAACCCCTATCCCATTCTGGCTAGAAGTCCATAATGACTATGTCAATGATACTGAGGTCCAGTCTCCATCTCCTGGCCCAGGGTTACGAAGTCAGATTCAGTTCCAAATCCAAGTGAGAGAAAAACTGGGACTTGGTTTTCTATCACATGCTCCATGACCTTAACTAATAATTGTAAACCCGATATAGGCCAGGGTGGCCAACCTAAGCTCCCCCGCTGTTGGACTTCAACTCTCATCATCCCCAGTAAACTGAAGCTGGGAATGATCGGAAATGTATTCCAACAGCTTCTGGAGAACCTAAGACTAGCCTCCTGTAATATAGGTGGATAGTTACCTGAATCAGAAGAGTCTAGTGAAGGCTTCTTTAGAGGAAGTGTCACCACAGCCAGTGGACCTCTCCTCATATGTCCCCAAAGAGGCATTTATTACCTCAGAGATGCATCCTCTCATCCTTGTTCTGGCAAATGTAATAAGCCAGGATAGCGATAGGTCAATAATTTCAACCAATTATGGAATTGTCTGCTCCTAACATGTCTTTCCACCTGCAGAATGGAAATTTCCATTTTGTATGTGTTTATGTATGCATGTGGAGGCTTGTCAAGGTGGCTCTCTATTCAAAATGTACAATGAACACATTTGACAGATTTTATATAGCTGAAGAAATTATCAGGCTTTGAGCACTTTTAAGCATTCATGATTAATCTCAGCTCTTTATCTGGTCTCTTCTGAGGCTTTCAGTGTGGTTTTCCTGTGTTGCGTAAATCGACCACTCAGTTCTCCAGTGATGCCATGTGGATCTTGCCAAGCTAGAATATGAAAGCCATTCTTTTTGGAAATCTGACTTAACAATGGAGTTCTTCTCAACTGCGGTTGAACATTACCAGTTGGCTGTTTCTGCTGTGTTTTACAGAGGTTCTCTGATGCAAGCTGAGTCAATATGTCTCAACAGATTTTTAAACAATAAACATGATATATTTGCCTAAATAAAAATTGTTCTCTTTTTCTCAATATTTTTCTTTTAAACAATTTTAAACAAGATTTAAATACTCTTAAAATCTCCTTTTCTCTGTGTGCACCCATTTCCCCTGTATCATTCAAGATATTCTACCATCCCATCTCTGAGAAAATATGGTGGGTATTTCATTCTGTTTTTGCCTACCCTAGTGTGCTTGAACCAGTTGAATATTAAAACAAATCATCTTGAACCTAGTAGCACTGCACTGGCCATACCCGCTAAGTTACATGCATGTATTATGTAACATTTGAAGAGCATTTACATGTCTGAAAGCACATAACAAACCTACCTGCATATACCAAGTCACAACTGGGATAGGCTCCCAGGCACATGTTTATCATGTATTTTCAGACATGCAATTGACTTTCAAACACTAAAGATAGGCCTGCAAATAATATCTATTATTTTGATTGTGTGTTCATCAAAAGGACTACAGGTGCCTCCTGCAGCTGAAGATTTTCCTCCAGCTGTTTTTGACAAAAGCCTCACCCCAGACATTCACAATATTTTTAATGGTACGGAAAAAAGATCATAGCAGTTTTAGTCCACTAGAAAAAAATACAAGCACCAAAAAACCTTCCCAACCCCCTATTAAAGTTATTTGGGACCCTTTGCAGGGATGTGCAAACTGGTTTGGAACCGAACTAGTTTGGTTCAACAGCTTGATATTGAGCTGAACCCCCTGGCCTGTTTGGGGGGTTCTAAGTTAAAAAATTCTTTTAAAATTAACTTATTCC